>NC_134691.1:189232778-190432778 GCF_050947455.1 Rhinoderma darwinii | reverse complement strand
TTGGTAGTAGATTTGTTTGAGTATTGGTGGTGTTTCCGTTTATAATGTGGCGGTACATGTAAGCCAGGCGGAGTATATAAGGGGCATAGTCAGGTGGTATAATAATGGGGTAAAAAAACAATAAAATTATCCATACATGTGTGTTACGCTGTGACACAATCCTTTCTGCACAGGCCGGTGTCGCACTGATATATGGCGTCCTTTATTATCCCCCTTTTGATCCACACTCCGCGCCTTTGCAGTTTGGGGAATTTTGCTGGGAAGTGTTGTCCTGGTATAATACGGGCACCGGTGCTTCCAGCGGATATGTTTGGGCCCTCCCTTTCCTGGTTCCCTAATTTTAGGTCCTTGATAAATCGCCTCTTCAAACAGAAGAAATGTTCCCCTCGGGCACAACTGCATATTTTTTATTTCCTGACTTATTGGAGACATAACGAATTTTATTTTTTCATAGACGTAGTTGTATAAGGGCTGTTTTTTGCGGGACGAGCTGTAGTTATTATTGGTACCATTTTGGGGTACATGCGACTTTATGATTACCTTTTATCCTATTTTTTGGGATGCCAGGTAAACAAAAAAAACGCAATTCTGGCATAGTTTTATTTAGTGTTTTTTTATACAGCGTTCACCATGCGTTTTAAATTACATGTTACCTTTATTCTGCGGGTCAGTACGATTCCGGCAATAGCTAATTTATAGGACTTTATGTTTTACAACTTTTTGCACAATAAAACTACTTTTGTAAAAATAATGTATTTTTTCTGTCGCCAAGTTGTGAGAACCATAACTTTTTATTTTTTTTGTCGACGGAGTTGTATGAGGGCTTGTTTTTTGCGAGACGAGCTATAGTTTTTATAGGTACGATTTTTGGAATACGTGCGATTTTTTGATCACTTTTTATTCCTATATATATATATATATAGAGCAAAGTGACCAAAAAACAGAAACTGATGTCGTTTTTTACAGTTTTTTTTACGCTGTTCACCGCATGCAATAAATATAATATTTTGATACCTCAGGTCGTTACGGTCGCGGAGATACCAAATACGTATGGTTTATAATTTTTTGTTCAATAATAAAGGACTTGATAAGAGTAAAAGGGGGATTGTGTTTTATTTTATTACTTTAAACTTTTATTGTTTTCAAACTTTTATTTTTTTTTACACTTTTTTTTACACTTTTTCTCAAGTCCCACTAGGGGACTTGAAGGTCCAGCTGTCAGATTTATTTTTTTGTAGTGCAATGTATTAGATCTGTCAGTTATTCACTGACAGCAAGCCGATTAGGCTTTGCCTCTCGGCGGAGCCTAATCGGCTTCCGTAATGGCAGAGCAGGAGACCATTGTGTCTCCTGTTGCCATAGCAGCAGTCGCCAGTCCCTATTGCCTGTCAGGGCTGGCGATCTGCTAGTAACCGCTACGATGCAGCAATCGCTTTCGATTGCTGCATCGAAGGGGTTAATGGCAGGGATCGGAGCTAGCTCCGGTTCCTGCCGTTACAGGTGGATGTCAGCTGTAACATACAGCTGACTTCCACCGCTGATGACGCCGGATCAGCTCCTGAACCGGCGCCATCTTGCCGGCGGCTACGGAAGCCGATCAGGCTCCGCCGCCGGGTGGATCTTGACCGGTTTCCGTGCTAGGCAGACCGGGAGGCCTGTATTAGGCCTCCGGTTGCCATTGCAGCCACCGGAACCCCGGCAATTTCATTGCTGGGGTTCCGATGAGCTACAAACACCTTAAATGCAGCAATCGCGTTTGAGCGCTGCACTTAAGGGGTTAATGCCGGGGATCGAAGCTAATTTCGGTCCCCGCCGTTACAGCCGGATGTCAGCTGTAAGATACAGCTGAGATCCGGTGATGATGGCACCGGCTCAGCTTCTGAGCCGGTCCCAAACATTCGGCGTATGGGTACGACAAAATGCGGGAAGTCAATGCTTTCCATGGCGTACCCATACGGCAAATGTCGGGAAGGGGTTAAAGTATAGTAGCACGGCCCGTAAAATAAAAAATAGGACATGTTCTATATTTTTCAACGGCACGAGCACCTTCCCATAAGCAAACGGGAAGGTACCCGTGGCCAATAGAAGTCTATTGGCCCGTAATTACGGGCCGTAATTACGGGTGTTTTTACGTTCGTGTGCATCGGGCCTAATGTTGTAGCCTTAGAAGCTGCCATGGCTAGTGGGAAATATACAAGTGCTTGTGTATTTGCGGCCATACTGGGGCAGATTTATTAAGGCTGGATTCACACGACCATGTTATGTCCGTAATGGACGGAACGTATTTCAGCCGGAAGTCCCGGACCGAACACAGTGCAGGGAGCCGGGCTCCTAGCATCATAGTTATGTACGACGCTAGGAGTCCCTGCCTCGCTGCAGGACAACTGTCCCGTACTGAAAACATGATTACGGACGTAATTAGTGTGTGTGCACATACCCTAATAGTGTCTAGATGAGACAGGCAGAAGATTTATCACAGGGGGCGCATGCTGTGTGATAGATTTGATGCATCTATATAGAGATTAGACACTTTTCTATTTCTTACGCCACCTATTGGTTGGCTTACTTTATACCAATATTTTGCGCCAAAATTATGGCACACGCCAATAATAAGTCTGGCGCATTTTACGAAACCACTAATCCACTCCCCCTTTTTAACACACTACAAAAGTGACTAGTGAGGTGCAAAAAGTGTGGCGCAAAGCATCTGCACCACTTTTTGGGTTCTGCATTTTGTAGAGCAAATCTGCCCCAACTGTTTTTACCAAACAAGTCAAATGAAAAAATGTGGCCTACCTGGAGAGATAATTTAAAGTGTAGCTAAACGTTTGACAAACTTCTGACATGTCATAGTGACATGTCAGAAGTTTGGATTGGTGGGGGTCCGAGCACTGACACCCTCACCAATCGCTAGAACAAAGCAGCTGAAGCGCTCATGTGAACGCTCTGCCGCTTTGTGTCTGTTCGGCTTTTTCCGGAAATAAATGTATCGTGTACGGACTCAATAGAAAGTCTATGTGCCCGCACTCCGATACATCGGCTTTCCGGAAAAAGCAGAACAGACACAAAGCTACTGAGCGCTCACACCAGCACTTCAGCTGCTTTGTTCCAGTGATTGGTGGGGGTCTCCGTGCTCGGACCCCCACCAATCCAAACTTCTGACATGTCACTGACATGTCAGAAGTTTGTCAAACGTTTAGCTACACTTTAAGTGCACTTGTCATTATTGGTATTACATATGCACCATTATTTTTGCCCTACCTAACTTTCTCACTTTATGTGCATATTCTTTTTTCCGTTCCCTGATTTCTTGCAGAAAGGCTATGTATTTCAACGCTTGTTAGATGAAATTTGCTGCCAAATTTGCATATTAATCCGCATGTTCATTTATGTTCAATTTTAGTGGGTTTTGTTGAAGTTTTTTTTTCAACATTTGGTTTTTATTGAGATTTTCCGAGGAGAAAAAAAAAATACAGACCTTATAGGCAACGATATCTGTATATATACAGGCAATATCTGTAAGAGTGACCGCATACCACCACTCAGGGAGTAGATATACAGAAGACATAGGGAAAAAGGGAATATGGAAGGGAAAAACATGCAACAAACAAGAAAGATTTACAAGCCTATAAGGGTACGTTCACACTCTTACTCTTAACAAAAAACGGATACAAATATGGAGCTGTTTTCAAGGGAAAACAGCTCCCGATTTTCAGCCATTTTTTAAACAACTTGCATTTTTTGCAGCATTTTTTACGCCCCTTTTTGGAGCTGTTTTTCTATTGAGAAAAGTCAAAAATGGCTCCAAAAACGGCTCAAGAAATGACATGCACTTTTTTTACACGGCGGTTTTGGGCAGATGTTTGTAGGCCTTCATCCCCCGCATTTTGAAGCCATTTTTCGGGGCGTTTACGGCCCAAAAAACGGCTGAAAATAGCCCGTGTGAACATACTCTTAGACACAACATAAGTAGGTAAGAAAAAGCAAATACCACAATACAAAAGGAAATTAAAAAGATAATAGGAATATATGGCATAGTATAAGGCCGGATTCACACAGCGTGTTCAGTCTGTGATATACGGTCCGCAGGTCGGCCGCATTTCCCGGACTGAACACACTGCGGGGAGCCGGGCTTCTAGCGTCATCGTTATCTATGACGCTAGGAGTCGCTGCCTTGCTGCGGGAGAACTGTCACTTACTGAAAACATGTTTTCAGTACGGGACAGTAGTTCCACGGAGAGGCAGCGACTCCTAGCGTCATAGATAACGATGACGCTAGAAGCCCGGCTCCCCGCAGTGTGTTCAGTCCGGGAAATGCGGCCGACCTGCGGACCGTATATCACGGACTGAACACGCTCGTGTGAATCCGGCCTAACTTTGTATGGACTGGTAGCCTAAGACCGGCGGCTAATATAAAGGTATGTTCCCACAAGCAGGAGATGCTGCAGATTTTCTGCAACAGAAAATCTGCAGCGGAATCTTAAAAAAACGCAGCTAAATCAGTCATAGAAATCTGCATCAAACAGTATTTTTGATGCGCATATTGCTGCGGGAATGCTGGGGATTTTCCGCTGCGGTTTTACCTTCGATTTAGTGTAAAGCATTGATTATATTAAACTTTATGTACACCTGCAAGATTTCCAGCATGTTTTACAGCATTTCTGCTATGGAAGCCCTTTACAAACCGCAACAAAACTTGCGTATTTTAGTGCGGAATTTATGCTCCCCATTCTAGTGTATGGCCTAAACGCTGCATATCCACACAGAAGTCGCAGCATAAATGGACATGCTGCACCGCAGAACATTTTCTGCATGACATCTGAATTTTTTTCCCACATTGTGTGGCTGAGATTTGGAGAAATCTCATCAACTTTGCAGTTACTGCAAATGTTGTGGAAATTCCACAACGTAGGGTGGCTCAGTGGTTAGCGTTATTGCGTTGCAGTGCTGGGTTCAAATTCAACTAAGGACAACGTCTGGATGGAGTTTGTATGTTCTCCCTGTGTTTGCGTGGGTTTCCTCCGGCTGCTCCAGTTTCCTCCCACCCCCCAAAAAACATACCAATAGGGCATTTAGATCATGAGTGCTGATGGGGACAGTAAAAGAGGACCTCTGTACAGCGCTGCGGAATATTTTGGCGCTATATAAGAAACATAAATAATAACACCTGCTTATATCTGCGGTTTTGATGCAGATGTTCTGCTCCAAATTCTGCAACGTGTGCACTTAGCCTTAGGTCCCATGCACACGAACGTGCTTTTGCGGCCGCAATTCCCTGGAAAATCCATGGGAGAATTGCGGCCCCATTCATTCCCATGGGGCCATGCACACGACCGTGGTTTCCACAGTCCGTGCATGGCCCTGGAGCCCAGACCGCAGAAAGAACGGACATGTCTTATTACGGCCGTGTTCTGCGTTCCAGGCTCATAGGAAATAATGGCTGCGGCCACGTGCACGGCAGGCGATTTGCGGACGGCTTGCGGGTGACACTCCACCCCCAGCCGACCCGAAAATCAAGGCCGTGCACATGGCTACGGTCATGTGCATGGGGCCTTAGGGTGTATTTTGATGTGTTTCCTTTGCATTTTTTTCCTTGCAAAGCCAATGTGTTGTTTTTTTTTTACAAACATTGCTGTGGTTTTGCCATGATTACGGAAATTGCGGCAAAAACCATGACAAAAAACTATTCAAGTAAGTACACCCGAAGGTAAAAATTCACTTGTGGAAGATTGTAGAAATTTCTGCGACTGTACCATTCATCTGAATAGGGTTTGCAGAGATGGGTTTCGCAGCAGAAACATCCCTAGTGACATGTATGGAATGGATTTTCAGTCGCAGAAATTTCTGCTATAAATCTGCTGTGTGTGAATATACCCAAAGAAACTAAGGCCCTGTTCACACTGAGTTTTTTGGCACTGATTTTGACGCACCAAAAAATGGTCGATATCGCCCCCCATTGATCTCAATGGGAGGCAGAGGCATTTTTATTGCCGTGCGGCTAACAGCCGAACGCGAAAAAAGCGGCATGTCTTTTCTTGAAGCGGTTTCCGCCTCTAGCCTCCCATTGAAATCAATGGAAGGCAGAAAAAATCTGCGGTGCTCGTTTACGAGCATTTTTCGCTGCGTTTTTTGCCCGTGGTCCCTGCATTAGCTTCGAAACGCAGTGAGAACCGTGGCAAAAAAGCGCCGGCAAGTCAAATTCTGCCTCACAATTCCTAAAGGAATTCTGAGACAGATTTTTTCCGCCTACAAAAAAAAAATGTGAACAGGGCCTAAGAATAAAAATACCATAACCTCTCTCACATGCACTACTGGCCATTGAACTATAGAATACCTTTACTCTGTGACATTACGGACCTTAGGTACAAGTAAGCATTGGGTTCAGTGACCCTGTTATCCATCCCCACTAACGCATGAACAGAAGTAAAGCATCACGTTTGTTGTGACTTACACCAACGATAGCATAACTATAAATAAGGAAAATAATCTGTCTTGCATACAAATTGAGAATAATTCTATACGGAGCACAGGCTCTTTATTCCTTAATTCTATAAGCCTTTTAATCACTTTTAGTTCACCTTGTAAGCTTTTAACAGGATACAGATTTGGTTCAGGATTGACTGAACCCATTCTTGAAGATTTGCCAGGACCATACAGGTGTGAGTTAGGTAAATATCTACAAATAATCAGAACTGGATTAACAAGTGGGCTTATTTATATCAGATCTGAGCAGTCCTAATGTTTAGTGCTATCTTTAGCTACATACACTCTTATTTATTTATTTTGTCATGGACATAGTCTGTTGTAAGTGCCTTAAAAACATATTTCAGAAAAGAGAACCCTTGTTTGCCCACAATGCCAGAATTTAAAAAATATGTACGGTAAGTAAAAATCTTTAAAACAGAATCTAGTGTCTTTGTTCTACCCATGCGGCTCTTGACTAAGGATTTATTTGATATAATTCTATGCAACAGTCCAAGTCACATAACAGTATCCAAACTAGTTCCTGCCATAAAAATACCCATAAAATAGTGGTACCGATATTACTGTGGTGGTCACATATCAGTGCCCATATAATACATTCAGCCATACAAATGGATATATAATACTGACACTCATAGTTTTTGTTTAATAGTACCAGCTGCACATGTATTTTACCAACAGTAGTAACCATGAAATAATACCAGCCATATCAGTAACTGTCCATAAAACAGCATCAGTCAGTGTCCATATAATAGTGCCAAGTTAGTATTCTAGGGTTGCACAATGCATCGAAATATTGATACTATTTCAATACCGTTAATTCATGAATTTTTATTACTAAGCTGTGCAGCCACATGAATTTAGTCAGTGACAAGTTGTGATGCGGCCGGCGCTGCACTAATGACCGGCGGCACCGGCCCTAAAGACAAAGAACATGGTGGCGCACTTCAAAACACCCCTATATTCTGTCTTCAGTGCAGCGACAGCCGCATTACATTATGATGACCGTGCGGGCACAAGTGTGTGCGCACGCGATCAGGAGTAGGGCAATGGCTTATTACACAGCCGCAACCCAGCTCTAACAGCGGAGATCAGGGAAACCTGATCTCTGCCACTATTCCCTTGAATGCCGCGATCAAGGCTGACCACAGCATTCACAGAAAAAATTAGAGGGGAGGATACCCCTTTGATCGTGTCACAGGAACCTGTAACCTGATCGAGGGACATACCATATATGGGCAGACAACCCATTGAAGGACCCCAGGGTTGTCTGACCATATTTCCTGTTAGGTCATACTGAGGTATGTCCTAACAACTGCATGTGTACTATCAGTATACAGGCTAATGTACTGGCATATAGATATATGCCAGCACATTAAAGTTAAAAATAGCAAAGTAAAAAATAAATAAAGCAATGTTAAAATAAAAAATACACGTACATATTTTTTTTTACAACAAACGATAAAGGGTAACTAAACTTTGATAAACTTCTGACATGTCATAGTGACATGTCAGAAGTTTTGATCGGTGGGGTCCGAGCACTGAGACCCCCACCGATCGCTAAAACTAAGCTGCAGAAGCGATCAGGTAAGTGCTGAGCCGGTTTTTGATCGGCTTTTCTCGGAAGGCCGAGCAGTTGGTGTACGGGCTCATAGACTTTCATAGACGATAGGACACAAAGCGGCTCAGTGCTTACCCGAGCGCTTCTGCTGCTTTGTTTTAGCAATCAGTGGGGTCTCAGAAGTTTTGATCGGTGGGGGTCCAAGCTCTGACATGTCACTATGATATGTCAGAAGTTTTTTTCAAAGTTTAGTTACCCTTTAAAAGTCTCAATACATAAAATATACACATATTTAGTATTGTCGCGACTGTAATAACCTGCACAACAAATTTATAGCGTCATTTATGATGTGTACTCTGTAAAAAAAGAAAATAAAAACTGCTTTCCTTTACTTATTAATGTGAGGCACGAGGTGTTATGAATTTTTAACCTCCATGTGTCTCACATTAATAGTAATTAACCCCATCATGTACCTTACACATTAACACGATGTTGTCCATTATGACTAAGAAACATGATAGGGTTAATTACTATTAGGGCAAAGCCCCACGTGGCGGAATTGCTCTGGAATTCCGCTGCGGACACTCCGCAGCGTTAATCCGCAGCAGACCCGTTTCTCCATTGCCTTCAACTTCTTTTTAGTAGGCTTCGTTTAGACGAGGCCGAAAATTCCGCTGCGGAGCATAGGCTGCGGTGCAGAATTTGGTGTCCGCAGCATACAATGGATGTTGCGGACTGGTTGCGGACTCATTGCGGAAGTTCTCCATTGACTTCAATGGAGATTCTAAATTCCGCAATGAAGTCCGCAGATGTCATGTACATGTTATGTGTGCTGCGGATGCGTATTGGTTTTTTAACATGACATTTCTTCATTCTGGCTGGACCTATGTATTTCTAGGTCTACAGCCAGACTGAGGAAGTCAATGGGGCTCCTGTAATTACGGGTGACTACGTGTGTGCACCCGTAATTATGGGAGCGTTGCTAGGCGACGTCAGTAAATAGTCACTGTCCAGGGTGCTGAAAGAGTTAAGCGATCGGCAGTAACGGTTTCAGCACCCTGGACAGTGACTACCGATCACAATATACATCAACCTGTAAAAAAAAAAAAGAAGTTCAATCTTACCGATAACTCCCTGCTTCTTTCTCCAGTCCGGCTTCCCAGGATGACGTTTCAGTCCAAGTGACGGCTGCAGCCAATCACAGGCTGCCAATCACAGGGACGCATCACCAAGACAACGGCCGGTAAGTATGAAATTATTTTACTTTCACTAGGGAAAGGGCTGTCCCTTCTCTCTATCCTGCACTGATAGAGAGAAGCAAAGTACTTTCACCTCAATACGCAACGGCCAGTCCGCATCAATTTACTGCACATTTTGGGCAGATCCTCCACAGAATCTGCAACGCAGATTCTGTGCGGCATTGATGCGGACAGTTGCGGAAGAAAACCGCCACGTGGGGCCATGCCCTTAATGTGAGACACACGAAGGTTAAAAATTCATCACACCATGTGCCTCACATCAGAAAATGGAAGAACTGTTTTTTATTATTTTTGGCAAAGTATCGTTTTGGTCGCGATACTACACAGCAGCATCGGTATCGAAGTCCAAATTCTGGTATCGTGACAATCCTATATTATATTACATTTATCTGCATCACACTTCGGGTATATTCACACACTTACTAAAAAATTTCTGAAAATACAGAGCTGTTTTCAAGGGAAAACAGCTCCTGATTTTCAGACGTTTTTTATTCAAAGTCTTTTTCGCTGCGTTTTTAACAGCCGTTTTTGGAGCTGTTTTTCTATAGAGTCTATGAAAAATGGCTCCAAAAATGGCTGAAGAGACATGCACTTCTTTTTCGCAGCCGGTTTTTTACGCACCCGGTTTGAAAAGCGGACGTGTAAAAAACGCCCCGTCGTAACAGAACGCCGTTTTTCCCATTGACCTCAATGGGCAGATGTTTGGAGGTGTTCTGCTTCCGATTTTTCAGCCAAAAAACGGCCGAAAATAGCCCGTGTGAACATACCCTTCGTGTTGCTCCCTCCAGTGATAGGCAGAAAGTTTCATGAGCCTCAAAGTTTGTTCATATGTGAATTTTTTCCTCCTGCATAGATCTCTGCAGTATAGAACTATAGTCAGAGGGTGCCATTATAATTTCACAACCACATCCTTCTGTGTGTTTGGCAGAAGCTATGTTAGGCTCTGTTCACATTTGCATTGCGGTCCCGTTCTGACTTTCCGTCGGAGGTTTCCGTCAGAACGGGACCCTGAGCAGACACAAACTGACACCGACTGATTTCAATGGTGACGGATCCAGTGCCGATGGTTTCCTTTTGTGTCTGTTGGGCACCGGACCCATCGTTTTGCCAGAAGCAATAGCGTAGTTGACGGTTCCGGTGCACAAATGTTGATGGATAATAAAGGGAATCTCCATGTGTGCAACATAATAATTCTATTCCAGAGAATGAGGCATTGGTCATAGCAAACAATGGAGTTCCCAGAGACTAGAGTTTTTATCCTCATATATGCATATTTCTTTGGTTTTATTGAAATAGTCTTTAGGGGTGCCAATAAAGCTGCCCTTATGTTTTTGAAAATAAAAATTGTAATCATGTATTGTATATCTTTTCTTGAGGGGTGCCAAGAGTTAATTGTACAGTAGCTATTTAGATGTGGTGGGTCTTATGGTGAATCTGACCAATGAGATGTACTGACTAAAGCTCAACAGTCCATACAAAAATAAGAGTATGATTTATGTAGATAGGAGTAAATAATAAAGTATCACTCAATTTAAAAGAATCATCAGATCGGTTGATAAACATATTAGTCAAGAGACAAACTCACTCAATTTGATTAAATAAATGTTTGCTAGGAACTTCCTATTTGTTTCTGAAAGTAAAACGTTTACCCAATATAACTATTATTGAATATAACTGATAAGAGTGTTTGTAGTGTGTCTCTCTCAATAGTATTACCAGCTAATGTTTAAGTACAATAAATACAAATGGGGCAGTCATCAAAAAATGTCTGGGCCCCATATAGTCAAATTGTCAGGACCCCCCATTACCGAGTGGTGGCAGGGGGGGGGGGGGACTGGGGTGAGATGAATACTGTCAGTGGCAGGGCCGAGACAGTAGGTGGACAGGGGCTCAGTCAGCGGACAAGGGGGAGAGACAAAACTTGAGCTCTGTGGGGGTGGTCTAAGAGAGCAGAAAGTAACCCAGCAGGAGTGGGGCAAGGAGGATACGCACTCTGACAGGGGCTCTGTGGGAGACGAAGACGGAGACTGTAGGTGTGTAGGGGGGCAACATAAAATGATTGCCCTGAAGCTGCTGCTTTTACATAGCAGCACTGGCGTAGCTATAGGGGTCGCAGCGGTCGCAGTTGCGACCGGGCCCCTAAGCCTGGGGGGCCCACGGGCCCCCATTGCCAAACGTAGTAGAACAGATTTTTAAAAACAATTATTTGCGGTGAGCGCACTAGGAAGGGCCCTCACGTGATATCGCGATCACATGGTACATGGAACGCCCCTCACGTGATGTACCATGTGACATCACGTGAGGGGCGTTCCATGCATTCAGGAAGAGGACGCAGCGTGGTGCGGACGGAGGAAGAGAGCCTGGATGCAAGTTGGAGCCGATCACCAGGAAACAACGAGACTTGGTGAGGAGGTCATTGTGTGTGTGTATATGTAATGTATTGTATCATATCGTGCTGTATCGTGCTTTCTGTGTTTAAAATTGTGGTTCATGTGCCAAGTACTGTATCTGTGCAGGACACAGATACAATTTAATTCAATGCTGGAGCAAGGAGCTGACGGCCCCTTGCTCCAGAATTCACTGTGCCCGTGAGCCATGAACGCCGCAGCAATGATGGGCATTATACTGTGTGGGGGCAGCTATGGGGGCCATTATACTGTGTGGAGGCATCTATGGGGGCCATTATACTGTGTGGGGGCAGCTATGGGGGCCATTATACTGTATGGGGACATTATACTGTGTGGGGGCAGCTATGGGGGCCATTATACTGTGTGGAGGCATCTATGGGGGCCATTATACTGTGTGGGGGCAGCTATGGGGGCCATTATACTGTATGGGGGCCATTATACTGTGTAGAGGCAGCTATTAGGGCCATTATACTGTGTGGAGGCAGCTATGGGGGCCATTATACTGTGTGGGGGCAGCTATGGGAGCATTATACTGTGTGGGGCATTATACTATGGGGGCTGTTGGGCAAGGTGTCTGGGCATAGGCGCGCGCAGGGGTCTGATGATAGTGGTGTTGGGGAGTGGTAGGGGGGCCCAAGCTGAATTCTTGCACCCGGGCCCATGAGCCTTTAGCTACGCCCCTGCATAGCAGAGTCACTTCGCCAAGATGCAGTTCCTCCTCACACATGTGACCTGCGTAGACAGCAGACACAAAAATAATCATATCCTGGATTAGATCCTTAAATTAATTCAGATTCCCTGCCATATTCCTAAACTAATTTAGACCCCCAAGTTAATTTACACCCCCAATCAGACCCCCAAATTACTTCAGTCTCCCGACCAGACCCCTAAATTAATTCAGTCTTTCGAACAGTCCCCTTGATTATTTCAAACTACAGACCAGATTTGTAAGTTAATTTACACCCTCAATCAGACCCCTATATTAATTCAGACCCCTAAATTTATTCAGAATCCCAACCTGACCCCTAAATTCAGACGTCAGACCCCTAATTTAATTTACATCCCCAATCAGACCCCTGAACTAAATTACACCCCGGACCAAACACCTTCCCAAAACAATTCAGACCCCGCACTTACCGCTTCCCGGTCTTCTAGCCTCCAATTCCGTCCGGGCACCTCTTCCCTACTGGGCGCCTCTTCTCCTCGGGCGCTAGGGCCCTGCTCCACAAGACTGACGCTGGCTAGCATCACGACGTTATGTGCAAAGTTGTATGCGCCGTCACACATAACATTGTGACGCTAGCCAGCGTCAGTCTTGTGGGGCATGTCAATGCCAAACAAGAAATAACAGCACCAGAATAATATTGTGAAAATAGGAGTGCAAAGCCCAACAGGACTGGATCCAACCGACCCCAAGACCAATGAAGAAAAGAGATCCAGGCAGCACATCCAGGAGGAATATAATTTATTCACCCATGCGACGTTTCAGCTCCTCAGAGCTTCTTAAGAAAAGCTCTGAGGAGCTGAAATGTCACATGGGGGAATAAATTCTGTTCCTTCTGGATGTGCTGCCTGGATCTCTTTACTTCATTAGGCTTGTGAGGCAGAGCCCCACCGTTAGTTACTTTGGAGAAGGAAATAGGCCCTGCAATATAATGGAGCCCGTTCATTTCTCTAAATTAACTTTGGGCAGCGGCGGTTGACAGTGGTAGTGGGCGGGCCCCATTTTTTATTTCTTTGGCCGGGCCCCTGTCGGGCGTACCAGCAGAGCTGCCCTGATGGTGTCCCTGAATACAAACATATCCGATTAAGAATGACCTTTGGAGGAATTGTAACAAGTTCTTCCATGACTAGATGCAGGTTTGAGTTCTGACGTCAAATTGCCTGTTATTTCCAATAAGCAACAGAAAGAAGAGATCCTGCCAATCCCAGGCACTCTAGCCAAGTTACAGTTTGGGGTAGGTAGATTTTCAGAAAACTTTTTCTTTAAGAAGCAAAAAGCGTTTTTTCTTAATGTAAGAATATGTAAATGCAATACTCCAGGCATACAGAGTAGTCACATTTTTTTTATTAATACATATCATTTTTATAAGGTGATATTTTTACTATCAAGCTATGGAAATGAAAAGGAACTATGCCTTAAACCGGACACGTGTAGTGAAGGCATGAGTGAACTTTGTATACGTGTTATTAAATATGCAATAGCGGAACATTCTTAGCTGATTTATTGACACAAGTTGACAAGACTCGGCAAACACGTCAACAGTTCATTTTCAGCCAAGTTACAAGACACACCCTGCACTGAATACTGACACAATTTTAAATGCCTCATGTCCGGATGTAGTAATTGCCTTGTGTTAAAACCTTACATTTAAAAAAAAAAATCTGAGATTTTAAGAAAATGGGACATCTGTGGAAGGGTGGGTACTGGAAATATCCCAGTAGATTTGTGGGCACGGAAAATATTAGAATGCTGTACACATCCCAAATGCAGGAGTAACACTGAAATAATATATTGATATATGCAATGAGATTTACAGCACCTTTAAAAATCTTGGAATCTTTGTATAGAACGGTGTTCCTACTGAAATTCATGGGTCACAAGATGTGACTACCACTATGACAAAACATAGGTGGACTATAGTAGCTTCTTTTAACCCTTTGGTCTGTTGTGGTGAAACACAACGCTATTTGAATACAGTTTGTACTAATCTCTATATGTAAGCTCTCTTTAGTCTTTACGGGGTGTGTATATAATTATATATATATATATATATATTTAATTTTTTTTTATTTATTGATATTCATTCACAGTATACTAGTATTTTTGCAGTTTTAACTGTGGGATGGACAAATTCTATTAAAGGGGACCTGTCACCTCCCCTGACATGTCTGTTTTAGTAAATAATTGTATTTACAATGAAATAACATTTCTGGAGCATTTATATATTTTTTTAGAGATTTACACATTGTGCCTTTCTTCTGTTATTCCTCCTAGAAATGTATGAATAAATTGACAACTGGGTGTTACCAATTGGGGGTGTGTCCCTGCACAGACTGACAATGTCCAATCAGTGCTGACAGAGTAGACTGTGTAGGACACGCCTCCTTTGACAATGGGAATGGTAACATCCAGTTGTCAATTCATATATTTCTAGGAGTAATAGAGGAATGACACAACGCAGAGTTCTAAGAAATATATGTTGCAGAATTGTTATTTTATGGTGAATACAAGTATTTACGAAAAATTGACATGTCGGGGGAGGTGATGGCTCCTGTTTAAAGTTAAATTATTGACCCTTACAAATTTCTTAAACTACTGTTCCAATTATATTCCACCTTGACTTCTGACCTTACCCATCTCAGTTGTCCTTTAGCACTCTCAGCTGTTGCAAGAATAATCTAATGTCATGTTCATATCCTGGGCAATGAGATGAAGTATAGACTTTCAGCATTAATTCAAGGGATTTAACAAAAATATTGTATTAACCGCTGGGGAGTTACAGCCATTTTTTACATATTCCCTAATTTTTTTACAGGTTTAAAACCGGACAAAACTAACAGTTATAAATGTAAGGATTATAATTATTTTTTTCTTGAAATTATTCATCCAACAAAAGAAAAAGGAGAAACAGGAAACTATAGTCAACTGAGCTATAGAAATGGTACTGAAACAAGCTAAAAGAACAGCTGTTTAATGTAATACAGTACAGTACAATAGCACCCATAGCTGCCTCTGCACCAGGATTCAACGACACATTACACATATTATATGTAATGATGGGGGTAGGGAAACAGACAAGTGAGCCCTAATCTACCCGCCACTCAGTCCCTGCCTACTTGCAACGACCCGCCCTAGGCGACGGGGTACAACTGGGCGACGGTCCCTACGCTCAATAAGTGCACTACAGACAAACAGACAAGGGTACACAGAAGCTATGGGAAATGGGGCAGTTGCCCACGGCAACACCGTGAGCAACAAGAGTGGTGAACGAGCCAAGTCAAGCCAGGAGTGTACAAGGTACCAAACGCAGAGCGCGAGAGTAGTGAACAAGCAGAGTCAAACCAGGAGATGAACGAGGTACAAAAATGCAGAGCAGAAGAGTGGTCAGTAAAGCCAAGGTCAAACACAAGCAGAGGGTCAGTAGTTCAAGAAGCTGCAGCAGGGCCAGGAAACCAGCAGAGAAGAATCACAAGCAAAGGAGGAACAGGAAAGGCAGGTATAAATAGACAGAGGGCGGGAGCTAGCTCCATCTGGCCAGGCTGTGATAGGCTCTCCCACTCCTAAGCCTGCCATCCTGGGTGGTGGAAGATGGAGTCAGTCTCACAGACATAGAAGCAGGTGCAGACTGATTACCTATGGGCGTCGACACAGAAGTTGTGTCTGGCAGATCCTTTACATTATATCTCATGTATACATAGGGTTATATCAAGATATGCAATTTAACAGTGGAGAGAGAGGGATACTGGTAATGTAAAGAGTATTATAAACATCTAGAATGTGGCAATCAAATTAAAACATTATAAACGTCTAGAATGTGGCAAACGAGTTAAAACATTCCATTCAGATACAATAGCGTAAAGAATAGTTCTCGTAACGCCCATGGCCATGGACCGTCAGGATTACTCACCTCCCGATGGCCGCAGCCATGGATCTGTGAGCGCTGGCCGGCATCTCCTCAGGAGACTACAGTGCTCACTTCCGCTTCGCTCTGCGGTGTCCTGTCCAAGTGGGCGTTGTGGAGAGAGGTGCATGACGCTCACCAATCAGTGACCAATCAGCGTCATACACTTCTCCCCATTCATTTACACAGCACATGGTGTTCTTACTAGATTACTATGTGCAGCCATATACACACACATTAACGTTACTCAAGTGTCCTGACAATGAATAGGCATCACCTCCAGCCAGGACGTGATGTCTATTCAGAATCCTGACACTTCACTAACGTTTGTGCGAGATTTACAGCAAGGCAAGCGTAATCTCGTTTTAAATGACAGTTTACAGCGTAATCTCGTGAGATTACGCTTGCCTTGCTGTAAATCTCACACAAAGCGAAGTGTCAGGATTGGGAATAGACATCGCGTCCTGGCTGGAGGTAATGTATATTCACTGTCAGGACACTTGAGTAACGTTGTCACGTATCAGGTTAGTGGACCCACTAGGCCAAACAACAGGAGACACTAGCAATACAATGTCCCGCACAAGGGTACCTGGATAGTCCAGACAGTGGCCACAGCTCTGGCACTGATGGAGATGGGTGCAGTAGATAACACCAAATGTGGCGGATGACACAGGTGCCGCAGGTTGCACCAGACGTGGATTCCTCCGGACGTGGCGGATTCCTCTGGACGTAGCAGATGACAGGACGTGACGGATTCCTCCGGACGTGGCAGATGACACAGGACGTGACGGATTCCTCCGGACGTGGCAGATGACAGGACGTGGCACGACTCGATACTAGAGGCACAGCACGGGAAACAGGAACAGGTAACAAGGCACGGGTAACAACTGGAACGGGAAACACTAAGGGACCATTTGCAAGACAGACTGGTAAAACTAACAACGCTCAGGCAAGGATCAGAAAGCCTGGGGCCTTCTTATAGACCAGGAAATCGTGGCAATTGATGATGATGACGATTTCCTTTGTGCGCGCGCTGGCCCTTTAAGGTTGGGCACGAGCGTGCGTACGCACCCTACGAGACACAGCAGACTGGAGCGGAAGTGAGCGCTGGCGCGTCCTAGGAAGGAGATGCGGACCAGCGCTCACGGATCCATGGCTGCGGGCGTCGAGAGGTGAGTAAACCCGACGGCCCGCGGCCATGGACGCTACAAACGTTAATGTGTGTGTATGTGGCTGCACATAGTGATCTAGTAAGAACACTATGTGATGTGTAAATGAATGGGGAGAAGTGTATGATGCTGATTGGTCAGCGTCATACACTTCTCTTTACAACGCCCACTTGGTCAAAAAGTAAAACATGCCCAGTTGTCCATTAAGAAACTCATTAGCATAAAGCGAATATAGGTCATAACTGTCAAAAATTATTGTTTTTCTAAATAAAAAACACTTCTGTAATCTACATTACAGCGCCGACCATATTATGTAGAAGATAGGGCACTTATAATGTGGTGACAGAGACTTTTTAAGGCTTTCAAAGAGGTGGTTATAAAACCCGCAGACATGGGTGGGAATGTTGTTATCTGGCTGCTGGAGCTCTGGGAGCATGAAGCCTTCAGACAAATAAATTACAGCAAGTGTTATCAATATTTATCCTCTAATCCCATCGTTAAATAACAAGGAGAACTAAAGTCCATATTATCTAGTGCCCTTGGGGATAGGATAATTAGTCAGAAAATGTATGAGGCATTAAAACTCAGTGAGGCTTCATTCACATCTGCGCCAGGGTCCCGTTCCAACGGGACCCTGACTGACACAAACGGAAACCATAGGTTTCCGTTTCCATCAGCATTGATTTCAATGGTGACGGATCCGGTGCCAATGGTTTACGTTTGTCTCCATTGTGCAAGGGTTCTGTCGTTTTGACGGAATCAATAGCGCTCAGACGGAACGTCGGAACGGGACCCTGGCGCAGATGTGAACGAAGCCTGACAGTGACTTTTTATCCACTCTTCAAGGTTTGCAAAAGTTGTACCAACTTCCCAGGAACAGACAGGTAAGTTTGTCAATCTACAGAAATGTGTGGAGACTCTGTCTTTTGTCAGGGATACTACTTTTGTGTTGATCATACTAAATGACATCTACATGGACAAGGATATGTACCTCGTCAAATGTGATGTGGAATCACTCTACTTGTCAGTAGGTCATAATCATGGATTACAGGTTTCAAGGTTCTTGTGAAATTTGTCGAATTTAAATTAGGATGTTAGGGTGTTTATTCTGCCCCTATTTATCTGGCGGGGTATTAAACAAGGGACTGGAGAGCCTCCTCAGTAAACTGAATGATAATCAATTCAATATCAGAATAACTTGGAAGTACAGTCAGAATAGTGTTGATTTCTTGGGTATTATAATTGCTAAGGATGATAGGGGCTATCTTTCTAGAGATGTATATAGAAAATCTACATCTACAAAATACCCTTCTACATGCAACATGCAAGCATTGTCCCTAGATAAAAAAAAATTATATTCCAGTGAGTCAATTTCTGAAAAATGCATCATATCTGCTGCAATGATGAAAAATTAAAAAACTGGCATCTGATATTTCCAGGAAGTTTTGTGAAAAAGGTTAAACTGCCTGGAATATCAAGAAACGATACTTGCAGGCAAAATTCTGTAAATGTGACCCCCTGGTGAGTGAAAAAAAAATATTCCTGGGGTTTATACAACCTCGATTTATCTCCACATTCAATATTGGCCAATTTTGCATCTTCCAGAAAACCCCTCAATCATTTGGCGGAGATCCAAAAATCAGTGTGATATACTAACATCTAGCCACTATGTCCTACCAAGACCACATTATGTCCCACTAAGACCACATTTGGAACTAAGGAACCAAAATAAGGTTTATTTTACTGTGGGTATTGCGTGGCATGCAAATTCATTGAAAGAACAGATGTCTTTTATAATTCCAGGAATTTAAAAATGTACATCACATTTCATGCAATATGGAGGGAGTTATATATCATGCCACATGTCCATGCGGCAGCCTGATTTATGTCCGTATGATGACTCGTGAATTGAAAGATAGGGTCTTGGAACATGTCCGGGACATATGTAATGCAATGCATGAAAAGAATATAGAAAAACTTAAACCTGTTCTGAAACATTTTCATTTTCACTTACTATTCTGGGTGGAGACTTGAAAAAAATACAGTTTCCCCATTTGACCTAAATGAAGTGAATAGCTTTAGATGGTTTATTTAGTATTTTTGAGCGCCATTTTATCAGTGGAGGTTTTGTTTAAATATTCTTATTTGAATTTATTTGTGTTCTATGTATATACTTCTATTATATTACTTCTATTTTTGATCCTTTTTCAAGACACCATTTTTTACTTGTGGATTTAGGGGCCATTCACATATGTCCGGCATCCGCTTTAGTTTAACTCCGGTGTGTTGAAGAAAAGCCGGAGGTAAACTGATGCTAGAACGGATCCCATAGCTTTCTATGGGATCTGTTCTGGCACAGGGGACATCAGTTGTGGCGCCGTACGGCGCCGGACCTCCCTGGGAGCTGGATCCAAAAACATTACCTCCAGCGTTTCTGGGTCCGGCTCCTAGGAAGATCCGGCGCCGTATCCTATGTTAGTACATTGTGGCCGTATGAACGCCGGGTGCTGCAGCATGCACCTTCCGGCAGCAGCCGGCGGGAAGGTGGATGTGAGCTGGGAGCGGAATCCCCGGTCATAGCACTAAAGCAGGGATTCCCTGGGCACAGCGCTACTTTAAATGCTGTGCTGCGGGACGTCCTTGACATCACTGTCCATATATGTGACAAATCTACAGGGGGTACTGTGGCATTATCTACGGGGGGGGGGGCGGCACTATACAGGGGAAGGGGTAGCGCTATATACAGTGGGGGTGGCACTATCTACAGGGGGCGCCGTGTGGCACAATCTACAGGGGGCACTGTGTGGTGAAATCTACAGTGGTCGCTGTGTGGTGCTATGTACAGGGGGTCTGTGTGGCATTATCTACAGGGTACTGTGGCATTATATACAGAGGGCACTGCGGCATTATCTACAGAGGGCACTGCGGCATTATCTACACATGAAATTCATCTGTTTTAAAAAAAAATCAAAAACGGAAAACACGGACATGGAACGGATACAAAACAGATGCAAAACGGCTGTCAAAAACGGACATAGACGGACGTTTTTAATGGCCGAATCCTGTTGTGTGAATAGAAACAGCAATCCCTGTGTGGTGGGGGTAGGAGATGCGGGGTGATATTGGGTAGCTGTGTAGGCACTAAAAACTAGCTACTCCCTGAAGTTAGGGCTTGTGTTTGGCGTCTTTGCAGGCTCACAAGGCTGCGTCGAAGATCTGATCTGAGTGGACTGCAGCTGGCTTCTGGGCTCTCTCCCTTGGCACCGGCCTTGGCGCTGCACTGAATATGACACACGTGACATTACAATGTGTGTGTCAGTCTTCAGTGTAGCGCTTAGGCCGGAGTAGAGAAGGGAGAGCCTTGACATGGTACACAAGTATCTAATCTATCATGTATCCAATCAAAAAGCTGTATATCCAATCAAAAGCTATGCACCACTCTGATAAAATTTGCACACCCTAGATTACCTTTTTTGCGGACCATTGTGGTAAAAACTGATGTTAAAAACGGATGGTAAAAACGGATGACAACTAACGACAACTGATGGTTTTGTAGTAAAAATCGTAAAAAAGCCTGATGGCAACTGATACATTTTTGCATCAGTTGTAATCACTTGAGAGACAAATAAACTGATGCTGATACAACTAATATATGTGAACGCACCCTTATTGCCAGCTTCGTCTAACATCTAGGAAACATTGAAAGTTATTTTTTAGATGATATCCTATGTTTTTTCACATTGTATTATTTATTTCTTATGTGTTGTGTTTTTGGTTATCACTTTTTTTTTAAATTTCACTTGTCTATTATTATGGACTTTATCACAAAATATTTATTATCACATATTGTAAATTTTTATTATATTGGACTCTGTGCTTTGCGCTATAATAATGTATCGATTGTAATTATTGTTATCTATCTTATCACTGAGAATTATATATTCTTGGTGTTCATTTAAGTACTATAGCACTTTAAATATCATTTATTTTATGCACTATAGCACTTCAAATAGCATTTACTTAGGCTTCTTAGCATTGGTATGGATATCATCCTCGTTTCCTGTTATTCAGCCCACTGATCTATAACTGTCTAAACAAATTATTACCTATACACTAACGTGCATCCTGATGGAGTGTGTCCCAAGTGCACTGCTTCCTATTTTTGCAGAGTGGAGATTTGCAGAGATTTATGTATGTGTTTGCATGGTATCGGTGCAACAGTGTGGCCACATTATGACATGGTCACGTGGTGTCACATCATGAGTGCCTTACTTCCTAAATCCAAGGATGTATTAATGCTACATGTGCCAGACAATTGGGAACCGCAGAGGTTTTCTATCTCTAGATGGTGTAAGGCAGTATTTAAACCCACCACTTTTTAAACTGAACTATCCTTGTAGTGGCAGGAAGGAGGTGAAGGGAAACTGAGCCCTAATCTACCCACCGCCCTGTCCCTGCCTACTTGCAACGACCCGCCCTAGGCGACGGGGTACAACTGGGCGGCGGTCCCTACGCTGTCTAAGTGCACGGGAGAACAAACAGGGAACACGCAAGGGAAGGGGCAGTAGCCCACGGAACGCCGCGAGGAAACGGAGCGGTGAATGAGTAGTCAGGACCAGGATGAAGTGGAGTATACCCACGTGAGCACGGAGAAGGAAGCAAGCCAGGGGCGAAGCAGGTTAAGCGGAACTGCAGCAAGGCAGAAGCACGGCAGAAGCAGGCTGGAGCAAGCAGCAGAGGGGCCAGGAATCCAGAAGAATTACAAGCACTGAGGAAGAGAACACGGCAGGTAATAATGGACAGGGGGCGGAGCTAACTCCGACTGACCAGGCCGCGATAGGCTCTCCCACTCCTGAGCCTGCCACCCTGGTTGGTGGGAGCCGGTGTCAGTCTAAGAGGTCTGGCCTCAGGTGTGGATTGATTAATCCCAGGAGTATACCTAGACGTAGTACCTGGCAGATCCCTAACAGTACTCCCCCTTTTATGAGGGGCCACCGGACCCTTACTAAGAGGACCCGGTTTAGTAGGGAAGAGAAGGTGGAACCTCCTGATCAATACCCCAGCGTGAACATCACGAGCAGGTACCCAAGTCCTCTCCTCCGGCCCGTATCCTCTCCAATGGACCAGGTACTGGAGGGAGCCCTGGACCATCCTACTGTCCATAATCTTGGCCACCTCGAATTCCACCCCCTCAGGGGTGAGAACGAAAACAGGAGGTTTCCTCGAGGGGGACCAGGACGGGGAGCAGTGTTTAAGGAGGGAGGCATGGAAGACGTCATGTATGCGAAAGGATGGGGGCAGCTCCAGACGGAAGGATACAGGGTTGAGGACTTCAATGATCTTATAAGGTCCAATAAATCGGGGAGCAAACTTCCTGGACGGGACCTTAAGGCGCAAGTTCCTGGACGACAACCAGACCAAATCCCCGACGACAAACCGGGGGTTAGCAGAACGTCTACTATCAGCCTGAATCTTTTGTGCGCTCTGGGACGCCTCTAGGTTCTTCTGAACCTGGGCCCAGACTGCACAGTTCCCGATGAACATCCTCTACCTCAGGATTATTGGTACAACCAGGGGAAACAGAGGAGAAACTTGGGTTAAACCCGAAATTACAGAAAAACGGGGAGACCCCTGACGAGTTACTGACCCGGTTATTCAGGGAAAATTCAGCAAGGGGAAGGAATGAGACCCAATCGAATTGACAGTCAGAGATGAAACACCTTAAATATTGTTCCAGGGATTGGTTAGTCCTTTCCGTTTGGCCATTAGTTTCGGGATGGAAGGCGGAGGAGAAGGACAGATCAATCTCCAACTTTTTACAAAAAGCTCTCCAAAATAAGGAAACAAATTGTACCCCTCTGTCAGAAACGATATTGACTGGGGCCCCATGGATTCGCAGGATGAAGCTATGAACAAAGAAGCTAACGTCTTGGCGTTAGGTAGCTTCTTAAGGGGCACAAAGTGGCACATGTTGCTGAAGCGGTCTACTACCACCCACACCACCGACTTGCCCTGAGATGGAGGCAAATCGGTGATAAAATCCATGGAGATATGGGTCCAAGTTCTCTGGGGAATGGGCAAGGAACGTAGTAGGCCCGCAGGTCGGGACCTAGGGGTTTTGGACCTGGCGCAAACCTCACAAGCGGCGACGTAAGCCCTAACGTCTTTAGGCAACCCAGGCCACCAATAGTTTCTGGTAATGAGGTGTTTGGTGCCCAAGATGCCAGGATGACCAGATAGAGCGGAGTCATGGTTTTCCCTGAGTACCCTTAGCCGGTATTGCAGGGGAACAAACAGTTTGTCCCCAGGGACGTTCCCGGGAGCTGAACCCTGATCAGCCGCGATATCAGAAGCTAAATCAGAATCCGTGGCAGAAACGATTATACCAGGGGGTAAAATACAAGCAGGATCCTTCTCGGAAGGAGGATTGGCCATGAAACTATGTGACAGAGCATCAGCCTTAATATTCTTGGACCCAGCCCTATAGGTAACCAAGAAATTAAATCTGGTAAAGAATAGTGCCCACCGAGCTTGTCTAGGATTAAGCCTCCGGGCCGATTCTAGGAAAACCAGATTCTTGTGATCCGTAAGGACCGTTACCTGGTGTCTGGCCCCCTCCAGGAAGTGCCGCCACTCTTCAAAAGCCCATTTAATGGCTAGAAGTTCGCGGTTGCCAATGTCATAGTTACTCTCCGTGGGCGAAAACTTCCTAGAGAAGTAAGCACAGGGGCGGAGATGGGTGAGGGAGCTGGTACCCTGGGACAAGACGGCCCCCACTTCCACCTCGGATGCGTCAACCTCCACAATAAATGGCTCCTCTTGGTTGGGCTGAATCAGCACGGGGGCCGAGATAAAGCACTTCTTGAGGGTCTCAAAAGCCTGGACGGCCTCAGAGGGCCAATGGAGGACATCAGCACCCTTGCGAGTAAGGTCCGTAAGAGGCTTAGCGACGACCGAGAAGTTGGCAATAAATCTCCTGTAATAGTTGGCGAACCCTAAAAAACACTGTAACGCCTTAAGGGAGGCAGGATGGACCCATTCCGCCACAGCCTGAACCTTGGCAGGGTCCATGCGGAATTCATGAGGAGTGAGGATTTGCCCTAAAAATGGTATCTCCTGTACCCCAAAGACACATTTTTCAGTCTTAGCAAACAGATTATTCTCCCGAAGGACCTGGAGCACCTTCCTGACATGCTCCACGTGGGAGGACCAGTCCTTGGAAAACACCAGTATGTCATCAAGGTACACAACAAGAAAATTACCCAGGTAATCTCTCAGGATTTCATTAATAAAATTCTGGAAGACAGCAGGGGCATTACACAACCCAAAGGGCATGACCAGGTATTCGAAATGACCCTCGGGTGTGTTGAACGCAGTTTTCCACTCATCCCCCTCTTTGATGCGGATAAGGTTATATGCCCCCCGTAGATCGAACTTAGAAAACCATTGGGCTCCCTGAACCTGATTAAAAAGATCCGGAATCAAAGGAAGTGGGTACTGGTTCCTTACGGTGACCTTATTCAGGTTACGATAATCAATGCACGGCCTAAGACCACCATCCTTCTTCCCCACGAAGAAGAAGCCAGCACCTACAGGAGAAGTCGAGGGGCGAATGAAACCCTTGGCCAGGCATTCTTGGATATACACCCTCATAGCTTCACGTTCAGGACATGAAAGATTAAATATCCTACCCTTAGGAAGCTTGGCACCAGGCACCAAATTGATGGCGCAATCGTAATCTCTATGGGGGGGCAACACCTCGGAGGCCTCCTTAGAAAACACATCGGCGAAGTCCTGAACAAACTCAGGAAGCGTGTTTACCTCCTCCCGGGGAGAAATAGAGTTAACCGAAAGACATGACATCAGACATTCACTACCCCATTTGGTGAGATCCCCAGTATTCCAATCAAACGTGGGATTATGCAACTGCAACCAGGGAAGACCTAATACCAGATCAGACGATAATCCCTGCATCACCAGTACAGAGCACTGCTCCAAATGCATGGAGCCAACCAGGAGTTCAAAAACAGGAGTATGCTGAGTAAAATAACCATTAGCAAGGGGAGTGGAGTCGATACCTACTACAGGGATAGGATAAGGTAAATCAATAAAAGGCATTTTTAGAGACATAGCAAATTCCACAGACATGATATTAGCAGATGAGCCAGAATCCACGAAAGCACTGCCCGTGGCAGACCGGCCAGCAAACGAGACCTGAAAGGGAAGCAAAATTTTATTGCGTTTCACATTAACGGGAAATACCTGTGCGCCCAAGTGACCTCCCCGATGATCACTTAGGCGCGGAAGTTTTCCGGCTTTTTATTCTTGCGCCTGGGACAGGTGTTCAGTAGATGCTTGTCGTCCCCACAGTAGAAGCAGAGACCATTCATTCTGCGAAACTCCCTACGTTGTCGAGGGGACATGGAGGCCCCGAGTTGCATAGGTACCTCCGAGTCCTCCGTGGAAGAGCGAGGAGACGGGACCTCGGGGGGAATCGCAGGGAAGTCAGAGGGGAGCACATTGAAACGTTCAAGCTGACGTTCCCTGAGACGTCGGTCAAGTCGTACTGCTAGGGCCATAACCTGGTCAAGGGAGTCAGAAGAGGGGTAGCTAACCAGCAGATCCTTCAGGGCGTCAGATAATCCTAACCTAAACTGGCACCTTAGGGCCGGATCGTTCCACCGAGAAGCTACGCACCACTTTCTAAAATCAGAACAGTATTCCTCAACCGGTCTCCTACCCTGACGTAAGGTCACCAGCTGACTCTCGGCTAAAGCAGTCCTGTCAGTCTCGTCGTAAATGAGTCCGAGGGCAGAGAAAAAACGATCAACAGAGGAAAGTTCAGGGGCGTCAGGAGCCAAGGAGAAGGCCCACTCTTGGGGCCCTTCCTGGAGTCGGGATATGATGATACCCACCCGCTGGTTCTCGGAACCTGAGGAGTGGGGTTTTAGGCGGAAATACAGTCTGCAACTCTCCCGGAAGGAGAGAAACGTCTTACGGTCCCCTGAGAACCGGTCAGGTAACTTGAGGTCGGGTTCTAGAGGTGAGGTGAGGGGTACTACTAAGGCAGCGTCACCCTGGTTGACCCTCTGGGCCAGGGCCTGGACCTGTAGGGAGAGGCCCTGCATCTACTGGGTCAGGGTCTCAAGGGGGTCCATGATAGCGTCAGCGTAGGAGAAATGGTAGACTAGGTATGGGCTTGTAATTATGTAGTGGCAGGAAGGAGGTGAAGGGAAAGTGAGCCCTAATCTACCCACCGCCCTGTCCCTGCCTACTTGCAACGACCCGCCCTAGGCGACGGGGTACAACTGGGCGGCGGTCCCTACGCTGTCTAAGTGCATGGGAGAACAAACAGGGAACACGCAAGGGAAGGGGCAGTAGCCCACGGAACGCCGCGAGGAAACGGAGCGGTGAATGAGTAGTCAGGACCAGGATGAAGTGGAGTATACCCACGTGAGCACGGAGAAGGAAGCAAGCCAGGGGCAAAGCGAAGCAGGTTAAGCGGAACTGCAGCAAGGCAGAAGCACGGCAGAAGCAGGCTGGAGCAAGCAGCAGTGGGGCCAGGAATCCAGAAGAATTACAAGCACTGAGGAAGAGAACACGGCAGGTAATAATGGACAGGGGGCGGAGCTAACTCCGACTGACCAGGCCGCGATAGGCTCTCCCACTCCTGAGCCTGCCACCCTGGTTGGTGGGAGCCGGTGTCAGTCTAAGAGGTCTGGCCTCAGGTGTGGATTGATTAATCCCAGGAGTATACCTAGACGTAGTACCTGGCAGATCCCTAACAATCCTCCTGACAAAGCTGCTGTTGTTGGAGTGAAATGTGCATCTAGATGTTCTCTTATTTTTTGCCACACATTACGGCTACATATGTCCAAGGGTATGTTTATTTAAATGTGACTTTTTTTTGCCTCTCTATATTAGGTAATATTACCTTCTTATATTTAGTCAGGTTTTGTTGTAGTTATGCTGTAGATATTGTCTATAGCTCCAGTATAGCTGAAATTTGCTTACCGAAATTTTCATTTCCTGGAGTCCGGAGGCAGCACACATATGAGAGGTTATCTCCCTAGATATAATTAGAAGAGAACAGGTTAACAAGCAATAACCAATTAACTAGTAATGCAAGGACCTCCTATATAAGGCCCAGGGAAACCCCACCTCCTTGTATGGTATGTAGCAGTTAAAATAATTAATTAGGGTGGGAAGCTGTGCTGCCTCCGGACTCCAGGAAATGAAAATTTCGGTAAGCAAATTTCAGCTTTCCTGATCGGCAGCACACATATGAGATTTGTAAAGCAATATTTATGGGGTGGGAGATCCAGTCGCTTTATTTAACACCATTTTGTCAAAGGCTGAACACACGGGAGCAGAAACGTCCAACCAATAGTGACGGATGAAGGTGATGCCCAAGTTGCCGCTTTGCAGATCTGTTCTAAGGGCATACGTCCAAATTCTGCTCATGAGGTTGCAATAGAACGAGTGGAGTGAGCTTTTACATGGATCGGAGCCATCTGCCCGGACAGAGAATAACAGACTGATGGTGTCTTTTATCCATCTAGCCAGGGTAGCTTCACTGGTCTTTGGCTTTGCCATGAAATTGTAAGAATAAGGATTGTAAATGGTTGAGTTGTCAGAAGGTATGAGAGCCCTGCTCTTTTTACATCCAGAGTATGTAGAGAGGTTTGATGATCCAATTCTGGTTCAGGAAAAAAAGACAGCTAGGATGATTTCCTATTCAACGTGTGACGCAGAAGGAATTTTAGGTCTGAAATTTGGAAGAGTTTGAAGGATGATGCAGTCATGTAATATACGAAGATAAGGCTCTTTGCATGACAGGGCCTGCAGTTCTCCTACTCTCTTTACCGAAGTGATTGCCACTAAGAATAGAGTTTTGAAGGATATGTGTTTCAGGCTCTCTTGGAGAATAGGTTCTAACGGAGGACCTGTTAACGCTTGGAGGCCCAAGGACACATCCCATGAAGGAACAGGATTATGAACCTTTGGTTTTAGATTTCTTATAGCTTTGAATAATCTACGGATCAGAGCTGGATTAGAAAATTTTGATTCTGATTGAGCATTTATGACTGTGCAGTACACCTTCAGCGTGTTGTATTTAAGGCCTTTGTTGAAACCTTCTTGGAGAAATTGAAGAAGGGATGCGAGAACGTCCATAGAGACGGAGTTTGAGACACACCCCAGCATTTATAGATATTCCAGACTCTATTGTACACAGAAATGGTGGCTGGTTTTCTAGCCGCAAGTAGTGTTTTAATGACCACTTCTGACAGGCCTGATTATTTTAGGGACTCCCGCTCAGTCTCCAAACTGTCCGATGTAAGTTGCAGACCTGTTGGTGAAAGTAACCTTCCTGGATGAGGAGGTCTTGATGGGCTGGCAGTTTCCACAATCTGCCTCTCGAAATATATAATGCAAGAGAAAACCAAGCCCGGCGTGGCCAGAAGGGTATCACTGCGATGGCTTCTGATTTCTCATCTAAGATTTTCTTGAGGAATTTCTGAATTAGAAGAAGAGGCAGGAAGACATAGATCAATTTGTTGGACCAACTGATCGACTGTCTAGGGCTACTGTGTGACCTATTGGGGACAGAGAACAAAAATAAATTTTTGTTTTCGTGTTGTCCCATGATGCCATCACGTCTAGATCTGGTAATCCCATCCTCATGGTGATCGGTCTGAATATCTCTGGATTCAGGCTCCATTCTCCTGAATGTAGAGTGTTCCGATTTAGCCAGACTGCTTTGAGAGAACCCCGGATATGAGCTGCCGAATATTCAGAAGATTGGATTCGGACCATGTCATTATAGCTCTGCACTCTTTGGAAAGTTGATGACTCCTTGTGCCGCCATGTTTGTTTATATAGTAGACTGATGCCAGGTTGTCTGTCTGGACCAGGACATTGAGATTATGAAGGACAGAGTGAAAATGATGAAGTGCTAGCTTGACCGCTTTCAATTCTCTTAGGTTGGATGAAAGAGACTTCTCCTGAGGCGACCATAACTGTTGGATCCAATGATTTTCTACATGAGCACCAAAGCCCAAAGAGGATGCATCCGTTGTGAGAGTCACCTGAGGATGAGGAGTCAGAGTTCTGCCTGAGAGAAAGTCTGAGGGGATTTAGCCACCATAGTAGATCTCTCATAGTGTGAGTGGAGAGAGAGATGACTTTGTCTAGACCTGTCAGGTTCTTGTTCCATAGGGCCAGTATGTTTGATTGTAAATATCTTATGTGGGCTCTGGCCCAGGGAACTGCGTCTATGGATGATGTTAACAGCCCCAGTACCCTCATGGATGACCGGATAGAGACTCTGCGGTCTGAGAGTAAGTCAGTCACTTCTGTCACAATTCTCCTTCTCCTTTCTAAAGATAATCTTAGGGACATACATTTTGAGTTGATCAGGAACCCTAAGAACTTTATCTCCTGGACCGGAGTGAGTTGAGATTTCTCCTGATTTATCAGGAACCCATGATCTTTCAGAGTGCTCAGTCACTTGAAGATGGAGAATTAGATCTTCTTTGGAGGGGGAGACAATCAGCCAGTCGTCTAGATATGGAAACACTGTTACCCCTTGGAGACGAAGAGCTGCAGTGAGAACTACCACAATTTTGGTGAACACCCGAGGTGTTGAGGTGAAGCCGAACAGGCGACACTTGAATTGGTAGTGAAGAGTTTGTGACTTGTTCTGGATGGCTATCCTGAGATATTTCCAGTGGCTTTGTAAGATGGGAACATGTAGATATGCATCTGTTAGATCTATGGATGCCATAAACTGTCTTTTTGAAGAATGGCAAGGACAGATCGAACAGTTTCCATCTAGAAAAAATGTTTTTTTTTTTTTTTTTTCTCTTTCAAGAACTTGTTTAGATATGTAATGTGTATCTATAATTAGGCGCCATTTTTTTTTATTTTTTTTGGTTTTGTGACAAGAAAAAAAATTCTGGAATATAGTAATTTCCCTTTTTGTTTGGATGGGATCAATTCCAAGGCTCCTTCTTTATAAATTCTTGAACCAGATCAATCAATACTAGAGTTGCTTGATTGATGAAAAATTTGTACAGGGGGGGGGGGGGGGGGGCGTTTGAATTCTAGGGAGTACCCCCTTTGAATTGTGGAGGACACCCACTCGTCCGAGGAGGTCTTGGACCAAATGGACAAAAAAAGATGTAGTCTTCCTCCGCCCTGCGCTTTTACAGCTCTGGCGTCATAAATCATTGGGTTCTGCTTCTTTTTGAAGTTACCCGGGTTGTCTTGGCGAGGTCTGGACCAACACTGCTTATTCTTTCAGAATTTTGGGAACCTCTTTCTTTTGAAAACAAAAAGGACCTAAAACTGGGATTAGGTATTTTCGTTTGAGGAAAGGAGTGACCCTTCCCATTCAACTGTGGACCAAACAGATTACCTGACTGAAAAGGCAAATTACAACAATTTGTCTTGGCAGGAATAACCCCATTCCAGAATTTTAGCCATAGGGCTCTTCTGGCTGAATTAGCGGCAGTCAATGCTTTAAATGAATTTTTAATCATATCAAGTGGAGCATCACAAAGAAATTCAGACTCATTTTTAATGAGAGGTAGTGACTCCAAAGTGTCATCTCTAGGCACCCCATCCTCTAAATCTTGGAGTTAACTGGCTTAACCACACACGTACGGCTCTAGCCACGGAACCGCAGAGAAAAACCATTTTACATGCAGCAGCTGCAGATAAATAGGAATTTTTTTTTCTTTTTTTTTTTCTTTTAAATAACACATTAGCCTTCCTGTCCATAGGGTCTGGAGCAGGGTAATATCTGCTGATGGGAATATGGATTCTTTAGAGCGCTTGGCATCCATTTTTGGTACAGAGTCCCACTGATCCACATAATGAGAATACATTTTATAGGTGGATTTAAACCTTGCTCAAACCTCTTTCCAGGCTTAGCCCAAGACTAAGAGCTTTGGTAACAAAAGAGCAACAGCCGCTGTTTATAATGTATAGTACACACAGTAAATACATCAAACATTTTCCACAGATGACCATCAGACTCCCATAGGGACACTACTCACGTGGCAGGAACCGAGGATTCTGCTGTTTAGGCAATGGTGTAATCAAACACATAGCGCCAAAGTTTAAATATCCTCCGAAATCCCATGTATGCGCGCGTCCAAGCCCAGACTGTGACTACATCCCGCACACGGAACAAGCAAGGGATTTACTTTAGATGTCGTCATCTTACGGCAAGCGAGATCGTGCCCGCGCCATCTTTGCCCGGAGTCAGATGGTCAAACACCGGCACCTTTTTTGCACGATTCCCAGGAAGTGCATTGAGAAGGGAAAACCAGGTACGGCTGCCTAAGCAGGACACTGGTAGATTTGTGTGTCCAATATGCCAGTTGGACACACACATTCGTGCAGCAAATGCATGCACAGCCATAGAGTTTTAAATTAAAATAAAGAAATAAAAAAAAACAAAGGGGCATAATGGCTCTTCGGGCCGAGGGACCTGAAACTCTTCTGGTATACAGCCCGGAATGATAGATAAAGAAGGAAGGAAGAAAATAACTAAATATGAACTCCAAAGAGTCCCACCTGTAGTCTTCTAAACATGAAGAGAAATAAAAATACAAGGAGGTGGGGTTTCCCTGGGCCTTATATAGGAGGTCCTTGCATTACTAGTTAATTGGTTATTGCTTGTTAACCTGTTCTCTTCTAATTATATCTAGGGAGATAACATCTCATATGTGTGCTGCCGACGGACGATCAGGAAATGATGTTATAACAATACTAAATATACCTATTCACTCACAGCATTTCTGAATATATCCTTCTGTATTTGATAGAAAATCCAAAGATATTTTTTATATTTCTCGTTGTCCTGGATTACTTTGTTTATGGGCGATATTGGTCTGGAGTAGATACAACACTGTGACCCACTTTTACTACCTATTGTTTAAAGAGGCTCTGTCACCACATTATAAGTGCCCAATCTCCTACATAATGAGATCGGCGCTGTAATGTAGGTAACAGCAGTGTTTTTTTATTTAGAAAAACGATCTATGAACGATTTTAGCTTTATGCTAATGACTTTCTTAATCAGCATCATACACTTCTCTCCATTCATGTATTCAGCACATAGTGATCCTGCATTGTTCACTATGTGCAGTCACATACACCCTCATTAATGTTACTGAAGTGTCTTGACAGTGAATAGACATCACCTCCAGCCAGGACGGAATGTCTATTCACAATCCCGACACTTCGGTAACGTTTGTGTGGTATTTACAGCACAGCAAGCGTAATCTCGCGAGATCACGCTGTAAATGACAGCTTACCCATCGGGGGTGAGTAATCCCGATGGTCCACGGCCGTGGATGCTACAGTCAAGGTCATATAGCACAAAATACTTGTTAGTTGCAATAATGGTAGTAGCCACGAGGACAAACAGAAGACACATTAACTGGTTGCCGACACAGGACGAGTATGCTCGTCCTGAGCAGCGAGCACTTCGCGCATTAGGACGAGCATACTCGTCCTGTGTGACAGCCGTTCCTGCGCGTCTGTGCGCGCGATCGAGAGCGGGGCAACGGCTGTAATACACAGCCACGGCCCCGCTCTCACAGCGGAGAGAAGAGAAACATCTTCTCTCCGCTGTTAACCCTTTGAACGCCGCGATGACAGCTGATCGCGGCGTTCAAAGAGGGGGGACTGCACATTGATCGCGTCACAGAAAATAACTGTGACGCGATCAAAGTCCATAACTCGTATGGCCAGACAGCCCAGGGTCCATTGAAGGACCCCAGGGCTGTCTGAACATATTTCCTGTTAGGGCATACTGAGGTATGCCCTAACAACTGCCTGTGTACAATCAGTAACAGGCTAATGTACTGGCATATAGATCTATGCCAGTACATTACAGTTACAAAATCATAAAACACTTTATGGGATTAAAAAAAAAGGTTAAATGAATGTAAAAAAAATGTAATGATAATAGTAAAAAAAAAATACACAGAAACACACATTTTTTATAATAAATAAACTTTTTAAAATATAAGTCCCAAAACATGAAATACAGACATATTTGGTATCGCCACGACCGTAACAACCTGTACAACAAATGTATAACATTATTTATGATGATCGGTGTATGGTGTAAAAAAAAAAATATTAAAACTGCAGCGGAACTGCTTTTATTCTGCATTTTCGCCAAAATAAAAATTTATAGAAATTAAACGATAATGTATTTGTACCAAAAAATAAAAGCGTTATGAGCGTCGGGGTGCAAAGAGGGGAAATGTAAAAAAATTGCTGTGTCCTCAAGGCCAAAATTGGCCGTGTCCTTAAGGGGTTAAAATAAACAAAATAAGGCTAGGTTCACACAGAGTTTTTTGCAGGAGGAAACGGAATTTTGAGGCAGATTTTCCTCCTGCACACCGATCTTTGCAGCGTTTTACGTGGCGTTTTTTGCCCACGGCCATTGAGCGCCGCGGGTATAAAACGCAGCGAAATACGCTTTTTCTGCCTCCCATTGATGTCAATGGGAGGTCAGAGGCGTAAACGCCCAAAGATAGGGCATGTCCCTTTTTCCCGCGAGCCGTTTTTCACAGCTCGCGGGCAAAAAACGCCTCCGCCTCCCATTGAAATGAACGAGAGGCATTTTCGGCCGTTTTTTGGTGCGTTTTGCGGCGCGGTTTCCGTGTCAAAAAACACTGTGTGAACTCCCCCCTAAACCAGTATTAGATAAACAATGAAAGATCATAGTGCATATTGTGCAGTGAATTCTCAAGGAGGGGAGAGAGGTACTAAACAATTGAATGCTCAATGACAGCTTAGAGACAGGTAAGTCCAATTAGATAAGCGGTACCTGTCTCAGTCAAATAGATATTTCATGAGGCCCCACGATAGGCCATTCCTTGATGAGATGAGGTGGAGACTTCTGCTCAGGTGATTTGGAGGTATGATCTGTTAAGGTTATATTCTATCTTTTCAGTAATGATATGCAAGCTTCACTGCTTTGGATGTTCATGTAGGATCCGTTCCTTGGAATCACAAATTTGATGGAGTTATTAATGTTCCATTGAAGTTGATTGACCATGGAGTGTATGCTGTTGCTTATATTATTCTGGAGAAGAACTAGCATATCTTTTAATGTATTAAATGAAAGTGGGACATGGGAGGAGTGGAATTGGTCCCACTCAATGGAAGTATAGAGGATAGATCAGTTTCTTCCTCCTGTTGTAATTATTTGTGTGCTGGTCCTTTCCTGGAAGGAGAGACCGGCATGGCAAGGTTAGTTCTCTTTTTGTTCTCCTCCTAGGGTCAGGCATACATGTTTTGCCCACAGTTAACTCTTGTGGGTGGGGGAGGGATCATGTAGAGGAGCTGTGTGGTTCTGCACGGTCTTGCGGCATGCCCATTAGCTGGAATAATTCTGAAAGCTTCCTTGGGGCAGAAGGTTTATTAGTTAAAAGTAGGCCTAGGCCTCAGGAAAGGTGCCCTCTTGTACTAAATAGGGAACTTTGCAGGGTAATATAGCAGTGCAGAGGCGCAGTGAGAGGCTAACTACATTATGTACCAAGTTCAGAGGCTGCCAGCTGAAGTCTAACCTTAGTGCTTTTGAAGCTTCGGAGCAGCGATAATCTTCAACAGCTGGGCAGCAGGTCCGGGGGCGGTAAGATCAGAAAGCCAGTACTCTGCTAGCCTTAAAACTGGATGCTTTCCAAACACCTGAGAGTCTACACTGCCTGGATGGAAAGTCTGTGTAATGTCCGTGGCTGCGGGCTGTCAGCTCCAATCCCCTCCTGACAGCCGCAGCCACGAGTCGGCAAGCGCTGGCCCCAGCCTCCTCCTCAGGAGACGCCAGCGCTCGCGTCCACTCACTTCAGCCGGATCCCGTAGGTCAAAGTTCATCAAAAGCACCGGACCTTTTGATGAACTTTGACCTGTGGGTACCGTGGACTATAAGAGGGGTCCAGCCCCCTGCTTCTATGCCTGAGCGTTGTTGATGTTTCCTAGTTTGTCTATGTGATGGCCTCCTAGTGTGTTTCCTGTTCCTTGCATTCCATACCATCCTGGTCTAGCACTGTGCTGTGCTAAAGTCGTGTCGTGCTGTATCCACGTCTGACCTGCTCTACCTCGCCTGACGTCTACCTGCTGCCTAGTCCCAGCCGAGCCTGCCCTGCTGCTGTCTGAGCTGCCACAGTTACCTATACGAACTATAGACTTTCACCTGCTCCCTGTTGGCCAGCTACCTTACCGCCAAGGCGGTACGGCCCAGTGGGTCCCTTCGTGACAGTCTGGACATGCCACTGAACGGAAGTTCCCTGCAGGAGTTGGCTGGGCAGCAAGGGGGAAGCCACTGGGCCTATTCATGGGAGAGTAGAGTGGGTAGAGCTCTTTAGCATCTCCAGATAAAAAAGTTAGAGAGGTCCGGGGCTGTAGAGGAGCTGAGGAGTCAAGCATCCATCTTATTTTACGGCTAGGCTCCATCCCTGTAAGGATTATATTTAATACTTTGGTGCAAATCCTTGCAGTCATTGACTGCCTGAAGCCTGGAACACATAGACTTCACCATATGCTGAGTTTCCTCTGCTTTTCAGCCCTGAAAGTCTACACTAATCACATTTTGATTGCTTGGTTTCAAATCCATTGTGGTGTACAGAGGATAAACTATGGAACTTGTGTCCTCGTCCAAATACTTCTAGACCTGACTGTAAATCAGCCTTTTTAATCGTCCAAAGTCTAGTGGATGGCCAGCTTTAGGTATCACTTGGAAAAATTGCCCAAAACATCTGTATATATACGGTAAGTCCTTAAATTGTTCTATTCAAGTTAAAAGTTCTGTTAATTTTGTGTTTCTGGGAAAGCTGGGAGATTACTAATATAGCTGCCAAATATACTATTAAGAGGCCATATGGGATATTTCCAGGGATAATTCCCCCAATGCCTACATTAAGCATTTAGACACACACAGTGATCTTTAATACAGAAAGTGATTTTTGTATACTGAAATGTCCCATAAAAAAAATATCTAACCAGGGTTTCTTGATATGTCAGATTCAGCGAATGGTTTTTGGTGCCATCTGCTGGGAAAGCGTTGCTCTGTCATAATTAAAACAATTATTTGAGCATGTATCATTGATAGTATCTTTAGGCCTCAAGCACACGATAATGCTGTTTATACAGACTTGTACGGGAACACAAATATGGATAAAATCGAAAAACAGTCTCAAAAAATTAATACAAATATTTAACTACTATTTACATACAAGTATGTCTAAGGGCCTGTTCACATCAGCGTTGCCCTTCTGTTGAGGGGTTCCGTCAATGGTGACTGAAACGTTGCTAATGATTTCCGTTTGTCACGGTTGTGATAGGGTTCCGTTCTTCTTGACGGAACCAATAGCGCAGTCGACCGCACTATTGATTCCGTTAAAACAACGGAACCCTTTCACAACTGAGACAAACGGAAACCTTTAGCAACGTTTCCGTCACCATTGAGATCAATGGTGAGAGACACGGAAGATGAGGTTTCAGTTTGCCTGAAGGGCAACGCTGATGTGAACACAGCCTAAGGCCTAATGCACACGACCGTAAAAACTCCCGTTATTACGGGTCGTAATTACGACCCGTAATAACGGGCTCATAGACTTCTATTGGCCACAGGTACCTTCCCGTTTTCTTACGGGAAGGTGCCCGTGCCGTTAAAAAAGATAGAACATGTCCTATTTCAGGCCGTAATAACGGCACGGACAGTCCATAGAAGTCTATGGAGCTCCCGTAATGACGGGTGGCTACATGTGTGCGCCCGTCATTACGGCAGCGTTGCTAAGCGACGTCAGTAAATAGTCACTGTCCAGGGAGCTGAAAGAGTTAACTGATCGGCAGTAACTCTTTCAGCACCCTGGACAGTGACTACCGATCAGAATAAAGAGCAACCTGTAAAAAATAAAAATAAAAGACGTTCATACTTACCGAGAACTTCCTGCTTCCTCCAGTCCGGTCTCCCGGCCGTTGCCTTGGTGACGCGTCCCTCTCGACATCCGGCCCGACGTCCTGGCCATCCCTGGATGACGTTTCAGCCCATGTGACTGCTGCAGCCAATCACAGGTCAATCACAGGCTGCAGCGGTCACATGGACTGCCGCGTCATCCAGGGATGTCGGGCTGGATGTGAAGAGAGGGACGCGTCACCAAGACAACGGCCGGGTAAGTATGAATTTCTTTAACTTTTATTACAGAAAGGGCTGTCCCTTCTCTCTATCCTGCACTGATAGAGAGAAGGGGCTGCCGATTAGTGCAGTGCTATTTTGCCGCCAAAAACGTGCCCGTAAATACGGGTGGAATACGGGTGACACCGGACCCATATTTACGGGCACGGGTCCGTAAATACTGGTGCAAAACGGGTCGAATACGTGTGACACCGGACCCGTATTTACGCCAGTATTTACGGGTGGGAAAAAATATGGTCGTGTGCATGAGGCAATATACATCAGCATCATACCATAAATGTATAAAACCTAAAACAATAGAAATTACACATTCTGATCCTTTCCATTTTGTTAGGATATACTTCATTTTTCTTTCATCACCTGGTATAAAGAAAAATTCAGAGCTAGCTGGCAGCTAAGGACTTGGTGCAACATATACTCGCATGAACTGCTAATCCAACACTGAAATACATGCAAATTGCAGTGTGAAAGTATCTTGGCATCCCACATAAAGAAGCATGGAGGCTCCATCTAGCACATAAGTCTGACATATATTGTTGCACTATTAATTAATTTGAGACAACTGCCAATTGACAGACAAGGATTGTCTAATATTATATTAACAGAGACAGAGAATTTATGAATGTATAACTGCCACAGTGAATATTTTTATCCTGTGAAGAAACTGTTCAGATGAACTCCCACTACACTTATTATCATACCTCCCAACTTTCAAGTATCGCAAAAAGGGTCAACTGAAGTGGCGCGTGTAGCACGTTGCAGCAATTTTTTCCTTTTAGGCCACGCCTCTAACCCCACCCAATCTCCACCTATACACACCTGGTTCAGCCCACACAGTATCATGCTCCCATAGAACCCCCAATGTATAATGCCACTATAGGTGCCCCCACAAAGTATAATGCCAAATCGCTTCCTCCAACACAGTATAATCCCAAATAGCTGCCCCCACACAGTATAATGTCCCCATACAGTATAATGCCCCCAAAGATGCACCCATACAGTATAAAGAGATGCCCCCATACAGTATAATGCCCACAAAGATGCTCCCATACAGCATAATGTCCCCATAGTTTCCCCATGCAGTATAATGCCCCCATAGCTGCCCCATACAGTAGAATGCCCCATAGTGCCACAATACCCACTGTAGATAGTGCCCACATAGATGGTGCCAGTACCCACATACCACCACAGTGCCCACATATAAAGTACCCACAGTACCCATGTAGATTGTGCCTATATAGTACTACAGTGCCAATGTAGATAGTGCCACACACCTCTTGAAGATAGCGCCACCCTGCATGTAGACAAAGCCACCTGCACCCCCTGTAGATAGCTCCACCCTGCCTGTAGAAAGCGCTTACCCCCATCCCTGTAGATAGCTCCATTGGGGCTCCCTCTAGGAGCGGAATCCCCAGCCAGAGCATCGGCAATGTTCTGGCCAGAGATTTCGCTCTTGGAGGAGCCACTGACATCACTGTCCATATATGGACAGTGAAGTCAAGGGCTTTCCAAAGACAGGAGTCCCCGGCCAGAGAACTTGCGCTGCTCTTGCCTGGGACTTCATAGATGAATGCTAGAGCAGGGATCTGACGGTTCGTTGCTTCAGCATTGAGGACGCAGATACAGTTGAAACCGGGACATACCACCGGGGCACCTGGGACAGCGGGACACCACCCGGAATGCGGGACTGTACCGCTGAATCAGGGACGGTTGGGAGGTATGCTTGTTATCAATTTTGGCAGAATCGTGAAGGAATTGTTCTGCCTGTCAAAAAACGCCCACTTAGAGAGATATGAGCCAATTTTATCACTAGCTTTCTGCACCTATTTGGTGCATTGTTGTATGTGATATGCAATATTTATGAAAAGGGTGAGTCATGTATGTAGATAGAGTATGTATCTATATATATATATATATATATATATACACACACATATATATTTATTGTGACAACCTGGGGACCACTTAGCTCACAGGATCGCCATCTCCCGGGTGAGATGGTTGGCACACATAGAAAGTTCACTCCAACTCCTTGAATAAAAGGTTTAAACCAGCCGCAGCTAGCTTTATTGTCTTCACCACAGCAATCAGTGTTACAACAATAAACATACAAAATAAACCCTAGGCCGTCCAGCCTCTAACTAACACATTCAGTGTCCCTCACTATGAGACACTAAGCCTTGTGCCCAGCACCTCAAAACCTTCACAGCTTTACCTCACACGGTGGTGACTCTCACAGGCCAGCATGCCTGTCTTCCCCAGACTGAGAGCCCTGTGTGGACAGCACACACCTGAATTAAAGAGCCGTCTCAGGTGAAGCCCAACTAAGCTCATCAGACAGCCCAAGACACGAACTGTCTGTTTGGAGTGGAAGCCCAAGACACGGACTGTCTGTATGGAGTGGAAGCCGCCCTTCTTCACACTCCAGCAAACCAGGCCCTATTCCGAGTTTTACACCCAAGCAACAGCAGAGAAAACCCTCCCTGCTGTACATGCTCCCTGGTTGCTTAAAACCTGAGTTTCTGCACTGTCCAGTAGCTACACTGCTACATATCCCCCCCTTTGATAAAGGCCGTAGGACTGATCACATTTTAACCTCCCTCCAGGGTCAAAGCTCCTACGTTGGGACATAATCACACTTAGGGTCACCCCTACAGTAACAGACATTTGATAATCACCCCTGGGTGTATTAGACAGGTGCTCCTGCAACTCTTCTATGTTGGCATGCCTAGCATCCTCATCCCTTGTAGGCACTACTTGCTTTTGCTGATCACAGCCGTATTTACATGTGTTGTGCCCTACATTCATGGACCTTTCCGCATCCATGAAGTGGCTTTGTGTGTCACCCCTTGGTTTAGACACTGGCTCATAGTGTTCAGTAACTCTCATCTCGTGAGTTTTGGTATACACCGTACCATCTACCAAACCACTTTCAGACGCTATACTCCCCTCCATCTTGGAGTTTTTCATCTCAGCATTTAAATGCTCAGACTGTCCGTCCAGAGACAATTTTTCACCGCACTGACCCGACCCCTCTGGGTTACTTCTATCAGACCCGGTAGTGGTCGTCTCTGCAGCAGCGTTAGGGCCCGCATCCTGCTTAGTGGTATAGTCCCGCTTGTTGCCCTTAGCAACCTGTCTTGTGTCACATGCAATTTCAATGGCTAAAGTACACACTGTAACAGTATCCATTGAACAAGCCTGGCAGACCACCGTTATTGCTCCCGTAACGTCCTGGGAAAGTGTGGGCACTACATGGGTCTCAACGTCTACATATGAAAGACCTGCAGGGGGCAGAACTTCTAAGGGTGAAGCAGTAACCCTTCTCACACTATACATGGCAGTAGTGTCCTCATTGGTACCATTGACAGCTCCAACCTCTAGGGTAATGTTTTCATGTACATCTGGTTCACTACTGGGCGGTTCATTAGTGACCGAGGCCACAGCCACCAGCGCACACACCTCACTGACTCCACTGTCCAGGAACTCATGTGCGTCACTTAGGGCTATATTCACACTGGTGTGGGCACTCAAATAAAAAGGTAGATCACTGCTACTGGATTCAGCTGACTCTGATGTGACCCTAACCACATCCTCAGACCTGTGGAGTTTATCATCACTCCACTCACACATCGCAGCAGTATACAGCTGGTTGCCATTAGGAACAGTGCACACATCACATGCAACAGTCTTGTTATTATGAACCATGACCTCTCGGGGCACACTTGAGCCATTAGTAACCTGTTTTACATCACATGTATTATCAGTGACAGAAGCATACACTATAGTAGCATCCACTGAACACGACTTATAGTCTAACTCCTGTGCTTCCCCCAACCCATGGAATGAGTGAGCGTTACATCAATCTCAGTTTCTACAGCATAGGAATGACCTGTAGGGGGCAACATTTCTAAAGGTGCTGCAGTCACATCTATTGCACCACGCACATTTTCATCACCCTCACTAGGTATGGCAGGGCTGTACTCCAGGTTGCCACCATCCACAATCCCAACCTCTAGGGAAATCTCAGATACACCTGGCACATCTGTTTCCCAGGACACGTTCTCTGGGTTACCATTAGTACCAGTACACACATCACATGTGACACTCTCGACTTTCTCAACTACGGCCTCAAGGGGCACACTTGAACTAATCCCCTCTTCTGTCTCGGCTGCTGTTTCTTTAACAGCCTGTTCACACAATGCATTAACTTGCTCAGGCTGTGTGACATACTCATGGCTTAAAGACATGTTAGGCACAATTTTGGACATTTCACTAGTGTCATCACATAAACGCTGTGCATCAAATACATGTGCGTAATTTTTAGCAGGCATTTCCTGAATCACATTATCACTTGACATCATTACCACTGGTGCATTTTCCCTTTTTGGCAGTGGAGCAGCACACCCTGCAGAGGACTTTTCCCTGTAATGCTTATAGGAGATATTGCCTTTCTCCCACAACTGCCAAAAATGAGGGAAGTTCCTTCCCAGCACAAACTCCTCATCAAGTTCCTGACATTTTATAAGTCTGTGCTGCACAGTCCCAAAATCAGTTTTAAAGTCAATCAGAACGGTCTCACCCATCTCAGGATCCTTCTTCACGAACAGCAAAATGTCCGGATGCACCCTCGAGACCTCTTGGCGAAGATCCAGACTGACCAGTAGCGGAATCCCACCAACCAACACTTCACGTGTCTTCTCTTGCACTCTCTCTGGCCTCCTGACCAGAGAACAATCAGGTGCACATCCATCCGCTCAATGGCATCTCCAACAGCGCTCCTTCTGCTGAACAACAGCCGCCACATGCTGTCAGGGTTGGTTGCTCCTAGCAACCACATCTGGCGAATTCAGCACACTTGGCTTTTTAACCGCTGCCCTACGTTGCTTGGGAACACCTTTTAAATTCACATTATCCGCTCGCAAACATTCCCACCATGAGTCCGGGTGGTTGCCCTTAGCAACGGTACTCACAGTTTGTATCACAGGTATGCATGCTCTTTGCTTCCAACTGTGTCAGGAATCTTTGGTTATCCTCCCTCTGTTTGGTATTTGTTTCCTGCAGCTCTGCATTCATCTGCACCTTTTGTTTGAGGAGTTCCTCCATAAGACCCATTGCAACAGAAAACAGTCTCTTTCAAACCTCAGAGAGAAGTCTCTTTAATTGGGCTTCTGGCCCTTTAAATTTCACTGCACACTTCTTGTGCCATTTTATTGCCCAAAGCAATTCTCCGCCATATGTGACAACCTGGGGACCATTTAGCTCACAGGATCGCCATCTCCCGGGTGAGATGGTTGGCACACATAGAAAGGTCACTCCAACTCTTTGAATAAAAGGTTTAAACCAGCCGCAGCTAGCTTTATTGTCTTCACCACAGCAGTCAGTGTTACAACAATAAACATACAAAATAAACCCTAGGCCGTCTAGCCTCTAACTAACACATTCAGTGTCCCTCACTACGAGACACTGAGCCTTGTGCCCAGCACCTCAAAACCTTCACAGCTTTACCTCACACGGTGGTGACTCTCACAGGCTAGCATGCCTGTCTTCCCCAGACTGAGAGTCCTGTGTGAACTGTACACACCTGAATTAAAGAGCCGTCTCAGGTGAAGCCTAACTAAGCTCATCAGACAGCCCAAGACATGGACTGTCTGTATGGAGTGGAAGCCCTCCCTTCTCCTTCACACTCCAGCAAACCAGGCCCTATTCCGGGTTTTACACCCAAGCAACAGCAGAGAAAACCCTCCCTGCTGTACATGCTCCCTGGTTGCTTAACTCCTTCCCGCACCTTGACGTTAATGCACGTCAATGTGAGCAGTCACTTCGCGCACCTTGACGTGCAATAACGTCAGTGCTTTGACAGTTAACCGCCGCTCGGCGCTACACCGCAGCGGCGGTTAACTGTGCAGGGTGTCTGCCCTGCATTCCCCGTTGCCGATCAGCGGCCCATCGCCGCTGATTTCGGCAGTTAGCCACTTAATTGCGGCGTTCGATTTTGAACGCCACAATTAAGGTGTTTAGCGCCGATCGGCAGCCCCCCTGTGAAATCACGGGGGCTGGCGATGGTACCCATGGCAACCGGACGCCAGACAATGGCTTCCGGGCTGCCATGTACAGAAGCCTATGAGGACCACCCGGAGGGTGGTCGTCGTAGGCTTCCTGTCAGTGTGAGGGTATGTTCACACACACTAATTACGGACGTAAATCGGGCGTATTAACCCCCGAATTACGTCCGAAATTACGGCTTGAATGCGTTGACAAACATCTGCCCATTGAAAGCAATGGGCTGACGTTTGACTGTTCACACGAGGCGTATATTTACGCGCCGCTGTCAAAAGACGGCGCGTAAATAGACGCCCGCGTCAAAGAAATGGCCTGTCACTTCTTGGGGCATAATTGGAGCCATTATTCATTGACTCCAATGAAAAGCAGCGCCAATTACGTCCGTAATGGACGCAGCGTTCAAGCGCCTGCACATGCAGTTATGGCTGAATTGACGGGGCTGTTTTCCTGAAAACAGCCCCGTAATTTCGGCCGTTACGGACGCTGCCGTGTGAACATACCCTGACTGTCACATCACAATGACAGTTGGAGTGCATTACACTACACTACTATTCCAGCAGCGATCAGAGCTGCAAGTCTAAGTGTCCCCTAGTGGGACAAGTGAAAAAAGTAAAAAAAATAATACATTTTTTTTTTTTTTAAAAAGTGTAAAAATAAAAGTTATAAGTGATATAAACAAGAACTACTTTTTTTCCTATAATAAGTCATATATTATAGGAAAAAAAATGAACACGTAAAAAAAAAAGTGCACATATTTGGTATCACCGCGTTCGTAACGACCCCAACTATAAAACTATAATATTATTTTTCCCGCACGGTGAACACCGCAAAAAAAATAAATGAAAAACAATGCCAGAATCACTATTTTTTGGTCACCACCCCTCCTAAAATATACAATAAAAAGTGATCAAAAAGTCGCATGTACGCCAAAATAGTACCGATACAAACTACAACCCGTCCCGCAAAAAACAAGCCCTTACACAACTTTTTTGACTGAAAAATAAAAAACTTATGGCTCTCAGAATATGGTGACACAAAAAATAAATTATTTTCTAAATAAGTTATTTTATTGCGCAAACGCTGCAAAACATGAAAAAACCTATATACATATGGTATTGCCGTAATCGTACCGACCCGCAGAATAAAATATAATGGTCATTTATAGCCCAGGGTGAACGCTGTAAAAAATTAATAAAAATCATTGTCAGAATTGATGGTTTTTGGTCACCTGGCTTGCCGAAAAATGGAATAAAAAGTGATCAAAAAAATGGCATGTACCCCAAAATGGTACCAATGAAATCTACAGATTGTCCCGCAAAGAATAAGCCCTCACACGGCGGTGAAAAAATAAAAAAAAGTTCTGGCTCCCAGTATATGGCGATGCAAAAAGTGCAGTGTTCCAAAAGCGGATAAGATCAGGCGCCATTTATAAGTGCCACAAAGCCCACATATCTGCGGATTATTATTTATTTACCCCATTATTATACCCTCTTATTATGCCCCTGATGTACTCTGCCCAGTCTACATTTGCCCCCACATTATAAACTGAAATACCGGCAAAATGCCTGAGCTACTACCAAGCAAAATCTGCGCTCCAAAAGCAAAATGGCTTCCCTCCCTTCTGAGCCCTACAGCGTGCCCAAACAGCCGTTTACGTCCACCGATATGGCATCGCCATACCCAGGAGAACCCGATTCAAATTTTATGAGGTATTTGTGGCACAAACTGGGCACAACATATAGTGCACTAAAATGGCACATCAGTGGAAAATTTAAATTTTCACTCTGCACCATCCGCTGCGCATTAAACCCTTCGCGCACCATGACTTAATCGTGGTGTGGGGGGTGATATATGGAGCGTCTCACGCGCTGAGCCCGCGCCATACGCTGCGGGTGTCAGCTGTGTATTACAGCTGATACCCGGGACTAACGGACAGAAACAGCGAACACGCTGTTACAGGTGCATGTAAAAATGACAATATACTGCAATACATTAGTATTGCAGTGTATTCTACCAGTGATCTAACGATTGCTGGTTCAAGTCTCCCAGGGGGACTAATAAAATGTGTAAAAACAAAAGTAAATAGTTATTATTAGTGGAAAAAATTTAATAAATATTTAAAGTCCAAAAAGAAACCCTTTTCACATTTTTTCTCTAAAGTAATGTAAAAAAATAAAAAAAAATACACAAAATTGGTATCGCTGCGTCCGTAAAAGTCCAAGCTATTACAATATACCATTATTGAACTCGCATGATGAACGCCGTGAAAATAAATAATTTTAAACGGCAAAATCACAGTTTTTTGGTCACCTTCGCTCTAACAAAAAATTAAATAAAAAGTGCTCAAAAAGTCTTATGTACCAAAAAATGGTACCAATAAAAACTAAAGCTCGTCCCGCAAAAAATAAGCCCTCACACCTCTCTATTGACGGAAAAATAAAAAAGTTGTGGCTCTCGGAAAGCGGGGAGGAAAAACTAAAAAGAAAAAACAAACATGGTTCAGTTCGGAAAGGGTTAATTACTTTCTAATGAAAAAAACATTTATGACCACATGTGGGGTATAGCCGTACTCGGGAGAAATTGCTTTACAAATGTTGGGGTGCATTTTCTCCTTTATCCTTTGTGAAATTGAAAAAATGCAACATTTTTGTGGAAACAATGTTGATATTAATTTTCACGGCCTAATTCTAATAAATTCTGCAAAAGACATGTGGGGCCTAAATGCTCACTATACCCCTAGATAGATTCCTTAAGTGGTGTAGTTTCTCAAATGGGGTTACTTTTGGGGGGCTTCCACTGTTTCGGTCTCAGTGGCTTTGCAAATTCGACATGACACCCAAAACTATTCCTGCTAAATTTGAGCTCCAAAAGCCAAATAGCGCTCCTTCCCTTCTAAGCCCCGGTGTGGGTCCAAACAGCAGTTTATTACCACATATAGGGTATTTACGTAATCAGGAGAAATTGTTTTACAAATGTTGGGGTGCTTTTTCTCCTTTATTCCTTGTAAAAATAAAAAATGTCTAAGTAGATTTTTACCTTTACAGACTAATTCCAATGAATTCAGCAAAACAACTGTGGGGTCAAAATGCTAACTTTACCCCTAGAAAAATTCCTTGAGGGGTGTAGTTTCCAAAATGGGGTCACTATTGGGGGGTTTCCACGGTTTTCATTCCTCCAGTGCATTGCAAACGCGACACGGCACTGAAAACTATTCCAGCAAAATCAGAAATCCAAAATCCAAATGGTGCTCCTTCTCTTCTGAGGCCTGCTGTGGGTCCAAACAGCAGTTTATTACCACATATGGGGTATTGCTATAATCGGAAGAAATTGCTTTACATATCTTGGTGTTTTTTTTCTACTTTATTCCTTGCAAAAATTAAAAATTTCTACGTTTTTTCACAAAAAGCTGATTTTCATCTTCACATACTAATTCAAATAAATTTAGCAAAAAAACTGTGGGTTCAAAATCCTAACTATACCCATAGATAAATTCCTTGAGGGATATAGTTTCCAAAATGGGGTCACTTTTGTGGGGTTTCTACTGTTTTGGCACCACAAGACCTCTTCAAACTTGACATGGTGCCTAAAATATATTCTAAAAAAAGGAGGCCCCAAAATCCACTAGGTGCTCCTTTGCTTCTGAGGCCTGTGTTTCAGTCCATTACCACACTAGGGCCACATGTGGGATATTTATAAAAACTGCAGAATCTGGGCAATAAATATTCAGTTGCATTTCTTGGGTAAAACCTTCTTTGGTACAGAAAAAATGTATTACAAATGAATTTTCAACAAAAAAAAAATGAAATTTGTCAATTTCACCTCTACTTTGCTTTAATTCCTGTGAAACACCTAAAGGGTTAAAACACTTTCTGAATGCTGTTTTGAATACTTTGAGGGGTGCAATTTTCAAAATGGGGTGATTTATGGGGACTTTCTAATATATAGGGTCCTCAAAGCCACTTCAGAACTGAACTGGTCGCTGAAAAAATAGGCTTTTGAAATTTTCTTGAAAATATGAGAAATTGCTGCTAAAGTTCTAAGCCTTGTAACGTCCTAGAAAAATAAAAGAATGTTCAAAAAACGATGCAAACGTAAAGTAGACATATGGGAAACATAAACTAGTAAGTATTTTGTATGGTATTACTATCTGTTTTACAAGTAGATATATTTAAATTTAGAAAAATGCTAATTTTTGCTAATTTTTCTAAATCTTGGTGTTTTTTACAAATAAATATTGAATTTATCGACCAAATTTTTTCCCTAACATAAAGTACAATATGTCACGAGAAAACAATCTCAGAATCACTTGGATGGGCAAAAGCATTCCGGAGTTATTACCACATAAAATGACACATGTCAGATTTGAAAAATCGGCTTCGTCCTGAAGGCCAAAACAGGCTCAGTCCTGAAGGGGTTAAAACCTGAGTTTCTGCACTGTCCAGTAGCTGCACTGCTACAATATATATATATATATATATATATATATATACTACGTAAAAAAATCTGAGCTAAAATTACTTTTTGTGTGAAAAAAAATTTAGATTTTCATTTTTACGGCCTAATTCCAAGAAATTCAGCAAAAAAAAACCTGTTGGGTTAAAATGCTCCCTATACCCTTAGATGTATATGTAGTTTTTAAATTGTGTCTTTTGGGGGTGTTCCCTACGTTTTGGCACTGCAAGACTTCTTCAAACCTGTCATGGTGCCTAAAATATATCCGAATAAAAAGGAGGCCCCAAAATCCACTAGCTGCTCCTTTGCTTCTGACGCCTGTTCAGTAGCACACTAGGGCCACATGTGCGATATTTCTAAACACTGCAGAATCTGGGCCATAAATATTGAGTTGCGTTTCTCTTGTAAAACCTTCTGTGTTACGCTCCACTCTGCTTTAATTCCTGTGAAATGCCTAAAGGGTTAAGAAACGAACTAAATGCTGTTTTGAATAATTTGAGGGGTACAGTTTTTAAAATTAGGTGTTTCATGGGGGTTTCTAAAATATAGGCTCCTCAAAGACACTTCAGAATTGAACTGGTCCCTAAAAAAGCAGCTTTCGAAATTTTCTTAAAAATGTGAGAAATTGCTGCTAAAGTTATGTCTTGTAACGTCCTAGAAAAAGAAAAGTATGTTCAAAAAACGATTCTAACATTAATTAGGCATATGGAATGTTAACTAGTAACTACACCGTGTTCCAAATTATTATGCACATTGGATTTAAGTGTCAAACATTTAATTATTAGTTTTTCAATGAAACTCATGGATGGTATTGTGTCTTAGGGCTCTTTGGATCATTGTAATCAATCTCAGACACCTGTGATAATTAGTTTTCCAGGTGTGCCCAATCAAAGGAAAACGACTTAAGAAGGACGTTCCACATTATTAAGCAGGCCACAGGTTTCAAGCAATATGGGAAAGAAAAAGGATCTCTCAGCAAACAGGTATTTGAAGCCGCTGGTGCCTCTGGAGTCCCGCGAACCTCAAGGTGTAGGATCCTCCAGAGGTTTGCAAGTGTGCATAAAGCTATTATTCGGCCACCCCTAAACAATGCTCACAAACAGAAACGGTTGTAGTGGGCTCAGAAATACATGAAGACTAATTTTCAAATCGTGTTGTTTACTGATGAGTGCCGTGCAACCCTGGATGGTCCAGATAGATGGAGTAGTGGATGGTTGGTGAATGGCCACCATGTCCCAACAAGGCTGCGACGTCAGCAAGGAGGTGGCAGAGTCATGTTTTGGGCTGGAATCATGGGGAGAGAGCTGGTAGGCCCCTTTAGGGTCCCTGACGGTGTGAAAATGACCTCTGCAAAGTACGTAGAGTTTAGGACTGACCACTTCCTTCAAAAAGAAGAACCGTGCCTTCCGTAGCAAAATTATCTTCATGCATGACAATGCACCTTCTCATGCTGCAAAGAATACCTCTGTGTCATTGGCTGCTACGGGCATAAAAGGAGAGAAACTCATGGTGTGGCCCCCATGTTCCTCTGACCTCAACCCTATTGAGAACCTTTGGAGCATCCTCAAGCAAAATATCTATGAGGGAGGGAGGCAGTTCACATCAAAACAGAAGCTCTGGGAGGCTATTCTGACATCCTGCAAAGATATTCAAGCAGAAACTGTCCAAACACTCACAAGTTCAATGGATGCAAGAATTGTGAATGTGATATCAAAGAAGGGGTCCTATGTTAACATGTAACTTGGCCTGTTAAGTTTTTTTTGATTGAAAGAGCTTTTGATTTCTGTAAATATGACCTCCTGATGCTGCAAATTCAACAAATGACCATTTTAGTTCTCTTTACAGCCTTTAAAATGTTTTGATCTCTGTTGTGCATAATAATGTGCATTTTGAGTTTTTTACTTCTAAAAAAAAACCTGTTATCATTAGGAGATTTGTTCAATAAAATTTGCATTATACTCCAACGGTTGATGGCTTGAAGATTATACTGACTGTCATTTGCATCGACTATTTAGGAAAATCAGTGAAAAATAACATTTGCATAATAATTTGGAACGCGGTGTATTTTGTGTGGTATTACTATCCAATCTTGCAAGCAGATGCATTCAAATTTTTAAAAAAAATTAAAATTTTTCCAAATTTTCTTAAAGTGTAGATGTTTTTCACAAATAAACACTGAATGTATTGACCAAATTTTATCACTAACATAAAGAACAATGTGTCACGAGAAAACAAATCTCAGAATCGCTTGGATAAATAAAAGCAAAGTTATTACCAGATAAAGTACACGTCAGATTTGAAAAATAGGGTCTGAGACTTAAGGCCCAAACTAGGCTGCATCATTAAGGGGTTAAAATGACTCATCATCACTGGTTTGAAAGATACTCTAAAACAATGTATGTATATACCCATCAAAATAGATTAAAACATACCACATTTAAATAAGAGAATCTTGCATGTATTTTATTTCATTTTCCCTTTTCCCTTAACCCTTTCCTTGCCATGGACGTATCTAATACATCCTGCCAAAGAAACCCTTTAATAGCCAAGGATGTATCTGGAAACCATTTTTATTTCAGTTTGCAATAGCAAACATAATTTGCCTCCAAGGAATCTGTGTTCTTACTAAAAAGAATAACAACTAAGAAGAAACGTTGTAGAATGAGATTTAACTACTGTTTTTTAACCCCTTCCCGCTCCTTGACGTACTATTACGTCATGGCAGCTGTATCGTTCGCGCTCCATGCCGTAATAGTACGTCACGGGAGTAACGGCCGTTTCGGCCGTCCTCCCGACACATACAGGAGCTGTGACGCTGCTGTCTTGTTCAGCAGCTGTCACAGCTCCTACAGCGGGGACCGATCGCTGTGTCCCCGCTGATTAACCCCTTAAAAGCCGCGTTCTATAGAGATCGCGGCTTTTTAGGGGTTAAGCTGCCATCGCCGGCCTGCTACGCGATAGCGGCCGGCGATGGTGACTATGGCAACCGGACACCAAACAATGGCGTCCGGCTATGCCATAGACGGAAGCCTAGTGGGTCCTGACAACGTCAGGACCCACTATGCTTGCTGTCAGTGAGTAGCTGACAGTTCTAATACACTGCACTACGCATGTAGTGCAGTGTATTAGAATAGCGATCAGGGCCTCCTGCCCTCAAGTCCCCTAGTGGGACAAAGTAATAAAGTAAAAAAAAAGTTAAAAAAAGATGTGTAAAAATAAGAAAATAAAAGTTTTAAAAGTAATAAAAGTAAAAGTCCCACTTTTTCCCTTATCAGTCCTTTATTATTAATAAAAATATATAAACAAACAAATAAACTATACATAATTGGTATCGCCGCGTCCGTAACGGCCTGAACTACAAAATTATTTTGTTATTTATCCCGCACGGTGAACGCCGTAAAAAAAAATATTAATAAACCGTACCACAATCACAATTGTTTGGTCACTTCACCTCCCAAAAAATGGAATAAAAAGAGATCAAAAAGTCGCATGTACCTAAAAATGGTACTGATGGAAAATACAGTTCGTTACGCAAAAAATAAGTCCTCGCACGGCTTTATTGATTGAAAAATAAAAACGTTCTGTCTCTTAGAATAAGGTAACACAAAAAGTGAATGATTGTTTACAAAACGTATTTTATTGTGCAAACGCCATAAGACATAAAAAAAAACTATAAACATCTGGTATCGCCGTGATCGCATCGCCCCGCAGAATAAAGTTAATATATCATTTATAGCGCACGGTGAACGCTGTAAAAAAAAAAGTATACAAAAACAATAGTAGAATTGCTGTTTATTAGTCACCACGCCACCTAAAAATGGAATAAAAACTGATCAAAAAGCCGCATGCACCCCATGAAAACTACAATGGATTCCTCAAGGGGTCTAGTTTCCAAATTGGGGTCACTTTTGGGGGGTTTCCAATGTTTTGGCACCACAAGACCTCTTCAAACCGGACATGGTGCCTAATAAAAAAGAGGGCTCAAAATCCGCTAGGTGCTCCTTTGCTTCGGAGGCCGGTGCTTCAGTCCATTACCGCCCGAGGGCCACATGTGGGATATTTCTCTAAACTGCAGAATCTGGGCAATAAGTATTAATTTGTGTTTCTCTGATAAATCCTTTTGTGTTATAAAAAAAATGGTATAAAAAGAGTAAATTTCACCTCTACTTTGCTCTAAATTTCTGTGAAACACCTAAAGGGTTCATAAACTTTCTAAATGCTGTTGTGAATACTTTGAGGGGTCTAGTTTCTAAAATGGGGTGTTTGATAGGGGTTTCTAATATATGGGCCCCTCAAAGCAACTTCAGAAATGAACTGGAACCTAAAAAAATAAATAAATGAGGCAATACTTCGCTTCTTACATTATACTGATAATGAGCCGTGCCCACCCCGAGATGACCCCAGTTTTGACCGTTTGTATAAACGGAGACCCCTATTAGACCGTTCCAGTGCCCGGTTTTCCCAAGCATACACCCCCGAGAAGTGTTTTTCTATTGATGAGTCCCTGGTACATTTTAAAGGGAGGGTTCAATTCCGCCAGTACCTGCCAGGTAAGAGGGCAAGGTATGGCGTGAAGATGTATAAGCTGTGCGAGAGTGCATCAGGGTATACCTACAGGTTTAGGATATATGAAGGAAAGGCCACCCCCAAACCAGACTGCATCCTGGACTACAATAGGTACATGGGAGGGATGGACTTGTCAAATCAAGTCCTGAAGCCCTACAGCGCCATGCGGTGTGGTATAAGAAGCTGGCCGGGCACATCATACAGATGGCTTTGTACAATGCGTATGTGCTACGTCGATGTGCAGGCCAGAGGGGAATTTTCCTGGAATTTCAAGATCTAATCTTTAGGGACCAGGAAGGGGGGGCACCCAGTACTTCTGGAAGCGAGGCCACACGCATCGTACCAGGGCAACACTTTCCAGGAGAAGGTCCCCAAACCGGTGGAAAGGGAAAGAGTCAAAAGAGGTGCAGAGTCTGCTATAAGAGGGGGATAAGGAAAGTCACAATATACCAATGTGACACGTGTCCCGAAAAACCAGGGCTCTGTATAAAAGATTGTTTTAAAATGTATCATACATCCCTTGATTTTTAATTTACCCTGATGCACTCCGCACAGCTTACCCCCCTCATCTTTCCCTTCTGAGCCCTGCCGTATGCCCAGGCAGCTGATAACAGCCACATGTAGGGTATTGTCGTACCCAGGAGAACCCACATTACAATTTAAGGGGTGTATATCTCCGGTGGCGCATGCTGGGCACACTATATTGGACACTGAAATGGCATATACATATATAAAATTGCAAATCTCACACTGCACCATCTGCTGCGCATTATCTTTTACACAGTACCTGTGGGGTCAAAATGCTCACTACACCTCTAGATGAATGTCTTAAGGGGTGTAGTTTTTAAAATGGGGTCACTTCTCGGGGGTTTCAACTGTACTGGTACCTCAGGGGCTTCTGCACACATGACTTAGCACCAGAAAAGCTCCAGTAGGCCAAATGGTGGTCCTTTCCTTCTGAGCCCTCCCATGGGCCCAAAGGGCAGTTTATCACCACAAATGGGGTATTGCCGCACTAAGGACAAATTGGGCAACAAAATGGGGTATGTTGTTCCTTGTGAAAATAAGAAATTTTGATCAAAAATGACATCTTATTGGAAAAAATATCATTTTTTTCATTTCACAGCCCAATTCAAATAGGTGCTGTGAAAAACCTGTGCGGTCAAAATGATAACAAAAACCATAAATGAATTCCTTGAGGGGTGTAGTTTCCAAAATGGGGTCACTTCTGGTGGGTTTTCCATTGCTTTGATACCTCTGGGGCTCTGCAAATGCAACATGGCACCCGAAAACCAATCCAGCAAAATCTGGACTCCAACAAACACATAGCGCTCCTTTCCTTCTGAGCCCTCCCATGGGCCCAAACGGCAGTTTATCACCACAAATGGGGTATTGCCGCACTAAGGACAAATTGGGCAACAAAATGGGGTATGTTGTTCCCTGTGAAAATAAGAAAATTTGATCAAAAATGACATTTTATTGGAAAAAATATAATTTTTTTCATTTCACAGCCCAATTCAAATAGGTGCTGTGAAAAAACTGTGCGGTCAAAATGATAACAAAAACCATAAATGAATTCCTTGAGGGGTGTAATTTCCAAAATGGGGTCACTTCTGGTGGGTTTCCATTGTTTTGATACCTCAACGCCTCTTCAAACCTGGCATGCTGCCTAAAATATATTCTAATAAAAAAGAGGCCTCAAAATGCACTAGGTGCTTCTTTGCTTCTAGGGCTTGTGTTTTAGTCCACGAGCGCAGTAGGGCCACATGTGGGACATTTCTAAAAACTGCAGAATCTGGACAATACATATTTAGTAGTGTTTCTCTGGTAAAACCTTCTCTGTTACTAAAAAAAAATTGAATAAAATTGAAATTCCGCAGAAAAAATGAAATTTGCAAATTTCATTTCCACTTTGCTTTAATTCCTGTGAAATGCCTGAAGGGTTAAAAAACTTTCTATATGCTGTTTTGAATACTTTGAGGGGTCTAGTTTTTAAAATGGGGTGTTTTATGGGGGTTTCTAATACATAGGCCCCTCAAATCCACTTCAGAACTGAACTGGCACCTTCAAAAAAAGGCTTTTGAAATTTTCTTAAGAATATGAGAAATTGCTGTTTATGTTCTAAACCTTGTAACGTCCAAGAAAAATAAAATAATGTTCAAAAAACGATGCCAATCTAAAGTAGACATATGGGAAATGTGAACTAGTAACTATTTTGGGTGGTATAACCGTCTATTTTTCAAGCAGATGCATTTAAATTCTGAAAAATTCTATTTTTTGTAAATTTTCTCTAAATTTTGCAATTTTTCACAAATAAAGACTGAATATATCGACCAAATTTTACCACGAACATGAAGCCCAAAGTGTCACGAGAAAACAATCTCAGAATCGCTTGGATAGGTTTAAGCATTCCGACGTTATTACCACATAAAGTGAAATATGTCAGATTTGAAAAATGGGCTCTGAGCCTTAAGGCCCAAACTAGGCTGCGTCCTTAAGGGGTTAAAGTTTATTTACACTTGATGCATTTTCATTTTCTATACGGTCTGATATAATAACTATTTTATGACTTATACTATATTCCACGTGACTGTAACTACATCAATAGTGATAGACAACCAAACTGTACTTTTTCTTTATTCTGGAAAAAAATAATACAGACCCACAGTACTAAAAGCACATTCAAAGTTCCTTAATTATTAGCATCACCTACCACATCAATAGGCTGGTACTGCATTATACCATAACTACATTGGAGCGTCATGATAATGCCATTGTGATACAGGAATATAAAGTGTGTAACCATAAATCTGTGGAAAAAATATGTTCTCCTAACCTCCAAAATGCTACCCCAAGTTAAAACAAAAAATATATTTAAAAAAACAATACATTTATAATAATATTAAAACAAACTATAAGCAAGAATGCTATACAATACTGTACACTAGCTAAAACACAGGTGGTCATATGACAAGTTATGCACTATATACCAGACAGGATTATAGCAGGGCATCAACCTTTGCTGTTTATCACTACTGAAAAACAGCAATACAAACAAGGACATCACGACATCACTGATTGGCTGTTCATCCCAGCCAAACACATTTGTCATATTAATCTAGCGAAATTCACAATGAAATTATAAATGTAAAACAAAGTAATTGAAAAGAAAGTGATAACTGTATATTTATAAATATCACACATAAATACATCATGAACAAGTGTGTTTTACGATCATATCAGTTCAAGGTCTTATAGAGTATAAGCAATTTCTTTACTATTAATTGAAGAGTCACCTTGAAGTATTAAAATACATTTTAAGATCTCCACATTTGCAAATGATGCAATATATTTTCTTGGGATCTCTTTGGTTTACACTCCCATAATTATATTCCATTTACATATAAGGTTCAAGCTCAAAAAAAAAGTTGAGTATTAAAGCTATATAATATGATATGCTGCGAAACGCGTTCCTTTAAATAAAGTGTCTTCAGCGTTATTATAAAAATGTGGCGCTGACACTGAAACATAGTAGCTGCATCAATGTTTGAGGAGTAGAACATTTCAAATATAGATTTGGACTTAATCATAATTATATATCAGACATTCATGACAGAGATGGTGTCGACTTCTCTCAGTACACCATGAAAAAAAACAAAGACCGAATATAGTAACTCTTTGGTATAGATAATAATTGTAACTCCTTGTCAGAAACGTTCCATATCAGTCAGAGAGTCTGTAGGTTCTTGTGACAAACTGCAAGACAAGTTTGCAGGTAGTTATCAGTACAATGGCTATAACAGTAACCAACACAATGGCTCTTATGAGGCCAAAATGTATCCTGTCGTCAGCAGGAGCAGCAGTAGGTCTACTCTCCGGTGGGTTCTGCTTTAGAGTAGAAACAAGAGGCCAGTCGTGCTTGGTTGTCACCTCTGGAACTAGCAAGCCAGATAAAAGTTCATTGACTTCATTTCTGAACACATCTTCAGCTTTGCGAGTAGCTGCTTGGAGAGAAGCCCTCAACACTGAATCCAGTTTCCTTAGAAGATCCTTGCAGTTACAGTCTTCAGCTACCGCGTGGTCACCAGAAGATTCCATAGCTGGTGCCATAATGTTATTTCAAAGTGATGGAAAAGTCTATATTCATAAATCAATGCATAAATTGGAACATTCCATGCATCAACAAGAAGGACAATATCATAGGTGGAGACATACCGAAGGAATAAGAAGAGAAGACAGCTGGCATCTGGTCTCTAGGATATATAGAGGAACACCTTCTTTTATGCAGAAACTAACATTGCAAGATGATCTCTTGAAGTTACAGATGCAGAACGTTCACTCATCACTGAGGTCTGACCAAGACTTCACCGAAATCGAAAAACTATGTTTTGCATTGACCACAGATCAATTTACTAATGCAATGCAATTAAATTCTCATGAAAGAAGACCTAATCCTTTGGCGCTCTGTAATTAAAATTGAAATGGTTAAGTGGGAATAGAATTTCAATAAAATATATATTAACAATTTCCGTCTCTGATAAATGAAATGGGAAAATTGAGAATCCTCAATTCATTAATCATTTAAAGTAACTTTTTGTCTTGTATAGGATGATCAGCTACAAAGGCAATTAATCTAGGATGGAAAGTAGCAGCATCTTCCATTCAAGAATAGTTTATTGCAGATCAGTTCTTTGTATTATCAGTCAGTTCTTGGAAATGTAACTTGCACCAGGAATTAACATATACTTTATTTTCTAATTTCCTTTATGTTTACTTAAAACACATTATCTCAATTGAACACTGTGTTACCCTTTATGTTTAGAACTCATCTACGGAAAATGGAAATTTTCAAATACTTATTTTTTTACAGCTCAGAGATACATATATATTTCTGCTGTCTTTATAGTTGAAATCTCTTAACACTCCTTGTTGGCTAAATGTCTGAGCAGAACTTGGATTATAAGGCTGGATTCACATATAACATTTAGGTAAAGTTTTTGTGCTTTTTTTCCAATTTTTTTTGTATTAGAGGGGAGGCAAAAATGGTGCAACCAGAGTTTTTGGTGAGTGAATAGGAAAAAAATAAATGTAAATGAAGGAATATGGTTCCAATATTTAAAGGGCTGGACTTACTATGCTCCCAAGTAATATGATAAGTGGTGCTCAGAGACCGTAACAGTTTGGGCTGTGCTAGGTATAGTTAGATCATGCACCTCCCTCCAGCAACCTGTATAACAGCGATCAGTTGATCAGTCATGTGACTACCAGAACAAATAGAGAAAGCAGCATTGCCACTACCTCTATTTTATACGCAGAGCTCAGAGCTTCTGTCTTCTCTACTGCGTCTGTAAAGTATCTGCCAGACACAGCTTCTGTGTCGACGCCCGTGGTTAATCAGTCTGCACCTGCTCCTAGGTCTGATAGAGTGACTCGATCTGCTACCACTCAGGCTGGTAGGCTGAGGAGTGGGAGAACCTATCACAGCCTGGCCAGACGGATCTAGCTCCCACCCTCGGTCTATTTATACCTTCATTTCCTGCTCTTCCTTTGCCTGTGATTCTGTCTTGTTTCCTGGCTCTGCTGTTCCTGCTAGTACTATTGACCTCTGCTTAAAATTAACCCTGGCTTTACGGACTACGCTCCTGCTCTGCGTTTGGTACCTCGTACACTCATGGTTTGACTCGGCTCGTTCACTACTCTTGTTGCTCACGGTGTTGCCGTGGGCAACTGCCCCATTTCCCTTAGCTTCTGTGTACCCTTGTCTGTTTGTCTGTCGTGCACTTATTGAGCGTAGGGACCGTCGCCCAGTTGTACGCCGTCGCCTTGGACGGGCCGTGCAAGTAGGCAGGGACTGAGTGGCGGGTAGATTAGGGCTCACCTGTCTGTCTCGCTACCCCGACATTACAGCGCCTCTGTTAGTCAGCTGCCTGCTCTGCTTTCTGCACCTACAATGAGAAGGGGCCACATGCATTACAAGTTTTAAGTTTGTGTGGCCCCTCATCATAGCATGTGGGTGAATATACACAAGTTGCTTAACCCTTTCGATACTGCAACAATTTTCACACTTTTGACATGCACAAATAAAACCTGAATTGTGAAATAAAAAAAATATACTCCCATAACCTTATCATTTATAAATATAGATACCTTACACATTGTAAAAATGACACCCAGCACTTTACATTAATGGAAGCGTTCAGGAAATTTTGCATAAATTTTCTAAACAACTAGAGACTACATCTAGTAGTCCAAAAATATGGAATCCTCACTAACTGCTGGTGTATTGAAACGTAACTTTTATTTATCTCCTTAAAATATATACACCTATCACATATGACAATTTTAATGAAAAGAGCCGTGGTATAATTGCATTGGCCATTTTGCGTATATCTTTATATTGCTATTTATTTTGGAATGTAATCCCTATGGAGCGGTAAATCTCATGCCCTCCACATAAATGGTATTATTATATATATTGTTATTTATTAACTTGAGTCACTGCAAATATTTGCTAAAGCTCCATAGATCCAGCCAATGTAACATTCCCGCAGTTTTTAAAAATTGCAAAAGACACTGTCAGCTAATACGACATGTTTCACCGATGATACGACATCTCCAGGGGTCTCTGCACACAACAGAGTCATTGCTAGGTTCAGGAGAGGGGCACATGCTGCACTGGCATTAAGACCACACTGGGAGTTATAGTCCTACATGATCTATTTACGCCCTGAAATGTTCCTCACTTGCAAGTAGGCCCAAGTCTCTTCGTCCTTAAAGGGGTCATGTGGGGACGGAAAAGTATTAGCACTATATTCTAATATAAAGAAAGGTTGTGCCACTAAACTTCCAGTCCCTCACCAGCAATAGAAAAATCTATTAAAACCTCATAATCAGCGCGACAGGGGACCGGAATGTATATTAGCGAGTGTACAATGCTAATACTTTTCGGTCCCACCATAACACCTTTAAATGGGTTCTTTGCTGTCGACAATCCTTACTTTTCAGAGGGGTCCCATGACAATAAGCAGATCACAAAGTGTCCCCCTGCTGGAACCCCCAGTGATCATCTGTAATCTGTGGGGAAACCTGGCAGTAAGCTTTCTATTTTCCTGCAGCGCCATTGCAGGAGATGTTAAGTATTACACAGTTCCCTTTAAAATCAATGTGTTGTCTGTGTAATGCAGGACAGGACACGTCCTCCAGAGATGAGGGTCCTCATAAGAGGACCCACCTCTGGTAAGTCTGAATTCCCTAACAGGATATATGGAAATGGGATTTCTAAACTGGACAAGCCCTTTAAGGAGTCAGGGATAAAGCAGTGTAAAAGGGGCCTTAGTACAGGCAGAGCATTATTTTATTTTTTCAAATACATAAATTGCACCTTAATCAATGGTGCCCTAGATGACTGCCTATTCCTCCCAACCCTTATCCAAGACCCCCTTGCTTTTTGAATGTGGAAGCAATCAGATTGATGATACAAAATCTTTGATGGAATGGCTGGCTCTAGTGTAGTGGTCAGCAAACTTTTGCACTTCAGCTGTTGTGAAATGACAACTCCCAGCATGCATTGAAGAGGCAGACACAGACGGAGGTTAAAAGTTAAACACCTAGCTATTCCTTAGACTCCGCTCCCGATTTTAGCCCTATGCTAATACTGTTGGCAACACAGTCGGTCCCCACCATCCTCTTTTGGTCCCATGGCAGTACTGTGACACCATCAATATGTGGGTGGTAGGGATTTTTCATTCATGTTAAGGGGACGCAGTGCTTGCCGGAGCACCACTGTCCCCTCAAGCAGATGATCGTGAGGTGCTGGGAGTTGGATCTCCACCAATATGATATTTCTGGCCTATACAAATGAAAGGCCATTAACCCCTTAAGGACGCAGCCTTGTTTTGGCCTTAAGGCTCAGAGCCCATTTTTCAAATCTGACATATTTCACTTTATGTGGTAATAACGTCGGAATGCTTAAACCTATCCAAGCGATTCTGAGATTGTTTTCTCGTGACACATTGGGCTTCATGTTAGTGGTAAAATTTGGACGATATATTCAGTGTTTATTGGTGAGAATTTGCAAAATTTAGGGAAAATTTATAAAAAATAGCATTTTTCAGAATTTAAATGAATCTGCTTGTAAAACAGACGGTTATACCACCCAAAATAGTTGCTAGTTCACATTTCCCATATGTCTACTTTAGATTGGCATCATTTTTTGAACATTATTTTATTTTTCTTGGACGTTACAAGGCTTAGAACATAAACAGTAATTTCTCTTTTTTTTTAAGAAAATTTCAAAAGCCTTTTTTTTAAGGTACCTCTTCAGTTCTGAAGTGGCTTTGAGGGGCCTATGTATTAGAAACCCCCATAAAACACCTCATTTTAAAAACTAGACCCCTCAAAGTATTCAAAACAGCATTTAGAAAGTTTTTTTTAACCCTTCAGGCACTTCACAGGAATTAAAGCAAGCTGGAGGTGAAATTTGCAAATTTCATTTTTCTTGCTGAATTTCAATTTTATTCAATTTTTTTTGTGTAACACGGAAGGTTTTACCAGAGAAACACTACTAAATATGTATTGTCCAGATTCTGCAGTTTTTAGAAATGTCCCACATGTGGCTCTAGTGCGCTCATGGACTAAAACACAAGCCCTAGAAGCAAAGAAGCACCTAGTGCATTTTGAGTCCCCTTTTTTATTAGAATATATTTTAGGCAGCATCTCAGGTTTGAAGAGGTATTGAGGTGCCAAAACAGTAGGAATCCCCCAATAGTGACCCCATTTTGGAAACTACACCCCTCAAGGAATTAATTTATGGCTGTTGTTATCATTTTGACCACACAGTTTTTTCACAGCACCTATTTTAATTGGGCTGTGAAATTAAAAAAATGACATTTTTTCCAATAAGATGTAATTTATGATCAAAATTTCCTATTTTCACAGTGAACAAAATACCCTACTTTGTTGCCCAATTTGTCCTGAGTGCGGCAATACCCCATTTGTGGTGATAAACTGCCGTTTGGGCCCATGGGAGGGCTCAGAAGCAAAGGAGTGCTATGTGTTTGTTGGAGTCCAGATTTTGCTGGATTGGTTTTTCGGGTGCCATGTCGCATTTGCAGAGCCCCAGAGGTATCAAAGCAATGGAAACCCACCAGAAGTGACCCCATTTTGGAAACTACACCCCTCAAGGAATTCATTTATGGGTGTTGTGACAATTTTGACCCCACAGTTTTTTCACAGAACTTATTTGAATTGGGCTGGGAATTAAAACAAAATTATTTTTTCCAATAATATGTAGTTTTGGCTGAAAATTTCTAATTTTCACAAGAAATAAAATACCCCATTCTGTTGCCCAATTTGTCCTGAGTGCGGCAGTACCCCATTTGTGGTGATAAACTGCCGTTTGGGCCCATGGGAGGGCTCAGAAGGTAAGGACCACCATTTGGCCTACTGGGGATTTTTTGGTGCAAAGTCATGTATGCAGAAGCCCCTGAGGTACCAGTACAGTTGAAACCCCCAAGAAGTGACCCCATTTTAAAAACTACACCCTTGAGGCATTCATCTAGAGGTGTAGTGAGCATTTTTACCGGAGACATACACCCCATAAACTGTAATGTGGGTACTCACGGGTACGTCAATACCCTACATGTGGCTGTTATCAGCTGCCTGGGCACGCAGCAGGGCTCAGAGGGGAAAGACGAGGGGGGATAAGCTGTGCGGAGTGCATCAGGGTAAGTAAAACTGGGGTAGATTAAAAATCATGGGATGTATGATACATTTTGAATCTCTCTTTCATACGGAGCCTTAGTTTTTCGGGACATGTGTCACATTGATATATTGTGTCCTTCCTTATCCCCCTCTTATAGAAGACTTTGTACCTGTAACGGCAGGGGGTAAGGAGACGGACAAGTGAGCCCTAATCTACCCGCCACTCTGTCCCTGCCTACTTGCAACGACCCGCCCTAGGCGACGGGGTACAACTGGGCGGCGGTCCCTGCGCTCAGTAAGTGCACGACAAACACGACAAACATACAAGGAACACAAGCAAGGAAAAGGGGCCGTTGCCCACGGCAACACCGTGAGCAACCAGAGTGGTGAACGAGCCGAGTCAAGCCAGGAGTGTGCGAGGTACAAAACGAAAAGCAGAAGAGTAGTCGGTAAGCCAGGGTCGGTATGGAGCAGGATCAAAAATAGCAGGAGCTGTAGCTGGGCCAGGAACCACAAGGAAGGAAACCAAAGCAATAACAAGCACCGAGGGACAGGAAGTGCAGGCTTAAATAGACCGAGGGCGGGAGCTAGCTGAGTCTGGCCAGGTTACGATAGGCTCTCCCACTCCTAAGCCTGCCAGCCTGAATGGTGGAAGCAGGAGTCAGTCTCAGGGATGTATTCTCAGGTGCTGACTGATAAGTTCTGGGAGTTAACCCCGCAGTGCCTGGCAGATCCTTTACAGTACCCCCCCTTTTATGAGGGGCCACCGGACCCTTTCTAAGTGGACCTGGCTTACTGGGGAAACGCAGGTGGAACCTCCTGACCAATACCCCAGCGTGAACATCCCGGGCGGGTACCCAAGTCCTCTCCTCGGGCCCGTATCCTCTCCAATGGACCAGGTACTGGAGGGAGCCTTGGACCATCTTGCTGTCCACAATCCTGGCCACCTCGAATTCCACCCCCTCCGGGGTGAGGATGGGAACAGGAGGTCTCCTCGAGGGAGCCAAGGACGGGGAGCAGCGTTTGAGGAGGGAGGCATGAAACACGTCGTGTATCCGAAAAGACGGGGGTAACTCCAGCCGGAAGGAGACAGGATTGAGGACCTCAATGACCTTATACGGCCCAATAAACCGGGGAGCAAACTTCTTGGACGGAACCTTGAGACGCAAGTTCCTAGACGACAACCACACCAGATCCCCGACCATAAACAGGGGGTTAGCAGAACGTTTTTTATCAGCCTGAGTTTTTTGTACGCTCTGGGACACCTCTAGGTTTTTCTGAACCTGGGCCCAGACTGTGCACAGTTCCCGATGAACGACCTCTACCTCGGGATTGTTGGAACTACCAGGTGAAACGGAGGAGAACCGTGGATTAAACCCAAAATTACAAAAAAAAGGAGAGACCCCAGACGAGTTACTGACCCGGTTATTAAGGGAAAATTCGGCGAGGGGAATGAAAGAGACCCAATCAAATTGACAGTCAGAGACAAAACACCTTAAGTATTGTTCTAGGGACTGATTAGTCCTCTCCGTTTGGCCATTGGTTTCAGGATGGAAGGCAGAGGAGAAGGACAGATCAATCCCCAACTTCATACAGAAGGCTCTCCAAAACAATGAAACAAATTGTACCCCTCTGTCCGAAACAATATTGACAGGGACCCCATGGAGACGCAGGATGTGTTTGACAAACAAGGTAGCCAACGTTTTGGCGTTGGGTAGTTTCTTGAGGGGCACAAAGTGGCACATCTTACTGAAGCGGTCCACCACCACCCACACCACCGACTTGCCTTGGGATGGAGGCAAATCGGTGATAAAATCCATGGAGATATGTGTCCAAGGTCTCTGGGGAATGGGCAACGAACGCAGTAAGCCCGCTGGTCGGGACCTGGGAGTCTTGGACCTAGCACAAACCTCACAAGCGGCGACGTAGGCCTTAACGTCTTTAGGCAACCCAGGCCACCAATAATTTCTGGTAATGAGGTGTTTGGTACCCAGGATGCCTGGATGGCCAGATAGTGCGGAGTCATGATTTTCCCTAAGTACCCTTAGCCGGAATTGCAGGGGAACAAACAGCTTGTTCTCAGGAAGGTTCCCGGGAGCTGCACCTTGATCAGCAGCAATTTCAGAGACTAAATCAGAATCGATCGAGGAAATGATTATACCTGGAGGCAAAATACAAGCAGGATCTTCCTCCGAAGGAGGGCTGGCCATGAAGCTACGCGACAGTGCATCAGCCTTAATATTTTTAGACCCAGCCCTATAGGTAACCAAAAAATTGAATCTGGTAAAAAATAACGCCCATCGAGCTTGTCTCGGGTTTAGCCTCCGGGCAGATTCTAGGAACACCAGATTCTTGTGGTCGGTAAGGACCGTTACCTGGTGCCTAGCCCCCTCCAGGAAGTGGCGCCACTCTTCAAATGCCCATTTAATGGCTAAGAGTTCGCGGTTGCCAATATCATAGTTACTTTCAGTTGGCGAAAACTTCCTGGAGAAGTAGGCACAGGGGCGGAGATGGGTGAGGGACCTGGTACCCTGGGACAAGACAGCCCCCACTCCCACCTCAGATGCGTCAACTTCCACGATAAATGGCTCCATTTGGTTGGGCTGAACCAGCATCGGGGCCGAGACAAAGCACTTCTTAAGGACCTCAAAAGCCTGGACAGCCTCAGGAGGCCAGTGGAGGAGGTCAGCACCTTTGCGAGTGAGGTCCGTAAGGGGCTTAGCGATGACCGAGAAGTTAGCAATAAATCTCCTGTAATAATTAGCAAATCCCAAAAAACACTGTAACGTCTTCAGGGAGGCAGGTTGGACCCATTCCGCCACAGCCTGAACCTTGGCGGGGTCCATGCGGAATTCATGAGGAGTGAGGATTTGACCCAAAAATGGAATCTCCTGTACCCCAAACACACATTTTTCGGTTTTGGCAAACAGTTTATTTTCCCGAAGGACCTGGAGCACCTTCCTGACATGCTCCACGTGGGAGGACCAGTCCTTGGAAAACACCAGTATGTCATCAAGGTACACTACCAGAAAAATCCCCAGGTAATTTCTCAAAATCTCATTTATGAAATTCTGGAAGACCGCAGGGGCATTACACAACCCAAAGGGCATGACGAGGTATTCGAAATGGCCTTCGGGCGTGTTAAACGCAGTCTTCCACTCATCCCCCTCTTTGATGCGAATAAGGTTATACGCCCCCCGTAGATCCAATTTAGAAAACCATTGGGCCCCCTGAACCTGATTAAAGAGATCAGGAATCAAAGGAAGGGGATACTGGTTCCTTACCGTGACCTTATTCAGGCTACGGTAGTCAATGCATGGCCTAAGACCACCATCCTTCTTCCCCACGAAGAAGAAGCCAGCACCTACCGGAGAAGAAGAGGGACGAATGTAACCCTTGGCCAGGGATTCCTGGATATACACTCTCATAGCTTCACGTTCGGGACAAGAAAGATTAAATATCCTACCCTTAGGAAGCTTAGCTCCTGGTACCAATTCGATAGCGCAATCGTATTCTCTATGAGGAGGTAACACTTCGGAGGCCTCCCTAGAGAAAACATCAGCGAAGTCCTGAACAAACTCGGGTAGCGTATTCGCCTCCTTAGGGGGAGAAATAGAATTAACAGAAAAACATGACGTACAACATTCATTACCCCATTTGGTTAGCTCCCCAGTATTCCAGTCAAACGTAGGATTATGCAACTGCAACCAGGGAAGACCTAGCACCAAATCGTACGATAATCCCTGCATCAACAGTACAGAGCATTGCTCCAAATGCATGGAGCCAACAAGGAGTTCAAAAACAGGGGTATGCTGTGTAAAATAACCATTAGCAAGAGGAGTGGCGTCGATACCCACTACCGGGACAGGTTTAGGCAAATCAATAAGAGGCATAGCAAGGGACATAGCAAATTCCACAGACATGATATTAGTAGAGGACCCTGAATCCACAAAAGCACTGCCGGTAGCAGACCTACCACCAAAAGAGACCTGAAAGGGAAGCAAGATCTTAGTACGTTTCATATTTACGGGAAATACCTGTGCGCCCAAGTGACCTCCCCGATGATCACTTAGACACGGAAGTTCTCTGGCTGCAACCTTACGCTTAGGACAGTTGTTCACTTGATGCTTGTCGTCCCCACAGTAGAAGCAGAGACCATTCTTCCTGCGGAATTCTCTACGTTGTTGGGGGGACACGGAGGCCCCGAGTTGCATAGGTATCTCTGAATCTTTCGGGGAGGAACGAAGCAACGGAGCTTCGGGAGGCATCATGGGGGAGTCGGAGGAGAAAACACATAAACGTTCACGTTGTCGTTCCCTGAGACGTCGGTCAAGTCGTATCGCTAAAGCCATAACCTGGTCTAGGGAGTCACAAGAGGGATAGCTAACTAGCAGGTCTTTCAGGGCATTCGACAGACCCAACCTAAACTGGCACCTTAAGGCAGGGTCATTCCACCGAGAAGCTACGCACCACTTCCGAAAGTCAGAGCAATACTCCTCAACAGGTCTCTTACCCTGACTTAAGGTCACCAGCTGACTCTCGGCAAAGGCAGTCCTGTCAGTCTCGTCATAAATAAGTCCGAGAGCAGAAAAGAAACAATCAACGGAGGAAAGTTCAGGGGCGTCAGGAGCCAAGGAGAAGGCCCACTCTTGGGGCCCTTCCTGGAGCCGGGACATAATTATACCCACCCGCTGGCTCTCAGAACCTGAGGAATGAGGCTTTAAACGAAAGTAAAGCCTACAACTCTCCCGAAAGGAGAGAAAAGTCCTCCGGTCCCCTGAGAACCGGTCGGGCAACTTGAGGTGGGGTTCAAGAGGTGCGGTGCGGGGAACTACCAGGGTAGCATCAGGCTGGTTGACCCTCTGAGCCAGGGCCTGGACCTGTAGGGAGAGACCCTGCATTTGCTGAGCCAGGGTCTCACGGGGATCCATAGTGGTGTCAGGGACCAGGGGTAGACTAGGTATGGGCTTGTTATTATGTAACGGCAGGGGGTAAGGAGACGGACAAGTGAGCCCTAATCTACCCGCCACTCTGTCCCTGCCTACTTGCAACGACCCGCCCTAGGCGACGGGGTACAACTGGGCGGCGGTCCCTGCGCTCAGTAAGTGCACGACAAACACGACAAACATACAAGGAACACAAGCAAGGAAAAGGGGCCGTTGCCCACGGCAACACCGTGAGCAACCAGAGTGGTGAACGAGCCGAGTCAAGCCAGGAGTGTGCGAGGTACAAAACGAAAAGCAGAAGAGTAGTCGGTAAGCCAGGGTCGGTATGGAGCAGGATCAAAAATAGCAGGAGCTGTAGCTGGGCCAGGAACCACAAGGAAGGAAACCAAAGCAATAACAAGCACCGAGGGACAGGAAGTGCAGGCTTAAATAGACCGAGGGCGGGAGCTAGCTGAGTCTGGCCAGGTTACGATAGGCTCTCCCACTCCTAAGCCTGCCAGCCTGAATGGTGGAAGCAGGAGTCAGTCTCAGGGATGTATTCTCAGGTGCTGACTGATAAGTTCTGGGAGTTAACCCCGCAGTGCCTGGCAGATCCTTTACAGTACCTCTTTTGACTTTTTCCTTTCTTGCCAGTTTGGGGAACTTCTCCAGTGTTGCCCTGGTACGATGCGTGTGGCCTCGCCTCCAGAAGTACTGGGTGCTCCCCCCCCCTTCTTGGTCCATAAAAATTAGTTTCTTGATAACCACCTCTTGAAATTCCAGGAAAGTTCCCGTCTGGCCTGTACATTGATGTAGCACGTACGCGTTGTACACTGCCATCTGTATGATGTGCCCGGCCAGCTTCTTATACCACACCGCATGGCGCTGTAGGGCTTCAGGGCTTGATCTGACAAGTCCACCCCTCTCATGTACCTATAGTAGTCCAGGATGCAGTCTGGTTTGGGGGTCTCTGTACTGGTACCTCGTACAGGTACATGGGTACTGGTGTGACATCTCTCTTGTTTTTGTACTTGACACACAATATGTTGCTGCTAGATTGTGCCCTGCTCTCACCCCTTCTGAGCGTTTGCCCTGCAGAGTCTTAGGGAGGCCTCTCAGATTTCTTCTAGCAGTGCCGCATGCCGCAGGACTTCTGGAAGCGAGGCAGTTGAAGAGCGGGACGCTGGTATAAAAATTATCCAGGTAGAGGTGGTAACCCTGGTCCAGCAGTGGGTGCACCAAATCCCATACCATTTTTGCATTAACTCCCAGTAAGGGGGGGGGCATTCTGGGGGCTGAATACTGGTGTCCTTCCCTTCATATATCCTAAATTTGTAGGTATACTCTGATGCACTCTCGCACAGCTTATACATCTTCACGCCATACCCTGCCCTCTTACCCGGCAGATACTGGCGGAATTGAACCCTCCCTTTAAAATGTACCAAGGACTCATCAATAGAAATACACTTCTCGGGGGTGTATGCTTGTCAAAACCGGGCACTGAAACGGTCTAATAGGGGTCTCCATTTATACAAACGGTCAAAACTGGGGTCATCTCGGGGTGGGCACGGCTCATTATCAGTATAATGTAAGAAGCGAAGTATTGCCTAATTTATTAATTTTTTTAGGTTCCAGTTCAGTTCTGAAGTTGCTTTGAGGGGCCCATATATTAGAAACCCCTATCAAACACCCCATTTTAGAAACTAGACCCCTCAAAGTATTCACAACAGCATATAGAAAGTTTATGAACCCTTTAGGTGTTTCACAGGAATTTTGAGCAAAGTAGAGGTGAAATCTACTTTTTTTTTGGTCAGAAAATACTTTTTATACCACTTTTTTTTATAACACAAAAGGTTTAACCAGAGAAACGCAACTTAATACTTATTGCCCAGATTCTGCAGTTTTGAGAAATATCCCACATGTGGCCCTAGTGCGGTAATGGACTGAAGCACCGGCCTCCGAAGCAAAGGAGCACCTAGTGGATTTTGAGCCCTCCTTTTTATTAGGCACCATGTCCGGTTTGAAGAGGTCTTGTGCTGCCAAAACAGTGGAAAACCCCCAAAAGTTACTGCATTTTGGAAACTAGACCCCTTGAGCAATCCATTGTAGTTTTCTTGGGGTGCATGCGACTTTTTGATCAGTTTTTATTCTATTTTTAAGAGGCGCGGTGACTAAAAAACAGCAATTCTACTATTGTTTTTTTATTCTATTTTTTTTACAGCGTTCACCGTGCGCTATAAATGACATATTCACTTTATTCTGCGGGGCGATACGATTACGGCGATACCAGATGTTTATAGTTTTTTTTTATGTCTTATGGCGTTTGCACAATAAAATACGTTTTGTAAAAAATCATTCACTTTTTGTGTTACCTTATTCTAAGTGCCATAACGTTTTTATTTTTCCATCAATAAAGCCGTGCAAGGACTTATTTTTTGCGTAACGAACTGTAGTTTCCATCAATACCATTTTTCGGTACATGCGACTTTTTGATCTCTTTTTATTCCATTTTTTGGGAGGTGAAGTGACCAAAGAATTGTGATTCTGGGACGGTTTATTATTATTTTATTTTACGGCGTTCACCGCGCGGGATAAATAATAAAATAATTTTGTAGTTCAGGCCGTTACGGACGCGGCGATACCAATTATGTATAGTTTATTTGTTTGTTTATATATTTTTATTAATAATAAAGGACTGAAAAGGGAAAAGGGGGGATTTTTACTTTTATTACTTTTAAATCTTTTATTTTCTTATTTTTACACATCTTTTTTTAACTTTTTTTTTACTTTTTTACTTTGTCCCACTAGGGGACTTGAGGGCAGGAGGCCCTGATCGCTATTCTAATACACTGCACTACATGCGTAGTGCAGTGTATTAGAGCTGTCAGCTACTCACTGACAGCAAGCATAGTGGGTCCTGACTTCGTCAGGACCCACTAGGCTTCCGTCGATGGCATAGCCGGACGCCATTGTTTGGTGTCCGGTTGCCATAGTCACCATCGCCGGCCGCTATCGTGTAGCAGGCCGGCGATGGCAGCTTAACCCCTAAAAAGCCGTGATCGCTATTGAAAACGGCTTTTCAGGGGTTAATCAGCGGGGACACAGCGATCGGTCCCCGCTGTAGGAGCTGTGACAGTTGCTGTACGAGACAGCAGCTGTCACAGCTCCTGTATGTGTCGGGAGGACGGCCGAAACGGCCGTTACTCCCGAGACGTACTATTCCGTCATGGAGCGCGAACAGGGCGCTTTCCGTGACGTAATAGTACGTCACTGAGCGTTAAGGGGTTAAAAATCTTTAAAACCTTAAAAGGCGTAGTCTCATGAAGACAACCTCTGTCCATATGTTCTATTATGGAAATAGAGTGTAACCCCCCTGCTCTGGACCCCCTCTATGAGCCCGAATGGAGACTCAAGCCAACCTGGTATGACAAAGATGGTCATTCATCTCAATGGCCGCCATGTAATACTACATTTCCTGACTGGCCGTGGCTTCCCCAGCAAAAGTCTGCTGTTTGCCGGGCATGCCAAGAGAAGGACCTGGGGCAAAAAGCAGATAGCCCTAGGGGCCGCATTCTGAAATGGGTTGTCTCTGATGAGACAACTCCTTTTAGATGAGTTTTCCAGGAATTTAATATTGTTTACCCAAGTGAGCTGCAGAACCAGGCACAACCGTATGTACAGAGTGCTGTAGCCCCTTTATTCAGCTGATCGTCAGGGTCCTTGGAGAAATCCATAGCTACTAAGAACAAGGAACGATTACTTATTACGTTCCTTCAAGATAATTATGTAGTTTACCAATAGGCACTTCTAATTATTTCTTGTACTTTAAGTTCCTGATAACTTCTGTACTAACTCTACAAATATAGATTCTTAAAGGGGTTTTCCCACCATGGCTTACTGATCAAAGGTTGCCTGCCAACCAAGACCCAACGAATGGAGGGGTTCTCTACTTTGGATGATCTTTCTTTTGTTTGAAGGATACCCAATGATAAGCTGATCAGAAGGTGTTTGGCTGCTGGGCCACCCAACAATCAGCTGTAACATTTGGGGAAATCTGGAAGCAATGTTTAATTCCCCTGCAGCACCCCCACAGAGGAAATTAAGCATTACACAGTTCTCATTGAAATCAATAGACCGTCCTAGTAATTCACAAACGTGTTTGGTACTCCAGAGCAAGAGACGCTTTACTGAAGGGGTTCCATACTAATGTAAGTATAGGTTACACAGTTTAAGAACATCAAGTGCCAAATTTTAACACAATATATATTACAAAGTGTTTGTTGCTATGGCTCCTTCTGTGTCCTGCCGGAAGTGATGGCCCGCTGTGGTGGGCGCAATGTCATTCATTAAAAGGATATCTGCAAACGAGGGGTATTAGCTGCAGATTTTCCGCAAAGAATTTCATTGCGGAAAATCTGTAGGGTATTATGGTAGCAGCAAAGTGGATGAGATTTGAACAAATCTCATCTATGTGCTGTGGAAAAAATCTACTGATAAAACGTGCATAACTTGACCTGCGTTGCAGGTTTTAATCCGCAACATGTCAATATATGTTGCGAAATTGATGCAGTTTTGTAGTAGTTTTTCCCTATAGAGTTCAATAAGGAGGTAAAAACCATAACAAATAGCAAATGGTGCTGGATTTTGTGGTAGAAAAGCTGCGATTCCTCATAAATATCGTGAATCTGAAAAAAAAACACCAATTTTTTGTTGAAACTTATTTAAAAAGTCAATACTTACATGCCTGGCGTTGCCATAGCAACCGCTCCTTGTTCTCCCGGCTATTCTCCGTGCTGCTGGCCTCCTGGGATGACGTTTTATCCCATGTGATTGGTGCAGTCAATTACAGGTGGTAGCGGTCACATCGGCTGCAGTATTATCATAGCTGGCCGGGCTGCATGGAGACCAGAGGTGGGGAGAAGGGACGCGACCATATGGCAACACCAGTAAATGTAAGTATTGGCTTGGGTTTTTTCTGCTCTATTTTCTGCAGCGTTGATTCCAAACAAAAATCTTTACCACAATTTGATGCGTTCCTTCAGACAGAATTCCTTGCGGGTTCTAAGTTGGATACGCTGGGGACCTGTGTGAACACACCCTAACAGTCAAGTGACTAACCATACGTCGATGTGAGAACTGGCCAGCGGCAGGACATGGAAATGGCTACAGAAGTGAACAGGGAAAGAATTACTACAAGAGGTACATTTGAAAGTTTTAAATTGTTGGCACAATGCAGGGGTTCTAGGAAAACCATTTAGGCCGGGATCACACACGCAGTTTTGGTGCAGTTGTTGGTGTAATATTTGGCTGTTTGTTTTTTTTTAACCAAAGCCAGAAGTGGATTCAAAAGAAAGCCAACGTATAAAGTAAAGATTAATTCATCTCCTTTCTTTTTTGTCCATTCTTGTATTGTGCTAAAATACACACACCAAAAACTGTGTGTTATCCTCGTCTTAAGGCCGAATTCAGACGACCGTGGTATACGTCCGTGTGACGGCCATTAAAACAATAACCGTCACATGGACGACCGTGTGAAGGGTCCGTTGAAAATAAAACATGTCATATTTTGTTCCGTTTTCACGGATCCTTCGATAGACTCAAGTCTATGGGGATTCGTGAAAATGGGACCCGCTCGGGGGAAACTCGGACGTGAAAAACGGACGTTTTTAACATCCGACTATCCCCATGTTTGTCTGAATTCGGCATAAGAAGTGAAATGGTGACATTGAGGGAGATTTATTAAGACAGAAATGAATCTTGATGGCGTAAGATGCGCTTAACAAATGAAGAGCATTTCTGGGCATTCATGGGCCAGAGAGCCAAATCTATTCCAGCTAATAGCGCTACACTTTCTGGGGTAAATTACAGTAAATTTGCTAGAAAGCTGGTGCAGAAAGGTTTATAAATTCCCTCTAATGGGTCACACTTAAAAAAAGTTTTACAGCTTTCTGGCATAGCTATGGATTTTCAAAAGTATGGGCACCATATTTATAAAGCATCTGGCCACTATGGTTGGTAAATTTTCCTTCTGTTTGACAGTTTTCACTTTGGGTGTTCGGTTTAATTTGTCAAAAACGTGTGCAAGTTGATAAACTGCAGAGGGCTTTTCCGATGCCAAGAAATAGCCAAACTGCCTGTGCCAGGGTTTTTTTGTATGGCAGTACAATGTTGTCGCAACACGTTATTTATCTTGTAGGACTCTGCAAATATCAGCGAGCTTGCTCAAACATATAGAACTTCTCAAAACTCACACGGCTTCTAGAGAATGCACCGTATACTGGTACAAGTAGTTATTTCTCTGCAGCAAAGCATGATGGGACCAGCAGATTTTTATGGGCAGTGTGAATGGCACTATTAACCCCTTCAGCCTGTTTTGGCATTTAGGACGAAGACGATTTTTTCAAAACTGACATGTGTCACTTTATGTGGTAATAACTTTGGAATGCTTTTACCTATCCAAGCGATTCATACTGTTTTCTCCTGACATATTGTACTTTATGTTAGTGGAAAAATTTGGTCGATAAATTCAGTTTTTATTTGTTAAAAACACCAAAATTTGGCGAAAATTTGCAAAAATTTGCATTTTCTAAATTTGAATGTATCTGATTGTAAAACAGATAGGAATACCACACAAAATAGTGACTAGTTAACATTTCCCACGTCTATTTTATGTTTGCATCGTTTTTTGAACATTCTTCTATTTTTCTAGGATGTTACAAGGCTTAGAACTTTAGCAGCAATTTCTGAGCTTTTAAAGAAAATTTCAAAAGGCAATTTTGTAGGGACCAGTACAGTTCTGAAGTGGCCTTGAGGTCCTTATCTCTTAGACCGGCTAAATGACCCCATTTTAAAAACTGCACCCCTCAAAGTATTCAAAACAGCATTCAGAAAGTTTCTTAGCCCGTTTTGGCGGTCCACAGAAATTAAAGCAATGTAGAGGGGAAATTTACAAATGTAAATTTTTATTTTGACGAAATTCATTTATAATAAAAAAAAATTCTGTAATACAGAAAGTTTTACCAAAGAAACGCAACTCTACAACGCAACAACTTTATTGCCCAGATTCTGCAGTTTTTAGAAATACCCCACATGTGGCCCTAGTGTGCTAATGGACTGAAACACAGGCCTCAGAAGCAAAGGGGCAGCTAGTGGAATTTGGGGCCTCCGTTTTTAAAAATATATTTTAGGCACCATGTCAGGTTTGAAGAGGTCTTTTGGTGCCAAAACAGTGGAAACCCCACAAAAGTGACCCCGTTTTGGAAACGACCCGCTCTAGGAGTACGATTAGCATCTAGACCCCACAAATCTTTTGCTATATTTTTTGGAGTTAGTCTGTGAAAATGAAAATCTACTTTTTTTTCTGAAAAAATGTTGACATTTTTAATTTTGTCAGAGAATAAACAATAAAAAGCACCCCAAAATTTGTATAGCAATTTCTCCCGATTACAGCAATATCCCATATGTGGTAATAAACTGCTGTTTGGACCCACGGCAGTGCTCAGAAGAGAAGGTGTGCCGAAACGTCCCATCAAGTCACTCACTACTATATTATTGCCATTTATGTCGCAATAAAACTCGAATATTTTGCATCTATCCTTTTGTACTCTTTGTGTGTGCTGGGGTTTCATCCTCTTCATATGTGGTAATAAAACTGCTGTTTGGTCCCACAGCGGGGCTTAGAAGTGAAGGAGCGCTATTTGGAGCTCAAATTTAGCTGGAATAATTTTTGCGTGTCATGTCGCATTTGCAAAGCCACTGAGAGATCAAAACAGTGGAAACACCCCAAAAGTTGGGGCATAGTGAGCATATAGACCCCACAGGTCTTTTGCAGAATTTATTAGAATTAAGCCGTGAAAATGAATATCAAAATTTTTTCCACTGAAATGTTGAATCTTTTACTTTTCGCAAAGGATAAAGGAGTACAAAGCACCCCAACATTTGTAAAGCAATTTAACCAGAGTACGGCAATACCCCACATGTGGTCATAAATGTTTTTTTCATTAGAAATTAATTAACCCTTTCTGGATTGATCCATTTTTTGCTTTTTCATTTTCGTTTTTCCCTCCCCGCTTTCCAAGTTCCATAACGTTTTTTCTTTTTCTGTCAATAGAGTGGTGTGGGGGCTTATTTTTTGAGGGAGGAGTTATGGTTTCGATTGACACCATACTGAAAGTAAAATTCTTTGCAGGCTGAAATTAGAAAAAACTGTGATTCTTCCATTTTTGTTTTGTTTAGTTTTTACAGTTTTCATTGTGCGGTAAAAAGAATAACTTACATTTTTATAGTTTTTCTATATTTTACTACTTTTACAATGTAAAAACTATTTGTTAAAAAATGTGAGGGCTTATTTTTTGCCAGACGAGCTATAGTTTTTATTGCTACCATTTTCTGGTATATAGCACTCGTCGACCACTTTTTATGAAAAAAAATTTTTGAGAGCTAAGGTGACCAAAAAACAGCGATTTTAGCGGTTTATTCTAATAGTTATGATGCAGCAATACCAATTTTGTTTATTTTTTACATTGCTTTAGAGGAAAAATGGAAGAGGGTTTTTTGAACTTTAACCCCTTAATGCATTATCACGTAACTGGACGTGATAAGGGTTAAGGGGAAGTATGGATTGAGCTCAAGGCCAGAGCTGACACCTCACAGCAACGGCCTTTAAACGCCCGTTTAACACCTTAAATGTCGCGGTCAATCGCGACCGCGGCATTTAAAGTGTTAGAATCAGGGAGGAGAATCAGAAACAAGCCATCGTGCCCACCCCCCAGCGCACGATCAGCCGGTAACAATGGTTGTTACGGCAGCCTGGGTGCCTAACAAAGGCCCCCAGGTTCGCCATCTTTGTACTCCTTTGAAGCTCTGACTCTGGCAGTGCTTCAATGGAGACTGTCAGGTTATGTGCACACGACCTCTTTTCATACGTAATGGAGGCGTTTTACGCCTCGAATTACGCCTGAAAAGACGGCTCCAATACGTTGGCAAACATCTGCCCATTGCCTGCATAAAATTACGCCCGCGGCAAGGAAGTGCAGGACACTTCTTGGGACGTAATTGGAGGCGTTTTTCATTGACTCCAATGAAAACCAGCTCCAATTAGGTCCGTAAAAGATGCCACGAAAAACGCGGGCACTTGTAAAAACGTCTGAAATTCAGGAGCTGTTTTCTCGTGAAAACTGCTCCGTAATTTCAGACATATTTGGCGTTGTCGTGTGCACATACCCTCAGGATCACGATATACAGCAATAGATTAGTATTACAGTATATCATGCTTCAGGTCTCCTAGGGGGACTAATAAAAAAAAGTTAAAAACAGTTAAATAAAGGTTTTTTTTATGTTCCCAAAAAAAAAAAGTATTAAAAGTTCAAAAAAAAAACTCTTTTCACAATTTTTCCCCGAATCAATGTTAAAAAAAAATCAAAGTTAACATAACTGGTATCGCCGCATCCGTAAAGGTTCTAACTGTCACAATATAGTGTTGTTTAACCCGCTTGATGAATGGCGTAAAAAAAAAATATATAAAACATGCAAATTGCTGTTTTTGGTCACCTTAGCGCTCGAAAAAAATGAAATAAAAAGTGATCTAAAAGTCGCATATACCCCAAAATGGTATCTGTGAAAACGACAGCTCGCCCCGCAAAATTTAAGCCGTCACATCGCTAAGTTTATGGCTCTCAGAATATGGCGACACAAAAGATTTTTTTAATTTAGCAAATAGTTTTATTTTTTTTAAAAGTGGTAAAACATAAAACAAACCATATAAGTTTGGTATCGCCGTAATCGTATCAACCTGTAGAATAAGGTGAATATGTAGTTTTTACCGTCTGATGGACGCTGTCAAAACAAAACCCCCCAAAAAAGGGCGTTCGCACTGTTTTTACACCCCACAAACAATTCCCAGTACATTATGCAGTACAATAAATGGTGCCATGAAAAACTACAACTTGTCAAGCAAAAAATTAGCCCTCATATGGCTATATAGACGGAAAAATAAAAAAATTATAGCTTTTGGAATGTGGGGAGGAAAAAACAAAAGTGAAAATACAAAAAATGGCTGAGGAGGGAAGGGGTTAAATATGAATTTAATTTTTTTTCACTAATAATTTTATTTTTTTACACATTTTATAAGTCCCCCTGGGGGACTTGAACCAGCGATCGTTGGATCGCTGGTACAATACACTGCAATACTAATGTATTGCAGTATATTGTAATTTTTACAGGCTCCTGTAACAGTGCGATCGCCGTTCCTGTCCATTAGTCCAGGGTGTCAGCTGTAATACACAGCTGACACCTGCTGCGTATGGCGCGGGCTCAGCGCGTGAACCCGCTCCATACATCACCCCCCGCACCACAACATGCTATTAAGTTGTGGTGCGTGAAGAGGTTAATGCACAGCAGATGGTGCAAAGTAAAAATTAAAATTTTCCACAATATGTTGTGCCCAGTTTGTGCCACTGAAGACAGTGTTGTATGGCTATAAAGGAATTGTCTAATCAAATGAAAATGGTAAAAACAGAAATATGTCTACTGTGAAGTGATCTGGGGGAAATTCGGAACCGGGTGGAAGAAGTTGAGGGCAGAATAAGCCTGGTGGAAAATGGTAACACCGGGCTTGCAAAAGAGGTTAAAGGGTTATTCCCATCTTCTTAAATGTAGCTAGGAAGCTCCCCCATGTAGAGTTAAGAAGTTTTCTAATTACCTGTCCGTCGCCCAGCGATGTCGATTTCTCACCATTCTTGATTGAAGTCCACGTCAGTCCCTCTTTGTTTCTTGCACGTTGTCTAGGTTCCCGGCCACCGCCATTTACCTTTAGCGGTGGCCGCGCATGTGTAATGACATCCTCTGCACCCTGAGCAGAGGATGTAATTTACTCGTGAACGCGCATCTCGGCGCATGCGCAGTAGATGCAGTGGAAGGCACCCGTCGCGAGGAGAAGTCTGCGCTCCGCTAAAGGTATGTATAGATATATATGTGTGTGTGTTTGTGTATGTGTGTGTTTGTGTATATATGTGTGTTTGGGTATGTGTCTTTGTGTGTTTTTATGTGTGTTTGTGTATATGTGTGTGTGTGTTTATGTGTGTGTGTGTTTATGTGTGTATGTTTGTGTATATATGGGTGTGTTTGTGTATATATGTTTGTGTGTGTTTGTGTATATGTGTGTGTGTGTGTGTGTATATATGGGTGTATTTGTGTATATGTTTGTGTGTATATTTTTGTGTGTGTTTGTGTATGTGTGTGTGTTTATGTGTGTGGGTTTGTGTATATATAGGTGTGTTTGTGCATATGTGTTTGTGTGTATATGTTTGTGTGTGTTTTTGTATATGTGTGTTTGTGTATATGTTTGTGTGTTTATGTGTGTTTGTGTATATAAGGGTGTGTTTGTGTATGTTTGTGTGTATATGTGTGTGTGTGTGTGTGTGTTTGTGTATATATGGGTGTGTTTGTGTACATGTGTTTGTGTATATGTGTGTATTTGTGTTAGCCGGTGCAGAGGCTAGCACTAACCACCCATTATTACCCTGGTACCCACCACCACCAGCGGTGCCGGGAAGAGCTTGGTACGATCCAGTACCCGACCATCTATTGTGATGGTCGGGCACTGGGGTGGCCGCAGGCTGGTATTACGAGGCTGGGAAGGGCCAAAAACAGTGGACCTTCCCACCCTTGTAATGCTAGGCTGCTGCTGCTGTGTTGTATCGGCTGGCTATAAAAATGGGGGGGACCCCCACGTGTTTTTTTTTTTTAATTTAACAATAGACGTTGGGTCCCCCACATTTTTAATAACCAGTCATATACAAGGCCGCAGCAGCCTGGCATTACACGGGTGGGAAGGGCCACTGGTTTAGTACATTCCCAGGCTAATAACACTGTGTTGTATGTGGCTGGTTATGATAAATTAGGTAGAACCCCATGTCTTTTAAAAAAAATAATAATAATAAATAATTAAAAAAAATGACGTAGGGTCCCCCCCACTTTTATAACCAGCCAGATACAACACAGCGGCAGCAGCCTAGCATTACAAGGGTGGGAAGGTCCACTGTTTTTGGCCCTTCCCAGCCTCATAATACCAGCCTGCGGCCGCCCCAGAGCCCGACCATCACAACAGATGGTCGGGTACTGGATCGTACCTGGCTCTTTCCGGCACCCCTGGTGGTGGTGGGTACCGGGGTAATAACGGTGGTTAGTGGTAGCCTCTGCACCGGCTAACACTAAGCCTCCCCTTAGTAATGGACGTTGTCACTCAGACCGCGGCCATTACTAAAGTTGTAGTAATAAAACTTGAAAAGAAAAGACAAAGATATAGATAAAATATTTTATTGTAATAAAGCACCCCCAACACAACCCTCATTAACCATTTTATTGTAGAAAAAAAAAACTTCATCTAAGTAGTCCTCGAAACCGACGTAGTCCAAACACCAAACCTGTAAAAAAAAAATATATATATATATATATATATATATAAAAAAAAAGAAATAAAACATGTCGTAGGCTTAGTTTCAGTTTCATGTGTGATACTGACTGTTATACCATGTATAGAAGCCTGCCGCGAAGTTGACTTAGATACAGGGCGCCAGCAGACAGTATCATACATGGCCATACAGACATATATACAAACAAACATACATACAAACATACATACATACAAGCATGCACATATATACATGCAAACATACATGCATGCATAGTTACATGCATAACAAATATGCATGCATGCAAACATGCATACATATATACATACATGAAAACATACATACTAACATGCACATATATACATACATGCCAACATACATGCACATATATACATATATGACAACATACATACTAACATGCACATATATACTAACATGCACATATATACATACATGCCAACATACATGCAAACATACATACATATATACATACATGCACACATATACATACATGCCAACATACATGCAAGCCTACATACATACAAACAAACATACATGCAAACATACATGCACATATACACATACATACATGACAACATACATACATGCAACCATACATGCAAACATACATACATGCAACCATACATACAAACATACATGCACACACACATATACATACATGCCAACATACATGCACACATATACATACATACATACATACAAACATACATATATACAAACATGCACATATATACATGCAAACATACATACATGCAAACATACATGCACATACATACATGACAACATACATACATGACAACATACATATATGACAACATACATACATGCACATATACACATACATGACAACATACATACATGACAACATACATACATACAAACATGCAAACATACATACATATATACAAACATGCACATATATACATGCAAACATACATGCAAACATGCATGCACATATACACATACATACATGACAACATACATAAATGACAACATACATATATGACAACATACATACATGCACATATACACATACATGACAACATACATACATGCACATATACACATACATGACAACATACATACATGACAACATACATACAAACATACATACATGCACATATACACATACATACATGACAACATACCTACATGACAACATACCTACATGCAAACATACATGCAAACATACATACATGCACATATACACATACATACATACATGCATGCACATATACACATACATACATACATGACAACATACATACATGCAAACATACATAAATAAACTCACCTAAGACGTTCCCACGAAGATCTGAACGGTCCCGTCATTTTTCTTCTTACTGCTCCCATTCACAATAACAGAGCTGTGGGCGCAGATGACGTAATCACGTGGGCCTGATATGATTACGTCATCTGCGCCACACCGCATTGTTACTATGAATGCGAGCGGCGCCAAGTAGAAGGGAGATGGCAAGTGACGGGACCTTTCAGAGCTCCGAAGGAACGTCTTAGGTGAGTTTATTTTTTTTATATATTTTTTGATGTTCGCCGTGTGCTGATGCAGCACCGGTGCGGTGGCTACGAAAATTACATGTAGTGAGAGGGTGGGGGAGGGAAAAGTTGGTTGCCGAAACGAGGTGAATGTAGTGTAGTGTAGTTGACATTCACGTTAAGTTCGTCTGAAGCGGGCTTACCATGCCCGCTTGAGACAAACATTCTCCCGATGTTGCTAGAACTACAGTATCTAGCAACGTCGGGAGCGCGCACACTGCAGAGCGGAGCGGCTTGATTGACATCGAGCCGCTCACGCCCCTTTTTTGAAAAGATAACCAGCAGTTGCTGAGTTATCAAGTGTAAAAAAAAGGTACTTAGGGAATGAATTTTTTACAATTTTTAACAGCAAATGTTTTAAAATTAATTTCCTGCTTAGAATGTCTAAAAAAAAAATTTTTGGTGAACTTGGGAATAACCCTTTAAGGATTTGCAAAAATAAAAAACAATTTGGTGGAGAAGGTAATTGAGTTAGAGAATCGTGTAAGCGTAAAAAGGTCAGGATAGTCGGCCTTCCAGAGGGATTTGAGGGGGTTTACCTTTTTTTGAAGGATGGAATAACATAGTAGACTCTGCTATTCCATCCTGAGAGATCCCAAAAAAAAAAACCATATACTGCTCTCGAGAACACTATATGGATAGTAATGTCAGGAGCTTCCCAATGCTAGAGTCCCCAGGCAGAGCATTGCAATCGCTCTGCCCTTGGACATTGGCCCTTGGGAAGCTCCTGACATCACTGTCCAAATATAGACATCAGGAACAGTGCCGGAGTCCCTGGGCAGAGCGTTAGTAGAAGCTCTGCCCGGGGACTCCAGTCCTGGGAAAGCTACTAAGGTCATTGTCCATGTACGGACAGTGACTTCAGGAGTTTTCCCCGGGCGACATATCCCACTGTATGCCATACAGTGGGATATGTTTTGACTGAAATGAACAAAATCCAGGGAAATAATCACTGTAATTTGACATCAGTACCAAAATCAGTTAAAGCACATAACGTACAAACGTGAGTGTACCACTTTCCATTGCCCAACCCTTGGTAATGGAGGGGGGCAAAGAAATCCCTGATGGCGCCCTGCGGGCGAGTAACAATCATTAGAAGATGGGAGATTTAATGGCCGTTTTTTTGTACTGCTGGGGGCCTAGATAAGGCTGGTTAGTAACATTATACACAAACAAGGCTCTGTATGCAGCTCCTCTGTCACTACCTGGTCTTTGGGAGAGGGGCTGCACATCATCAGTTCCTGGAAACCGTAATAATCTATGACATTTCTTTGACAATTGACTCCCTTTAATTTCATCTACCATAAAGCACACTCCCTGCTGCACTGTCTATACAGAAAGGCAGTGTGTGTTTCCAATATATTCTCACTAGCGGGGAGCACAAGCGGTACCGCAGGCTCCCAAAAACTCAGTGGCACAGGTAGCCAGAGAGGCTAGTCAAAGATGAGTGGCGGTTGGCCGTGTGCATGAATAGAGGGGTAGGAAGCTTAAGCTGAAATGGTGTGACAGACTGAGCCCAGATGTGGGTTATGGTATGGGCACCAGGGGTACGCTAGCCCCGGCTAGGAGTGTGGTTTTGCAGACTGTTTTGTTTAGCACCGATCGCAGGTGTCATGGCAGTCCGCAGGCCTAAAGAGTCAGAGGCAGGGCTAAATAGGAGAGCGGTAAGGGTACAATATACTGTAGTGTATTGTACCAGCCATCTAATGATCACTTGTACAATTCCCCTAATGGGACTAAAAAAAGTCAAAACCTAGTTAAAGTAAAGATTTTACATATATATAAAAAAAGATTAAACGTTCAAAAAACAACTTGATAAAAAAGTCATATGCATTATTAAAAACTACAGTTAGTCCTGCAAAAAACAAGCTCTCATACGGCTATGTTGACAGAAAAAATAAAAAAAGTTATGACTTGGAATGCAAGGAGGAAAAAAAAAAGGAAAAGGGCTGCAGCAGGAAGTTTGGATTGGTGGGGGTCCGAGCCCCGAGACCCCCACCAACCGCTAGAACGAAGCAGCTGAAGCGCTCGTGTGAGGACTGAGCCACTTCGTGTCTGTTCGGCTTTTTCCGGAAATAAATGTATCGGTGTACGGACTCAATAGAAAGTCTATGAGCCCGTACTCCGATACATCGGCTTTCCGGAAAAAGCCAAACCGACACGAAGCAGAAGAGCCCTCACACGAACACTTCAGCTGCTTTGTTATAGCTATTGGTGGGGGTCTCAGTGCTCAGACCCCCACCAATCCAAACTTCTGACACGTCACTATGACACGTCAGAAGTTTGTCAAACGTTTAGCTACACTTTATTAACATTGCTTGTATTTTGCCATAAGGATTGTTTTTATGTTATCATGGATACTTTCTTGTTATATTGTTGTCCTGTTGACTAATAATTCTATACTGCAGACTCCTCATTCCGGGTGTATTTCCTAGGGTGTGAGAATGCTCTATCAACCATGGACCCTCAGCCATGGAGCGTTCACCACCATCCCACAGACCGTGACTACCTAGAGGAGCCGCTGTAATCCCCAAGACGGGACAGCGCTGAGGCACACAGCGGCGCATGCGCAGTTGGCGAGTAAACTTGGAATGTCCTGTTCTACGGGGTCTTTAGAGGATTGTCACCGGGTTCTCTGTGTGGATCCGGGCATGTAAGCAGGCTAGCACCCCGGGAAATACATGCTCTGACGCCTGTACCACCCTGTGCCTGCTGATCCGTTACTTCCTCCATTACTGGGGGTGCTGTGCGTGGCAGGCGGCGGGCCGGCTCTGGACACCGAGTGACCCCTTTCTCCATGGAGTGCACTATCCCCGCTCAGTGCCAGCTGCTCTTCCGTGCCTGTGAGGATGGAGATCTGGAAAGTTCCCGCAGGCTTCTGGAACCGGACACATCCAGCGGGTCGTCCAGCATCGGGAGCCGGGTCGGGGATGGAGCAGCGGACACTCCCGGCGACAGCTCGGCTCTTGTGCCAGTAGACTCTACAGACGAGGACGGTAATACCGCGCTGCAGCTGGCGGCCGGGGGCGGACATGAACCGCTAGTCAGGTTTCTGCTGAGGAAAGGGGCCTCTGTGGACAGCAGGAACCACTATGGCTGGACGCCACTCATGCAGGCTGCCAGGTACAGAGCAATGCACGGGCACTCCTACTCATTCCGGGGAGTCACTAATGCCAGGCTGCGGTCCAGCGACCCTATGTATAAATCCGTCTACTCTATAGGTGTGCAGGTCATTTATGTAGAAGGAGCTGCCTAGTGGCCATTTACACAGAGCGGTTTTACCCTGGACCATAGCAGCCCTCTCAAGAATTGCTTTCTAGGGAGAATTACATTTTTCTTCTACATAAGCCCCACCGCAAATACCAATCTCACCCCCATTCACAGTGCCAGCCAGAGAGCGCCCCAATCAACAGTGGCAGCCCGTAGGGCAGATTTATTATTAATAATAGCGCACCATGCTAGCGGTGCCCCAGTATCTCTCCCCCATACAATGGATTCATTAACCCCTTAATGACCGGGCCATTTTGCACGTTAATGACCAAGGATTATTTTTTGTTTTTTCACGGTCGCATTCCAAGAGTAATAATTTTTTTTTGTATCCCGTCGACATAGCCGTATAAGGGCTTGTTTTTTGCGGGACGAGTTTTATTTTGTAATTCCACCATTTTTAGATGCTTATAATATATTGATTAACTTTTATTAACTTTATTTTAGGAGAGAATTGAAAATAAGCAGCTATTCCAGCATTGATTTTCACGTTATAAATTTACGCCGTTTACTACGCAGCGTAAATAACATGTTCACTTTATTCTATGGGTCGGCACGATTACGGGGATACCAAATGTGTAAAGGTTTTATATGTTTTCCTACGTTTGCACAATAAAAAGCCTTTTACAAAAAAATTACTTGTTTTTGTATCGCCGCGTTCCAAGAGCCGTAACGTTTTTATTTTTCCGTTGATGTGGCCGTATGTGGGCTTGATTTTTGCGGGCCAATGTGTAGTTTTCATTAGTACTATTTTGGGGTACATAGGACTTATAGATTAACTTTTATTTAATATTTTATGGGGGGAATGGGAGAAAAGAGCGAATTTTGCCGTTGTTTTTTGCGTTTTTTTTGGACGCCGTTCATCCGGCGGTTTAATTAATGTGTTCATTTTATTGGTCAAGTTGTTACGATCGCGGGGATACCATATATGTGTATGTGTGATTTGTTTTATTTGATTTTCACAAATTTTTTTTTTTTTTTTTTTTTTAACAAACTTTATTTAACTGATTGACATATTTTTTTTTGTCCCACCAGGGGACTTCACTATGCGATGTGCCGATCGCTTATATAATGCTTTGGTATACTTAGTATACCAAAGCATTATTGCCTGTCAGTGTAAAACTGACAGGCAATCTGTTAGGTCATGCCTACGGCATCGCCTAAAAGGCAGATGCTGAAGACAGCCCTGGGGGTCTTTGTTAGACCCCCGGCTGTCATGGAAACCCGACGGCGACCCGCGATTTGTTTGCGGGGGCGCCGATCCGGTGACAGAGGGAGCTCCCTCCCTCTGTCAAACACATTAGATGCCGCTGTCACTATTGACAGCGGAATTTAATGGGTTAAACTGCCGGAATCGGAATGCGCTTCGATTCCGGCAGTTGCAGCAGGAGCCAGGCTGTGTATAACAGCCGTGCTCCTGCCGCTGATCGCGTGTGTACAGTCTCAGTACCCGCGCCATCACAGGACGGATATATCCGTCCTCTTGCGCGAACTAGCAGCTGCTTTGGACGGATATATCCGTCCTTCGGCGTTAAGAGGTTAATGGCGCTCTCCCTGTGGTGTAGGTAAATTATAGTGCCAGGTCAGACCTTTCTGCCTTCTGCCACTTTTCTTAGGGCCTGTTCACATCTGCGTTGGAGGCTCCGATCGGGGCCTGCGTCGCAGACATTTTCGGAAACAATAGTGTTTCATGCTTCGCTTTTGTTTCCGGTAAAACGACAGACGCCCTGATGGAAAGCAGACGGAACAAATTAAAGTCAATAGGTTCCGTCGCCTGCCGCCGTTATCCGTTGCGCAAGGGAGCCATTGCTTCCGGCTTTTCCCTTGTACTCCTATGACAGAGCAGAACAACGGAAAGATGTGAACAGGGCCTAAAGAATGTTAGTAAATGATTACCGTATATCTCAAACAAAAAGCCCTTTCACATCCTCCTCACTTCAGCGCTGCCAGAAAATATGTCAGCAGCTTCGTTCACATGTGTATTTGGGTTTTCTGCTTTTATGACAGAGCAAAACAATGAAAAAATGGAGGCGCCAGATCCGTTGCATGACGGAAAACAACTGCGCCCGTTTTGCTGACAAAATAGCTCAACGTGTGAACAGAGCCAACTGGTTATTTGTCACCTCTCCTGACACTTCTCTCTTTCAGCATAAATCAACTCTGGGAAAGTGCTTTATTTAGCATAGCAAATAGTCTCCTTTCTTTGCGGGGGACTTGCTTGCCTGGTGGAGACTGCGCTATCGACTCTTTTCTTTTTTTAGAAGACTCTATAGCAAACTGGGAGGATTGACAAATATTCTATGCCCTGGACTGAGAAGCGGTTGCCAGTTTAGTGATTAAGGCTTTCACGACTGCCATGCGGCTATATACCTTCAAAGTGCCGATCCCCCGTGCAGTTGCTACTTGTATAAACGTTGACAGCCTTGAACGGGGCTTAATGAGTGCAGTGCTTTAATAACCCCGGACTACACTCCTCCCACTGTAGATAGCGCAAAACCCACTGTAGATAGCGCAAAACCCCCTGTAGATAGCGCTACCTAAGCTCCCTCTAGGAGCGGAATCCCCGGCCAGCTCTCTTGCTGGAGATTCCCCCCATAGAGGGAGCCCACCACGTTCCTCCTTCCCCACTGTAAATAGTGCCCCCCCATAGATAGCAACCCCCTGTAGATAGCGCCACCTAAACTCCCACTAGGAGCGGAATCCCCGGTGTCGGATCACTCTGTGCCTGGGATTCCGCTTCTAGTGAGAGCCCCTGACGTCACTGTCCATTTGGATCTACATGGGCACTGTGTGTAGCACTCTCTGGGCACTATCTACAGTGGGCACTGTGGCACCATTTACAGTGGGCACTATCTATGTGGACACTGGGACTATCTACAGTTGGCAGTGTGGCACTATCTACAGTGGTATTGCATCACTATCTACATGGGCACTGTGGTGTTTTCAGGTGGCTGTGACAAAAAAAACAACAAATAAAATTCATCCTTTTTTTTTTTTTTTTAAACATCCATAAAAAATGGATGGAAAAAGTTGGTGAAAAAGGGTCAGACGGTTGGGAAATGGATTCAAATTTTGAGACAGATTGATACAAATCAGCCATGAAAACTGGCAGTGGTTGTTAACTGCCCTTTTTTTCATATCGTGTGAATATAACCTTATAGCCCTCTTATCCGCTCACGGCGATCCAGGGTGACAGTGTGTGTGTGTGTGTGTGTGTGTGTGTGTGTATATATATATATATATATATATATATATATATATATATATACAGGGATATAATATAGGGAAATGTATATTTAACCCCTTCATGCAAAATCACATAACTGTACGTGATGAGTATGGAGCGAACTCACTGGCTGAGCTCGCTCCATACACAGCGGGTGACGGCTGTTACACGCAGCCGACACCTCCCTGCAATGAGCGGAATCAAAGTTCACTTTGATTCCGCCCGTTTAACACCTTAAATGCCGCAATCCATCACGACCGCGGCATTTAAGGTGTTAGAATCAGGGCGGCGCCCTCGCAATCGCGCGCCCCCCCTCCGCGGCTCGATCAGCCGGTTACAACATACATTAGTATTGCAGTATATCCTATGCAAGCGATCCAACGATCGCTGCTTCAAGTCTCCTAGGGGGACTAATAAAAAAAGTAAAAAACAGTTCAATAAAGATTTTTGTTATGTTACAAAAACAATAAAGTATTAAAAAGTTTAAAAAAAAAACTTTTTCACATTTTTCCCCTAAATCAATGTTAAAAAAATAAATAAAAGTTAACATAACTGGTATTGCCGTGTCCGTAAAAGTCTGAACTATCACAATATAGCGTTGTTTAACCTGCTCGGTGAATGCTGTAAAAAAAATATATATATAAAACACGCAAATTGCTGTTTTTTGGTCACCTTAGCGCTCAAAAAAAATGAAATAGAAAATGATCAAAAAGTCGCATATACCCCAAAATGGTATCAGTGAAAACTACAGCTCGCCCCGCAAAACTTAAGCCCTCACATCGCTAAATTGATGGAAAAATAAAAAAGTTATGGCTCTCAGAATACGGCGACACAAAAGTTTAAGTTTAAAAGTGGTAAAACATAAAACAAAACATAAATTTGGTATCCCCGTAATCGTATCAACCTGTAGAATATGGTGAATACGTCGTTTTTACCGCCTGATGGACGCTGTAAAAACAAACCCCCCCCCAAAATATGACGTAATTGCTGTTTTTTCGCCATGTCACCCCTCAAATATATTTTTTTCAGCTTCCCAGTACATTATGCAGTACAATAAATGGTGCCATGAAAAACTACAACTTGTACCGCAAAAAAACAAGCCCTCATATGGCTATATAGACGGAAAAATTAAAAAAATTATAGCTTTTGACAGGTGGGGAGAAAGAAACAAGTGAAAATTTGAAAAAGGGCTGCGTCCTGAAGGGGTTAAAAAAATCACAAAAAAGTGTTTTCTTCCCATTTTTTGTGATTTGTCCGCTCAGAATAAAAATGAAAACGTGGAATTAATTAAACTAATCTAGAAAATAAATTCTCATAAGTCTTGTAAAAAAAAAAAAACAAAGTAAAAATAGTTGTGATATTCAAAGCGGTTGCAAAAATATTATAATTTAAAGAAGTGCATCTCAAAAATGGAAAATTTGACCTGGACACGGGCATCAACGACCCTTGGTCATGAAAGGGTTAAATGAAGGAAATGGGTCGTTGCAGTACTTAGAGAAACTGGGGGTTATTCAGTTATCCAATAAGATGGCTAAGGCCCTGTTCAAACTGTTTTGTTTTTTTTTGCAAGCAGAAAAAAATCTGCCTCAAAATTCCTTCAGGAATTTTGAGGCAGATTTTGACGTGCCTGCTATTTCTTGCTGGTTTTTTTGCTGCGTTAATCACCCGCGGCCGTTGAGCGGCGCAGGCAAAAAACGCAGCGAAAAGCGCTATCTGTGCCTCCGGTTGATTTCAATGGGAGGTCAGAGGCGTAACTGCGGCAAGAAAGAGCATGCCTTTTATTTATTTTTTACTGCGAGCTGATATATTACACTGCAATACTAGATATTGCAGTATATTGTCATTTTTACAGGCTCCTGTTAAGCCCTGCCAGAGGCACGGCTTAACAGGAGATGAAGAAAGTCAGCCCTGGGGGCCTTCATTAGGCCCCTGGGCTGCCATGACAACCATTGGCGCCCCCTCCTAATGTCTTAGGTGCTGCGATCATGCTTCGTTAAACCATTCGTTAAACCATTAGTCCCGGGTGTCAGCTGTGAAACAGCTGACACCCGCTGTGTACGGAGCGGGCTCAGCGGGTGAGCCCACTCCAAACATCACCCCCCCACACCACATTGCAATAGTACGTTGTGCGTGAAGAGGTTAAACGGGTTGTGCCAGAAACGAAAGTGCACTTAAAAGTACTCCTTATTTGAAGCTAATACTTTTCCCCATTGGAAATATTAAAAAATATATGTATGTATCCTGAGTTGTTGAACCTACAAGCTCAGAATTGTGCCCCCTGCTGTTTCTTCATGTGGGTCCATTCACAACATTTTAGTAATGACAGGTCCTTCTCAATGAATTAGAATATCATCAAAAAGTTAATTTCAGTAATTCAATTGAAAAAGTGAAGCTCATATATTATATAGATTCATTATACACAGAATTATCTATTTCCAGCATTTTTTTCTTTTAATGTTGCAGATTATGGCTAATAGTTAATGAAAAACCCCAAATTTAGTTTATCGGAAAACTAGAATATTGGGTAAAAGTTGAAGATTATAAACTCATGGGGTCACACTCTAATCAGTGAATAAACACAACACATCTGCAAAGGTTTCCTAAGCCTTTAAATGGTCCAACAGTCTGGTTCAGTAGGCTACACAATCATGGGGGAGATTGCTGACTTGACAGTTGTCCAGAAGATAGTCATTGACACCCTCCACAAGGAGGGTAAGCCACAAAAGGAAATTGCTAAAGTAGCTGGCTGTTCACAGAGTGCTTTATCCAAGCATATAAATGGAAAGTTGAGCAGAAGTAAAAAGTGTGGTAGAAAAAGGTGCACAAGCAACAGGGATAACCGCAGCCTTGAAAGGATTGTCAAGAAAAGGCCATTCAAGAATCTGGGGGAGATTCACAAGGAGTGGACAGTGGCTGGACTCAGAGACGTATCCAGGACATGAGCTACAACTGTCGCATTCCTTGAGACAACGTCAGAAGCGTCTTACCTGGGCTAAGGAGAAAAAAGACTGATATCTTGCTCAGTGGGCCAAAGTCCTGTTTTCAGATGAAAGTAAATTTTGCATTTCATTTGGAAATCTCGGTCCCAGAGTCTGGAGGAAGAGTGGAGAGGCTCAATCCAAGTTGCTTGCGGTCCAGTGTGAAGTTTCCACAGGTAGTGGTGGTTTGGTGAGCCATGTCATCTGCTGGTGTTTGTCCACTGTGTTATATCAAGTCCAGAGTCAACACAGCCATCTACCAGGAAATTTTCGAGCACTTCATACTTCCCTCTGCTGACAAGCTTTATGGAGATGCTGATTTCATTTTCCAGCAGGACTTGGCACCTGCCCACACTGCCAAAAGTACCAATACCTGGTTTAATAACCACAGTATCACTGTGCTTGATTGGCCAGCAAACTCGTCTGACCTAAACCCCATAGAGAATCTATGGGGTATTATCAAGAGGAAGATGAGACACCAGACCCAACAATGCAGGCGAGCTGAAGTCCGCTATCAAAGCAACCTGGGCTTCCATATCACCTCAGCAGTGCCACAGGCTGATCGCCTCCATGCCACGCCGCATTGGTGCAGTAATTCATGCAGAAGGGTTTTCATTAACTGTTAGCCATTAACATTAAAATAAAAAAATGCTGTAAATAGATCACTCTGTGTGTAATGAATCTGTATAATATGAGTTTCACTTTTTGGATTGAATTACTGACGTAAATTAACTTTTTGATGATATTCTAATTCATTGAGTAGGACCTGTATAACGTGGATTACCAGGGTTACCCGTATTTCAGCTTCTTGAGGGCATATCTAATAGTAATGTTAGTAAACACTAGTGCTATCTCACTGAGTCCTGGTGGGCACCGCAGTGCCATTCCTTGGAACAGATGACAGCAAGGCAGGTGGCGCAGATCTTCATGGTATTCCCATGCTGTTTACACGGACATTGATGTTGTAAATGCTGAGACAATAAGACGTATTATGTAGCCATGGGAAAAGCCCCCGTAGTGTTTCCTGTATCATTGAGCTCTGTGTTTTCTCACAATTCTATATAGTCCTGCCTGAGAGGCCAGTAAATGTGTGTAATGTGAAATGCCATATGTATATCACATCCGGTCCTAATGCCATATGTATATCACCACCAGCATGAGGTTGTACATACAGACAGACAGGTTGATCTATAGAAGGGGTATGCTGCAGTTTTGTTTAAAATAAATCTCCTTAAAATTACTTTTATTGGAATCTGCGGTACCGTATGTATTACTGTATGTATGTTCGGTTTTCTCTCTAGGTTTTTCCCCATAAGTCATTGTGGATTTGGCCTAAAAGCATCTGTTCGTGCGGTTAGATGATGTCCTCAAATAACTACACTACGATAAGACTTCCACGCCAATTCATATGAAAGTCCCAATAATCCATTGGTCATTCATGCATGGAGCTGTTCGTCCAAGATGGAAACTGTTTGAGGATAAGGACACACATTTTGGCTGTTAGTGACCATGTTTACTTTTCTTGTGACTGGTTGCCATGGGTTACACCACTGGTCCAGGTCAGCTGTACTCTTTAGTGTGAAAGTAAACTGCACACGTGTACATTGTCCTGCTGAGGAGTCCCACAGCTACACTTCCTGGAGGAGGACAGCTGCAAGGTGCTAGGAAGGACTCGCTTTCTATTCTATGACTAGGCCCAGGTCCTTACCATGTGTTTGCGGTGCAATTGCTGCATGGGTATTCTTTTGTCTTAAAACCTGGTCTGGGTTTCTGCTGCACAGTTACCTCTTTGGCTGAGTTCACACGACCTATTTTCAGACGTAAACGAGGCGTATTATGCCTCGTTCTACGTCTGAAAATAGGGCTACAATACGTCGGCAAACATCTGCCCATTCATTTGAATGGGTTTGCCGACGTACTGTGCAGACAACCTGTCATTTACGCGTCGTCGTTTGACAGCTGTCAAACGACGACGCGTAAAAATACAGCCTCGTCAAAAGAAGTGCAGGACACTTATATACATTATATGCGGGACACTTATATACATTATATGCAGGACACTTCTTTCAGACGTAATTTGAGCCGTTCTTCATTGAACTCAATGAAGCACTGCTCAAAATTTACGGCTGTCAGAGAAGCCTCGCAAAATGCGAGGAGGAGCATTTACGTCCGAAACGAGGCAGCTGTTTTCTCCTGAAAACAGTGTCATTTCAGACGTAAAAGCCTCTCATCGTGTGCACATACCCTTTGTATTATTGTGGCCATATACTTTTAATACTGTGATCTTAGAATGAGGAGTTAGTCTAAGAGTATGTTCACACACAAACTCAAAAACGTCTGAAATTACGGAGCTGTTTTCAAGGGAAAACCGCTCCTGATTTTCAGACGTTTTTTGAGCAACTCGCGTTTTTCGCAGCGTTTTTCACAGCCGTCTATGAAAAACGGCTCCAAAAACGGCCCAAGAAGTGTCCTGCACTTCTTTTGACGAGTCGTCATTTTACGCGCCGTATTTTGACAGCGACGCATAAAATAAAGGCTCGTGGGAACAGAACATCGTAATTCCCATTGAAAGCAATGGGCAGATGTTTGTAGGAGTAATGGAGCCGTTTTTTCAGGCGTAATTCGAGGCGTAAAACGCCCGAATTACGTCTGAAACCACTGCGTGTGAACATACCCTAATACTCTGCCCATACATATTGGATTAAAGTTGGCTCAACCCATCAGGACCGGCCAACTATCTAATGTTTATGGGATGTCCTGACCCTGCCAAAGGACAGGAAAGAAGAGGCCTTTGTTACCGTAGGAGATAAGCTGCTGCCAGACGGTTCTGGCAGCAGCTTATCTCCCTCTCCACATTGAAAACGTATGCCTGCTCTTCTGACACTTATTATAGAGTGACCCTTACATACCATATGAATACATAATCACACGTACATGCAACTTCCATGACATTTGTAAATATTTCAATAGGAGATACAGAAGGGGAAAAGGTTACACATAAAAAGTTCAACAATTGCTTTTGAAGCTTTGACAAGTCTGTGAGGCTCCAGCCTTAAATACAGAAAGCTGAAAAGGTTTGACCCCTCAGAACAATCCCTTTTATTTAGACACATAGACATCATAGAGGGGATCATAGCACAGAGCCACGGTTAGGAGCTTGCTAGTTTGACTTGATGCAACCATGTTCTACATGGTCGCCCATTCATTCAATTGGGTGCTGTTTAATATAATGTTTCTGTGGGGAAAATACACTTTATGGAAAAAAGTATTGGGACACACCTCTTAACCCCTTCCCTCTTTAGCCACTTTTGACCTTCCTGACAGAGCCTCATTTTTCAAATCTGACACTTTATGTGATAATAACTTCGGAATGCTTTCACTTATCCAAGCAATTCTGAGACTGTTTTCTCGTGACACATTGGACTTTATGTTACTGGCAAAATTTGCTCCATACATTCAGTATTTAAATGTGAAAAACACCAAAATTTAGCAAAAAATTTGCATTTTTCTACATTTAAATGTTTCTGCTTGTAAGATAGGCCGTTATACCACACATAATAGTCGCTAATTAACATCCCCCATATATCTACTTTAGATTGGCATCGTTTCTGAACATCCTTTTATTTTTCTATCACGTTATACGGCTTAGAACTTTAGCAGCAATTTCTCACATTTTCAAGAAAATTTCAAAAGGCTATTTTTACAGGGGCCAGTTCAGTTGTGAAGTGGCTTTTTGTGCCTTATATATTAGAAACCTCCAAAAAGTCACCCCATTTTAAAAACTCCACCCCTCAAAGTATTCAAAACAGCATTTAGAAAGTTTCTTAACCCTTTAGACATTTCACAGGAATTAAACCAAACTAGAGGTGAAATTTACAAATGTCATTTTTTGTTTTTGAAGAAATTCATTTTTAATCCATTTTTTTTGTAACACAAAGTTTTACCAGAGAAATGCAACTCAATATTTATTGCCCAGGTTCTGCAAATATCCCACATGTGGCCCTAGTGTGCTTATGGACTGAAACACAGGCCTCACAAGTAAAGGAGCACCTAGTGGATTTTGGACACTCCTTTCTATTAGAATATATTTTAGGCACCATGTCCGCTTTAAAGAGCTCTTGTGGTACCAAAACAGTGGAAACCCCCCAAAAGTGACCCCATTTGGGAAACTACACCGCTCGAGGAATTTATTTAGGGTTATAGTAAGCATTTTGACCAGACAGTTTTTTTGCAGAAATTTTTGGAAGTAGGCCATGAAAATGAAAATCTACATTCTTTCAAATAAAATGTAGGTTTAGCTAATTTTTTTTAACTTCCAATAGGACTAAAGGAGAAAAACATTTGTAGAGCAATTTCTCCCGAGTAAAACAATACCCCACATGTGGTCATGAACGGCTGTTTGGACACACGGCAGGGCTTAGAAGGGAAAGAGCGCCATTTGGCTTTTGGAGCTCAAATTTAGCAGGAACGGTTTTCGGAGGCCATGTCGCATTTGCAAATCACCTGAGGGGACAAAACAGTGGAAACCCCCCACAAGTGGCCCCATTTTGGAAACTGCACCCCTTGAAGAATTCATCTACGGGTGTAGTGATCATTTTGACCCCACAGGTGTTTCATAGAATTTATTAGAATTGGGCAGTGAAAATAAAAACAATCCTTTTTCTTCAATAAGATGTAGATTTACCTAAAAATTTTTAATTTTCTCAACAAATAAAGGAAAAAAAGAACCCCAATATTTGTAAAGCAACTTCTCCCGAGTACGGCAATACCCCATATGTGGTCATAAACTGCTGTTTAGGCACACGGCAGGGCTCAGAAGAGAAGGAGCGGCATTTGGCTTTTGGAGCACAGATTTTGCTGGATTGGTTTCTTGATAACATGTCGCTTTTGCAAAGCCCCTAAGGTACCAGTACAGTGGAAACTACCCAAAAGGGACTCCATTTGTGATACTACACCCCTTGAGGAATTAATCTAGGGGTGTAGTGAGCATTTTGACCCCACAGGTGTTTCATAGATTTTATTTGAATTGTTCAGTGAAAATAAAAATGTAATTTTTCTTCCAATAAGACGTAGTTTTAGCGCAAAATTTTTCATTTTCTCAAAAAATAAAGCAGAAAAAGAACCCCAACATTTGTTAAGCAATTTCTCCCCATATGTGGTTATAAACTAATTTTTGGGCACACGGCAGGGCTCAGAAGGGAAGGAGTGCCATTTGGCTTTCGGACTACAGTTTTTGCTGGATTGGTTTCTGGTCGCTATGTAGCATTTGCAAAACCCCTGTGGGGCCAAAACAGTGGAAACCCCCCAAAGGTGACCCCCGTTTTGGAAACTACACCCATCAAGGTATTCACCTAGGGGTGTAGTGAGCATGTTAACCCTGCAGGTGTTTTGCATAAATTAGTGTGCACTCGATATTGCGGTGTAAAAATGGGATTTTTCAATAGATATGCCAATATGTGGTGCCCAGTTTGTGCCACCATAACAAGACAGCTCTCTAATGATTATGCTGTGTTTCCCGGTTTTAGAATCATACATGTGGCCCTAATCTTTTGCCTGGACATTTGACAGGGCTCAGGAGTGAGAGACTAATATGCGAAATTAAGGCTTAATTTGGCGATTTACACAGAATTGGTTCACAATTGCAGAGGCTCAAATGGGAAATAATAAAAGAAACCCCCCAGAAGTGACCCCATTTTAGAAACTACACCCCTCAAGGCATTTATTAAAGTGTGTAGTGAACATTTTCACCCCACAGGTCTTTTCCATGAATAAATGTGCTGCGTATGGTGCAAAGTAAAAATTAACATTTTTTCCCCAGAATTGCCAATTCAGTGGCAAGTATGTCGTGCCCAGCTTATGCCACTGGAGACACACATCCCAAAAATTGTTAAAAGGGTTCTCCAGGCTATGGCGGTGCCATATATGTGGAAGTAAACTGCTGTTTGGGCACACTGTAGGGCTCAGAGGGGAGGCATATGTGAGGCATATGTAAACTGGGCTGAGTACATCAGGGGCATAGTCAGGGGGTATAATAATGGGGTAAACAATAAAATAATCCATAGATATTTGTTAGGCTGTGGAGCAATCCTTTCTGCACAGGCCGGTGTCGCACTGATAAACGGTGTCTTTACTTATCCCCCTTTTGGTCCACACTCTGCACCTTTGCAGTTTGGGGAATTTTGCTAGGAAGTGTTCTCCTGGTATAATACGGGCACCCTCGCTTCTAGCAGATATGTGTGGGCCCCCCCTTCCTGGTTCCCTAATTTTAGGGCCCCGATAAATCGCCTCTTGAAACAGACGAAATGTTCCCCTCTGATCTGCACAACTGCATATTTTTTATTTCCTGACTTATGGAAGCCTTAACTGATTTTATTTTTTCATAGACGTAGTGGTATGAGGGCTGTTTTTTTGCGGGACGAGCTGTAGTTATTATTGGTACCATTTTGGAGTACATGTGACTTTTTGATCACTTTTTATCCTATTTTTTGAGAGGCAAGGTGACCAAAAATTGCAATTCTGCCATAGTTTTTTAGGGGTTTTTTTTATACAGCGTTCACCATGCGTTATAGGTTACATGTTAACTTTATTCTGCGGTAAGTACGATTCCGGCGATACCTAATGTCTAACACTTTTTTTATGTTTTACAACTTTTTGCCCAATAAAATTACTTTTGTAAAAAGAATGTATTTTTTCTGTCGCCAAGTTGTAAGAGCCGTAACTTTTTTAATTTTTTCGTCAACGGAGCTGTATGAGGGCTTGTTTTTTGCGAGACGAGCTATAGTTTTTATAGGCACCATTTTTGGATACATGCGACTTTTTGATCACTTTTTATTTCAATTTTTGTAGGGCAAAGTGACCAAAAAACAGAAATTCTGGCATTAATTTTTTATGCCGTTCACCGCGTGGAATAAATAACATAATATTTTTATCGTTTAGGCCGTTACGGTCGCGGCGATGCCAAATATGTATGGTTCATTTATTTTTTTCAATAATAAAGGACTTGATAAGGGAAAAAGGGCGATGGGGTTTTATTTTATTTTATTACTTAAAACTTTTATTATATTTTTGACAACTTTTTTTTCACATTTTTTTTACACTTTACTTTAGTCCCACTAGGGGACTTGAAGATCCAACTGTCAGATTTTTTTTTCTAATACATTGCACTACATACGTAGTGCAATGTATTAGATCTGTCAGTCATTCACTAACTTCAAGCCGATTAGGCTTCGCCTCCGAGCGGGGCCTAATCGGCTTCCGTAATGGCAAACAGGAGGCCATTGTTAGGTCTCCTGCTGTCATAATAGCAGTCGGCAGTCGTGCGATTGCAGGGCACTTCTGCCGATCTGCTAGCAACCACAAAGATTCATAAATCGCATCCAATCGCTGCAATTTGAGGGGTAGGGATGTCACGATACCAGAATTTGGACTTCGATACCGATACTTTGTGTAGTATTGCGATTTTGATACCAATTCGATACTTTGCCAACAGTAATAAAAAAAAAAGTTCTTCCGTTTTCTGATGTGAGGCGCGTGGTGTGATGAATTTAACCTCCATGTGCCTCACATTAATAGTAATTAGTCTTATCATGTTTTTCAGTCATAATGGGTTAATGTGTGAGGTACATGATGGGGTTAAATACTATTAATGTGCGGTACATGGAGGTTAAATTCATCACACCTCGTGCCCCACAATAAGTGATAGAAAGCAGTTTTTATTTTATTTTTTTACAGCGTACACATCATAAATGATGCAAAAAAAATTGTTGTGCAGGTTATTACGGCCGCGCCAATACCCAATATGTGAATATTTTATGTATTGAGACTTATTTTAATGTTTATTGTAAATAAGGTGTATGTGTATTTTTTTTATTTAATATTACTTTATGTTTTTACTTTATTTTTAAACTTTAATGTACTGGCATATATCTATATGCCAGTACATTAGCCTATGTACGGATTGTACACAGGCAGTTGTTAGGACATAAGTATGCCCGAACAACAGGAAATATGGTAGGACAGCCCTGGGGTCTTTCAATGGACCCTGGGCTGTCTGCCCATATATGGTATGTCCCTCAATCGTGTCACAGGGAATTTCTGTGATGCGATCCAGGGGCATCCCCGCTTCTCATTTCCTCTTGAATGCTGCAGTCAGCTTTGATTGCTGCATTCAGGGGAGTAGCGGCGGAGATGAGAGGTTTCTCTGATCTCCGCCAGCGGGGCTGCGGCTGTGTAATACAGCCATTGCCCTGCTCCTGACAGGAAGTGCGCTCGCGGTCAGCATGAGGTGATGCGGCCGGCGCTGCTCTATAATAAGCGGCGGCGCAGGCACTGAGGACAGAACAGGAGGGTGTTTTGCAGAGCGTCCGCCATGTTCTGTCTTCAGTGCCGCCGCTCATTAGTGCAGCGCCGGCCGCATCAAATCATCCTGACGGCCCGCACATGTCAGGACTCAGGAGCGGGGTAATGACTGCATTACACAGCCGCAGCCCCGCTTTCATATACATTCATGTATTACTATACTGAGCTGTGCGGCCGCACAGCTTAGTATCGAAATACATGAAATAACGGTATCGAACCGTTTAGGGATGCAGAGTATCGAAACAGTATCGAAGTTTCGATGCATCGTGCATCCCTACTGAGGGGTTAATGGCTGGGATCGGAGCGAGCTCCGGTTCCTGCCGTTACAGGTGGATGTCAGCTGTAACATACAGCTGATATCCACCGCTGATGACGCCGGCTCATCTCCTGAGCCGGCGCCATCTTGCCAGCGGCTATGAAAGACTTTCAGGCCCCGTCTCCGGGCGGTGGCTGGAAGTTTTCTGTGCTAGGCACACCGGGAGGCCAGTATTAGGCCTCCGGTTGCTATTGCAGCCACCGACACCCCGGCGATTTAATTGCTGGGGTGTCGATGAGCTGCAAACTCCTTAAATGTAGCGATCGGTTTTGACGGCTGCATTTAAGGGGTTAATGGCGGGGATCTAAGCTATCTTCGGTCCCCGCCGTTACAGCAGGATGTCAGCTGTCAGATACAGCTGACATCCGGGGATGATGGCACCGACTCCGCTTCTGAGCCGGTGCCAAGAGTTGTCGTATGTATACGACATTTTGCGGGAAGCACTGGCTTTCCATGTCGTATACTATGTCGGGAAGGGGTTAATCATTGAATTCAGGTGTTTCATTCAGTACCATTGTCACAGGTGTATAAAATCTAGCACCTGCCATGCAATCTGCCTTTATAAACATTTGTCGAAAAATGGGTCATTCTACAGAGCTTCATGGCATGGATTTCCGTGGCCGCACAGCTACATGCCAGCCGTACATCTCCAGCCACAATGCCAAGCGTCGGATGGAGTGGTATAAAGCACGTCGCCAGTGGACTCTGAAAATGCCAGGAGAACGTTTCCTGCCTGACTTCATTGTGCCAACTGTAGAGGAGGGATAATGCTATAGGATTGTTTTTCACTAGCTTCATTTTTCAGTTTTTACCTCTCTGCATTTTAGCAGCCATAACGTTTTTATTTTTTTATTGACGTGGCCGTATGGGGCCTTGTTTTATGCAGGAGAATTGTATTATTTTTTTTCATAGTTTGGAGGTAGATTTTTATTTCTTTTTTACTGCGTGAATATAAGAAAAAGCGATTTTTGGCATAGTTTTTCTTGTTTATTTTTTTATCCTGTTCATGTTTCACGCTAAATAACCCGTTAGATTAATTCTTAAGGTTATTATGGTCGTTTAGATATACATAATATGTGTAGGGTTTTTTGTTTTATTTAGGGTAGGGGCAATAAAATATGTTTTATGCAAAATGATTTTTTTTTATTTTTTTTTAACCCCATTAAGGGATAACTTTATTTTTTACTTGTATTGTATTAGCATAGTCCAGTATGCTAATACATCATACTGTGTCACTATGACACAGGCTGCTGTTAGGGCAGCACACAGTGTGCCCGAACAGCAGGCAAACTGCACAGACAGCCCTGGGGTCCTTTGTAGGTCCCCAGGGCTGACTGCAAAGGGAGGACAAACTCGATAATAATGCCTATGGATTTAGAATGGGATGTCATAAAATACTTTTATTCATATAGTGTATGTTTTACACATCTAAGGATAACCGTTGATTGCAACTGGGCTATCTTTTAAGAATAACACTTTAAATAATATTTAAATTAATTTTTACATTTTGATTTATATCCAGATTCTGAAACCTAGTCCTTCTCACACAGCTGAGAGTTTATTACATTGTATCAGTCCAGGTAATTGAGCTAAACACATCAAGAGCACTGATCTCTCTCTCTTTCCCTACACTTCTACATTGTTACAAACCCTTATGACTAATGTTATTAAATATTTTCATATCTTTACTTTCCACTTCAGGTCTGGACATTTAAATGTTGCACTTATACTACTGGAGAATGGTGCAGATGTCAATGCCCAGAATCGACTAGGAGCAAGTATCCTGACCGTGGCATCAAGAGGAGGTCATGCAAGCGTGGTCAAGCTTCTTCTTGAGAGTGGAGCTTTTGTGGACAATTATGACCATTTCGATGTCAACATAGTGAGTAGCAAAGGCCACAGAGAGGATATGCCGGAGATTACAGCCCTAATGTCGTCTACCCAGCATGCTCATGAGGCAGTGGTACGTTTGTTATTGGACTGGGGAGCTGATGTGAATTATCGTGTAAAGACAGGTTGGAGTCCATTGATGTTGGCAGCCCTTCATGGACGTGTGAGTGTGGCCCAGCAGCTGGTGGATAGGGGTGCTGATCCGGATCAAGTAAACGGTTTGGATAAAACACCTTTTGAAATTGCCCTGAGCTTCAAACACAAAGACATGAAAGATTATCTGGATTCTATAACCACAATTCGACCTAAAACCGGTACGGGGCAAACTCTTCCTCTCTTTTTATCTGCATATTTATTTGTGTTCTATTTTTTCCTACTACGTTTTCAACCACAATATTTTTAGCACTTTTATATAGTTCAGAATACAATGGCATATCCTAGTTTTGGATTGCAGTTTAATGGGGAATGGCGAGTCTATCTTTGAACAGAACAATGGAATGATTTCTGACCGATTTGATTTCTACTGCTTTTCATATGGGATTTTCAGACCGCGTGTCCACAGCAAGCAGTTTTTTATATTATTAGAATCTTCAAGGCCAATTTAACTTTAAATGAATGGCAGATGAGGCTTGGCAGTACTCATAATCCTGTCTTTTGTTTACTCCTTTTATTAAGCAAATTTTTCAAATAGTCCATTTAGGGGGGACTTCATTAAAGGGGTTGCCTAGTTTAGAAAACCCATTTTCATGTATGTTATTCTGGGTTAATAGAAGGGGTCTATTGTTCAGGATCCTCTTCTTTTGGGCAGAGGGGAGGGTGTCTCTTACTCTGGAGGACCTGACCTGCATTACACAGGTGATTTGAATTGGCACAGTGTCATGATTAATTCCCCCTGTGGTGGTGCTGCCAGGTTTCCCCACAGTCGACTGCGCTATTAATTCCGTCATTAAAACAGAAACTTGCCGGAATGGTGACGAACGGAAACCATTAGCAATGTTTCTGTCACCATTGAGATCAATGGTGACGAAAACGGAAGCTGTGGTTTCAATTTTACTTTCCGTTGCGGGGTTCACCTGACGGAAACCTCCGACGGAACCCCAGAACGGAAACCCAATGCTGATGTGAACAGGCCCTAAGGGGGACACTTTGTGACCAGCTTGTCAAGGGACCCTTCTAACGAGTAGGGATTGTGCAAAGGGGGGACAATCCCTGATAGGTCCGATTTGCACCTTGCATTTTTTTAACCCAAAACAAGGAATGGATCTGAAGTATAAATATTTCCGAAACTCCTCTTCTCCTGTGGGCACCTGTAAGTGGGAACTGGGCCTCCGTGAGGGAGATTTACTAAACAAAATTCAACCAAAAATTAGTCCATTTATTATGTGTTTAGACACTCTTGAAGACTAGAAAAAAAGAGGTGTGCCTAAGAGAAGTAAAAAAATGCGTCAAAATTATTACATATGCGCCATTTCTTGGGTGTAAAATACTAGTATACTTGTACGGCAGCCATGTAGTGGCATAAAAAATAAATATGTGTCTAACATGCCGTGCCTTTAAAGAGACTCTGTCACCACATTATAAGTGGCCTATATTGTACATGATGTGATCGGTGCTGTAATGTAGATTACAGCAGTGGTTTTTATTTAGAAAAACGATCATTTTTGATGGAGTTATGACCTATATTAGCTTTATGCTAATGAGTTTCTCAATGGACAACTGGGCGTGTTTTACTATATGGCCAAGGGGGTGTTGTACAGAGGAGTGTATGACGCTGACCAATCCGTGACCGATCAGCGTCATACACTTCTCTCCATTCATTTACACAGCAATAGCTATATCGCTATGTGCAGCCACATAAACACACTATAACGTTACTGCAGTGTCCGGACAATGAATATACATTACCTCCAGCCAGGACGGGATGTGTATTCAGACTCCTGTCACTTCTCTGTGATTTACAACACAGCAGACATAGTCTCGCGAGATTACGCTGTAAACTGTCATTTACAGCGAGATCTCGCTGTGCTGTAAATCACAGTGAAGTGCAGAGAAGTGGTCAGGATTCTGAATAGATATCACGCCCTGGCTGGAGGTAATGTATATTCATTGTCCGGACACTGCAGTAACGTTATAGTGTGTTTATGTGACTGCACATAGTGATATAGCTATATCGCTACTGCTGTGTAAATGAATGGAGAGAAGTGTATGACGCTGATTGGTCAGCGTCATACACTCCTCTGTACAACGCCCACTTGGTAAAACACGCCCAGTTGTCCATTGAGAAACTCATTAGCATAAAGCTAATATAGGCCATAACTCCGTCAAAAATGATAGTTTTTCTAAATAAAAAACACTGCTGTAATCTACATTACAGAGTCGATCACATCATGTACAATATCGGCCAACTATTGTCCTGCTTTAATTTTCCATATTGTAAATATGGTTGCTATGACCAAATGCTTGGCTTTTCCCTGCACTAGTTCTGATAAATCTTCCCCGTTGTCTGTCCTGTATTTCATACATTACTTTGCCGCCTATATTCCTCGAAAGCTTTACTGAACATGCAGGTTAACGGTTCTGATAATGTCTACAGTGCATAATACTGGGTGCTGGGATCCGTTCCTATGTCATGCCCTACGTGAATACAGGATTTATAATGAATATGACTGATCTGTTTTGTAAAAGATTTCATTGACTTATAATGGGTCCATCTGGTTTGGGCCTGTTTTTAAATTTTTTTACCTTGCAGAATGGCTCAGCAGACTACGACGTACTATCCATCAAAGAGCACTAGAAACCTGGTGGAACGTAATAAAGTTCAACTTTATCTGGAGTAATCTGATTAGGTTATTCTATTTTTCTATTTTATATAATACAGATGAAGAAAAGAGGCGACCAGACATTTTCCATGCTGTGAAAATGGGTATGTTATGAATTTACTATACAAATTGTTGTGAATTTTGTTGTTGTTGTACCTTAGTTTTTGTGAAACTTTATAGCAAAGGTGTTACCCCTGTCAAGGTCCATCCTATAATATATTCAAAGCAAAAAAGAAACCCAGTTTGCTTGGGAGGGAGCCACTGTCAGATTTTTTTCGAGTATCATTATAATGGCTTTGTACACTACCAGACATCTGATGACCTATCCAACAGATATGTCATCAGTACATGATCTGTGGGGGTCCGACACCCGGACCCTGCACCGTTAAGCTGCTCTGTCTGCCACCGGGCACCGATGTCCATGCCGGAAGCAGATGGCTCCAATCATGGAATACTGGCCGTACTGCAGCTCTGCTCCCATTCAAGTGAATAAGAGCAGTGCTGTAGTTCGGCAGCACGGCCGCTATGATATGTACGGAGCCAACTGCTTCTGGCTCCGTACATTGCATAATGTGCCATAACATCTGGTGCCCGCAGGCCACCGAAGCAGCTGATCAGTACCAATTATTTACTGATGACCTATCCAGTGGATAGGTCATCAATTGTCCGGCAGTGGACAGCCCCTTTAATGCTTGGACTCTTATCCACTAATGGTTGGTATTGTCCTATTTTCAGGATTCCTTATTTTATGATTTATGGTAAACACTTTCTCTAAGGGTATATTCACATGCAGCAGATTTGTTGCAGAAAATTCTGCAACTGAAAATTTTGTTCCATGCACCTGAATAGATTGTTTCTGTAACATAATCATGGATTTCTGCCATGCTCATTCACATGATTGGGACAGCCACAGAAATTTCTACAATAAATTGACACTTGTGAATTTCAATGCAGAGAATACACTGTTATTACACCAGTGGATACTGGATACTGTGGGGGTCCTGGTGGTCGGAGCCTCACCGATCAGTGTTGTATAACTTCTCATAAAACACTTTTATGGGGAAATCCCTTTATGTATCTATTCTGTAAAAGCTTTCTCTTTTATGATGGAGTTCTGTAATATCCCTTAAAAACGAAACTAGAGAAACTATGTAAAAAAAAACAGGATTATGAATCATCTAGGTTAATTTAATGCTCTAATCTTTCTACTCCTAATCCCGGATCAAAACTAATATTTGTGTTTTAGTTTAGTTTTACTGAAAATAAAAGATATATAAATGTACAATAAATCGTCAGCACTCATGAAATATACTATAGGCCAGTAAGAAAAGAAAGTAGTAAATAAAAACTTCTGCGTATTCTCTGTAATATATTTTAAACTCTCCACAAAATGACAGCAGATAATCCCAAAATAAGAATGAATGACTTTACAAATAATTCCAAAATGGGATATTTGTCCTGGTGCAAAACCGGTCTGTGAATCTACTGTTGTGTTGTGTATTAGGGAGTGGCATATTAGGGTATATGGATGTTATAGAGGGGGGTCCCTCACTCGGAATACCCCTCTATAAATGGGAGTAGAGTGTAATCCCACATTTCCCCTGTAGAGGTCTCTGCAGTAGAAATGTAAGGCTTGCTGCTGCTTTCTGAAGCTAAACCCTCTGATCGCTGGGCCAGCTTCAATTTGAAAAGGAACTGTGTTTGGGGGAAAACCCCTTTAAACTAGAAATTCCCCAATATCTAAAAATTATTAGAACACTTTTATGTGGAGTGGGAGTTAGAAGTACGTTCAGCAGCTTCATGTGCCCTGCCAATGTTTTACAAATCTGATACCCGACGCAGGCTGTTTTACGACAGGCTTTGTCCCATTCACTGACCTTGCAGGTTAGTAAGCGTTTCTCAGGGTAACGGTGGAGAACTTGAAATTCTTCTCAGTCTTGTATGTCATTATGAGGTCTTTCTCCCAGACATAAGGATGAGGACATCATGGATAAGGAAATTCACCATGAATAAAAAATGATTTACAGTTGTGGAAGCTCATCCTTAATATAAAGCGTTTCAATAAGAATATTCCATGACTTGGCATGAAATCTGATTGGTTTCTCATCTTCGTGTTACATTATAATTTAATAAAAATACATTTAACATTCTCACTGTTTCTTCTAGGGAATCTGTCACTGGTTAAAGAGATTGTAGATGAGGATCCCAGTCAGGTCAACGCTGTGAATTCAGACGGGGCATCTCCACTAATGATCGCTGCAGTTACTGGCAAACCGGAACTGGTACAACTGCTGGTTGATAAGAAGGCCGATATAAACAAGCAGGACAGTGTCCATGCCTGGACAGCTCTCATGCAAGCCACCTACCACGGGTAAGTTCAGCAGATTAAAGAATGGAGAGGTGCACATTCAATTGTTCTGTTTTTTTACTGTAACTACGCAATTTACATGACTTTTTGTGAATTATGGTGTGAAGATACAAGTAGTGCTGGAAATAGGGTTACTGTATGTGTACTCTTCCTTAGCCATTTTGTTACACTTTTGACATATACAAATAAAACCTAAATTATACCCCCCCTCCTAAATATTTTCTGAAATTAGACACCTGGTACATTCTGAAAATGCCACCAAGTACTTTACACTCATAGGCGTCTTCATGGACCTTTGCACCTAAAGCCCCCTTAACATCCCAGTATTTTCACTATGTTTAGCGTATACGCCAGGAAATGCTCCCAATGTAAAAGTTAAAGGCGTTGTCCAGTCCCTAAAAATGTATGGCCTATCCTCCGGATAGGCCATCAATAGCTGGTGGGTGGGGGTCCGTACGAGCACTGCTTCCCCCTTTATTTCTACTTGCTCACTGTGAATCGTCGACATGGATGTAGCGGCACTTCACAGGTATTGCAGTTGGAGAAAAGGCTGCAATACCTGTGAATCGCCACTACATGTGTGTGGACAATTCACAGTGAGCAAGTAGAAATGAAGAAAATCCCGGGAGTCGGACTCTGCCCAATCAGCTATTGATGGCCTATCCTGAGGATAGGACATCAATTTTTACTGGCTGGAAAACCCCTTTAAAAGCAGGCTTTGATAGATGCCCAGCCGTGGGATCCGTCGCGCATAGACATAGTTTAACGGATACGTCATGAAAAGCTATTGAAAAACGTATCATGAAGTATACGTTTAACAAATGGCTGTGACATAAGACCATACAGTGGCAGACGACAGCCAAACCCCCTCCCCCAACAAACAAAAAAACAACTTAAAGAGGCTCTGTCACCAGATTTTGCAACCCCTATCTCCTATTGCAGCAGATTGGCGCTGCAATGGAGATAAGAGTAACGTTTTTTTTTTTTTAAAAACGAGCATTTTTGGCCAAGTTATGACCGTTTTTATATTTATGTAAATGAGGCTTTCTAAAGTACAACTGGGTGTGTATTATGTGCGTACATCGGGGCGTGTTTACTTCTTTTACTAGCTGGGCGTTGTGAATAGAAGTATCATCCACTTCTCTTCAGAACACCCAGCTTCTGGCAGTGCACAGACACAGCCGTGTTCTCGAGAGATCACGCTGTGACGTCACTCACTTCCTGCCCCAGGTCCTGCATCGTGTCGGCCACATCGGCACCAGAGGCTACAGTTGATTCTGCAGCAGCATCAGCGTTTGCAGGTAAGTAGCTACATCGACTTACCTGCAAGCGCCGACACGATGCAGGACCTGGGGCAGGAAGTGACGTCACAGCGTGATCTGCCAGAAGCTGGGCGTTCTGAAGAGAAGTGGATGATACTTCTATACACAACGCCCAGCTAGTAAAAGAAGTAAAAACGCCCCGTGGAACGCACATAATACACGCCCACTTGGACTTTTACTTTAAACACGCCCAGTTGTACTTTAGAAAGCCTCATTTGCATAAATACAAAAATGGTCATAACTTGGCCAAAAATGCTCGTTTTTTTAAAATAAAAACGTTACTGTAATCTACATTGCAGCGCCTATCTGCTGCAATAGCAGATAGGGGTTGCAAAATCTGGTGACAGAGCCTCTTTAAGCCTCCAAGGTTATGGAATTCACTTTTCATGTTTTATTCATTATCCTCTGTGCCCCCTGTCTGGATCTGCAAAGCGCTCCAACTTCTATTCCTGGGGCGGACTTGAAGCTGAGCGCACCCCCCAGAAAACTACAAATCCTGTCATTATTTGCGGTGCATTATTGTCCTTTCTCCTTCCCACCTTCCGTATTGCTCTCCCTGCATAGTGCAGTGTCACGATGTTCACCCTCAGTCTCTCTGTCACCCCACCGCATAGATCCTATGTACACTGCTCTATAGTAACAACAGGCACCCCACAGCTCCAGATCATATTTTTTTTTTAACTGGCCGAAGTTCAGGCGCTTGTCCAGGATCGCTTCTTTTATAGGGAATGCCCTATAAATGGGAAGGCCAAATGAGCTGCGGTCACGTGATTATGAGGGATGCAGCACTGGTGAAAAGACGCAGCAAGGGGGCCAGCTTGTATTGTGAGGGGCATGCAGGCCAAACCCCAGAAAAATTGAAACTACACAACTTGTAATAGAGGTAGTTTATGAAATGTTATCATTTTTAATGTTCTGTCAATTGGAATATAATTTTGTGTCGCTGGAAAATCCCTTTCGCATCTATTTTGGGCCTTGAGGACATATCGTTTTTTGTTTTTTTAAATTATGCGCTACAAGAGCCATAATATTACAACATTTCTATTTACGTAGCCATATGAGCCATACAAATGGTTTTCATTTTGTAAAAGTAGCATAACATAAAAAAAAAAACTATTTCCATTAAATATTGCCATACTTGTACTGACCCACAGAATAAAGTTATGTCATTTTTACCGCAGGATGAATGCCGTAAAATCAAAACCTAAAATATAATTGCTGTTTTTTTTTTTCCATTCCACCCCACAATTTTTATTTTTTTTTTAAAGTTTTTCCGTACATAATGAAAAAACCAAAACTGTCTGCAGGTTAAAGAAACGCTAACCTTATATCAAGATTTCCGTTACCTTGGATTCTTTTCTACGTATGTGTTGACAATAAGTTGGAAAATTGCACCAATCTAAGCATGGAGGTGAATAGCAAGTGGTGCAGCGGATCCACACCGTCCATCTGTAATGGCATGTGAGCATTTGACAATCGGCGGTCACATACTGCATATGGTGACATGACCACTGCAGGCTGCCAAATATATTCGCTCAAGTTGTGACCCCCGACTTACTGATTTTTTTTTTTTTTAACGGATGTTAATTTGATAGAAAATAAATGATCTGACGGTTTAAAATGTAACAGTATAGAAATAGTGAAGATTACAATCCCTCACTGCAAGGATTAATCCGAGAGATATCATCCACAATTTGTCAAAAAATTATCCACTGGAGTAGGACTGGAGTATTTTAAGACTTTTACTATAAATAATTCTTAAAAATGTGTTATACATTGTTTACACATAAAGGACTTTTGATTCAACGAATATTGCAATATTCCCTTGTCACAGAAAATATTCAATGATACAAATCCGTATATCCTCCAGACATTGTAAAATATGCAAAGAGGTTAGCCACAATCAAAGTAATCCAATTTATTAAAGAGTTAACTTTCCACTTCTAGTATATGTATAGTTCTCGTCCCACATATTGTTTTGCATATATAATAATAGAGCTTATATCGGGGGGATCAACCCCCCTACCGGTCATGTTGTGAGGTGCTCCTAATATAGTAGACCAGGGGACTAGGGAACCACTTTTCAAAAGTTATTCTCCCGTTTCCTCGCACCCTGCATTCATCAGGGGAGATTAAGCCATTTGACCACTCTTCCATAGTAGACCGAGTTTGTCATTTCACATTCTCTAGTTGTTTTGCCTATATATTTAATAGGGAATGGACATGTGATCTTATACACCACGTTCTTGGAGCTGCAATTTATAAAATCCTTGATCGTGTATCTTTCTCCTGTATGGGCTCCTGAGAAACACTTCACAGCTTGTACAACTGTACAAGCTTTGCAGTGTCCACATTTGTAGCAACCATTTATTTTTTTACTTAGCCAACGGCCTTCCCTACAGGGATTTCTTATGTGACTTTGCGTGACCCTATTTCCTACGCTCTTCCCTTTCCTATAAGTCACCTGTGCACAAGGGGATAATACCTCTTTTAGGTCCGTGTCCATCTGAAGAATACCCCAATGTTTTCTTAGGATGTCATTGACCTCTCGATTTGCCCTATCGTAGGTCCCTATTAACCTAATAGGTTGTTTTACCAACTCTTTCCTACGTGTCTCCCTTTTTTGTGTGTGTGCATTTCTATATGCTTCCTTTAATATCTTGGGTGCATAGCCCCTTTCTAGGAATCTCGTCCTGAATTCCCCCGCCCGTTCTTTAAACTCATGGTCACTTGAACAGTTTCTTCTGAGGCGGAGATAATGGCCCTTCGGTATACCTTGTTTTAGAGGATCCGGGTGACCACTCTACTAATCTCAGAAGACTGTTTGTGGATGTACGTTTTTTATAAACTGTAATCTTCAAACCTCCCTCATCGTTCTTGGATATAAGCACATCCAAGAAAGGTATGGCATTTGGACTGGACTCAAAGGTGAACCTTAAACCAATGCAATTCTGATTCAAGTTTTTTACAGACTTCTCAGTCACCCCTATGTTCCGTCCATAACACAAAAATATTGTCTATGTAGCGGGCCCACGTTGCTATGGGATGATTGAGGTGTCGCGGCTCGTCCGTAAAGAACATTCTCTTTCCGTCGGGTTGTCCGCTGCTCCACTGGAGACTGAAGCACAGCATTCTGCTCTATTGTCTCCGGTAATGCCAGCCGGATCTGCGACAGAGGCCCCTATCGGAGCCTCCAATGTGGATATGAATGAGGCCTAAGGAAGGCATCTGAATGCAGAATAATCAGCATTTTAATTGTTTTGTGATTTGTTCTGTTACTCTGACATAATTAAGCTTGTCAATTAAGGAATTTCAATGTAACCACGCCTTCTGTTTCATTTTTGGATTAGTTCATTGGAGGCATTAAGGCTATCCTCATTTTAGTTGACTGCCCATTTCTGTATTAACCCTTTCCCGTTGCGAATATGCCTATTTTAAGTCGGGAAAGGGTTTTTAAAATGGCGCCTGCCCAGAAGCCGAGCGGGCTCCATAGCCGCCGGGTCTCTGCTGTGTTGCACAGCAGGGACCCAGTGGCAATGTTTGCGATCCGAAACATTTCTGGTCGCAAGTATTTAATCCCTCAGATGCCGGTTTCCGATGTGACCACCGGCATCTGAGGTGTTTTTACTGCCTCTTTCACTTCGGGGCCGGTCAACGACTCTTCCATGGCCAGATCACGGGAGCCGTTGTATTCCTATAGCAGCTGGGAGCCTTGTGAATTCTCCCAGCCTTGCTATAGGAAGATTGCTAATGAGACCTGCCTGTGGCAGTCTCCATAGCAATGCACTAATTTTGCCATAGATTGCAATATTGTTTATTGCAGTCTATGGCATAAGTGATCTAATGATCGCAGGCTCAAGCCCCCTAGAGGGACTAAACTATAGTAATAAAAACATTTAAATTTTTAAAAAAGAAAACATATAAATCACCCCCCTTTCCCTAGTTCACATATAAAAATAAACATATTAGGTATCCCCGCGTCTGAAAATGCCCGAAATATAAAAATATTTTCCCAAGACGGTGAACGCTGTGGCGGGAAAAAAGTAAAAAATGGCCAAATCACAGTTGTGGTTTTTTTTTGCCACTTCAACCACACAAAAAATGTAATAAAACGTGATTGAAATGCCAGACATTCCCCGTAATGGTATGAATAAAAACTACATCTTTCCACGTACAAAAGGACGCCTTACACAACTCTGTACATAGAAATATAAAAAGTTACGAGGGTCACAATATGGAGATTCAAATAATTTTCTTTCAAATGTTTACATTTTTTTAAAGATACTAAAACATAACAAAAATGATATAAATTTGGTATCACCGTGATCGTACTCACCCGCAGAATAAAGGTAATATGTCATTTTTACAGTGAACAACGTAAAAATGAAATCCATTAGAAAATGGCGGAACTGCTGTTTTTTTTCCAAATCCACCCCATTCGGAATTTTTTTTTTTTACAGCTTCGCAGTACATCACACATAATATTAAAGTGTACAATTTGTCCCGTAAAATTAAACCCTCATATGAGTGTGTCAACTAAAAAATAAAAAGGTTATGACTTTTTGAAGGCAGGGAGGAAAAAACAAAAGCATAAAACCGAAAATGAGTCTGGTCCTGAAAGGGTTAAATCAGTTGCTGCTTGAATACAATTTGGTCAGAAAATGACTATGAGAATAATAAAAGAATACATAATAATTATTAACTGTCTTTTGGAGAAAAACATAAACTAAAACATGGACATCGTAATAAGTGCAATATTTTTATCATCTTGCTTAGAAACAAAGAAATTGTGATCTACCTGTTAAATCAAGGAGCTGACGTGAACCTGCATGCAAAGAATGGCTACACAGCGTTCGACTTGGTGATGCTGCTTAATGATCCAGGTTTGGATAGTGGATGATATTACTGTCTAATCACTTCGGCTTCATGTTTATGGAAGGGGCATGGAGTAAAAATACTAATTCTATGGTGTTAAATCTATAATTGTGGGTAATGTAATATTTATTGTATGAGAAGATAGATACACCTCTTATTACCTTGACTGACCCTATACTTACTGAAGTTGGGGGAAGCACCCCTGTACCAGCACCTTTTACAAATGCTGAAAGTCATTAGCGGGGAACCACATCGAAGGAAAGACAAATATCTATCATTATATCAGATAGAGCTGATCGTTGATCGGCGCTTGTTTGTTCCTGTCACATGGAGCTATGGATGGGGATAAGCGGTTGTTGATCGCCCGTCCCCATACATTATTATCATGTAGGCAGTGCGTCTCTCTGTTTACACAGGGTGATGTGCTGCCGACAACGATAATATTTCACTTTTTTAAAAGATACGATCAGCAGATGATCGAGCGTTTGCTCGTTCATCTGCTGATCGCTGCCCTGTTTAGACAGGGAAATTATCAGGAACGAGTGTTCTATGAACGATCGTGTGCCCGATATTCGCCCAGTGTAAGTCTCCAAGTGTAATAACAGGTTCACTACGAGACAATTGACAAGTACCTCTTCAGATTCACACACTGCAGCTTGGTACAGTTCTTTTTTTTTTAAGACCAAAAAAATACTAAGTGTATACAAAAAAAAAAATGTGGCTGATTTTTTTTTTTCCCTTTTATAAGACTTTAAACACATCAAAAACTGTACCAACTAAAAGCCAGTATGAGGGTATGTGCACACGCTAGCTGGCTTTTACGTCTGAAATTACATACTGTTTTCAGGAGAAAACGGCTGCGTCATTTCAGACGTAAATGCTCCTCCTCGTATTTTGCGAGGCGTCTTTGACGTTTGTAATCTTGAGCTGCTCTTCATTGAATTCAATGAAAAACGGCTCAAATTACGTTGCAAAGAAGTGTCCTGCACTTCTTTGCCGAGGCAGTCAATTTACGCGTCGTCGTTTGACAGCTGTCAAACGACGACGCGTAAATGACAGGTCGTCGGCACAGTACATCGGCAAACCCATTCAAATGAATGGGCAGATGTTTGCCAACGTATTGGAGCCGTATTTTCAGGCATAAATCGAGGCATATTACGCCTCGTTTACGCCTGAAAATAGGTCGTGTGAACCCAGCCTAAAGCTGCTCTTACTGCGATGCTACCTTATATATTGCTCTGGATCTACATGTGCAAAAGCAGCAAAGTAAAATAGATTGTTTTTCTGTTTCAACCATGTAAGTCACGTAATTGAGTGTTTTACCATAAAAAGCAGTAAAATAACATTACAGATTCCATGACAGTAACCAGAAATCTGCACAGTTGTGATCAGTGTTTAAGCCCTTAATGACGATATATCCATCACGAGGGGGGTGGGTGCTCGTTCCCGCATCGTGATGGTTATATCAGTCACTCGGATCTCCTGGGTAATACCACTGCACCCATGAAATCAGCGGCAGGAGCACGACTGCTATACACAGCTAGGCTCCTGCCGCAACTACCGGAATTGGAGAGAACTCCGTAATAAAGGTACCCGTTCTGCCATCAGTGACTGCCTATTAAGCCAAAAATTATTAGATTTCATAAAAGATGGGCTATTGTAAAAAAAAAAAAAAAAAAGAAACCTACATTATTCGGTACCGCTGCAATCCTATCGACCCATAGAACAAATATAATTTACTTGTTATACGGCACAGCACATGGTGTAAAGAAAACGTGCAAAAATCATTGGCAGAAGTGCTTTTTTTTCCCTTTCCCCTCACAATTTTTTTAAATAAAAGTTCATCAATAAGTTTTATGTACACCAAAATGGTACCAATGAAAACTACAACTCATCCTGCAAAAAACAAACCCTCATACGGCTACATTGGCAGAAAAATTAAAGTTATGGATCTCACAAAAACTTAAAGACTAAACATATTTAGTATTGCCGCATTCATACCGACCTGTAGAACAAAGTTAACATGTTAATTTTACCGCATGGTAAACCAAGAAAAAACCAATAGCAGAATTGCTGGGTTTTCTGTTTTTTTTTGTCTTCCCTTTATTAATGAAAGCAAAATCAATAAATAATATGAACCGCAAAATGGTGCCATTAAAAATAACATCTCGTCCCGCAAAAACAAGCCCTCATACAGCTGCGTCACTAAAAAAATGTAAGAAAATGGTTTGGAATTTATTTAACATTCTTTATTTTTGGGTATTTTTCCACACAACATAATCATAACAAGTCAGTAATGAACAGTGATGAGAAAAGAAAACATACATATATACATCCATTTCACATAATGCCTCTTCAATAACCTGCAGAGTGCATCCCATACTGGGCGTGCCTCAGTATGTATGTCACACATCCCTATAATGTTGCCCAGACCTCTGTACCAGCAGAGACGCATTTAATACAATGGACCGGTACTACGGGCCTAGCTAACTTACCCCCGTTCCTGACTATGCATCCAGAACAGTGGGCACCACGGCAGACGGGAAGATACCCTAGCATGTGATTGTGCATCATGTGATTCTACATCGGATAGAGGAGAAGGAAAGCATACAGAACCAGAGGACCCAACATCTCACTATCAACCTGCAGACGGATCAGGTCAGCCCTTCCCCTGCTATGTCCTAACCGTCCTAAGCATAGCGGAGAAACTCATCTGTTTCACAAAACTCCTGCCACTCCTGCCAAACCAATCTTCCCGCTCTCTGAGCCTCTCACTGAGCTTGTGTTGCCTCTTCCATTCTCTGCAGCAACAAGATCTCCCGAAACCATTCTGTGATCGTTGGTGCACTATTGGTTTTCCATAGTTGTGGGATCACTGTACGGGCAGCAATCACCAGATAACTAATCAGAGTTTTCGAGTATTTTTTAATTGCTCCAGAGAACATGGACAGAAGCAACACCTCGGGAGTGTTGGGCAGCTCTTGACCTGTGATTTTTTGTATCAGATCTACCACCGATGCCCAGAATGGCTGGATCAACGGGCACTCCCACCAAATGTGCAGCATCGTGCCCCCTACTCCACCACAACGCCAACATTCATCCGGTACCGACGGATAAAAGGAATGGAGCAATGTTGGGACTCTATACCATCTTGACAGAATCTTGTAGTTTGTTTCCTGAGCCTTGCAGAAGATAGAGAAACTATGGCACAACGTAAAAGCATTGGACCAGTCCGCCGCCGCTGGAGCCGACGTAAGCTCCCTCTCCCACCCTTTCACATAGGAAGTTAAACCCTCATGATGAAACTCCTGCATACACTTATAAAGAAGGGAGATAGACCGTGTTGGAGGGGAGGCTGCCACACAAAGCTGTTCTATCGACGTTAGTTCTCTGTTTAGAGAGAGCCTCTCCCTATTGGTGTTATAAAAGTGCTGTAGCCGCAAAAAATCCCAACGCCCCACTGCTGATCTCTCTGGCTCCGGAACAAGTGCCTCAAAGGGTTTCAACCCCTGGTTCGCCAAAACATGGTGAAACGTCAGTGGTGAAGGCCTGGACGCATAGGTCAAGAATGTGGGCTGTTGGCCCTGCGGGAAGTCTCCATTATGTGAAATCGCCACTAATGGGCCATCTGGAGGAATCCCTAAAGCCAGAGTGCGATATCGTTTGTACGTGAGCACCACCTGTCCCGCCACCAGAGGGAGTCTAGCATTCTCCTTCTCCTTAAAATACCTCCCCCTAAGCCAGAGGGACCGGCGCCAGAAGGTTTTCTAACCCCACCCACAATTTAGCTTCCGCATGGTGGAACCAATCTAAGATCCTAGCACTCACCGCCGCAAAGTAGTAGGCCAGACAGTCAGGTAGACCTAACCCCCCTCTCTGCTTGCTCTTGAACAGAGTAGCTCTCGCTATTCGCGGTGGTCTACCCCTCCAAACAAACCTGGCCAATGCTTTGTTTCGCTGCAGAAAAAAAACCCTGGGCAAGACACACGGGACCGTCTGAAAAACATACATTAAACGTGGCAGAATATTAATTTTTATCACGTTTATCCTCCCCAACCACGAAAACTCCTTGGGCTCCCATTTGTCTAAGTCGGCTCTAAGTGTCTGGAGGATAAGCTAAAAATTAAGAGCGTAAGAGTCCGCATGGACCACAGGTATCCACACTCCTAGATATTTCAACGAGCCCGTTCGCCATGCAAAGGGATAGTTACTACGCACCTGTTGGGCATCCTCCCCTGACAAAGATATATTCATGACCTCACTTTTAGACATGTTCATCTTATAGTTACTATAATAGCTGTATATTCGAATGGCTTTCATCAGGGACGGCAATGTGATGTGCGGGCAAGTAATGTAAAACAATAAGTCGTCTGCAAACGCCGATACTTTAAACTGCATCTCCCCAACTTGCACCCCCCGTATGTCCGTGTTGCTTCGAACTGCCACCAAAAGATGTTCCATCACCACCGCAAACAGTAAAGGGGACAGTGGACAGCCCTGTCTAGTCCCATTACTAATCTTAAATGGAGCAGATAGTGACCCATTTACTCTAACCCGCGACTGGGGATGATTATATAGGGCCATAATACGTGTCAACATTAGCCGACCCACTCCCATCTGACTCAGTGCCGCCTCCAGAAACCCCCAATCCACCCTGTCAAAGGCCTTCTCCGCATCTAGCGACAACAGCATGCAGGGTACTCTGTTCTTGGTCACATGTTGGAGCAGCGAGAAGGTCTTAAGCGTATTGTCTCTAGCTTCACGCTGTGGGATAAAACCCACTTGATCCAGGTGAATCAGGGATCCAAGGAACCCCGCTAATCTATTCGATATCAACTTAGCGTACATCTTAGCGTCCGTGTTAATGAGGGAGATTGGCCTATAATTCGCGCAGTGTTGTGTATCTCTACCCCCCCTTCGGTATCACTGTGATGTGGGCCTGTAAAAAGGATTCGGGGAACTTCACTTGATCCGATATCGAGTTAAATGATTCTTGCAGCGGCTCCATCAATTCCTCCGCAAGGGATTTGTAAAATCCCGCCGTGTACTCATCGGGCCCCGGGCTCTTCCCTGCCGGTAATGCTCTAATGACCTGCAATATCTCCTCTCTGGAGAATGGAGAATCGAGGCCCACCGCCTCTTCAGTGGACAACTGAGGCAACGCTGTGTCTCTCATGTATTCTGATAACGAGGGCGGTGTTTCGGGCGGGGCCTAGCCCTGAGTGGGGGAGGGCAGATTATAAAGCGAGGCATAATACTCACAGAAGGCCGACGCTATATCCTCCATCTTAAACGACAAGTCGCCTGCTAGATTTCGAATAGATGGGATAAAGGAAGACGCCCCCCGCTCCCGGAGTGCCCTTGCCAACGCCTTCCCCGCCTTGTTGCCCCACTCATAGTAATAGCGGGCCCCCACTTGACGGATCCTAGCTCCCTGTTTGTCCAACAACAATTGGACCTCATGTCTAGTTTTGGTGAGCTCCCTAAGCGTACATTCCTGTAGCGTCTGCTTATGCTGGGCTTCTAGTGACTGTACTTTTCCCAACAGTTCCTGCAGCTTCGCTCCCCTCTCCCTCTTGATGCGAGCTCCGTGCTTGATGAGGACTCCCCTGAGCACACATTTTAAAGCTTCCCACTTTACCGCTGGCGCCGTGTCATCTCTAACATGATCCCCCCCTAAAATTCTCCACTGTTTGCTTCAATTCTGCTTTACACACTGCGTCCTTCAGGAGGGATTCGTTAAGTCGCCAAGTGCAGTCACTGCGACACTGCAGTGAAAAACGCAGTGCACAAGTCACTGGAGCGTGGTCAGATAGAAGCATGCTCCCAATAGAGGACTCTTTCACAAAGGATAGTAGACTATGGTGCACCATGACGTAATCAATCCTGCTGTAGGAGTTATGGGTGAACGAATAAAAAGTAAAGTCTCGGTCGTCTGGATGGGTCAGTCTCCACACATCACATAGCCGCATATCCCTAAGCCTCTTTCTCAATTTGTTCAATTTATTGTATGCCAGGGAAGTCCGCCCAGAGGACGTGTCCAGCAACGGATTGATGGCTAGATTAAAGTCCCCACACAGGATAGGCGCACCTGCCGAAAACTCACTCAGTGCTGCCAACATTTTTAGGAGAAAAGGGACCTGATTGGTGTTAGGGGCATAGACATTGGCTATCGTAACCGTGCGGACCCCCACCTCACACTTCAAAAAAATAAAACGTGCCTCCGAGTCTACTCGTGAATCTATCACCTTTCCCTGAAATGACTTATGCAGAAAGATAGACACCCCCCTAGTTTTGCCCTGAGGGTTACTACAATGATATCCTACCGGGTAATATATGTTCCTAATAGTTGGGACCATGATCCGTCCGGAAGTGAGTTTCCTGAACACAAAGCACTTGGGTCCTCTGTTTATGTGAAGTGTACAAGATCTGAGACCTCTTCTCCGGAACATTGAATCCCTTCACGTTCAGGGATGAAATGGTGAAATCAGCCATTATCCCTGAAGTCAAAGGGGTCTAAGATGCATCTGATCACACAGTACCTATAGTGGTCCGAACCTGCCGCCATGTCCACCGTCTCGCCAAAGACACCAACGCCCACCGTCCATAAATATATTGCACTACTCCAGCATTGCCTACAAAATAATCGAAAATGGATGATAAGAAGAGAAAAGAAACAACAAACAGATGACAAGTAGAACATCCTGTCACAGCCCTATACTAAGTTGTGCCGCTAGGCACTTATATCACTGGTTAGAACCAGCCCAGTCACAGCGATAATCCTATGTGGCGTCACAGAAGACTACCGAAGAACAGTACACTGTTACCTGGTAACAGAGAGTTTATATATCGCACTAAGGCCTCATTTACACGAGCGTAATATACGCGCGTGCTTTTCACGCGTGTCGTACGCACCTATATTACTCTGGGGCATTGCAGACAATGCGTGAATTTTGCGCAGCGCGAGTGCGTTGCGTAAAACTCACGACATGTTCTATAATCGTGCGTTTTTCGCGCATCACGGACCCATTGAAGTCAATGGGTGCGTAAAATCCACGCATGCCGCACGGAAGAACTTCCGTGCGAACTGCGTGATTCGCGCAAGAGCTGTCGAAAGGATGAATGAAAACAGAAAAGCACCACGTGCTTTTCTGTTTACAAACATCCAAACGGAGTGTCAAATTAGAGATGAGCGCACCGAACTTCACCGGGTTCGGTCGAAGTCGTTTTGACCGAACCCGGCACAAAATTTTCCGGTACGCGACGTCAGGAGACAGTCACTGTCCACGGTGCTGAAAGAGTTAAACTGGTTCAGCACCCTGGACAGTGACTTCCGATCACAATATACATGAACGTGTAAAAAAAAGAAGAAGTTTTGACTTACCGATAACTCCCGGCTTCTTCCTCCAGTCTGACCTCCCGGGATGACAATCCAGTCCAAGTGACAGCTGCAGCCAATCACAGGCTGCAGCGGTCACATGGACTGCCGCGTCATCCAGGGAGGTGGGGCCGGATGACAAGAGAGGGACGCGTCACCAAGGCAACGGCCGGGAGACCGGACTGGAGGAAGCAGGAAGTTCTTGGTAAGTATGAACGTCTTTTTTTTTATTCACAGGTTGGTGTATATTGTGATCGGAATTCACTGTCGAGGGTGCTGAAAGAGTTACTGCCGATCAGTTAACTCTTTCAGCACCCTGGACAGTGACTGACATCGACTAGCCTCATCTCTATGATGGCGGCTGCGCGAAAATCACGCAGCCGCGCATCATACACTGATGACACATGGAGCTGTCAAGTGCCTTTTGCGCACACGACAAACGCTGCGTTTTTTGGCCTGCGCAAAACGCACACGCTCGTGTAAATGAGGCCTAACTTCCACAGCCTTTACTATCCACTCCTGCTGACTCAGTTACCTAAAGGGACAGACTTCTCTTCTGCCAGCGTGAAACACTTATGGGGACTATAACTTCCCAACTTAACCCCACTCCCAGAGGTGCCAAACTACCCATTGCCTTATCTCTGTAAATGGTCTCCAGCCCTGGGTTCTATATCCCCACATCAGAAAAACAGAGCATTACATTACCCAAACCCCCCACTCCGACGGTTTTGGCCCTCCCCGCATACACCTGCAAAGAAACGGGGTTAGAGACACAGCAGATTCAGCACATCACATCAACGTTCCCGAAATCTTGATGGGGACGTTCTCGGGCGCCTTTGCGTTCTCTGCGGCAACGGCGATCTCTCTCTCTCTCCATCCTCCCCAGTGCAGGCCTTCCCGGACGCATGGCTCCCGGTCGTTGTACCGCCTCCAATTGGAAAGTCTCCCAGTCCGGTAAGGTGATGACAGGCAGGTTCAGGGCCCTCAGGAATCCTGGAAGTTCCGCATGCGTGTGTAACGAGACAGTTCTGTCCTCCATTCGCACATGCAGGGCAAAGGGGAATCCCCACCTATACAATATCCCCCGATGTTGTAGCAGGGACAGCAAGGGCCTCATCAACCCGCGCTGCCGCAGGGTGCGTCTCGCTAGATCCGGGAACAGCAGTAGTTTAGCCCCATCAAAATCAATCTCCGCCTTCAACCTCACTTTCTGTAGGATCTTTTCTTTGAGGCCGTAGTAGTGCATACGGCAGATGACATTGCGCGGCCTGGTGGCATCCACACTCTGTGGCCGCAAGGCCCTGTGAGCTCGGTCGATCTCGATATGAGTATCCACTGGGTGATTCTGGAGGGTGTTGAAGATCAGCAGATTTAGTTGCTTCCGGAAGGCCTCTCAGTCGAATATTGTTTCTCCTGTTCCTGTTTTCCAGGTTATCTGGTTGCCCTTGGAGTTGTCGCTGTTGTGACCCTGAAATTCTCTGATCCTTAAATTGTTGAATAGTGACCGACACCGACTCTTTCCATGCCTCCAGCTCCCCCACTTTAGCTCGTAAGGTCGTTACTTCGGTCTGGACCACATGTAGGTCCCTTCTCCACGTAACTTTCAGGTCGGCTGCCATCTCCTCCATGTCCCTCTTAGAAGGAAGAAGCGCCAATAGAGCTTGCAATTCTGGGTGGCCCCTAAGTGTCTGGGCCGCCCGATCTGGTGGCGGTAAATCCCCCATCATGCTGCTTCTTCCAGAGGCAAGTGGGGAGTCAATCTCTCCCACTTCCCCCCTACGTCTCCGTCTCCTACACGTCTCTGGGGTTCTTCCCCGTTCTTCTGAGGAGTAATCCTCCCCCTCCTCTTCACTCGGAGCCGCCTGAGCCTGTACCGACTCCTGCTTCTGCAACCTCCCCTGGTTATGCATTGGTGCCTCAGCTGCCCGGTCTCTTCCGGTGTCCTGCCTTGGGGCACCGTCCGGCACACTGCCTCTCACCTCCTCCTCATCCAGCTCGTGTGCTGCTTCCATGCTCCGGTCACGGCCGCCATCTTGGCCCCGACACGAGGCTTCTGCGGATGCAGGTACGTGGTGTCCTCTGACGCCGCCACTCACTCCTGAACTCCACTCTGCCATCACTTCCTCCGTCCTCCGCCCCATCCTCTCTTCCACTTGGGCCTGCTCTCTTTCCCGAGAGAGGTCTCGGCTTCCTCCATCGCAGGTATGGGCTCACCTCTTTCGCGGGCGCCGCCATCTTGGTTTCTCCTCGCGGTCCGGGACCCATCGGGTGCAGGCTCCTGGTCTCTGCTCCACTCCCGACCATCCCCTCCAGTTAGGGAACCGGAGTCTCCAATATCTGTCCGCTCCTTCTCCTGAGCGATCAGTGCTTCCAGGCTGCGAGCCAGCCGTGCTGGGCTGCTCACCACGCTTCCCGCCGGAGGCCCTCTCAGGGGCGGCGTCGCGGCTCCTCCCGAGCTAGAATCCCCGGCTGCCAGCGGCTGGAAAAAAATTCGAAATCGGGGTATCTGTACCCCCTTGAGTCAGGGTACCCTTTGGGGTCTTTTTAGCACGGGTTTCCCCCATTTTACTGCCCGGTCTGTCCCTTTTTAGCTCAGGCTGCTGGAGAGCTCACTCACACACGTCTGCTCTCCAGCTCGTCCAGCCACGCCCCCTTCATGGTTTGGAATTTAATGCCCAAATAAATATATATATATATATATATATATATATATATATATATATATATATATTATATGTGATTTGTAGCAACTATAGCATACCACTTGGGGGCAGTATTTCACTTGTTTCAAATGCTGAGCCTATATTTTAGATGCCTATCTCACAACCAGTATCACATTTCTGGTTTTACATGAGCAGCTCAGTTTAGCTAGTTCCTAGCAGCAGCATTCTGTATTTTGTAATGTCTCACTAGAGGGGTGTATAACCCTAGGACATTATATTACATGGCTGAACAGTTGGAATCCCTCATTGGGCTGTGTTTGAGTTATGTAGAGCTGAATGTTTGGTTGTCTTACCAAATATATACAGTACAAATGCCAAACTAATTATTTCTCTGCAACTTTTAGTTTTACATTTGTCACTCCAAATAAAAGATTTTATACTTTTATATGACTCCATTATTATTCCTAATCTGATGTCAGTAAGTAGTCCGTCAACTGCAGAATCCCATGACAAATGTACATGATCAGGTCAAAAGTATGTGGACACCTGACCGTCACATCTATATGAGCTTGCTGGACATCTTATTCTAAAATAATGGGCGTTAATATGTAGTTGGGCCCCTATTTGTGGCTAGAACACCTTCCATGCTTCTAGGAAGGCTTTCTACAACATTTTGTCTGAGGGAGCCTATTTAGCCAAAAGAGCATTTGTGAGGTCAGACACTGATGTTGGACGAGGAGGTCGGATTAGTGATCGACGTTCCAATCCATCCCAAAGGTATTTGCTGGGGTTGAGGTCGGGGCTCTGTGCAGACCACCTGAGTTCCTCCATACCAAACTCGTCACACCGTGTCTTTATGGACCTCACTTTGTGCACTGGGACACAGACATGCAGGAACAGGAAAGAGTCGACAAGTTAAAGGCATACTATTGTTTAAAATGTCTTTGTATGTTGTGGCATTAACATTACCCTTAACTGGAAATAAGAGGCCTAGGCCAACCCCTGAAAAACAGCCCCAGACAATTTATTCCTCCTCCACCAAATTTTAAAGTAGGTACTATTCATTCCATAAGGTAGTATACTCCTGGCATCCGCCAATCCCAGTCTTGTCCATCGGACTGCAAGATTGTGACGTGATTTATCACTCCAGAGAACACATTTCCACTGCTCCAGAGTCCAGTGGCAGCGTGCTTTACACCATTCCATCTGATGCTTGGCATTGTGCTTGGTGATGTAAGGCTTGCATGCAGCTGCTCAACCATGTAAACCCATGGCCATGAAGCTCCCGGTGCACAGTTCCTGTACTGATGTCACTTCCAGAAGTAGTTTGGAACTGTGCCGTAAGTGATACAACAGAAGATAGGTGATTTTTACACGCCAAGCTCTCCAGCACTCAGTTTTTACGTGGTCTACTACTTCACGGCTGAGCTGTTGTTACTGCTCGACATTGACATTTCCACTTCATAATAATGGCACATGCAGTTTACCGGGGCAGATCAGAAAGCTAGTTATGACCTTTCTAACAGCCACATTTTTCAAATCTGACATGTCACTTTGTGATAATGACTTTGGAATGCTTTTACCTATCCAAGCAATTCTGAAATTGTTTTCTCGTGACACATTGTACTTTATGTTAGTGGTGAAGTTTGTGTCCACATACTTTTGTGACATTTGTTTTACCATAAAATGTGTTAAATATTGAATATGTCTGGATTGTATTTTAGTTAAGAATAATGGGAGATATTGTCACTTTTTTTTTTCCTGTAGACACAGAGCTTGTGCGGCTACTAGCAACTGTCTGTCTGCAGGCAGACAAAGAGAGGTCAAAACAGAAGAATAAAACACTGTTCCCCAATTCCAAGAACAAGCCATATACCTTCCCCCTTCCACCAGAAGACAAAGCTGGATTAAAGGTACAGCATTGGTTCTTTGTGAAATGTTTGAAATAACTGTTAAGTAACTTTGAAAAAATGTTGTTTTGTGTCAATACTCATTTACTCCCATTCATTCTTTAGGTTTGTTTTTTTCACTCATATATTTTGCTTGTAAGTGGGTTGTACAGCCCCTTTAAATTGTCACATACATGCCTTGTTATCTTAGCTTGTGTGTGGTGAGACTGAGCTTCTTCTGTAGTTCCCGTTTCCCCTTTGTCCTGGTGTGGTCTGTCTGCATCCGTATATGCCCTCATGTTTGTTTGGTCCAGGCTGTACTCCCCTTCTTCTTGTGTCTGTGCTCCTTGTTGTCATTAGTGGAACCGCTGGCACATCTTCAAATAGGGCGTCATAATAGTAGCATGGGGGAGCAGAGCAGAAAGGGGAGGGCGGTGACTACTGACAGTTGGTGCGACACCATTACAGGAGAAGTAGACCCATTAGGAGGAATATATGAAAAGTTTTAGATCAGTTTTCTGGCGTAAAAAAGGTGGCAAATTTTGGTGCATGCCATAATTGCACTAAAATGTTCTAAGTGGCGCGAAATTGAGGCGAGGGTTAGCATCCGCTGGAACAACCGTTTTATCATAAAAAAACTGGCATAACTTACGGCGCAATTCTACACCAGCTCATAGAAGGCGTATATTCTCATATTTGTTGCACTGAGCCAAAAGATGCGCCAAATATATTAAGTGTGCACTAAATATTTTTGGTGCATTTTCCGCCGACAAATTCGTTTAAGACTGGCGTTTGAAACTGTCTGGCTTCAGACCTGCCGAGGGACCTGGTTCTCTGGAAGTAAAGCGGAACAGCTTTTGCACACGACCGAGATCGGGCACTGGTTCCCTTAGTGTCCCAAAATTCAACTTACAGCTCTTGCACATGACCGAGATCGGGAGGTGAAAAATGGTCCGTGTGTCGGCCGGATTTCCTGGCTTGACCGCGGTACAGGTGAACGGGACTCCTGGCATCATAGACATTTATGAGGCTAGGAGTTGCTGCCTTCCCACGGAATTGCTGTATCATTTTGTTCAGTATGGAACAGCAGTTCCATTGGGAGACAGGTACTCCTAGCCTCATAAATGTCTATGATGCCAGGAGTTCTGTTCACCTGTACCGCGGTCAGGCCAGGAAATCCGTCCGACACACGGACCATTTTTCACCTCCCGATCTCGGTCATGTGCAAGAGCTGTAAATTGACTTTTGGGGCACTAAGGGAACCAGTGCCCAGTCCTACCTACAAGTGCAAGTACCCTGGTTAAGTTCAAGAGTAGTGAGCCTAATCTGGCATATCTGCGAGTGGGCGTATAGAAACAAGTTGTTCGGCAAACATCAAGAATTTATTACTGTTAATTGCAAACTGTTTAGAGTGTTCCTTTTAAAGAAACAGCACCCCCCTTTCAAAAAGGACTTGAACTAAGAAATATGCGTGTGCCACTCCGTGGCATGGGGACAGTTCTCCTGGTTGCGTTTTGATACTAGAGAACCTACGTTAATAAATCTGTTAAAACTACAATTCTGTGATTATTAAAGAACCACCCGTTAAATTCTTATTCAAAAATTTCTACTGGTTGCCCTTAGAAAGAGATAGTGGTTTAGCTCCAGTCCACTGTAACAGTATAGCTCTGTATCTTATGGCCTCCCACAATTCTCTACTCCCTGATAACCGGAAATAGGATTCTAAATTTACCTTTAGACATGAATGGAAAATAAAACAACATGTAGCCCAAAATCAGTACAAGGTGTAAGGTAAGCATTTACAGTTACTAAACTTTTTACATAGGAAATTAAGTTACGTATCTGAAGTCTATGGGAGATACAGAAACAGCTGACACTTTAAAAGAGATTGCCTGAGCATTCCATGCCAAATCTCTCCTGGGAACAGCGGATTGGGACACCTGTTCTTCCGATTGATAAGAGTCTTAGCAGTTGGACCCTCACCCAGTCAGATCTTTATGGCGTAATAAATGGGTATGCTTGTTCTGTTATACATGGAAAACCCCATTGATCATCTGTAAACTGCATGATTTTATTTACATTCTGTTTTTAAAAAGGGAAATACGCATTTTTATATATTTCAACTCTACATTTTATTTAGAAAATTCAAGATAAGTACTCCGAAAGCTCATGCTCTGTTCCCTGTATTCCTATTCAGGCGTTCCAAGCTGGCCTGAATATTTAAAAATGTTGTCCATTCCCTAAAAATTGACGGCCGATCCTCGTACGAGCACTGCGGGCCATTCAAAACAGCTGAGCGGCGGGAGTCCCTAGGATAGGCCATGAATTTTTAGCTACTGGACAACCCTTTTAATGGTAACTGGAGTAATTGTTTTTAATTTACAATTTGATCAATCTTAAATTTAGACAGTTATCCGCTCTCAATATCAAACATTATTTTGTTGCCTCCCAAATCAGACACTCAAAAGTTTGGGATGCATTAAATGTAAATAAATGATCATGAAAGGAAGCCCTAAAGGCATTATTTTTACCCTCTACAAGAACTTTCTTAGGTATTGGATGGAAGCATACTGTATATAGCTAGGCGTGAATCCCGGTGGGAAGCAGCTGTGGGTGCACTGGCTAATGATGACTTGGTTGAAGCTCTTGAGGTTCCCACTGAAGTATCCCGTACGTGCCTATACATTATACATCAGGTCTATTTATCCACAGCACGTGTGTAGCCAAGTATTGTTCGGGCAGAGAGGATGAATGTCCCAAATACTCTCAAGAATCTGGCACCTTTTATCTTATTTGGCAATGCCCTCCGATCCAGGGTTTGTGGGCTCAAGTGGTTAGGTTTCTTCATGACCTCAAAGATTCGCTGATACCTCTGACCTTCCCGGGTGCTATTTGCTTTTGACCTTCCTCATAGCGTTTAACATGAACTGCTACACAAAACTTTTTATTTCAGACGAGGAAGGTAATATGCAGAAATTTGATGAATGATGATCATACCCCCACTTTGCCCCACTCTGAATCTTTTCTGTGAGATTTCCAGCAAGGGAAACGAAATCTCGTTTACCTCTTAATCTCGCGAGATTACGCGTGGCTTGCGGGAATCTCACAGAAAAGATTCAGAAGTATCAGGATTCTGAATACACATGACGTCCAGGCTGGATGATCATGTGTATTCATTATCAAGACACTTGATTAACGTTAATCTCTGTTTATGTGGCTGCAGATCGCTGCTGTGTAAATGAATGTAGAGGAGTGTATGATGCTGACTGGTCACTGATTGGTCAGCGTCATACACGTAAACACGCCCAGTTAAAAACACAATACACGCCCAGTTGGACATAACGAAAAAAAAAACGCCCAGTTGTCCATTTCAAAGCTCATTTGCATATATAAAATAGCTCATAACTTGGCCAAAAATGAACGTTTAAAAAAAAACAAAAAAAACGTTACTGTTATCTATATTGCAGCGCCGATCACATGTAATAGGAGATAGGGATTTGAGAATCTGGTGACAGAGCCTCTTTAAATGAACACTAACTTTTCAAACCGCTTATGCTAATCTAATGGTATTAAAACCACAGAAAAGGCCATACTCACAGATTAGGTGGTGGGTAAAATACCCGTTCCAAACAGGACGCAACCAGGTCAGAGAATGCTGTTGATGGGAAGTGCCCAGGTGTGTTTAAATAATGATAGCCACTCCCACTTACCTTGAGGGGAGTGGTGTGTTGGGCATGGAAGTAAATGTGTAATAATAATAAATAAATAATAAAGTACTGTGTATAGTGCACATGTGAGGTATAGGGGACATGACTAAGTGTAGTGTGTAGAAATCAGGGCTGTGAGTGAAACAAAAACGTGAGTGTAGTGTGTAAAACATGGAGGCATAGTGTTTGGATAGTGAGGCACAGCATATATCGCCGAATAGCAGCCTATTTATAACGCCCATATTGTAAGAGAGCGGGCTGCCCTGCATGCAGTGCCAAACATCCGCACACCAGGCTATCCCAGCATCATAAGACCCGGGCGCGTCCTGAAAAAAAGTATGTACAATGTAAGTAACCATGAGAAAACATGGGGTATTAGTTGTTGTTGTTTTGGCCAAAAAAACGCAAGCTCGCAATCCACGTCACGGATCCCCACACTTGCGAGTCCCTACCTAGAACTTTGGGCGTTATAAATAGGCTGCTATTCGGCGATATATGCTGTGCCTCACTATCCAAACACTATGCCTCCATGTTTTACACACTACACTCACGTTTTTGTTTCACTCACAGCCCTGATTTCTACACACTACACTTAGTCATGTCCCCTATACCTCACATGTGCACTATACACAGTACTTTATTATTTATTTATTATTATTACACATTTACTTCCATGCCCAACACACCACTCCCCTCAAGGCTAGTGGGAGTGGCTATCATTATTTAAACACACCTGGGCACTTCCCATCAACAGCATTCTCTGACCTGGTTGCGTCCTGTTTGGAACGGGTATTTTACCCACCACCTAATCTGTGAGTATGGCCTTTTCTGTGGTTTTAATTACATTCTATGTCCCATTTTTTTTTTGTAATCTAATGGTATACCTGATATAGAACAACTTTGTAATTTACTGTTCATGCAAATTCCATGTGAAGTTACTTTTACTAGGTGTCTCCCTTCCTGTAATCAGCTGAGAGCGAGAGAGGGGAAAACTGCTAAATAGTGCAGAAGAAAAGTCCTATATAGTGTTATTCCCCATGTACACACATAGGACAGTATATACTGAAAATCTCCTGAAAAGTTAGGTACGTTTTAAATCTCAGAGAAAATGAAATGCTGAAGTCCGAGAAATCACCAGTTCACATTGGAAGAGGATCTATAGGGGTTCTGTCAATGAGTAAATGTTCCACAAAGTAACCTAATTCATAATTAATCACGAGATCCAATTGTCGTCAAAATTCTTGCATTCTATAAGGAGGAGAGAAATTGATAAATGTACCAAATGTCCGGGTAAGGCCCTGTTCACATCTGCGTTGGAGGCTCCGTTTGAAGCCTTCGTCGCAGATTCTGCTGAAAATACCGGAAGCAATAGCGCAGCATGCTTCACTACTGTCTCCGGTAAAACCACGGACACCCCGACGGAAAGCCGACAAAACCCGTTTCCGTCGGCCTCCAGTTGTGTCCATGGTGCAACCGAACCGGTGCTTCCGGTTATTCCCTTGTTCTGCTCCTCTGACAAAACAGAACAACTGAATGACCAGCGCAGGTGTGAACATAGCCTAAGGAGGTGGATTGGATACATTTAATGCGGTACTGCAGTTTTATATTTTTAAAATATATAATGAAAATATTCCAATGCTTATAAATATTACTATTCGGTTAGTTCACAAAGAGTATTTTGGCACGGATTTTGATGAGGAAACCGCATCAGAATCAACAGCAAAACAAAAAACGGCCGAAATCACCGCCATTTATTTCAATGGGAGGCAGAGGCGTTTTTGGTTTTTTTCCAGGCGGATTTTGGCTGCTCGCGGGGGCAAAAAAAGCTACATGTCCTTTCTTGCCGCCGTTTCCGCCTCTGACCTCCCACTGAATGAATGGGAGGCAGAAAAAACCTACAGCGCTAGTTTCCGAGCATTTTTCACAGCGTTTTTTGCCCGCTTTCCTTGCATTAAATACTTTAATTAGCCGCAGGTGAAAAACGGCGGGAAAAAAAGTGCAGGCAGTTCAAAATCTGCTCAAAATTCCTGAATGAAGTCTGAGGCACATTTTTTCTGCATGCAAAAAAACTTGCCAAATGCACGCCCCATTGACAGTTCAGGGGGTTATTTAAATATCGGGCGCCAAATATAACGGCACCGATATCTAAATAACGGAGAAAGATAGGATTTTTTTATAGTGAGACGAGGTTTGTACAGCCTTTCCTATTACATGCTGCACATGTATGGGGAGGTGAAACGTTCTCTTTAACCTCTTCCCGCGCTGCGCCGCAATAGTACGTCCTGCAGAGGGGTTAGTTCCCGCATCCAGACGTACTATTGCAGAGTAGTTCCCGGCGCACACTGTCCTAACGGACAGTGTTCGGGAACCGGGAGGTCAGCTGTCCCTGACAGCTGACACTCCAGCCTTGCCGGTCAGCGGACCATCGCCGCTAATTTCGGCAATTAACCACATAAATGCGGCGACGGATTGCCGTCGCCGCATTTAAGTGGTTTGAAGCACATCGGCAGCCCCCACGAAGTGATCGTGGGGGCTACCGATGCTTGTCGTGGCAATCGGAGGTCAGATAATGACCTCCGGGTTGCCATGTACGGAAGCCTCGGAGGAGCAGCCTCCGGCCGGTCCTCCGAGGCTTCCTGTCAGTGTGACTGTCACGTCACAATGACAGTTGGAGTACATTACACTACGTGTGTAGTTTAATGTACTCTAGCAGCGATCAAAGCTGCAAGTCTAAGTGTCCCCTAGTGGGACAAGTGAAAAAAGTAAAAAAAAGAATAAAAATGTTTTAAAAAAAAGTGTAAAAATAAAAGTTATAAGTTATATAAACAAACACTTCATTTTTTTCCTATAATAAGTCTTTCATTATAGGAAAAAAATGAACACGTTAAAAAAAGTACACATATCTGGTATCACCGCGTTCGTAACGACCCCAGCTATAAAACTATAATGTTATTTTTCCCGCACGGTGAACACCGTGAAAAAAATCAATAAAAAACTACACCAGAATCGCTATTTTTTGGTCACCACCCCTCCCAAAATAGAGAATAAAAAGTGATCAAAAAGTCGTATGTACCCGAAAATAATACCGATAAAAACTACAACCTGTCCCGCAAAAAACAAGCCCTTACGCTGCTTTTTTAACTGAAAAATAAAAAGGTTACGGCTCTCAGAATATTGTGACACAGAAAATAAATTATTTTATAAAAAAGTGATTTTATTGCGCAAACGCTGCAAAACATAAAAAAACCCTATATACATATGGTATCGCCGTAATCGTACCGACCCGCAGAATAAAATATAATGGTCATTTATAGTGCACGGTGTACGCCGCAAAAAATAAACTAGGAAACATTTTCAGAATTGCTTGTATTTGGACTCCCGGTTTGCAAAAAACTATAATAAAAAGTGATCAAAAAAAATCGCATGTACCCCAAAATGGTACCAATGAAAAGTACAGATTGTCCCGCAACAAATAAGCCCTCACGCAGCTCCGGTGGTGAAAAAATAAAGACGTTCTGGCTCCCAGGAATATGGCAATGCAAAATGTGCAGAGTGTTCTAAAAGCGGGTAACATCCGACACCATTTATCAGTGCGACACTGACCACACATCTATGAATTATTATTTGTATACCGCATTTTTATACCCTCTTATTATGCCCTGATGTTCTCCGCACAGATTACAAATGCCCCCACATTATAAACTGAAATACCAGCGAAACCCAAAACAGAAAAACTACCAAGCAAAATCTGCGCTCCAAAGGCAAAATGGCGCTCCCTCCCTTCTGAGCCTTGCAGCGTCCCCAAACAGCAGTTTGCGCCCACATATATGGCATCACCATACCCGGGAGAACCTGCTTAACATTTTATGAGGTATTTGTCTTCAGTGGCACAAACTGGGCACAACATATTATGCACTAAAATGGCACATCAGTACAAAATTGTAATATTCACACCATCCGCTGTGCATTAACCCCTTTGAGCACTATGACTTAATAGCACGTCATGGTGCGGGGGTTGATGTATGGAGCGGGCTCACGTTCTGAGCCCGCTCCATACGCTGCGGGCGTCGGCTGTGTATTAGAGCTGACACCCAGGACTAAGGCCAGATACAGACGGACGTTGCGTTTTTGCGCGCGCAAACGCAGCGTTTTGCGCGCGCAAAAAACATTTGACAGCTGCGTATGTCATCCGTGTATGATGCGTGGCTGTGTGATTTTCGCGCAGCCGCCATCATAGAGATGAGGCTAGTCGACGCCCGTCACTGTCCAAGGTGCTGAAAGAGCTAACTCTTTCAGCACCCTCGACAGTGAATGCCGAACACAATATCGAAAAACCTGTTGAAAAAAAAGAAAAAGTTCGTACTTACCGAGAACTTCCCATCCGTTGCCTTGGTGACGCGTCCTTGGTGACGCGTCCTTGGTGACGTGCCTCTCGACATCGGGCCCCACCTCCCTGGATGACGCGCCAGTCCATGTGACCGCTGCAGCCTGTGCTTGGCCTGTGATTGGCTGGAGCTGTCACTTGGACTGAATTGTCATCCCGGGAGGTCAGACTGGAGGAAGAAGCCGGGAGTTATCGGTAAGTCAGAACTTCGTTTTTTTTTCTACATGTTCATGTATATTGGGATCGGAAGTCACTGTCCATGGTGCTGAAACAGTTTAACTCTTTCAGCACCATGGACAGTGACTATCTCCTGACGTCGCGTACCGATAATTTTTTTGCCGGGTTCGGCCAAAACGAGTTCGGCCGAACCCGGTGAAGTTCGGTTCGCTTGTCCGGCTTCGCTCATCACAAAGACACTCCGTTTGGATGTTCGGAAACAGAAAAGCACGTGGTGCTTTTCTGTTTACATTCATCCTTTTGACAGCTGGTGCGCTGTTTCAGTCGGTTCGCACGGAAGTGCTTCCGTGCAACCTGCGTGGTTTTCACGCACCCATTGACTTCAAAGAGTGCGTGATGCGCGAAATACGCAGAGTTATTGAACCTGTCGCGCTTTTTGCGCAGCAGACAAACTCTGCGCAAAAAGCACGGACTGGCTGTACTGCCCCATAGACTTGTATTGGTCCATGCGTGCCGCGTGAAAACCACGCGGCCCGTACGGACCGAATACACGATCGTGTGAAACCCCCCTTAAGGGACAGGAACAGCGATCGTGGGGTTACAGAAGCCTGTAAAAATAACAATATACTGCAATACATTAGTATCGCAGTATATTGTACCAGCGATCCAATGATCGCTGGTACAAGTCCCCTAAGGGGACTAATAAAATGTGTAGAAGAATTCAAGTTATTAGTAGTGAGAAAGAAAAAAAAAGTTACAAAAAAAAACCTTTTCCCATTTTTCTTCAAAAGTAATGTAAAAAAATAAACAGAATTGATATCGCTACGTCCGTAAAAGGCCGAACTATTACAATATACCATTATTTAACTTGCACGGTGAACACCGTAAAAAACTTAAATAATTTAAACCGCCAAAATCGCTGTAGTTTTCGTTTTTACTGCACGGCGAAAGCTGTAAAAACGAAAACCCCAAAAAATGGAATCCGATTTTTTTCCTATATTACTATATTTTCCTATTTTTTTTCAGTTTCCCCGTACTTTTTATTTCACTTTAAATTGTATCAATAGAAACTACAATTCCTCCCGCAAGAAATAAGCCCGCACATCACTCTACTGACGGAAAAAGAAAAAAGTTATGGTTTTTGAAGGCGGGGAGTGAAAAACGAAAATAAGAAAGCAAAAAATGGATCAGTCCTGAAAGGGTTAATTCATTTCTAATGAAAAAAATGTATGACCCCATGTGGGGTATTTCCGTACTCTGGAGAAATTGCTTTATAAAAATTGGTTGTTTATTTCTCCTTTATCCCTTGTGAAAATGAGAAAATGCAACATTTTAGTGGAAAAAAATTGTGATATTAATTTTCTCCGCCTAATTCTAATAAATTCTGCAAAACACCCATGGAGTCTATATTCTCACTATACCCCTAGAAAAATTCCTTGAGGGGTGTTTCCAAAATGGGGTAACTTGGGGGGCTTCCACTGTTTTGGTCTCTCCAGGGCGTTGCAAAGGCGGCATGGCACCGAAAAACAATCCAGCAAAATCCGTGCTCCAAAATCCAAATGGCGCTACTTCCCTTCTGAGCGCTGCCATGGGTCCAATCAGCAGTTTATTACCACATATGGGGTATTGCCGTAATCAGGAGAAAATGCTTTACAAATGTTGTGGTTCTTTTTTTCCTTTATTCCTTGTAAAAATTTAAAATTTCTATGCTTTTTCAGAAAAAAAGTTGATTTTCATTTTCACTGCCTAATTCCACTAAATTCTGCAAAAAAACTGTGTGGTCAAAATGCTAATTATACCCCTAGATAAATTCCTTGAGAGGTGTCGTTTCCAAAATGGGGTCACTTTTGGGGGGTTTCCCCTGTTTTGGTCTCTCCAGGGCGTTGCAAACGCAACATGGCACCGAAAACCAATCCAGCAAAATCCATGCTCCAAAATCCAAATGGCACTCCTTCCCTTCTGAGCCCTGCTGTGGGTCCAATCAGCAGTTTATTACCACATATGGGATATTTCTGTAATCAGGAGACATTGCTTTACAAATGTTGGGGTGATTTTCTTCGTTATTCCTCGTAAATCTTAAAAATTTCTATGTTTTTTCAGAAAAAAGTAGATTTTCATTTTTACAGACTAATTCTAATAAATTTAGCGAAAAACCTGTGCGGTCAAAATGCTAACTATACACCTAGATAAATTCCTTGAGGGGTGTAGTTTCCAAAATGGGGTAACTTTTGGGGTGTTTCCACTGTTTTGGCACCACAAGACCTCTTCAAACCTGACAAGGTGCCTAAAATATATTCTAAAAAAAAGGAGGCCCAAAATCCACTAGGTGCACCTTTGCTTCTGAGGCCGGTGCTTCTGTCCATTATCACACTAGGGCCACATGTGGGATATGTCTAAACTGCAGAATCTGGGCAATAAATATTGAGTTGCATTTCTCTGGTAAAACCTTCTGTGTTACAAAAAAAAAATGTATTAGAAATTAATTTCTGCAAAAAAAATAAAATTTGTAAATTTCACCTGTACTTTGCTTTAATTCCTGTGAAACGCCTAAAGGGTTAAAACACTTTGTGAATGCTGATTCGAATACCTTGAGGGGTGCAGTTTTCAAAATGGGGTGACTTCTGGGGATTTTCTAATATATAAGGCCCTCAAAGCCACCTCCGACTGAACAGGTCCCTGAAAAAATAGCCTTTTGAAATTTTCTTTAAAATATGAGAAATTGCTGCTAAAGTTCTAAGCCTTGTAACGTCCTAGAAAAATAAAAGGACGTTCAAAAAACGATGCAAACATAAAGTAGACATATGGGAAATGTTAACTAGTAACTATTTTGTGTGGTATTACTATCTGTTTTACAAGCAGATACATTTAAATTTAGAAAAATGCTAATTTTTGCAAATTTTTTCTAAATTGTGGTGTTTTTCAGAAATAAATACCAAAATTATCGACATTTTTTCACTAACATAAAGTACAACATGTCACGAGAAAACAATCTCAGAATCGCTTGGATAGGTAAAAGCATTCCAACGTTATTACCACATAAAGTAACACATGTCAGATTTGAAAAAATCGGCTGGGTCCTGAAGGCCAAAACAGGCAGGGTCCTGAAGGGGTTAAGCAGTAAAGCACATTAAGAATGTCAGCTGTTGTGAGAAATCTTAGTATTTATTTTAGTGGGGCCTAGAGCATTGGTGTTTATCTACATATGCATGCCTCTCCACATTGCTTAAAGGGAAGGTGTCATTAAATTATTATTTTTTTTATCATATTGCTTTTAATATGATAACATAAATTTTATTTATTTATATTCTCGTGTTCTACTTTTTACTTTTTTCTTATTTTTACTTCTCTATGGGGGCTGCCATATTTTTCCTAGGCATAATACAAGTAAAAATCTCCCTTTTTCCCTTATCAGTCCTTTATTATTAATAAAAATATATAAACAAATAAACTATACATAATTGGTATCGCCGCATCCGTAATGGCCTGAACTACAAAATAATTTCGTTATTTATCCCGCGCGGTGAACGCCATATAAGAAAATAATAATAAACCGTACCAGAATTACAATTTTTGTTGTCACTTCACCTCCTAAAAAATGAAATAAAAAGAGATCAAAAAGTCGCATGTACCTAAAAATGGTGCTGATCGAAACTACAGTTCGTTACACAAAAAATAAGTCCTCGCACCGCTTTCTTGATGGAAAAATAAAAAAGTTCTGGCTCTTAGAATAAGGTAACACAAAAAGTAAATGATTTTTTACAATAAGTATTTTATCGTGCAAACACCATAACACATAAAAAAAAACTATAAACATCTGATATCGCCGTAATCGTATCGCCCCGCAGAATAAAGTGAATATGTCATTTATAGCGCACAGTGAACGCTGTAAAAAAAATACTATAAAAAAACAATAGTAGAATTGCTGTTTTTTACTCACTACGCCTCTTAAAAATAGAATAAAAACTGATCAAAAAGTCGCATGCACCCCATGAAAACTACAATGAATTCCTCAAGGGGTCTAGTTTCCAAAATAGGGTCACTTTTGGGATGTTTCCACTGTTTTGGCACCACAAGACCTCTTCAAACCGGACATGGTGCCTAATAAAAAAAGAGGCCTCATAATCCACTAGATGCTCCTTTTTTTCTGAGGCCGCTCCTTCAGTCCATTACCGCACTAGGGCCACATTTGGGATATTTCTCAAAACTGCAGGATCTGGGCAATAAGTATTAAGTTGCGTTTCTCTGGTAAAACCTTCTGTTTTACAGGAAAAAATTAAATAAAAAGGATTTTCTGACAAAAAAAAAGAAATATGTCAATTTCACACCTACATTGCTCTAAATTCCTGTGAAACACCTAAAGGGTTAATAAACTTTCTAAATGCTGTTCTGAATACTTTGAGGGGTCTAGTTTCTAAAATGGGGTGTTTCATAGGGGTTTCTAATATACAGGCCCCTCAAAACAACTTCAGAACTGAACTGGAACCTAAAAAAAATAAATTAGGCAATACTTCGCTTTTTACATTATACTTATCACCACAAATGGGGTATTGCCGCACTCAGGACAAATTGGGCAACAAAATGGGGTATTTTATTTCTAGTGAAAATAAGACATTTTATCTCAAATTACATCTTATTGGAAAAAATTTCATTTTTTTAATTTCACAGCCCAATTCAAATACGTGCTGTGAAAAAACTGTGTGGTCAAAATGGTAACAACAACCATACATGAATCCCTTGAGGGGTGTAGTTTCCAAAATGGGGTCACTTTTGGGGGATTCTTACTGTTTTGGCACCTGAACACCTCTTCAAACCTGGCATGCTGCCTAAAATATATTCTAATAAAAAAGAGGCCCCAAAATACACTAGGTGCTTCCTTGCTTCTAGGGCTTGTGTTTTAGTCCACGAGAACACTAGAGCCACATGTGGGACATTTCTAAAAACTGCAGAATCTGGACAATACATGTTCAGTAGTGTTTCTCTGATAAAACCTTCTGTGTTACATAAAAAAATGGAATACATTTGAAATTCAGCAAGAAAAATGAAATTTGCAAATTTCACCTCCACTTTGCTTTAATTCCTGTGAAATGCCTAAAGGGTTAAAAAACGTTCAAAATGCTGTTTTGAATACTTTGAGGGGTCTAGTTTTTTTTAAATGGGGTGTTTTATGGAGATTTCTAATACATAGGCCCCTCAAAGTCACTTCAGAAGTGAACAGGTACCTTAAAAAAAAAAGGCTTTTGAAAAATTATTAAAAATATGATAAATTGCTGTTTATCTAAGTCTTGTAACGTCCAAGAAATTTATTTTTTTCTTCAAAAAACGATGCCAATCTAAAGTAGACATATGGGAAATGTGAACTAGTAAATATTTTGGGGGTATAACCATCTGTTTTACAAGCAGATGCATTTAAATTCAGAAAAATGCTATTTTTTCAAAATATACACTGAATATATTGAACAAATTTTACCACTAACATAAAGCCCAATGTGTCACGAGAAAACAATTTCAGAATCCCTTGGATAGGTTTAAGCATTCCGACGTTATTACCACATAAAGTGAAATATGTCAGATTTAAAAAATGGGCTCTGAGCCTTAAGGCCAAAACAAGGCTGCGTCCTTAAGGGGTTAATGTATTTCAGAGGTTTTTAGTGAGTGTACTACGCCCCGACGTGCGTTTCTCTAGGTATTCCTCTGGAGGCGTGACACTTACTGTCTGTAAGTGCTGTACTTACTGTCTGCTACTTCTGAGGCATAGTTCTGTATTGGGGCAGGGGGAGAGCAGGGATCAGTGGAGACGTGATGTGTAAGTTCCTGTACTACAGGCAGAGGGGAGATTACCACATTTTCAGTGTACAGAACATCACACAAGCAGGAAGTAAACACCAGGAACATGGTCATGTGACTACATGTTAGACTGATTTACAGAGTTAGTTCAGCTACAGACAGCACATTACTAAGGCCTCATGCACACGACCGTAAAAACTCCCGTTATTACGGGTCGTAATTACGACCCGTAATAACGGGCTCATAGACTTCTATTGGCGACGGGTGCCTTCCCGTTTTCTCACGGGAAGGTGCCCGTGCCGTTGAAAAAAATAGAACATGTCCTATTTCAGGCCGTAATAACGGCACGGGCAGTCCATAGAAGTCTATGGAGCTCTCGTAATGACGGGTGGCTACATGTGTGCACCCGTCATTACGGCAGCGTTGCTAAGCGACGTCAGTAAATAGTCACTGTCCAGGGAGCTGAAAGAGTTAACTGATCGGCAGTAACTCTTTCAGCACCCTGGACAGTGACTACCGATCAGTATAAACCTGTAAAAAATAAAAATAAAAGACGTTCATACGTACCGAGAACTTCCTGCTTCCTCCAGTCCGGTCTCCCGCCCGTTGCCTTGGTGACGCGTCCCTCTCGACATCCGGCCCGACGTACTGGATGACGTTTCAGGCCATGTGACCGCTGCAGCCAATCACAGGTCAATCACAGGCTGCAGCGGTCACATGGACTGCCGCGTCATCCAGGGATGTCGGGCTGGATGTGAAGAGAGGGACGCGTCACCAAGACAACGGCCGGGTAAGTATGAATTTCTTTAACTTTTATTACAGAAAGGGCTGTCCCTTCTCTCTATCCTGCACTGATAGAGAGAAGGGGCTGCCGATTAGTGCAGTGCTATTTTGCCGCCAAAAACGTGCCCGTAAATACGGGTGGAATACGGGTGACACCGGACCCATATTTACGGGCACGGGTTCGTAAATACTGGTGCAAAACGGGTCGAATACGTGTGACACCGGACACGTATTTACGGGTGGGAAAAAATACGGTCGTGTGCATGAGGCCTAAGTGATGAATTTCCTACATGTAATCCATCTGCACATAGCTTTAAAAAACTGAAAACCCCTTTTACGCTTTCAGAAGGTTTGACACGGTTAACTAATTGACAGTAGAGATCCCCCCTTTTATATCAGCGATGAGAACTCCTCTATGTAATTGTTAGGGTATGTTCACACGCTGAGCCAAAAACGTCTGAAAATACGGAGCTGTTTTCAAGGGAAAACAGCACCTGATTTTCAGGCGTTTTTTGAGAAACTCGCGGTTTTCGCGCTGTTTTTTCAGCCGTTTTTGGAGCCAGTTTCAATAGAGTCTATGAGAAAACGGCTCCAAAAACGTCCCAAGAAGTGTCCTGCACTTCTTTTGACGAGGCTGTAATTTTACACCTCGTCTTTTGACAGCGACGCGTAAAATGACAGGTCGTCGGCACAGTACATCGGCAAACCCATTGAAAGTAATGGGTAGATGTTTGCCGACGTATTGGAGCCGTCTTTTCAGGCGTAATTTGAGGCATAAAACGCCTCTATTACGCCTGAAAATAGGTCGTGTGAACCCAGCCTTAGGGTATGTTCACACTCAAACGCCAAATACGTCTGAAATTACGGAGCTGTTTTCAGGAGAAAACAGCTCCTGAACTTCAGACGTAATTGCTCGTATTCGCGTTTTTCGCAGCGTCCATTACGGACGTAATTGGAGCTGTTTTTCAATGGAGTCAATGAAAAACGGCTCCGATTACGTCCCAAGAGGAGTCCTGCACTTCTTTGAACGAACCGTCTTTTTTACGCGCCGTCTTTTGACAGCGACGCGTAAAATGACAGGTCGTTGGCACAGTACATCGTAAACCCATTGAAAGTAATTGGCAGATGTTTGCCGACGTATTGGAGCCGTCTTTTCAGGCATAATTCGAGGCGTGAAACGCCTCCATTACGTCTGAAAAGAGGTCGTGTGAACCCAGCCTTACTCTGTAACCTAATATTCCTGCGGATTTGTGGCACATTAAACTGTGCGTCAATGTCTGCCTCTGATTTCTTCTGTGTATCCTGTAGTAAATATGTAAAGGGGGCCTAAGCCTTTCTGTATGGTCTGTGCCCATGCAGGCTACAAACAGAAGTTCTCTATAGGAAACGTAAACTTTTTTTTCTTGTCCCCTTTGTGTACTAAGCTTTCAGCTGTATATTTGTGCACTAACTACTCCCTTCCCCTTTATATACTCTGGAATAATGCTAAATTCTCATATTCTGAATCGTTTTTAGTGGTGAAAATGGAGAGGAAAGCAGAGTTGGTGGAAGTAGGAAAAGCTTTTAACTGCTATTCATATTTTGTTATAGATTGGATGTAAGATATTGACTGTATATGTTCTTTTTTTTTTAGTCCTGGTGGAACAGGATGTCTAATCGTTTCCGTAAGCTAAAGTTGACCCAGACACTGAGACATGGGTTCTCCTCCAACCGTCTTGTGCCTTTGACTGAAAACGCCAGTGCATCACTTGACTCTATGATGAGAACTTCTTCCAAGACCGATATAAGAAATCCACGAAGACCTGAGTCTGTTACAGCTTGGACATCTTCCTCAAAAGACAGTGGTGCGTAGACGCATACATAAACCCACACCCCACTAGTTAGCATTCATCTTTCATACTACGCACGTATCTCATTTGCCTAATAAGAGGTCAATCAAAGCAACATTAAAAGGTCCCTCTGCGCTGAGTGCCAGGACTACAGTTGTAGGATTCCAGGAGCAAATGATCCCCACTTTCAAGATCTAATCTTCACAGTCTACTCATATCTAACCCACGCCTGAGCCCACACCTAAAAAAAACCCTTAAGAGGCTTTAAAGACTATGTAAACCTTTTGTAGCTTTTTTTTTCCAATAAATGTATGTGTTTTTTGTTTTTATATAAATTTTTCAAATTGATCTTTATTAAAAATGTTACTTAGTTTTTGCGCTGCAGCTCCAATGTGTCCACTATAAATAGAAGCTGCATAACGCCGCTGTAAACCAAATCAATCAATCAGTCAGCTGAACTGACGGCTCGGCTCACATCGGCTTCTGTGTACTTCTAACACTTAATATTTCAGTATTGGGGTTCTAGTCAGTGTTTGAGGCAGACAGAAGCGGCTGACTGATGGATTCTGTTTACAACGGCGTTAAACAGCTTCTATGTATAGTGGAGACACAGAAGCTGCAATACAAAAACTAAACACAATTTTTAGAAAAGTAATTTGGAAAAATATATATATATAAACACAAAGTTATTTATTTATATATATATATATATATAGTGTGTGTGTCCCCTCTGATAAATATGAGGAATTTTGAATGCATTTGGTTACCATTGTGCCTTTACACCCAACTCCTTAATCTTGGCATCTGTGTCTTGAGCTGGCTTACTTCATCTCCTCATACCCTTTGAGACACCTCCTAATACCCATTGACTCTTCGGATGTCTCCCAGCCCAGGTGCCTTCCTTCCCTATCTAAGGGCCTGTGTTCCCCTACATGTTTCTGCAGGTCCCGAAAATGTGTTGGCACTTTCTTATTGGTTATGTGTGTTTGCCATGAAAGTGCCTTTCTACATGTCATTCCTAGAAAGATGAGCTACATGTATTAAAAAAATATATATATATGTTCGAGCCTGTAACATTACCATACAGTAGTGTTCATGGATATTAGTTGAATCTGGTTTCTTCCATTCCAGGACTGGGAACCACAAAAACTGAGAATGATGATCTACTACTGGCTACTATGGTAAGTTTTAGTTGTTTTTTGTTTTTTTTTAAGTTCTCATAACAAAAATCCAGATCTGCATTAAGTTCCATCCTTGATGTACATCATCCTATATATTAAGATATTGCAAAAACTGTGATTCCTATATATATATATATATATATATATGTGTGTGTGTGTGTTATTGGAAGACTCAATTTACAGATGGAAGTGGTCCAATTATCGAGAAGGCACAAGGAATTCAATCCCTGTAGATCTTCTGTCGCCCTCCGCTAACGGAGATTGTTTTATGACAGCCTGTGACCTCTGCTCCTTAACAGTATACTACTGGTGGATCTGTAGCATGACCGTGGGGAATTTCAGTTCTCTTGCTCTGCAAGTTTATTATTAGAATCGCTCCATTTGGAAGCTAACAGAGAATTCTAGGATCACCACTACTTGTAAAGGGTAATCTAACACTAAGCATATATTAAGGAATGTTGTTAATGTTATTCCCATAAGTGTATAGTCACCAAAGATGAAACTACTGTATATTCACTATCAAGAAGCAGAAGGTTATTTGCTAATGTTACAGAGGCAGTGATGGCAGATTTATTACTGTGATGCAGCTACAAAGCTGGAGTTCCTTGTGCTATGTACATCGATCAACCTGTTGAGACATTATGTAAAGCTGCTTAACCCCTTCTCGCCCACAACACGCACATTACAGGGCTAAGGGACTGGTCCTTGGGCCTGCAGCCCGTTATCTTATGTGCTGTCTTTGATGGCACAACGCGTTCCTGCACATAGTGCCCTCTGCAGTATCAGGCTGTCACACGGACAGCCCGTTCCTGTACTGTGACGGGGAACTGAAATCTGTTTTTTCACAAAAATCCCTAAACACAGCGCTCATATTAAGTGCTGTGGTCCCGAATGCAGAAGACACTGCTTCTGCATTCAGGCGGTCGCTAGTAGTCCTTATGACATCACAGGGATTCCCTCTGCAGAGGGATGCAGAGTAGACACGATCTGCGTCTTCTCTGCATGTCTGGCTATGCAGATCACTGGTTACAGTGATCTAATGGGCTGTTACTGTAATGTTTTACCCTGCTAACCTGTGCTATTATAGTATATAGTAAAAAATAAAAAAATAAAATTAACTAATAAATGAATACATTAAAATGTTTATAAAAAAAATGATGGCAATTTTATTTTTCTGACATTTTGAGTGACATGAACGTGTTTTCATGGAGATACATTTAAAGCTAAAATAGGGGTTGTGTTCTCCGTGCTATAGCTACATTATACGTTACACAATGTACACATATTTGACTTTGCTATGTGCGGGAGGATTAGAGGATTCATTTTTGTGGTAAATATTATTCATTAAACAAACAACCATAAAATAGCATGAAAAAAGTAGTAAAAACATTTTTTTTCCCTAAGAAAGAACTACAGAATGAATTGATATTGGCTCCAGTTTTAAATTTTAAGAAAGCCCTATATGTCCCGCAAACAAAAGAAACAAAAAATATTTTAGGGTAGACTTAGGCCCCCTGCACACGGTCCGTAGCCGTAATCACGGTCCGTATATTATAAAGTATGGGAGCACGGTCCGTAAAATAAAAAAATAGGACATATCCTATTTTTTGCGGATGCTTTCTACGGCCTGGACATCTTCCCGTAAATATATATACGGGAAGGTGTCCGTGGGCAATAGAAATGATTGAATCTGTACTTTGATCCGCAATTACATGTGCATTTAGCCTAAGAAACAACTTGCGGTACTAACTTGAGTACCAGTCACAGCCACACAAGGAGAATTCCTGTGTCTTGCCCTGTTACTTCAGGCCCTTCACTAGACATACAGTTTATCAGTTTCCCCTGTAATGTTCTCTTAACACCTAAAAGGGTATGGGCACCTTTGCACAGAATTTTTTTTATATTGTCCATTTGCTTCCTAAATCCAAAATTTCTAAATAGCCTACATTACAAATTCCGTAACATTTTGCTGCTGTAGAGTTTTTGTAACTCTTGTACATAACTGGCAGTCCTGCTTAAAGAGGCTCTGTCACCACATTATAAGTGCCCTTTCTTCTACATAATGTGATCGGCGCTGTAATGTAGATTACAGAAGTGTTTTTTTTTTATTAGAAAAACGATCAATTTTGACCAAGTTATGACCTATTTTAGATTTATGTTAATGACTTTCTTAATGCCCAACTGGGCGTTTTTTTTAGCTTTTGACCAAGTGGGCGTTGTAAAGAGAAGTGTATGACGCTGACCAATCAGCGTCATACACTTCTCTCCATTCATGTACTCAGCACATAGTGATGTTGCGAGATCACTATATGCTGTCACTTACTCACACATTAACGTTACTGAAATGTCTTGAGAGTGAAAACACATCGCTTCCAGCCAGGTCGCAATGTATATTCACAATCCCGACACTTCGGTAACGTTTGTGTGGGACTTAATGAAAGCAAGCCTGATCTCGCGAGATCATGCTTGCTGTCTTTAAGTACCACACAAACGTTACCGATGTGTCGGGATTGTGAATAGACATTGCGTCCTGGCTGGAAGCGATGTTTATTATGTGTGAGTAAGTGACAGCACATAGTGAACAACGCAGGATCATTATGTGCGGAGTATGAATGGAGAGAAGTGTATGACGCTGATTGGTCAGCGTCATACACTTCTCTTTACAACTTTATACTTTCTGTGCTTTTGTTTGCTTCTGTACCCCAAATGTTTGACAAAATGGACCTTTCGGTCATGAAAATAAAGAATTAAAAAACAAAACTTTGGGCATTAAGAAAGTCATTAGCATAAAGCTAAAATAGGTCATAACGTGGTCAAAATTGATCGTTTTTCTAAATAAAAGCCACTGTTGTTATCTACATTACAGCGCTGATTACATTATGTAGAAGCTAGGGCACTTAAAATGTGGTGACAGAGCCTCTTTTATCTGACATCTATCGGGCAGCACCCTACTCCTGGCTTTTTTCAGTGTTAGAGACAGCAGCAGGGAGAGGTAAGAGGTTGTAAACGGAAAATCAGAGTATGGAGCGGTGGGGGGAGCATTTAAGTCTTCAGTGAACCATGTGGCATTGATTTACCGCAAATTGACACAATTTTGCGATGCCGGTCTTGGTAAGACTTCCCTCATTGCATGTGGAAGCAGAAAGCAGCACAGGCATGAAGCTGTGCTGATACGTGAGAACTATTGCTAGCAGCAGCACGCAGAACAACTCACATTCAGCATGTATTTTTGGGAGGGACGCATCCACATGAGAGAAGTCTGAAACTAGGTGCAGGTTGCAAATTGCGTATCACAAGGTCCTGAAAATTAATAAAGCAATGGAGATTGCAGCCTGAGACTTCGTGCAATTTTTTTTTTTTTAACTCCAGGTAACCACTAACCTATGTAAAAATCGTTGTCAAAGAGGTTGTCCCACAATTAAATATTAATTTACTAAATCACACAAACCATTTTAACTGAGATTGTAATGCTTAAAAAATGCTCCCGGGTCTAGATATTTCTGTTATGTATTTGCTATGGCACCGCTTTCCGTTCTTTTGATTCCCTCTCAGAATGACCACCTAATGTGTTCAGTGCTAGTGAGAAGAAGCTTCTTCTTGTGCGCTGATTCTTATTGGCTGGCCTCCACCATAGCAGGAATCACTCCACCACTCGTGTACAAGAGGTTTCAGACAGTGGGACTGAGCTACTGAGCATGTGTGACCACCAGCTGTGACACATGACGTGGACATTCTATAAAGGGAATAATGAAAGAAATAGGCAGGGGCATCATAACAAGTATGTAACCGTAATATCTAGACACAGGAGCATTTATTTTATTTTTTTTATTCCGATTGAAAACTATTTTAGGTTTTCCATAATCGATCATTAACAATTAATATTTATTTGTGGGACAACCTCTTTTTAAATTTTAAGAAACTTTTAAATATTGTCTTTTTGTGTGCTATAGGTTGTTGGCTTATTAGTGAGTTACGAAACAGTGTAACTCAGTGAGCTTGGCTGTTCCCAGAGTCCCACCTTTCTCTTCACGGACTCTCCACCTCGAGGAGTTGGCCAGCGGCCACCTCACTAGGCAGGACGAGAGAGCCCTGTTCAGGAGATAGGTGCCGGTCCTAGAGGTGTAATCCGCATCTGTCCATAATGTCTGGCATATCCATAAATGTGATGAGACAAACCCTTTATTAAGCAATAAAAGTGAAATATTTATTTTAATTCAAATGAGAAAGTAAAGTTCTGGAAATGTTTTTTCTGTATTAAAGCTAAAGAATGGTGCTCCATTTGCTAAACTCCCCAATGACAAACTGAAGGCTGTCATACCTCCCTTTTTGCCTCCATCAAACTTCGAGCTGTGGAATTCTGATCGGTCCAGGATCAGTAAGGATGGGAAACTTGAGCAGACTCGAGGTTCATTGGCAAGGATTTCAAAACCCAGCTTTAATAGCAGTGGAAATTCTGATATTGTAAGTTGCAATACTCCTATAGCAAAAGTAAAATACACAAACTGGTTTAGATTTATTATTTATGTTTCAGGATTTGTTTTGGAGGTTTAGTACAAATCATTGGTTTTCAGTCTTTTTTTTAATTGATTTTTAATTTATGTATACATAATTCTGTTTTATGTTCACTGTCAGACTTCAGTTAGCCGAGCTCAGAGAACAGTCAAATTTCCTTCCTTGCCAAGAAGTCCTTCAAATTCAGGCAACTTCAACCATTCACCACATTCATCTGGTGGTGCCAACAGTATTACAGGTAAGGAGGTGATGTACATACATTGCCAGTCATGTAGGCAGACAATTTGTATTGGGCAGTAGATGTTTGTCTATAAGGAACTATTAAGTTCAATTGTAATGTCTGTGGAATAAAGTTGATTTAAATGAGACGGACGTTGTAAGCATCGCACTTTGGGTACCCTACTCCAGCTTATTATTGGTGCTCTGTCAGGGTGGGACTTCTGCACTAATAAGGGGCAGTATCTTTCTTTCCTCTGCTGGCAGTGCACGTCTTAAGGCAAGCCTCCCACCACATCCTCATGGCTCCTGCGGGCCACGGATTATTTTACTTTAGACTCCTGGTAAGAGCAGCCTGGTGTTGGCACACTAGTCTCCCCTATACCTCTTCCCCCTACAATATTGAGCCTAGTTGCATTTATCTGAGGGATGCCAGCAACCACATTACCCCTTATACAGGTAGAGCGCTTATGAGTCATACAGATTACTCTCTTTTGTTAGATGATGTTATCAACTACAAATTTTGCATGTCAGAACCTAAAGGTGAGATGTCCGGCCCGCTGGTGTCAGTATCCACCTTTTTTTCTTGCACTAGGTGCAGCACCAAATTTCTATGTAGTCTAAATCACTCTACCCTGCGAGCCTGTTTTCAATAGTTTTTTATTAAACAGTTTTTTGTAATATAATAATAACACAGACTCGCAGAGTCTCAACTTTTGCATATCAATAATACAATTAAACAAAGTATTAGACCAACATGGTCTCCAATAAATCTCACATTATATATCATTCATGATGTCAACACTTCTGCCAAATATATAGTATATAAATGTCTTCATTACTAACATAGGTAACCAATCTTGACATCACATTGCTTTATAGAGTACCTTAACATGGCCTCTAAGGAAAAAATATAAGAGAGAAAAACAAAACACACTCAATAAACAAAAGAAGGATAAGGAGGGGGGGAAGGAAAGGTGTAGGGTAGAAGGGTCTCCTAACCATCTCTATGTATTCACGAAAATGTGTGGTTCCTCCATGGGTCCCAAATGGCATCAAATTTGTCTAATGTACCCGCCAGCAGATGTGTTAGGCGGTCATTAACCATTATCCATGAGATCTTAGCGATCAACATATCCATAGACAACGTGGATGTTCGCCAGGCCCTAGCAATAGTTATTTTAGCTGCCAAAAACACATATCGGAGAAATTTACATGCGGGGGCCCGAACCTCGGGAATAGGACCGCATAGCAGAGCCGTAATCACATCCCTGGGGGGTTTGACTTGGATCACTGTGTTAATAAGCTGGTATACCTGGTTCCAAAATGTGGCAACCACTGGACACTCCCATAGAATATGCATTAGTGTACCCTCCGCACCACATTGTCTAAAGCAGTGCTTATCCACCAATGGGTTAAAGCGAGCTATACGAGTAGGGACCTACCCTGCGAGCCTGGCTCCACTACCCTGCACTCTTCCGAGTCAGTCGCCACATTCTCTAAACACATGCTCCTTGTCCCTGGCTGTAAGCGATTTTTATCAAGGTCTTCCAGTCCATGATGGGAATCCTGGGTCTGGCGCTCCCACCAGGTCATTTAGTGAACCTCCTCAGTCTGATGACCTCTCTCGCAGCAGGCCACGTTATTGGACCTGGACAGACCTTTCCCACCACCGCTCTCCCTCGTCTATCTCTTCTATGGAGACGCGTCCTTATTTCTTCCCAACAGAAAGAGGATTTGTCAGACAAGAACTCAAGGATTTTGACTACGATTTGAATGGTGAACAAAGTTCCAAAATGGCTTCCGTGGTGGACAGCCTTATTTCTGCAGTACGAAAGATTCTCCACATTAAGAATCTAGCTTAGAGAGTTTTGTATTTTCGTTGAGCCAAGTGCTTACATTTTTCCTAATCACACCGATTTTGATAAGGACCTTTCTAAAGAGTAGAAGCACTCAGGCCGGCGTTTTCTCCACTCTAAATGCCTAGATCTGTTGTACCCATTCCCTGAGGATATTCTGACCAAGTGGACTGTTTCAACCACGGTGGACCGTCCATTCTACCAACTGGCCAAAATGACCATCTTTTGCATGGCCTGTGCTATCTTTTTCCGTCGTCCCTTGAATCGTCATTTGGAATCCTTGGCTAAGTCCTCCTTTGATGTGGCCGTTTTGGCGCTTAGACCATCTTTTTTCTGCCTTGGTAAGCAAAACCATCTAGGCCTAAGGTCTCGTCATTTCTCAGAGTGTGATCAAAACCATGTTGACGGCCAGAAAGCTGTCTTCCTTTCGTATTTACTATATGCCACTGGTGCAACATTTAACTTCTCTTCTTTTTTCCCTGTCTTGTCTTTTCTCCAAGGGAATTTGTACCTCGGGCTCGGTCTTGGCTCTCTCAATGGGCAGGTCTCAGGCCTTTGAATTTTTTTCAAAGACCTTTGGCTTCCAAACCCGGTGTGCAGAACCTCTGCGTGAGGTTTCTATTAGCCTTTTCTCTTAGAAGGTAGTCTTTTTTTTTGTTTTTGTGGTGGTTACGTTAATCCAAATGGTGTCCGAACTGGTGGCATAATTCTGTCTCTATCCCTTCCTCGCGCTCTACCAGGTCATTACTGACATTTGACATAACTGTACTGGAGCCGATAAAAAACACAAAACGCGGCAATACATATATATTGCAGTATATTGTACCAGCTAACAATTGCTTGTTCAAATTCCCTAAGGGACAATTTTTAAAAAAAAAAATACCAATAAAACTACAGCTTGCAGACCCTCACACCGCTCCATCGACAGAAAAAAATTAAAGTTATGGGTCTCAGTAGACTTCAGCACAAAACGATTTTTTTTTCTTTTAACAAACTGTTTACTTTTTTTGCAAAAGTAGTAAATCCTAAATTTTGTATCGTCGTAATCGTATTAGCCCGCAGAATAATTAAGTTTTTAGCCTAGTTGTAGGAGGCAGACATGACCTGACACTCAGGTGTACTACTTTTTTTATTTTTATTTTAGTTTTAGCTCCTTCCTTAGCTGCAGGTGCGTTTCATCCTGTTTACAGTCTATGTTAACCTTTTACGGGTGTTGGAAAACTAGGCAGTCCTCTGCTCAGTTTCTCCCTGTCTGCTTTTGCAGGCAGCTGTGTGTTAGGCAGGCCGCATTGCTGTACTAAAAAATTTTTCCCCACTCCCTATGACTGCTTTAGGACGTCCCATGGTGCTGTGTCCTCCAAAGATTAATGAGTAAATAATATTTTTGTAAAATCTATTTCTCATTGAATCCATTGTGGGTAACAGATCCCTTTTTTTTTTTGTTGTTTATTCTAAGCCCGGGAACTGTAGTTCTGTTTTGTTTTCTCCCGGGACTGTGGACATGTTTGGGCCTGTTCACAACAGCGTTGCTCTTCCGTTTAGGGGTTCCATCAGGTTTCCGTCGGGTAGCCCCTTAACGGAAAGGCAAACAGAAACCTTTGTTTCCGTTTGCATCACCAATAATCTCAATGGTGACGGAAACTTTGCTAATGGTTTCAATTTGTCACCGATGTGAACGGGTTCCATTGTTTTGACGGAATCTATAGCGTAGTCGACAAAAACCTCAGACAAAACCCCTCAACGGAAGGGCAACGCTGATGTGAACAGGGCCTAAGTATTCTAGAATTAGCCGGTGTTTGTGGATTAGGGTATTGCCTGCCTGGGCGTAGCCAAGACTCTTTCCTATCTAGTGTCACCTCCTCCAAGTTACAGCTTTTGGAAAACGGGGAGGAAAAAACAAAAATGTAAAAGTGAAAAACGGCTGCAGAGGCAAACCTGTCATGTTAAACATTCTGCCCTATCTATCATGGAGCAGGAGGAGCGGAGTTGTCTTTTTATCCCCACTCATTTTGATTTTAGGAGTCCAGTGGGTGGACTCTTTGTATGGCATCCGGCACAGGCATCTGTCACCTATAGTCAATTATGAAATCCGTTTAATGTATTTGTCATAAAAATCTCATAATGTCTATGTTAAATTGATGCCTGTGACGAATGCCATATAATAGCATCCGTTACCCATAGGCTCTCACGTTTAAAAAAAAAATAATTACTGTGCGGTATACGTTTTTTATTTACAGGATTCCTTTGTATAGAATAGCATATTCAAATACGCTATTCCATACGGGTATTCCAGAGGGAAAAAGGACACTCCTTTGGCCTCGGTCAGGCTAATGGACACGTATATGTGTAAATGTTTAGTGATTTTTTGCTGACCGGTTAAATGTTGCAGCGCAATGATTGTTGTGAGGAAGGAGTCCAGCGTATTCATCAGCTGCCGCTACCAGCTTGACTGTTTTCTTCATGTGCACAGTAATAGCAAGAAAGCGGTTATCAACCGTGGCTGGGCGTTGGTAGCGGCATATCATGAATATGCTGGACTCCTTCCTCAAAGTGCTTGCATGGCGCTGCACATTTAGAATGTAGTTTCTCCTAAACTTGTTGAAATCAGCATGTCTGTCACTACTTTAAGCTGACTTTCGAGTGGGCAGCATAAAGTTCCTGATAGGCTCGCCTTTAAAATTGATGGAAATTTCAATGTGTGGCCAATAAATATCATCCTCTTATTGTTCTAAGGTGGAAGCGCAGATAACGTCTTGTCTCAAATAGCAGCCCAAAGACGAAAAGCAGCCTCTTTCTCAAAGCAGAAAGAAACTGGGCCACGGAGTCTGGTCAACACAACTTGTGGATCCACGGTGCCTGAGCAACCAGCTGTTCTCCCCACTAGCAATGGACATTTACCAAAGGTGACCGAGCTTACATACGCAGTCATGTCGCTCCTGTACTTTTATGTGGAATAATTGACCGGAACCCTAATCTCTTCAATCTTCTGAACAGAAAATTGAAATTTTGAAGCGACCTCCATCTGAGACTTCCTCTACTTCTAAGAGCACATCTCCTACATTAACACCTTCACCATCACCCACGCCAAAAGGGCGTCTAGCCGAGTCATCTGTATCGTCTTCCTCCTCTCATAAGCAGTCAAAGAGCAGTGGCGGCTCCAGCAGCGGGACCATCACTGATGAAGGTAGATGTGCTTTCCATTCCTGGTGATATAATCATTATGCCCAATAGCCGCAGTTGTCGTCATGATCGTTCGTTTTCAGTCAGATTATAGTATAAAATCCCTTGGTAAATGCTTAATACTGGTCACTATGCTTTATGGTGACAAATTCAATCGACGGAGATGCCACCTCCTATTCACTGAATTACGCTACCACACTGTTCAGCTAGAACTGTAATATGCAGCGGTAGAATTAGGATAATATTATTTTTTATTTACAGATGAGCTGTCTGCCATCCTTAAAAAGTTATCACTGGAGAAATATCAGCCCATTTTTGAGGAGCAGGAAGTAAGATATTTGACTCCTTTGTTGATTATGAATTAGTTTTAATGCACCAGTTAATACATGTATGGAATGTGTGAAGACTTATCTGGTGCAGGAAATAATGAAAATATATATAAGATGATTGCATATTTGCAATTGTCAGGAATTATTCTGCTAAAATGTGTATTGGGGAATTGTATATAAGCTGCTATCTAATATATTACCCCGCATACGTCCATATAGGAGGTACACTTTAAATGCAATAGACACCTTTTTAAATTGAAAAAACGATTTTCAGCAGCAATCTCTGTTCCTTCATTTATTCGCAGACGCATAATTCAGTTTGCAAAATGCGACTAGTTTTAGACACTTTTTTTCATGTGGACGTATCCCTCCCAGTAATACATGCTGGATGTGAGTTGTGTCCGAGATGTTGCTGTCTTATGTAGATGTTATACTGCCCCTTTCTGTATAATCTACTCTCTACTGTCCATGCGCTGACGCTGCGTGCGTGATCTCTTCCCTCTCTCTCTCTACACTGTTGCTGCCTGTCTTTGATCTCTCCCACTACAGATTTTGTGGTGGGTTCTCTCCTCTTTACACTGTTGCTGCCTGTCTTTGATCTCTCCCACTATAGATTTTGTGGTGGTTTCTCTTCAATCTCTACACTGATGCAGCTTGTGTGTGGATTTCACTCCTCCATCCCCTGCAGATTCTGCTGTGGATTCTCTTCAATCTCTACACTGATGCAGCTTGTGTGTTATATCCCTCTCCCCTCCCCATGCAGATTGTGCTGTGGTTTCACTACTTTCTCTACACACTGATATTTGAGGATAGGTCATCAGTATATGATCGGTGGGGCTACGATTTGAATAGTGTGTGACTGAGATAGGGAAATTTAAGTTGTGAGCCCCAGTAGGGTCAGGGACTGATGTGAATGGTGACAATCTCTGCACTGCGGAATATGTTGGCACTATATTCTCAAGAATATATAAACCAGCTAAAAATAGTTGTGAATATATAGGAAGATGACCTTTTTATCGTATTACTGTTGATACATATTGTACACCGAGAAATTGTACGCAGATTTCACTTTTTCTCCTTCTTGACTTTATTTTTATTTTCTTCCCACTGGGTTTGTCTCTTTCTACAATTCACTCTCTACTGTCTTCCAAGAAAACATGGTAAGGTGCTGTATTCTGGAAATGCATGTACTCATCAGCAGCAAAGGGGTGAAAGAATTTTCTACCTAACAATTTAGATCCGTGAATTCATGCGTGCATGTTAGGTTGGGCATTATGTGAACGTTTATTCTGTAGGAGTGGCTGCCAGGTAGCTTTATTTCTAGAATCAGACATCAACATTTAGTGTGTCACAAGAAATGACCTCTCCTCACGTTCGAATGATTCACGTTTTGGGGAAAACATTGTAATATTTATAGTGATGAGTTTCTTGATTTTTGCATAGGTGGACATGGAAGCTTTTCTCACACTGACTGACGGTGACTTGAAGGAACTGGGCATTAAAACAGATGGTTCCAGACAGCAGATTTTAGCAGCCATTTCTGAACTCAATGCAGGAAAGGTGAGTAATCGCATGAACTTGACTAACATAAAATGTGGAGTAAAGGAAATTGCTGTACATGTTAAACGGTTCCATTCATTTCGATGGCATTATATCCGATATGTGATCACCACTAGCTTGACTACAGAACCATTAACCATGAACTAAATTTCTATTGTGAAGGGAAATATCGGTACTTGCTGACAATTTCTCAAGCTGCGATATACTGAGCAATAAACCATGGGCAGTAACTTTTCAGCTTATGCTTTATATAGCCTAAAAGGAACTTTGTCTCTTTGTTTTGTATTGCTCCAATGCATCAAAAAAGGGAAATGAAGCAACTTTGTATATTGTCTTGATTAGAAATATCCTAGTTTTGTGTCTCAATGGTTAGACCACAAACAATCCCTGTATAGTGTGATCCTGCAGTCACATATCACTCTTTCATCTGCCCCTCTCCCCTACGGTCTGTAGGTTAGCAAGAAGGAGGGGAGTAACATGTAAATGCAGGATCAGACTACACATGGTTTTGTTTGTAGTCTGTAACCATGGTGACATCTAGGTCTGCATAGGACCTGTAGACTCAAAACTGATTTTTTTAATAGAGACTTTTTACAGTGTGGTCTCCTTTTTTTTTTTTTTTTTTATTTTAGCTGCATTGGAGCAATAGAAAAATTTTATAAAGTCTTTTAACTAATCAGAAAATATCTGGTTAGAGAGCATATGTCACCAGTACAGATTTTTTTTTAAATTAGGGCATTTACAAAAAGTCCAATAGGTTAAGATTTTGGATTTATCTGCATCTACTAAACACCCCGTTAAATTACTAGTTGAAGACACAAATTAGGGCTCTTGGTACTTCTGAGTAACCAAAAGGTCTTAGTAAGAGGTAGCTTGCATTATTTACTTAAAGTGTTGGCTAGCTTTGAGCTCGCCCTTGGCATTTAAGGGGCCATTTAGTGGCTTAGAACACACTCACTCTCTTTGTAAATGCCCTAATTTAAAGTGGGCTGACCTGTTGATGGATGCTATCCATTAAACCTTTCTTGGTAACCGTTATTGGTTAGATGTATATGTGTGACAAGAACAGTATTTGAAGTTGTTTACCTTCTCACTCCCATTAATTTTTTATTTTTCCACTTTAAGGGTCGAGAAAGACAGATTCTGCAGGAAACCATTCACAATTTTCATTCCTCGTTTGAGAGCAGTGCTAGTAATACACAGCCCGCAGGTGCTCACCAGTGTAAGTACTCAACTGAACTTGGCAGGTTTAACTTAAAGAGCTAGAGTCTTTAAAAAATGCCCCGTGACCTAAGAGAGTCATTGTGCAGGTTTAGCCCTATATATAAAGGTTGTATATCGATATATTTATATAGTAATACCTTTAAACATCATGCACCTAGAAATATACTTTTCTGTCAAAGCACACATGTATATTCAGAATGAATCCGAATAATTACTATGGCACATCAGCGAATCTACAGAAACCGGTTCAGTGAGTATAAATTTCAACACACAGCCACCTCATGTTCGAAGTAGCATATTCTAGATTCACATTCGCCGCAAAAAATAACATTTTGCCAGTGTATTTAGAGTGCGTTTTATTTTTTCCTTTATGTGTTTCCAAATCTCATTGAGAATTGCTGTTATATGTAACATGTGGACTTTATACAGCAATACTCGGTTTTCTTGTTGAATATGTCTTTGTTTTTTCTTCTTCTTTTTGACAGCGCATTTTTTCAGCCACAATATTTTTTGTCGATTACACTTTAAAAGCAGTGACCTGTTACAGTCTCCTAGTCAGAGTGGCTCCTCCAATGGAGTAAAGAAAACAATGTTTTCCTTTTATCATGTGATGCTAAGAGAGGTGACCACTGCGGCTGTCACCCCTTAGAATTGCTTTTATATCTGACTGCCATTTTTTTTTTCTATAAGACCGTTCCTGACCTGTAGACATAAGGTGTCCGATACTACAGGACGGTTACTAAATGCATCCTCTATCCAGCTGTTTGCGATTGACTAGTATATGTTGTATGTCATTTGTGATTTTTAGTTTAGGTGATGTTTTGGTCACACCCAAATTTATTCGTAACGAAACCTGATGTAACAGAAGATTGTGGCTAGGGTTAAGGGGGTTTTACACAGGACGATTATCGGGCAGACAAGCATTCATATAATGCTCGTTGCCGATAATTGCCCTGTGTAAAAAGGGCAGCGATCAGTAGAAAAATGAGCAAACGCTTGATCATCTGCTGGTCGTATAGTTTTAAAAAAAGTAAAATATCGTTGTCGGCAGCACATCTCCCTGTGTAAACAGGGAGTCGCGCTGCCGACATGATAATAACGGATGGGGACAAACGGTTGGAGTAACGACCGCTCGTCCCTATCAATAGCTCCGTGTGACAGGAGCCAGCGAGCGCCGATCAATGATGTCTCATTGATCGGCGTTCGCTGCACCGGCCGCTTATCGGCCGGTGTAAAAGGGGCTTCAGACATAGACTTTGATTTGTAGTGAGTGATACATTGCTGCCCGTAGGAATGCATTGAGTAGCTTAAAAATCCCTGCAAAATTGCTCCTGATAAGTGTGTAGCTCTGTAATCCCAGCATTCAGCTCTTGACTGGAGTGATTTTGAAAAGATTTCCAGGCTACTCAATGCATTCTTCTGGACAGCGATTTATCCCACAGATTTTTGGGGAAGTAATATTATTAGCTGTAATGCATTCCTATGGACAGCGATTTATCTCTCACTACAAAAAAAATTACTAGGTCTAGTCCTGAATATGAAATTTGTAGCTGTGGTTTGATTTGTTTTATAATTTGTAAGCGAGTCCTCTGATGGCAGTAATTGGATTTATTTCCATATTGCAATGTGTAACAACATTGAATTCAAAGGGTATTTGTACTTTTGCAAAAAAAAATTATTGCTTTACTGCCTCTAACATAACTTTACATGAGACTAATGTAGTCTGATCATGCAGTCATTTGTCACTTCACTCCCTCTTTCTGCTACGCTAGACACATGACTGCAGAATCAGACTTATACGCAGGGTTTGTTTGGAGTCTGTAACCATGGAGACACACAGGTCTGCATAGGTGTACACAACAAATGGTAAGATTTTAAAAAAAAATAAAAAAAATGTCAGACCCATTTATATACATCGAAACTTTTTTTGAGACAGGCAACCTAAATCTTGTATATCATGGAAATGAAGATCTGTCACAGGAAATCTGATCTAGATAAAGGGGTAGTCTTCTCAGAGAGGTGGCCTTTTGGAGAGGTTTCACTATATTTGCTTCATTTTTTATATTTAAAGCAATAATGTAATACATAAATGTATTAGATGGGAATACTTTTTTTGTGGCAGCAGATTCATAGGATATGCCATAAATGTCTGATAGGTGCGGGTCCCGGGGCTTTCATCCGAGCAGTGGTTCGCCGGCCCTGCCTGAGAGACGATCTTGCTGATAATTGGGAGCTATGGAAACAGTGTAGCACTGCGAGCTATGGTTTTCAGAACTTGTGACTTATGAAAATAGTGGAGCTTGCTGTGCTACGCTGTTTCTGTAACTGACATTCACTTCTATGGAAGTTACCAAAAGAGTGTAGTTCAGCGAGCTCGGCCGTTTCCAGAATTCTGGCCACCGTTTCATTTGTTCTCCTTGATACAGGATATGGAGATATGTGTCCTGTGAATATGCCATAAATGTCTAAAATTGGAATAGATCTTAAGATGGGAGAGTGGTGGCGCCGGAACAGTGGGGGATTGAACAGGTGTTTGTTTTTTGTTTTATCGTAAACTTTCCTGCTTTCACAACAGACAGCACATGGACCCGTACAAGTCAATGGGGCTTTTTTTTCACACATCCATTTTCTCAACGGGGAGTGTGTACGCTGCGAGAAACCATTAGCAAGCCCTATTCTGGTCCCTTTTTTTGCAGACTAGACTTTCCAATTGAAGTCTGTGAGTGAGTGAAAAAAAAACATGGACGACGTTTTTGTGCTGTCCATTATTCACAGATCAGTCACTAAGTGATGCAGAAAACAAGATATTCATACAGATGAAAAACTGTTTTGTTTTCTACGAATGTAAATCGGACATGCTCGTAGGAATAAGACCTTAGCAAAAAATCCTCCAAGATTTTCTTGTATTTTGCAGCATTCATTTTACCTTGTACTCTCTTTTGCAGAGGCATTCACACAACGTAAACCAAACATACCATTTTCCTTGTCACAAAGTCGCCCTCTGTGTTTTTGTTTTACTTCATTGTGTTTGTTTTTCGCTCACTGATTTATCACTATTTGGACCTTTCAGATACAGGTGTTCCAATGGTCATTTGGATGTTAGTATATGCACACATACAGTTTTCTTGCCAAGCAAAAAAAAATTCCTTCCAGATTTTTGAGGCAGATTTTGAAACGTAAGCGTTTTTTAACACAAACTGCGGGTGGTTTTTAGTCAAAAAGACGCTCCAAACAAACTCAAAACAGCACTGTCTAACAGCGCTCTGACTAACAAGAGTGCATTCTATAGTTGTTATATTGCAGTTATCGTTTATTTCTCCACTTTGGACAATCCCGACTTTTTAGAAGGGTCTCTTGAGAATAATCTGATCACAGTGTCCTCCTGTTTGGACCCTCAGTGATCAGCTTTTATTTGTGGGGCCACCCTTCAGTAAGTGTTCAGTTTCCATGCAGTGCCGCCATTGGGGAAATCCGGCATTACACAGTGCCCGTTCAAATCAATGGGTTGTCTGTGTAATGCAGGACAGGTCTTGAAGATCGAGAGGCGCTCTTTGTAACCGCTCTCCACTCTGGCCAAGGTGAGGATCCTGAACTGATAACACCCCTCTATTAATTTAGTATTTACTAATGGGGTATATGAAAATGGGTTTCCTAAACAGAGAGCCCCTTTAACTGTAAGTTTGGTGACGAGTCTTCATTTTATTACATAATCTACACACTCTGTAAAAAGCATTTTTATTTATTTATTGTTAAAATAATTTTTCAAATAAAAACCATATTGATCCCCCATGATAGCTACTTTTTTTTTTTTTTAGTTAAAGGCAAAAGTTACAAATTTCTACAATGCAATTTAGGTTCAATAAAGTATTTTCCCGTTGATTAAAAATGTTCAAAAAATCCAATTGTGGAGGGTGAATAGTTTTTTTAGGGACTGCCGGATTTGACTGTTGTTGAATGTTAGTTGCAGGTGGTTTAGTTGTGAAACTTTGGCAGGTATTGTTGTAAGATACAGGTCCCGGTGTTCAGCCCAGTTAGCACTTTGCATTTTGATGCAGTTTTGGCGGCAATTTCCAACAGGAAATCCAGACAAGAAATCAACTATATTTTTATTTATGTAACTAATGTTATTGAGGATTTTTCATTCACATGCAGTGGAAACGTTTCAGATTTTGAGGATTGTGGATTTCACCAATTGAACTGTATTTTCTGGTGCAGAAAAATAACCAGTAAAAACTGCATCAAAATACAAAATGTGGTTTGGGCTTTTCATTCAGGTCATGGTAGGTCTAGCATAGTCAATCCACTATACCAGGGTTGTTTTATTAGGATCCATTTGCATATGTTCTATTGCGGAATATGGACATCATAGACAGGTACACCACCAGTTCCTCCTCATTAACCAGAGCACAGAGCTTTTACAAGAGCAGCTCCGGTTCTGGAGGAACTAGTCCAGCCATACATACATTGTCACCTATTTATTTGTCCTGCCGCCTCAAATGTGTGGCCGTCTGCAGCTTTCCTGGTAAAATCTGCTGAACATTGGAGGTTTCATCTGCGAGACCTGCAACAATTGGCTGATATCTAGCCGGTCTGCATTTAGAAAAGGATTTGTCCTGAAGTGACAACCTCTTAAAGGTGTGAATCACCAGCTCGGATCCAGTAATTGTTTGTTGTACGAAGATGTGAATTGTAGCATAAAGGTGTGAAAACCGCTCGTTCTGTGGATAAACGGAAAGTTTTCGGCTTAGACATGGTTTGTTTTGCTAACCTGTAAATCAGTTCCTTTCCATATCGTGTGCCTTACATCCACCCCAAGAGGGTCTCGTACCATTTAGATGTACAGAAACTTTTACCGTTCACCCTCTTATGGAGTTGCTTTACTTGATTATCACAACTGAATATCCAGTATGCTCCATGAGGGCTGAGCAAATGCTTTATAAAAAAATAAAACCCCCAAAAATCTGAATATTCTTCCAGTTGCCTTTGTACATGAAAATGTTCTGCCATTTGTATAATTTGTGTTTTCTGTCTTCATAGCTCCCTCTGTCTGTACAAAACCAAAAGCATCAGTTTCCAACAAGAGGTAGCATTGTGTTATCCGGGACAGCACGCAGACTTGGGATCCCGTTTCTTACCTGCTTGAAGACACCAACATCTTACCACAAATGGCGCACAGACACTGAGGCATGGTTCTACTCATCACTGTAGAGAACGCTGGGCACCTTCTGGCCAAAGAAGCTTAGTCCGAGAGGGAAGTTGTAAGATATTAATGTCTTGTCAAAACGTAATATATTTGTTCTAAATCTGGACTGTCTCGTATATTTGAGATTTCAATTGAATTATTTGATATAGAAAAAGCTGCCTTCAGGAATTTCTGGGCCCCATGCAGCCAAGGGGGGCGCACAAAGCAAAGTAGAGGGAGGTGTGGCTGGTGTGAGAGCAAACTGGCAGTGTGGAGGGGCAGAGGCAGGAGGTAGGCAAGGAGTGGCAGGCTCAGGAGACGCAATTCTGACAGGGGTACTTGAGAGGGCCAGGGTACAGACAGGTGGACAGGGGCTCTGTGGTGGGCCAAGTGGGAGACCGTAGTTCTGCAGAGACCCTTTAGGGATGTAAGAGGCAACATACTAAACAATTATTGCACTATTATTGCATTATTGCTTATACGCAGAAAAGTCACTCCATCATGCAGTTCTTGCTGCTGCTTCTGGATCCCGCAGTCTCTAAGCCTTCATCTCCTCCTCACACACAGCACCCACATCCTCTAAGACTATTTGTAAAAATTAGTTTAGACCCCAGTACAGATGACAAAATTAATTTAGACCCCAGAAAAGACCCCCCCCCCAAAAAAAAAACAACCCAGAATTAATATCCCAGGCCAGTCCCCAAAGCTATTTAGACACTTATTCACAAGGACCCCTCCCTGAGGTTAGGCCTCACCAGTTAGATTTTATGGTCTATCTAGTGGATCTGGGAGTTGGATGACATAATATTTATTGGTGGGAACTATGAGTGTAGACTATTTGACAAGGGCGATGTCAAAGAGATGAGCAATTTACCAGCCCTATATGAGGGCAGGGGGCCTAATCTACCAAGAATTAAGCCTTTATATAGAAGGGAGGGGCACATTCTGTGAAGAAGGGTTGCAGGAGAAATGATAGAAGGTGGCAGGGCAGGCGCAAGGTAGCAGGGCCTCTGCAAAGAGAAGACCCAGTACAAAGTAGTAGCTGCTAGCTACAGGGCCTCTGTACGTGGAACAGAGCAACAGCAGGAGACACAAGACTACAGGGTCTCTTAGAGGGGCGGGGGACACACCTTAGCAGGGGCTCTGGGTGGGCAGGTGGGGATCAGTAGGTTGCAGGGGCTCTTATGGGGGATGTGGCAGAGAAGAGAGACGATGGGAGGGGGGGGGGGGACAACTAGCCTGGCATTGGCTCTCTAGGAATGGTCCATGGGAGAAGGGGGGCCGGTAAAAAATAATTTTACGTTTTAGTGAAATTAGGGTTTGTACAGGACACAGGCAGGCAGTAGCATCAGGAACTCTCCCCATGATATCCCTCCCTCTATCCCACAGTCTAGTCTGACACGCACTCTCTGGGTTAGGCTGGGGCTAGACTTTTGTTTTGTAATGAGCAATAAATCGCTGTCCCTAGGAATGAATTGAGTAACTTGAAAATCCCTTTAAAATCGCTCCTGACAAGCGTGTAGCTCTGAAATCCCAGTCTGTCGCGTTTAAAATATAAATCACTGTCAAAGCTCTTGACTGGAGTGATTTTGAAGGGATTATCAAGCTAGTCAATGCATTCCTGTGGACAGCAATTTATCGCACACTACAAAGATAAACATCTAGGTCTAGCCCCAGTCTTCGGGTAGGAACACACTAGGCATAAACACTGCAGACTTTCCGCATTGTATTTCATTGCAGAAAATCCACAGCGTAATACAGCAGTGTGGGGTGTGAACAAATGTTAGTCACACAGAGCAGAAAATATTCACCGTAAAAACGTTCATAAATTGACCTGCGGTGCGGTTCTTGAATACGCAGAATGTTAATTTATGCTCCGAGTCACTGCTCTTCTGTTGTGGGTTTTCCCCATTGAATTCAATGGGGAGGTAAGACCCGAAAGAAAGTGCTATATGTTGGGACTTTTTTGTTTTTTAGGTAGGATTAATAAAAACAGCTCATACTTACCCCCAGCCGTAGTCCTAGCGCTGTGATCCTTTCTTCTGAGCACAGCCTATCCTCCTGGGATGGTGTTTTATCCCATGTGACTGCTGCAACCAGTCAAGGGAGGTCACATGGAGCCGGCTACGCTCAGAAGAGAGGGATGCGTTACAATGACTACAGCTGGGGTAAGCTTAAACTATTTATTACTACAAAATTTCCGCAGTGGACATGCCACCTGAAAACTGCAACGTGGTGTGCTGCGGGTTCTAGGTTGGATGCGCTGTGTAGTTTTACGCAGCGTATCTGCCTAGTGTTCCTACCCTTAGGACTGCTGCTGGCTGCTGTCCGGATGATGGTGGACTCCAAACTCCACGGGGTTCTTAAGATTCCACCTCCTTGTCTCCTCCCTTCCTTACATGCCATGTCGATGTCAAGGAGGAGAACAGAGGAGCATGTGACCACCGATCCTTGTTGACTTTGGGGTTGGCACCCTATGGATTTACTTCGCTGCAAAGAACATGAAACATAAAAGTGGAAGCACAGGGCCCTTGGGCCCCATTGCAGTGACCTGATGCCTCGGTGGGTGGTGGTGATGTGCAGTTGCAGCAGACACCTGATGCCAGCCCTGGATGTTGGTAAATGTTTAACCAGGCGCAGATCCAGAAACTGAATATGCACGTCATTTTTTTCCCCAACAAGCTCTACTTCTGGTTATAGGAATCATATCTTCAAAACTCCTACTAAGGAACAGTAATCCATAAATAGCTTAAAATATGCTGATTCCGAATCGGCAACTTTTATCTTTCCACACACATGCACTCCCCTCACTAAGCCCACAAACAGGCCGTTCACTGCGTGAGGATGACGAGTCAATGCAGTCCTCTCCATTATATCACCAAGATTAGTAGTCCGTTATGCATTCGCAAGAGGGGAGTAGAAAGATAAAAATAGATTTGAAATCGGCATCTTTCAAGTTATTTACGGATTGTATTTTTTATTTTTATTTTTGAAGGTGACAGTCCTTGTACGGCACAATAGTACTTCACATTGCCAGTGTGTAACTGCCATTGTTTACCACCACCACCACCTTCATTAGAAAAGCGGTAAAAAAAACAACTTTGTAAAAAGGGGCAAGCGTGATGGATTTATGAGACACACAATAAATATCATTTGTTGTTTTTTTTTTTACCTGCAGGTAAAAAAAATAATATAACTAGGCCATGAAATTTATTTTTGCGCTAAGTATATTTGCACAAATATAAGGCTATGTTCTCATAGTAGAATGTGAACTGTAGGATTTGCAGATTCTTTCAGAGGGGCGGGAGAGGCAGCGCATTCTTCCTTTTCACTGTGAACTTAGGCCTCATTCACACGACAGTGTCCGAGTGTCGGCAGGGAAAATCTGCCGTTTTTTCCCGGCCGGTTTGCATCCGTTCCGGGCCGTGTTGCTGTTTTTACCGGCCAATTTGGACCCGATTTGCATCCGTTTTAAAATCGGATGAATTTCATTTAAATTTGTTGCCACACACAGCCCTTTGTAGATAATGCCACCCTGCAGGTGATGCCACCCAGCCCCCTGCAGGTGATGCCACCCAGCCCCCTGCAGGTTGCACCCATCCCCCCCCCCCTTCCAGGAGAAGTCACTCACTTCAATGTCCATATATGGACAGTGTAGTCACTGACTTCTCCTGGAGAGGAATTCCCTGCCACAGGTCGGAAATTCCGCTTCAGAAGTGAGTGACGTCACTGTGTCCATATATGGACAGTGTAGTCACTCACTTCTCCTGTAGCGGCATCCCCGGCCATAGAGTCGGGGATTCCGCTGCAGAAGTGAGTGACATCGCTGTGTCCATATATGGACAGTGTAGTCACTCACTTCTCCTGTAGCGGCATCCCCGGCCATAGAGTCGGGGATTCCGCTGCAGAAGTGAGTGACTTCGCTGTGTCCATATATGGACAGTGTAGTCACTCACTTCTCCTGTAGCGGAATCCCCAATCCCCGGCCGGGGATTGGGGATTCCCACTCCTACAGGGAGCAAAAAAAAGACCCTCCTCCTCCTCCTCACATGCACTCTGTACTGTGAGGAGGAGAGGAGAGAGAGCGCGAGCGACGGTAGACCCGGCCATCACTCGGGACACATTCCGGTGATGGCCGTGTATTACCCGGCCCCATAGACTTCTATGGGGGCCGGGTACACAACCGAAAATAGGGCATGTCCCATTTTTTGACGGCCGGTTTTCCAGACCCGTCAAAAAATCGGTCGTGTGAATAGCCCCATTAGGGGTCTATTGTTCCTAATGCCTTACGCCTCATTCACACGACAGGGTCCGAGTGTCGGCCGATAAAATCGGCTGTTTTGCATCCGTTCTGATTCCGTTTCGGGCCATGTTGCAGTTTTTAACGGCCGCTTTTGACCCGTTTTGCATCCGTTTTTTCCCTGTCTGTTTTAAAATCAGATGAATTTCATTTAAATTTGTTGCCACACACAGCCCTTTGTAGATGCCACCCTGCCCCCTGCAGGTGATGCCACACAGCCCCCTGCAGGTTGCACCCATCCTCCCCCCCCCCCCCCCCACATTCCAGGAGAAGTCACTGACTTCAATGTCCATATATGCCTTATATAAACCCTGTCGTGTGAATAAGGGCTTAGGTTGGGTTCACACATGGCAAAATTGTTTTGAAAAGTACACATGTAAAAAAAAAAAACATGCGTTTCAAGAGTTTTTAATTGAGACATTTTGTAGAACCATTGACCCCAAAAACGAAGACTCTGTTTATGTAGGCTCTCATATTTTACAATAGACTTTTTTAAAGGCTATGCCCTCTTTTCAATGTATATATATTTTTCTTTAATTAAATCAATGTTTGTGTTTTTTAGCACTTTTCTATTTGACTTTTATTAAAAACTTGTTTTTTCGATAGAGCTGCTATTTACCCTGTATACATAGAAGCTGTATTGTTCTCTCTCAGCCAGTTCATCTGAAAAAATATACAGGATACATAGAAGCTGTATCATATAAAGTAAAGTCAATTATAAAAAAAAAAACTGCTTAAAAACACTAAAACATTGATTTAATAAAATAAAAAAATTCTTGGGGGGCGTGGCCTGGTAATGGCGCCGAGCGGACGTGTGGACTGAGAGCTCCGCTACAGACTTCATCCCAGCAAGCTCTTTAGCATGAGAAAGCAGAGGCAAACGGCACCCCGATGAGCAGGAGAACACCCAGGCATACAGGCACACCGTCCAGACCACAATCGAGGGCATTAACCGGAGGTATTCACAGGTATTTTGGCGACACAGTGAGGGGAGGGAAATCCAAGATGGCGCCGCCGGGCCCTGAACGCCGGACCAGGGGAAATGGAACCACAGTACAGGACGCTTCTCCTATAGCTCCCCCATCTCCAGCCCAAAACTCCTCTCCTAGCTCCTCGTCGCCTCAGAAGAACGACACAGGCCTAACCACGCAAATGGTTGCGACAGATATGATCTCTGTTCCAGGGAATATGCTTATGGAGCTAAAACAACAACTTGCTGCAGTTCCAACAAAGGGAGACATGGAAGCCTATGAGATTCAGGCGCTGACATGCAATCTTTCTCAGCTTACAGACCAGGTACAGAGCATGGATGGAGATATTACAGCGACTTCTCAGGCACAAGCAGCACATCAGTCGACACTGGAGCAACATACTCAGCAAATCCATATGCTGTTTAATATCGCTGAAGATCATGAAAACCGCAACCGGCGGAATAATTTGCGTGTCCGTGGCCTGCCGGAGACATATAGCACTGCCTCTATAGTCCCTACCCTGAAGGGCCTATTCAACTCTCTCCTGGGACGTGAGCCTGAATCTGCTCTGGAAATTGATAGAGCACACCGCACTCTGGGTCCTAGAAACGCAGACCCCGATAGGCCGAGAGATATCCTGTGCCGCATTCACTACTTCACGCTGAAGGAAGAAATATTACGAAAAGCCAGAGATAAAGGCGATATTGTATGGGAGGGGACGAAACTTCAACTCTTATCTGATCTCTCCAAAATGACTTTGGATAAATGTAGGAACTTGCACCCTTTACTGGATGTTCTGCGTGAGAACGGGATTCCATATTCTTGGGGATATCCGTTCCAGCTTCAAGTCAGGAAAGATGGCGTTCTCTTCTTCGTCCGGGAACTAGCCGACATTCCAGAGTTCTGTGAGGCGTTAGACATCCCAAGAGTCTCCATATTGGACTGGCCCTCAACTCCGTTTCTTCCCCAAAGAGCGCACCAAGGTCGGCGCGGCAGATCTCCAGCCCTTCGCGGACGGCGTCAGGAGCGACGACAGATGGAACCGGTTCCAGAAAATTAAGTGGTGGTCGTGAGTATAAATACTCACCCACAGGTAGCATAATTATAAGCCCTTGCCGGCTTTGATGCGGAACTCTCATGATTACCTATTTGTATTCTATTCATTCTACAGGGACACAGGTTGAGGGTTCATGATGTTTTTTGAGAGAATCTAGAACGAATACCTTGATGTGATATGCTTTTATACAACTGTGCTCCGGTTAGAGATAGACGAGGTTCATTAGCATTTTTCATAAATGTGTCACTTTAATGGTACACTGTTCCAATATTTGCCTCTGAATGTATATTTAAGGTTCCGCACCATCTCATGGGGCATACCATATTGCCTTAGATAATACCGCTTAACGGGTGTTCTCCATAGCTCCTTTTGGTGCTATACTATACTGTTCTCTTGATACTTATTCATATTGTATTATTTCATGTTGTTCTTCCTGCTATATTTTTTCAGTAATATTGCTGGGGTGATAGTCTAAGCGTTCGCTAGGTTCCTGACTAGTCACTCTTCCAATTAGGGATTCACTGGTTCGCCAGTGTTACTTGGTTTGTAATATCTCTCTGATTTAGTCATCAGAGAGTGGGTTTTCACCCTTATTCTATACTTCATTTTCGAAGTTCGTTTTCTTTGTATTTGTTTTAATTTCTCCTATACCTAAACTTATCCCCCTTCCCGCCTTTTTAGTGTGAGGGGATGGCCTCCCTAAAGATGTGCACTCTGAATGTCAGGGGATTTAATGCTCCTGAAAAACGCGCACAGATCCTTTATGACATGCATAAAGAGAGGGTCCAACTCTTGTTTTTACAGGAGACCCATTTTAAAACAGCACACATCCCTCGTCTTAGCACTCAATATTACTCCAAGTGGTATCATAGCACGAATACGGAGTCCAAAAGCAAAGGGGTTAGTATTGCAATTCATAAGTCCCTATTGCACGAGGTATTGGCGACGGCATCAGACACGGAGGGTCGCTACTTATTTGTCAAAATTTCTCTACATGGCAAGGTGATTACGTTGGCTAACTTTTATTTGCCTAATCAGGATCAGGCTAGGGTGTGCAGGTCATTGTTGCGTAGGCTGGAGGATTTCTCAGAAGGGCTGCTGGTAATTGGAGCCAATTTTAACCTAGTGTTGGACAGATATCTTGACTCTTCGTCTGGTAAAAGATCGGTACCTAGGTCACATTTGTCAGCTTTATCATCTACATTACATACAATGCAGTTAGTCGATGTGTGGCGCACGCTCCACCCACAAACCAAAGATTACACCTACTTTTCAGCGTTTCACAATTCATATAGTAGAATTGACATGTTCCTTCTCAGCCACCATCTCCTCACATGGAAACCCACCACAATGATTGGGAATGTACTCTGGTCGGATCATGCTCCGGTGTATCTGATTTTAGATATCCCAGATAAGCCGAAACATTTTAAGAACTGGAAGCTGAATGACAACCTCCTAAACGACACAGTCTGTATGACTGCAATGAAGAACTCTATTCAGTCCTTCATTCTTAATCATACAGCTGACACAACAGCCCTACCACTGCAATGGGAGGCGTTGAAATGTGTGTTAGGCCTCATTTACACGAGCGTATTATACGCGCGTGCGACGCGCGTGCTTTTCACGCGTGTCGTACGCACCTATAATAGTCTATGGGGCTGTTTAGACGATGCGTGAATTTTGCGCTGCGTGAGTGCGTTGCGTAAAACTCACGACATGTTCTATATTCTTGCGTTTTTCACGCAACACGCACCCATTGACTTCAATGGGTGCGTGAAAACAACGCATGCCACACGGACAGTCCTGCGTTGCATGCGCGAAAATCACGCAAGAGCTGTCAAAAGGATGAATGTAAACAGAAAAGCACCACGTGCTTTTCTGGTTACAAACATCCAAACGGAGTGTCAAATTAGAGATGAGCGCACCGAACTTCACCGGGTTCGGCCGAACTCGTTTTGACCGAACCCGGCAAAAAATGTTCGGGTACGCGACGTCAGGAGACAGTCACTGCCCACGGTGCTCAAAGACTTAAACTGTTTCAGCACCATGGACAGTGACTTTCGATCACAATATACATATACGTGTAAAAAAAAAACAGAAGTTCGGACTTACCGATAAGTCCCGGCTCCTTCCTCCAGTCCGACCTCCCGGGATGACAATTCAGGCCAAGTGACAGCTGCAGCCAATCACAGGCCAAGCACAGGCTGCAGCCAATCACAGGCTGCAGCGGTCTCATGGCCTGCCGCGTCATCCTGGGAGGTGGGGCCGGATGACAAGAGAGGGACGCGTCACCAAGGCAACGGCCGGGAGACCGGACTGGAGGAAGCAGGCAGTTCATGGTAAGTTTGAACGTCTTTTTTTATTCACAGGTTGGTGTATATTGTGATCGGCATTCACTGATGAGGGTGCTGAAAGAGTTACTGCCGATCAGTTAGCTCTTTCAGCACCTTGGACAGTGACGGGCGTCGACTACCTCATCTCTATGATGGCAGCTGCGTGAAAATCACGCAGCCGCGCATCATACACGGATGACACACGGAGCTGTCAAATGCCTTTTGCGCGCGCAAAACGCAGCGTTTTTTGCGCGCGCAAAACGCACACGCTCGTGTAAATCCGGCCTTAAGAGGAGTTCTCATTCAACATGGGTCACGCCTGAAGAGGGAGAAAGGAGCCCAAATGACCAAATTATTACATAAGATCAATGTCCTTGAGACCCAACATAAACGCACGCAACTCCTCACTACATTCTCAGAACTCGGCCTTGCTAGGAACCAACTTAGGGAGCTGCTTGACCAAACATACACGAGGTATAGAGACAGGAATCGGAAGTACTTTTATGAACTCGCCGACAAGTGTGGACGACCTCTCGCAAGGGCGCTGCATCCCAGATCACAGGCTGCATATATCCCTAAATTACATACAGCATCATGGCAGGTGGTTTCTGATCCCAAGGACATCACCATGGGTTTCCAGCAATACTATTCTTCCCTATACAATATTAAGGGTAGCTTACATGACATTCCAGTGGAAACATTACACTCCAAAATAGATGAGTATTTGAATGAGACTCCAGTCCCTACCCTTTCCCGTGCAGACTCTGACATGTTAGAGTCCGATTTCACAGAGGGCGAAGTGCTGCAAGCTTTTAAGGACTCTCCATTGGGAAAGAGTCCGGGACCTGACGGTTTCAATAACAAATTCTACAAAACATTCCAGGAGTTTCTAATTCCTTTTTTAACAAGGGTTTTCAACTCCATCACTCCAACATGCGGCTTCGCCCAACAGTCGCCTGAGGCACACATCACATTGCTACCAAAACCGGGGAAAGACCCTACGTCTTGCCCTAATTTCCGCCCGATTTCACTGATCAACGTGGATGTCAAATTATTTGCGAAGATCATTGCATCACGCATGTCTCCTATTTTACCGTCTCTCATCCACGATGATCAGGTGGGATTCGTCAAGGGACGAGAGGCTAGAGACAATACAAACAAGACCATCCTTCTCATGTCTTATGCACAACGACAACGGATCCCTACCTGCCTGCTCTCAGTAGACGCCGAAAAGGCGTTCGATATGGTAAGTTGGCAATTCCTTGGGAGGGCATTGTCACAAATTGGTTTGGGCGACAACATGCTTGGAAAAATAATGTCTTTATACACAAAACCTACAGCCAGGGTTCGCGTGAATGGGCTATTATCAGATCCACTGCACATTTCAAATGGTACTAGACAGGGATGCCCGTTATCCCCTATCTTATACGTGCTCACCATGGAACATTTGGCTAGTGCATTGCGGAAAAACTCTTCCATAAAAGGAATAAACGTGAGATCAATGCATACTAAACTTGCTTTATATGCAGATGACCTCCTCTTGTATGTAACTGAACCTATTGTGACTTTGCCATCCATCCTTAAAGGGAATGTGTTGCCAGAAAAACATGTTTTTTTTTTAAAAATTAAACATTTAGTGTGTGGGTGATTAAACATTGTTCAAATTTTTTTTATTTTTTTCACGAGTCAGGAAATATTATAAATTAATTCTAATTTATAATACTACCCATTTTTGGTCACTAGATGGAGCTATCCCCAAAATTGCAGCTTTGCAAAATTGGGTAAAAAGCCCTCGCTCTAGTGAGCTCTCAGCATCCCCCCCTCCTTTATCCTGGCTAGTGCCGGGATAAACGAGGGGTTTGAACGGTGTAACCTCCTACACTGTGTGTCGCCATTTTTTGAGCTAACACACAGTGTAGTAGGTTTACATACAGTAGTAAACACACACAAACACGTACATACATTGAAATCTCTTACCTGCTCCTGCCGCCGCGGCTCCCTCCGGCCCGTCCGCTCCGTTTGCTGCCGCTGGTCCAAGTGCACAAATCCGGAAGCCGCGACCGGAAGTAGTAATATTACTGTCCGGCCGCGACTTCCGGTCCACAGGAAAATGGCGCCGGACGGCGCCAATTTCGAATTGGACTGTGTGGGAGCGGCGCATGCGCAGTTCCCACACAGACGCCGTACACGGAAGTCAATGGGACGGGAGCCGTTCGCAGTCCCTATGGGACTGTGGCTGCCGTATTCCATGTCTGTATGTGTCGTTAATCGACACACAGAAATGGAACAAAAAATGGCAGCCCCCATAGGGAAGAAAAAGTGTAAAAATAAGAAAAAGTAAAACACAAACACACAAATGAATATAAACGTTTTTAATAAAGCACTAACATCTTTAACATATAAAAAAATAATTTGTGATGACACTGTTCCTTTAAGGAATTCGAACGTTTCAGTCAGCTCAGCAACTTCAAAGTCAACTACTCTAAAACTGAAGCTTTAAATGTCTCCCTCAGCAGTGAGTTGGTGGAACAATTAAAACAACTTCCCATTCAAATGGCAGCAAAAATCTCTAAAGTACCTGGGAATCAATATCCCAACTGATTTGACAGAGTTGTTCCGTCTGAATTACACCTCTTTATTGCATCGCACAATGAAAGACGTGGAGCAATACTCTTCGGCTCGCCTTTCTTGGTTTGGCCGAATTAATGCGGTAAAAATGGACATTTTACCTAGATTTTTATATCTATTTCAGACGGTCCCGATTCTGGCAACTCAACCCTATTTCCGTCAGTTACATAGAAGCATAAATAAATTTATTTGGGGATCTAAAAAACCCCGAATAAGCCTGAAAGTGCTCTGTAAACCAAAATCGGAGGGACGGGCGGGGCTACCAGATTTTAAAAAATATCACTCTGCAGCATTGCTGATGAGAATCGCTGACTGGTTTAGATCATATACTCACAAACAATGGGTTCGTTTGGAATTTGAAATTTCCCCTTTACGACCAACATCTCTCCCATGGATGGCCAAACAGCTCAGAAATACCTCTATGCTACCATCGTTAACTCAAAACTTTTTAGTGGCTTGGGACAGGGAGGCAGCCGCTTTTAATCTAACCCATTGTCCTGGTCCTTTCACTCCTTTATTTGACAATCCAGACTTTACACCGGCAGTGGGAGTCGAGGAGTTTCTTTCTTGGAAAAAGCAGGACAATGTCAGACTAGCTTCCACACTCACTGACACTCATGAGCTCCCCACTTTACTGTCCTTGAGGGAATCGTGTCCTCACAAAAGACTATCTTGGTTGGAGTACCTACAGCTTAGGGCATACATTTCCTCTTTCCCAGACAATGAGGCTATCACTTTAGACAAAACAGCACTGGAAGTCTTTCTACGGATACCCTCCATGCCGACCAAACTGTTATCAACAATGCACGTCTTTCTTCGTGACTGCTCTGAGCTGTCTCAACTTAGATATGTACAGGCGTGGGAGCACGAATTGGGGTTGCATATACAGGAGAAGGATTGGCAAAAACATTTTTTGCTTACCCATAAACTGCCATCAGCCTGTTACGCACAGGAAAAGAATTTTAAAATTCTCACCCGTTGGTATCGATACCCGGTCTTGTTACATAAAGCTTTTCCCTCCGTGTCTGACCAATGTTGGCGCTGCCTTACCGCTTTGGGAACCATGTTGCACATATGGTGGGAATGTCCCATATTATCTCCATTTTGGATTAACATATTCGAACTATATAATGTGCGGTTTGATTCCCAGACTCCTATTGAACCTGCCATTGGACTACTGTCCCTTTTGCCAGGCAACGTCACAGCCTTGAAAAAAGGTATTTTCAGGCACTTTCTCACTGCAGCTAGGTTCGTGATTCCTAGACACTGGAAATCCACGAGGTGCCCCTCTCTTCGTGAATGGGTTACCGAATTAACTCATATCATGAGAATGGAAGGCCTTCTGGCAGGGGACAATGGCAAACGAGACAGATTCATGGCTACATGGAGGAGCTGGATTCTGTTTGCAGAAAGCAAAGCCCTGCCACGTTGGCTGGAAGAACACACCTAAATCTTCTTTGGCGTCCGTACGTCTTGATCAGAGGCCCCCCCCTCTCCACTATATATCTTACCTGTCCCGCGGTCCTCCCCTCTTCCGTTTTCTTTTCTCCCCCCCCTGTCTCTTAATTTTATTTTTATTATATGTTCCCTTTTTTTGCACTATATTATATAATACATCAGATTGATTATATTGTGCTATTTCTTCAGTACTTATTTGTGCCTTATTGAATGGTTCTTACACAAGGTACACTGCTTAATGCCAACAATGTATATGCTCTTTATGTATAACATTCACATTGTATGCAAAAATCTTATGTACAGTGGTTCAGTTGAACTGCCACTCGTTCAAATGCATTGAAGTTGTAATTTGTTTGTATTGAAAATTTAATAAACTTTGATAAAGAAAAAAAAAAAGAAAAAATTCTGGTGTGCGTAGTCTATAAACTAACTACAATTTTTGGACAGAAACAAAAACAAAAAGCACCAAAAATTGCCAGAGAAGAGTGTAAATTGAAACAAAACAGTGGACATATCACACAAAAACACCGAAAAAAAGCCATACTTACAAATGGACACAGCCAGGTCAGAAACGCAGATGAAGGGGAGTGAGCAGGTGCTTTAAATAATAGTAACCACTCCCACTAGTCTTGAGGGGAGTGGTGTGTGGTGCATGGGATGTGTAGTAAAAAATAATAAATGAATAGTGTATGTGCAAGTGATAATAGGGGTGAAATCTAGGGGGCAGTAATGAGTAAAGTGCATACATAAAGATAAATGAATAATGGGGTGCCAGTGTGTGAAACATGAAGGGATAGTGTGTAGGTCATGAGGCGCAGTCTGAATCTGGGAGAGTATGGTGTGCTGTTTGGCATAGTAAGCAGGGTAGCCCGCTCTATGAATTATCAAGGCGTCACAAATAGGCTTCTACCTGGATATACACACTGCGCTTCATGACCTACACACTATCCCTCCATGTTTCACACACTGGCACCCCATTATTCATTTATCTTTATTTATGCACTTTACTCATTACTGCCCCCTAGATTTCACCCCTATTATCACTTGCACATACACTATTCCTTTATTATTTTTTACTACACATCCCATGCACTACACACCACTCCTCTCTAGACTAGTGGGAGTGGCTATTATTATTTAATGAACGTGTTCACGCTCCATCAGCGTTTCTGACCTGGCTGTGTCCATTTGTAAGTATGGCCTTTTTTCAATGTTTAAAAAAAAAAAAAAGTGTAAATTCAGCATAAAGAAGTTTCAGGAAATTTACAGAGGTCGCAGACAGGGAACAAGGAACTACAGGCTGCTGGAGGGTGAGGAAGATGCAAGTTTCCTCTAATTTATATATTACAAGGTTTAATATAATCACACGTGCTACAGATTCACGCAATAGGAGTTATAATGGTAGATCCTCTTTAAAGATGTATTTACGCACGGCGGCTTTGTGTTTTATTTTTTTTGCCACGAAAGTCACGGCAAAAAAAATTGCAGCACAAAATGGTTTTGCAGAACGGTGTCACTTTTGCTGGTTTTTTTTAAAAAAAACAAAAAAAAAAACGGTTGCTGCTTCTTTATAACCACGATTTTGCAATAGACAAAATAAAAATGGCCACGGGTGAGAGGCTACTTCTTGTCTGTATTTAGCATCTGTATTTGGAAGCCAAAATTACGTGTGGCACTGAAAAGTTGCAAATCTTTCCATCATAGTTTTCTCCTGGTTTTGGTTTACAAATTCTGACCTAAATGCTGCTGTGTGAATGTAGGCTAAGGATGCATTCACACACAAATTATGCCGCAAAGTTATGGGCCATGTAAAAGAACCTTCCGAGTGTGTTCACTCTAAGGGCTTATTCACAAGGTACAGTTAGGGTATGTTCACACGTAGTCAACAAAAACGTCTGAAAATCCAGAGCTGTTTTCAAGGGAAAACAGACCCTGCTTTTCAGACGTTTTTTTTACCAACTCACATTTTTCGCGGCGTTTTTCGTGCCGTTTTCTACGTCCGTTTTTGGAGCTGTTTTCATTGGAGTCTATGAGAAAACAGCTCCAAAAACGTCCAAAGAAGTGTCCTGCACTTCTTTTGACGAGGCTGTATTTTTACGGGTCGTCGTTTGACAGGTGTCAAACGACGACCCGTAAATAACAGGTCGTCTGCACAGTACGTCGGCAAACCCATTCAAATGAATGGGCAGATGTTTGCCGACGTATTGTAGCCCTATTTTCAGACGTAAAACGAGGCATAATACACCTCGTTTACGTCTGAAAATAGGTCGTGTGAACCCAGCCTTAAGTTACAATTCATTACTGGAAAATAGTGTCAAAATGCAACCGTTTTCCGGTAATGAACTGTGATTTCACTGAACCTTGTGGAATATGTCCTTAATACCCCATACTGCACAGGTTCGTCCACCGCTCCATTCACTTTCTATGGGATTGCTCCAGACAGCAGAGTTTAGTTCTTGGGATCGGCAGGAGACCCAGCACTCGGACCCCCACCAGTCATTTATGACCTAACATGTGAATGCAGGTGATGGATCAGGTTTATGGCTGAACCCCTTTAGACGATGTTCAGATTATTTTTTTGTGAAAAATTGACGTAAAATTGCAGAGAATCTGTGGCAGAAAGCCAAGGTTGACCCTTTAATTTCTGCTAATTCACTGGGGCTCACTTCACTGCCTGTGGCTACCAGACGTAATTTCTCACATATATATATTATAGTTAAAAAAAAAATTAATAAAGTGAGTAAATATATATTTATTTTTTTTACACACATTTTACTACGAAAGAAGATTACCAATAAGGGCCTGTTCACATCAGAGTTGGCTTTCCGTTCCAGGGTTCCGTTGGAGGTTTCCGTCGGGTGAACACCGCAACGGAAAGTCAAACTGAAACCACAGCTTCCGTTTCAGTCACCATTGAGATCAATGATGACTGAAACATTGCTAATGGTTTCCGTTCATCACCATTCCAACAGGTTTCCGTTTTGACGGAATCTATAGCGCAGTCAACTGCGCTGTCGATTCCGTTGGAAAAACGAAATGGTGACGAACGGAAACCATTAGCAATGTTTCCGTCACAATTGACTTTCCGTTGCGGGGTTCACCCAACGGAAACCTCATGTGAACAGGCCCTAAGACTGCTGCAAAAACAGCATATGTGAGTACAGAGTTAAGCCTGCTGCACACAGTGGATTTGTTGCAGATTTTTCATCCAGAAAAAAATTAAGTGGAAGACTGTTGTAGGCAAACAGATGAAATTTAAAAAAAATCTCATCCACATGTTGCTGTACATTTTCTGCACTGAAATCAGTCTACTGCGGATCTTCAAATCTGCAGCATGCTCACCCTCAAAGGGTGAATTTCACTGTGAGCTTCCAGAACAATGTAGAAGGGCGGAAATCCCCATGTAAAAAAAAATCTGTGTGTGTGTGTGTGTACACCCTTATAGCAGTGGCAATGAATGCCATTTAGACATTTAACAGTCATAAGCAGAATTCCAGTTTCTTTATTAAAATGTTTAATTACTTGCATAATATGGGCTATTTCGTTTGACAACCCGGTGTTACAGAATCTGACATGCAGTTGTACACTGAACATATGCAGCTTTGTTCTTGATACAATGGTTGATCAAACAGCAGTGACAAACTCATATGCATTCACAAGTTACCAGCCTTGCATGCCAAGTGTTTTAGTATCACCTGGGTTCTACCAGCCATTTACTAGGGAACGACCACCTTTATCCAGTCGCTGAACTATTTTTGGCTTAATGAAGGACATGCAGAATGTCACAAAGGAGGAGTCACATAATCGCAGTTAATAATAATAAACAAAAACACAACACATGTTTGTTGAGGAAAAACGTTTCAAATTGCATTCCATTTGCCACGTGGAGGTACAGACAAAATATATACCAAGAAACCAAAACTAGGCTTTATTTGTGCTTCTATTCTGCTGGTAGGGATTGCAAACGATGCTCCTGGTTGATGGATGTTTGCATAGTCTGTACAAGGGCAATAAGTCGCACTCAGCATAATGTTTAAAGGGGTATTACCATAGTAAAAAATTGCCTATTCACAGGATAGGCAATTGTCAAATCGCTGGGGGCTCCACCGATCGACGGAACGGGTGGCCCGGGTCCCCCATTCCTTCGCTCTGCTCAATCGCAGCAAGGAGGAACTTAAATGGAGTGGTGGTCAAGCATGCGCCCGCATTTTCATTCAATGTCTATGGGAATGACTAAAAACAGCAGAGTGCTGTACTCAGCTGTTTCTGTCATTCCCAAAGATTCAAAGGATCGGCAGTCAAGCATGTGTTCTCTCTATTCAATGTCCCCCTCACTGCGGTCGAGCAGTCCCCCTGTTTTCGTGATTCATGGGGGTCCCAGCGATTTCTAAAATTCCCTTCCATCTCGTGGATAAGTGATAATTGTCAATTCTGGAAATACACCTTTATTAAGAGCTAAACCGGATTATACCTTTAGATACGGAAGAGGAGTGCATATATGTGTAACCATACCGAATACAGCTGCAGCTTTCAAGCAAACATGTAATAAACAAGACCTCTCCCAACACAGAAACGTATCTATCCACAATTCATTTGTTGTTGGTGTATTCAATGACAGTATAGTCCCATTAAAGGGTTGTCTTAAAGACAGTGGTATATTGCTAGAATATTCCACCAATGTCCAATCAATAGGGGTCCACCCGTTGAAACCCCCGCAGATCACTAGATCGAAGTTGCAGCAGTGCTCGGAAAGTGCTGTGCCACTTTCATCTGCTGCCCACCTCACTCAGCTTATTCCAAGAGCCTACATCATCCACCGGTCAGACAATGGTGGCATATCCTAGCAATATGCCACAAATGTCTATGATGAGACAACCCCTTAAAGGGTATGTTCACACAGGGCGGATACGCTGCGTAAATGGTACACAGCGTATCAGTCCTGGAACTCGCAGTAAATTCCTCCTGAAAAATCACAACAAATTGTGGTGCAGTTTTTGGGGTAGAATCTCTCCCACATAAAGCAGTGTTTGGGGAAAAAAATAAAAAATTCTAATAATTAGCCCTCGGCGTTGTTATAGAGACACTGTTCTCCATGCAGGTCGGTCTCCTGTGAGGACGCTGCAGCACGTGACCACTTCAGCCTGTGATTGGCTGCAGCAGTCACATAGGAAGTAACATCCCAGGAGGCCACCTTGGACGGATAACAGAGGAAAGCGTCGCTATGACAACACCTGAGGGGAAAGTATTAACCTTTTTATTAATTTAAGAATTAATTTTTCTTTTTCTTATTTGCAATTTTTGCTGCGGAAAAGCTGCGATTCTGCCGCAGAGAATCGCAACACTTGCTATTTGTTGCAGGTTTTGTTTAATTCAATGTGGAAAACCCCGCAACAGCAGAGCAACGAATACGCAGCATAAATTAACATGCTGCGGATTAAAAAAAAAAACGCACCGCAGGTCAATTCATGATTGTATCCAAGTCACAATTATAGACAAACACAATCAAACTAAAATTGATAACACACAAACCGTTGCACTGTTCAGGTCTTAGGGTATGTGCACACACACTAATTACGTCCGTAATTGACGGACGTATTTCGGCCGCAAGTCCCGGACCGAACACAGTGCAAGGAGCCGGGCTCCTAGCATCATACTTATGTACGACGCTAGGAGTACCTGCCTTGCTGCAGGACAACTGTCCCGTAGTATAATCATGTTTACAGTACGGGACAGTTGTCCTGCAGCGAGGCAGGGACTTCTAGCATCGTACATAAGTATGATGCTAGGAGCCCGGCTCCTTGCACTGTGTTCGGTCCGGGACTTGCGGCCGAAATACGTCCGTCAATTACGGACGTAATTAGTGTGTGTGCACATACCCTTAGGGCTTATTCACAAACAGGTGTCAAATCGGCCGTGTAAAAACAGCCATTTTTCACGGCCGATTAGCATCCATGCGGGACCCAATTTCACAGATCCCTCACAGACTTGTCTATTGGGAGATCCATGAAAAAAACAGAGTCCGTTAAAAAACTGGCCGTGTGACTAGCTCCATAGAATTACATTGATAATGCAGCCGTGCGACTGCAGTGATACGGCCGATTATGCAGTTCGCGTGAATAGCGCCTTATGGAGTACATTAAGTAAAAATCCACAGTGCAGGGAGAAAAAGTGAACCCTTATGTTTAATGTATGAACCTTTGTATTATTGACCTCTCCAAGTGCTTCTTCGTAAAATGTGTTTTAATTAAGGAGAGGAGATTGAAAGCATGGGTTTCATAGGTGCGTTGCCCAACAAATCTGTTCCTCTCAAAAGATTGGTTGGTGTAAACCATGCCTCAATGCAAACAACTTTCAGCAGATCCCAGAAGACATGTTCTGGAGACATATGAAGCTGGAAAAGGCTACAACAGCATTACCAAAGACCTGGGTGTACATCAATCATGGTTAGACAAATTGTCTACAAGTGGAGAAAATGCAGGACTTTTGCTACTCTCCCTGGGAGTGGGCGTCCTGTTAAGATCACTCCAAAAGAACAACAGGCAATCCTGACAGAGGTGAGAAAGAACTAAGGGTAACGACCTACTAAAGACTCTACAAACCATCTGTTCATGTGTCCACTAGTTGTAAAATACTGAACAAGAACAAGGACACCACGAAGAAAGACATTGCTGTACAAAAAAAACCAAAAACATTGCAGCCAATCTCAAGTTTGCCCAAGACCACCTGGATGTTCACAATGCTTCTGGGAAACCGTTCAATGAGCAGAGAAGACAAAAATTTTACGCAACACTATGATTAGAGGAAAAACAACACTGCATACCTACACGAAAACCTCATGCCAACTGTGAAGAATGGTCAAGAGAGCATCACAGTTTGGGGCTGCTTTGCGGTCTCAGAGCCTGGACACGTTGCGATCATTGAGGAAACATTCAAAGTCGTATTAAAACATTTTACAGGAGAATATAAGAGCAGCAGTGCATAGTCCTGATCTTAACCCTATCAAGATGCTGTGGCAAGACCTGAAGACGGCTGTGCACACAAGGCATTCCAGAAATACTGATGAACTAAAACGCGTTTGTAGAAAGGACTGGTCCAAAATTCCTTCTCAACGTTGTACAAATCTTATTTGCAGCTATACAAAACATTTAGTGGAGGCGATTGTGAACCCTTGAATTTAATAACCTCTAGATCAGCCTTTAGCAACAAACTTTTTTTCTTCCTGAACGGTGGAGGTTTACTCAATGTGCTCCATAAAGACAAACAGCACAACGGTTTGTGTGTTATTAGTCGGTCTAGAATCGGGACTTCGATAATGATCTAACTAAACACAATAAGACCCCATTTTATTAGTAATCAATGCAGAATCCAGGGAATTCCACAGGGTTCACTTACTTGCAATTGTGAAAATCAATCAAGTATAGTAAAACGACACTTTACAAAGGGAGAGAGGGTTTAATTTGCCTACACAGCATACTACACAGGATTCTCTTACACACCTTCATGGCTATTGTACATATATGTACAATATACATACAGCAAAAAATGGTGCTGGACAACAACGGGGGAGATTTACGAAGCAAAATATGGCTGACTTCTGGCAAATTGCAGCAAAAAAATGTGGAGCACATGTGGCTTGTATGAAATTTATTGTGTTTTAGACACTTTTTGCTCCTTATTGCTAAGAGTTGTAAGATTTGTTAATGGCTTAAACCATTTTTTGTAAAAAACATTGATGTAAAGTACGCTAGCCACAAGGTGGTGAAAGGAAGAGAAAAATGTCAAATTTGGCGCATTTTGCTAGTCATACAGGGTGCGCCATTGTGCTAAATTTCACACAGCTCTTGCCTGTCTGGTCTAGTTTTATCTTGTCTTACATACGACGAGACTATAGCGCTAAATATAGACAGTCTTAGGCCTGATTCACATGAGCGCAAAAGGTACATAACAGCTCCGTGTCAGCCGCGTATGATGCGCAGCCGCCATCATTATGACACTATCTTTGTAAACAGAAAAGCACGTGGTGCATTTCTGTTTTCATTCATAGTTTTTACTGCTGTTGCGCAAATCACGCGCGTCACACGGATGTGCTTCCGTGTGCTGTGCGTGATTTTCACGCACCTATTGACTTCAATGGGTGTGTAAAGCGCGAAAACCGCACAAATATAGGACATGTCGTGAGTTTTACGCAGCGGACACGCTGCGTGAAAATCACGGACTGTCTGAACGGCCCCATTGACTAACATAGGTCCATGCGAGTCGCGTTGCACGGAAGTATTATACGTTCGTCTGAATAAGCCCTTAAAGTTAAGACAGCGTACACATATTTGGCATTACTTTGCACAGAAGAATTAGGATTCATTTCTGGGGTAAATACTATCTAAAACTAAATTACAACGGATTAAAAAAAATATATAGATTTTTTTTTTTCTATTTCTGACTTTCCCTATACAAGTCCTACAAAATAAAAAATATTAGCTCCAATTTGTGATAAAAATAAAAAAAGAAAGGCCCATGTGTCCTACAAAAAAAAGTTTAAAAAAATATTTGGGTAGACTAAAAAATAAAAATCAGCTCCAGAATGCAGAATTCCAAAATGTGAATTTTGCTATGGGCATCAAGCATTGCTCTGTAGTAACAAAGAAGCACATGTAATTCTGAATTTAGCTTTAGACCTGAACGGAGAAGAAAACATGTCGCTCAAAATCAGTACTTACAAAATGACTCAACATTTTATGCAGATTACTACTATGAAATCTTTACAGGTTACATTTTATTAGACATCCTTTAGTTCTAAACGCTGGGTACTGTATTTAATGTGGAAAACCTATTTTAAGCCACACATTTATATGTGAAAGTTTGGCCTAAGACATTTACAGACAGCATTGCACTCTGAATCTGTAGTTAGTAACCATGAATTCAAGCACGCACTTGTTTGGCATAGAGGAGTTATCCGAGATTTTAAAATTGACGACCTGTCCTTAGCGCTGCCGCCTCTTCATTGTTTACATAGGTTTATTTCCTGTTCCTAGCGGCTGCGCTAGGCATTGCAGCGCTGTTCCATTCACTTGAAGGAGACAGCGCTGCAATACCTTGCACGGCCTCTACAGGTACGAACAGCTTGGAACTTGACGTAAACAATGAAGAGGCTGCCCCGCGGCCACTTCAAACAGCTGATCATGAAGAGGATCAAGGGTCTGATCCCCACCAATCTAGTACTGATGGCCAATCCGAAGGATAAGCCATCAATTTTGAAATCCTGGATAACCCCTTAATAAAAGTATTTCATGGCACAGTGTAGTTAACATAATGAAACAAAAGCTACATGCAAAATTCTATATATAAAAAAAACAAACTAGGAGTCATTTTAAGACATTGTGTTATCCGTAACCTTCGGTGCAAATAAAAATATGGCTAGATTACTATTATTACTAACAAACAGTAAAAATAAGCTCTTTTTATATACAACTTAGAATTTGTAGAAGATGTTAGAAAAATGTAGAGGCTGAACACATAGCACCTTACTCGTGCCACATTCCGGCAAATTAAGAAACTAAAGATTTGGCAATTCAGTCTCTGTACGGATCTGGATCAGTGTTCCTTTTGGAATTATATTACACCGAAGACCATAGAAAGATACTGTTCATATGATACTTGTATCCAGCCGTCTTGGTCTGTGTCATGGCGCCGGAAAACATCAGTCAATTTCTGGGGGCGAAAAAGAAGCAGAATGCTAAATAATCCTTTACAACTAGTCCAAACAGGTTTGAGTCTCAAGGTTCTCATAATGGCAACGGCATAATCTCAATAAAATTTGCATATTTTTACAAGTTTCAGGCACAATGGGCATTCATTTTTAGGGGGTCAGAAAACCCCTTGAACATTTTTAGCTGCCTGATATAGAGCCCTAGATTATACATGGTATGGTAAGGCCTCTTTCACACGACAGTGAAAAACGGCCATGTGATGGCCGTCCTTTTAACAGCTTTCACATGGCCGTTTTCAGAACAATGATGTTCTATGGGTGCATTCACACGGCCGTTTTTTAACGGCCCGTGAATAATGGCCGTCAAAAAATAGGACATGTCCTATTTTTGGCCGTTTTAACGGCCTGACAGCCCCCATAGAAGTCAATGGATCCGTTTTTAACGGCTGTCAATGCATGTAACAACCGTTAAAAACGGATCTGTTACATGGGCATTGGCAAGGGAACTACTAGTTCCCTTGCTGGCTATCGTTGGCATACTCACGTTTGCGGCGCTTCTTCAGGTGTGGTCACTCGGGTTTGAAGGCGCCTCGATGACGTCACCGCCCCGTCGCGCTGCCTTGCCAGATCCTGTGCAGAAGAGTGACCACAAGTGAAGAAGAGGAGAGACGGCGCTGCTCTCGTGAGTATGTGGCACCATCTACAGGGAGGCTGGTGTGGCACCATCTACAGGGAGGCTGGTGTGGCACCATCTACAGGGAGGCTGGTGTGGCACCATCTACAGGGAGGCTGGTGTGGCACCATCTACAGGGAGGCTGGTGTGGCACCATCTACAGGGAGGCTGGTGTGGCACCATCTACAGGGAGGCTGGTGTGGCACCATCTACAGGGAGGCTGGTGTGGCACCATCTACAGGGAGGCTGGTGTGGCACCATCTACAGGGAGGCTGGTGTGGCACCATCTACAGGGAGGCTGGTGTGGCACCATCTACAGGGAGGCTGGTGTGGCACCATCTACAGGGAGGCTGGTGTGGCACCATCTACAGGGAGGCTGGTGTGGCACCATCTACAGGGAGGCTGGTGTGGCACCATCTACAGGGAGGCTGGTGTGGCACCATCTACAGGGAGGCTGGTGTGGCACCATCTACAGGGAGGCTGGTGTGGCACCATCTACAGGGAGGCTGGTGTGGCACCATCTACAGGGAGGCTGGTGTGGCACCATCTACAGGGAGGCTGGTGTGGCACCATCTACAGGGAGGCGCGTGTGGCGGCATCTACAGGGAGGCGCGTGTGGCGGCATCTACAGGGAGGCGCGTGTGGCATCTACAGGGGGGCGTGTGGCATCTACAGGGGGGCGTGTGGCATCTACAGGGGGCGTGTGGCATCTACAGGGGGCGTGTGGCATCTACAGGGGGCGTGTGGCATCTACAGGGGGCGTGTGGCATCTACAGGGGGCGTGTGGCATCTACAGGGGGCGTGTGGCATCTACAGGGGGCGTGTGGCATCTACAGGGGGCGTGTGGCATCTACAGGGGGCGTGTGGCATCTACAGGGGGCGTGTGGCATCTACAGGGGGCGTGTGGCATCTACAGGGGGCGTGTGGCATCTACAGGGGGCGTGTGGCATCTACAGGGGGCGTGTGGCATCTACAGGGGGCGTGTGGCATCTACAGGGGGCGTGTGGCATCTACAGGGGGCGTGTGGCATCTACAGGGGGCGTGTGGCATCTACAGGAGGCGTGTGGCATCATCTACAGGGAGGCGTGTGGCATCATCTACAGGGAGGCGTGTGGCATCATCTACAGGGAGGCGTGTGGCATCATCTACAGGGAGGCGTGTGGCATCATCTACAGGGAGGCGTGTGGCATCATCTACAGGGAGGCGTGTGGCATCATCTACAGGGAGGCGTGTGGCATCATCTACAGGGAGGCGTGTGGCATCATCTACAGGGAGGCGTGTGGCATCATCTACAGGGAGGCGTGTGGCATCATCTACAGGGAGGCGTGTGGCATCATCTACAGGGAGGCGTGTGGCATCATCTACAGGGAGGCGTGTGGCATCATCTACAGGGAGGCGTGTGGCATCATCTACAGGGAGGCGTGTGGCATCATCTACAGGGAGGCGTGTGGCATCATCTACAGGGAGGCGTGTGGCATCATCTACAGGGAGGCGTGTGGCATCATCTACAGGGAGGCGTGTGGCATCATCTACAGGGAGGCGTGTGGCATCATCTACAGGGAGGCGTGTGGCATCATCTACAGGGAGGCGTGTGGCATCATCTACAGGGAGGCGTGTGGCATCATCTACAGGGAGGCGTGTGGCATCATCTACAGGGAGGCGTGTGGCATCATCTACAGGGAGGCGTGTGGCATCATCTACAGGGAGGCGTGTGGCATCATCTACAGGGAGGCGTGTGGCATCATCTACAGGGAGGCGTGTGGCATCATCTACAGGGAGGCGTGTGGCATCATCTACAGGGAGGCGTGTGGCATCATCTACAGGGAGGCGTGTGGCATCATCTACAGGGAGGCGTGTGGCATCATCTACAGGGAGGCGTGTGGCATCATCTACAGGGAGGCGTGTGGCATCATCTACAGGGAGGCGTGTGGCATCATCTACAGGGAGGCGTGTGGCATCATCTACAGGGAGGCGTGTGGCATCATCTACAGGGAGGCGTGTGGCATCATCTACAGGGAGGCGTGTGGCATCATCTACAGGGAGGCGTGTGGCATCATCTACAGGGAGGCGTGTGGCATCATCTACAGGGAGGCGTGTGGCATCATCTACAGGGAGGCGTGTGGCATCATCTACAGGGAGGCGTGTGGCATCATCTACAGGGAGGCGTGTGGCATCATCTACAGGGAGGCGTGTGGCATCATCTACAGGGAGGCGTGTGGCATCATCTACAGGGAGGCGTGTGGCATCATCTACAGGGAGGCGTGTGGCATCATCTACAGGGAGGCGTGTGGCATCATCTACAGGGAGGCGTGTGGCATCATCTACAGGGAGGCGTGTGGCATCATCTACAGGGAGGCGTGTGGCATCATCTACAGGGAGGCGTGTGGCATCATCTACAGGGAGGCGTGTGGCATCATCTACAGGGAGGCGTGTGGCATCATCTACAGGGAGGCGTGTGGCATCATCTACAGGGAGGCGTGTGGCATCATCTACAGGGAGGCGTGTGGCATCATCTACAGGGAGGCGTGTGGCATCATCTACAGGGAGGCGTGTGGCATCATCTACAGGGAGGCGTGTGGCATCATCTACAGGGAGGCGTGTGGCATCATCTACAGGGAGGCGTGTGGCATCATCTACAGGGAGGCGTGTGGCATCATCTACAGGGAGGCGTGTGGCATCATCTACAGGGAGGCGTGTGGCATCATCTACAGGGAGGCGTGTGGCATCATCTACAGGGAGGCGTGTGGCATCATCTACAGGGAGGCGTGTGGCATCATCTACAGGGAGGCGTGTGGCATCATCTACAGGGAGGCGTGTGGCATCATCTACAGGGAGGCGTGTGGCATCATCTACAGGGAGGCGTGTGGCATCATCTACAGGGAGGCGTGTGGCATCATCTACAGGGAGGCGTGTGGCATCATCTACAGGGAGGCGTGTGGCATCATCTACAGGGAGGCGTGTGGCATCATCTACAGGGAGGCGTGTGGCATCATCTACAGGGAGGCGTGTGGCATCATCTACAGGGAGGCGTGTGGCATCATCTACAGGGAGGCGTGTGGCATCATCTACAGGGAGGCGTGTGGCATCATCTACAGGGAGGCGTGTGGCATCATCTACAGGGAGGCGTGTGGCATCATCTACAGGGAGGCGTGTGGCATCATCTACAGGGAGGCGTGTGGCATCATCTACAGGGAGGCGTGTGGCATCATCTACAGGGAGGCGTGTGGCATCATCTACAGGGAGGCGTGTGGCATCATCTACAGGGAGGCGTGTGGCATCATCTACAGGGAGGCGTGTGGCATCATCTACAGGGAGGCGTGTGGCATCATCTACAGGGAGGCGTGTGGCATCATCTACAGGGAGGCGTGTGGCATCATCTACAGGGAGGCGTGTGGCATCATCTACAGGGAGGCGTGTGGCATCATCTACAGGGAGGCGTGTGGCATCATCTACAGGGAGGCGTGTGGCATCATCTACAGGGAGGCGTGTGGCATCATCTACAGGGAGGCGTGTGGCATCATCTACAGGGAGGCGTGTGGCATCATCTACAGGGAGGCGTGTGGCATCATCTACAGGGAGGCGTGTGGCATCATCTACAGGGAGGCGTGTGGCATCATCTACAGGGAGGCGTGTGGCATCATCTACAGGGAGGCGTGTGGCATCATCTACAGGGAGGCGTGTGGCATCATCTACAGGGAGGCGTGTGGCATCATCTACAGGGAGGCGTGTGGCATCATCTACAGGGAGGCGTGTGGCATCATCTACAGGGAGGCGTGTGGCATCATCTACAGGGAGGCGTGTGGCATCATCTACAGGGAGGCGTGTGGCATCATCTACAGGGAGGCGTGTGGCATCATCTACAGGGAGGCGTGTGGCATCATCTACAGGGAGGCGTGTGGCATCATCTACAGGGAGGCGTGTGGCATCATCTACAGGGAGGCGTGTGGCATCATCTACAGGGAGGCGTGTGGCATCATCTACAGGGAGGCGTGTGGCATCATCTACAGGGAGGCGTGTGGCATCATCTACAGGGAGGCGTGTGGCATCATCTACAGGGAGGCGTGTGGCATCATCTACAGGGAGGCGTGTGGCATCATCTACAGGGAGGCGTGTGGCATCATCTACAGGGAGGCGTGTGGCATCATCTACAGGGAGGCGTGTGGCATCATCTACAGGGAGGCGTGTGGCATCATCTACAGGGAGGCGTGTGGCATCATCTACAGGGAGGCGTGTGGCATCATCTACAGGGAGGCGTGTGGCATCTACAGGGAGGCGTGTGGCATCTACAGGGAGGCGTGTGGCATCTACAGGGAGGCGTGTGGCATCTACAGGGAGGCGTGTGGCATCTACAGGGAGGCGTGTGGCATCTACAGGGAGGCGTGTGGCATCTACAGGGAGGCGTGTGGCATCTACAGGGAGGCGTGTGGCATCTACAGGGAGGCGTGTGGCATCTACAGGGAGGCGTGTGGCATCTACAGGGAGGCGTGTGGCATCATCTACAGGGGGCGTGTGGCATCATCTACAGGGGGCGTGTGGCATCATCTACAGGGGGCGTGTGGCATCATCTACAGGGGGCGTGTGGCATCATCTACAGGGGGCGTGTGGCATCATCTACAGGGGGCGTGTGGCATCATCTACAGGGAGGCGTGTGGCATCATCTACAGGGAGGCGTGTGGCATCATCTACAGGGAGGCGTGTGGCATCATCTACAGGGAGGCGTCTGGCATCATATACAGGGAGGTGTGTGGCATCATATACAGGGAGGTGTGTGGCATCATATACAGGGGGGCTGTGTGGCATCATATACAGGGAGGCTGTAAATAGTGTCTAGGTGAACATGTGACCTTCCTTTGGTTGTTTTCAGGGGGTTGGGACAAAAAAAGCCTGACCAATGAAATTCATCAGTTTTTTTAACGGCCATGAAAAACTGATGCAAAATGGATGTCAAACGGCCATTAAAAACGGACAGATGGACTTGAAATGGATGAAAATTTAGAGACAAACTGATGCAAAATGGCCATGAAAAACTGACAGTTGATCAGTTTTAAATGGACATTTTTTTTCACTGTCGTGTGAATAAGGCCTAAATATGGTATTGTTGCCCTGAAAAAGTGGTATCTAAAATAGGAGTAGCACCACAGTGGAGTAAACGCCACCTCTTACACAGATGTAAAGAGGATCGGTCACCAGTTCGCTAAACCCGAATTTCCTACCTCATGTCATAGGGGCGGTCACGCTGTTGCGGTCAGTGTAATTTGTATTTCAAATTAGTTTTTTTTGCTTTCAGAGTTATGAGCCATTTTTTGATTATTCTAATTAGGCTATACTAGCCAAAGGGGCGGTAACGCTGAGGATTCACTGGGGGCGGTGTCTGTATTGTTTGTAAGACACTGTCCTATAAGCAACAGGAAAGCTACAGCTCTAGAATAATGAGCAAAAAATTGAGTGCAAAGCACAATAGGACTGGATCCAACCGTCCAACAAAAGAGGGATGCAAGCAGCACATCCAACAGTGGAACTTTTATTCACCCATGCGATGTTTCAGCCCCTCAGAGCCTTTCTCAAGTATGCAACGTTTCAGCCCCCTCAGAAAATGCTCGAGGAAGGATCGGAGGGGCTGAAACGTTGCATGGGTGAATAAAAGTTCCACTGTTGGATGTGCTGCCTGAATCCCTCTTTTGTTGCTGTCCTATAAGAGTCATACAGCTTCTCCCCTTCCCTGCACAGCTTGATCCCGCGATAAATTGTAGAATATAAGTGTTCTTTAACTCACCTGCAAAACAATACAGCAGTGAATGAAGTCATCAAATGCAACTTGTCCTCTTCTCTGCCTGTCGAATTTTCTAATGAGGATATCATAAAACTGTTCCGTTAAACGATAACCTGCTCAAAAAATAACGAAAGAGGAGACAAACTAAATGGAGGTCTGTAATAAGTTTGGAATAAATCTAAACAAAAACAGCTGCAGTGTAAAAGCATGGGAGGGGGCAGCGCCATAGACTTTCCTTAGATAGGAGGAAGGTATAAAACAATCTCAGACGCACAACAGAAAATAACGACGCAAAATAGCAGGTAAGCTATAGTGAGAAGTGCACATCTGCCTTAAAGATTCTGATCGGACTACACACAGGTGGGATATTGGGCTTAGCACCAGTTAATAAATTCCCCCTTATTTAGGTTAAGACCGGCGTTTTTTATACATCAGTCTTAATCTGAAACACACGAGTAAGATGCGCCACATTTATTAAGAGGTGCATGTTTCTTAATAAATAAGGCACATCTCTGGCAGACTGCGCGCTAGAAAATAAAATAGAAACTGCTCATCTCTTGGGTATGACATAAAATCATAGTAAGCTTGTTGAGCCGCTGGTGGCCCCGCGCCACCCACAAAAAATTGGCAGAGGTGGCAGAGAGTGTTCAATAAATTCCACTCAATTTTTAGGTTTCAGATGCAGGTGTGCTACGAAATACTTTCAAAAAGTGTACGGATCATTAAAAAAAAAAAAAATATATATATATATACGGAAAGGTGTCCATGGGCAATAGAAATAAATGGGTCCGTAATTACGGGTGAATTCTACGGTCGTGCGCATGGGGACAGACTTCCTGCTACTAAGCTGGGGGAGACTGAGTATGTACAATAAAGATCTCTGCTGCCATCTTCATGCCGGATGTTATATTAGCAGCAGTATAAGGCCTCAAGCACACATCCGTTGCTATTTGTACGGCCGTAAATCACGGATAACGGACCAAATGAATATAAAGGCCGAGACTGAGCCGCGAAAAACGGACAGGAGTAAGACCTGCTCCATTGTTTTAACAGTTCCGAGCGTCCATTTCGAGAAAAGTAGAACTGTGCATGGCCCCATAGAAATGAACAGGTCAGTGTGCTATCCGCTAAACAAACAGATAGAACACTGAAGCATTTCACTGAAGTGTGCTTGAGGCCTTAGATGGATACCTATGTATTACAGAGGTAGAGGTAGAGGCTAGGAGAAGTGGTAGCAAAGTAAATCCTGTCACAGCTTTCTCCTCAGTGTCTGCTGCAGTCTCTGGGTGTATGTAGTAATCTACAGTTTTGATAATGATATTTAAAATAATGTTTAATTATATAAATTGTACTATTTATTCTACTGTCACTTTGTGACATTCCGAGAGTCATAACTTTTTATATTTCATCGCTGTAACTGTGTAAGGGCTTGTTTTTTTGTGGAACAATTTTTTTCTTTAGAACCATTTTCTGGAAAGGGAATGGAATACCAGAAATAATAGATTCCACTTAATCTGTAAGTCGTTATGCTTACGGCGATACCAAATATACACAGTTTCTTGTGTAAGTATTCAGCCCCCCTTGGTGTTTTTGTGAATGCATACATATTTACCCCCTTCGATATGAAACCCCTAAATAAAGTCTGGTCAAACCAATTTACCTCAGAAGTCACATTAATTGAATAAGTCCCCATGCGACATGAAAGTGTCACATGATCTGATGAGAAGGCCACACACTAAAACACACTGACCAGGCAAGGAGGGAATTAATCATCGATTCAACAAAGATACAACCATAACACTAAAAGGAGCTCCTAAGATCCAGAGCGGAGATGGAAGTATCTGTCCATAGGACATAGTACGTCATGGGGAGGTCTGACTTCCCGCATCTCAATGTACAGAAACGTCTCAGTGATGGCATGGGCACCGAAGCGGGTGACTGCTATACTATGCAGCAGACATCCTGTTGCAACGACTTGGATCGGAGATAACGGATCCGGCCGCTTAAACCCTTAGATGCCGCAGGAAATTGCAACCTTGGAATCTAAAAGCTATTTATAAGAGGGAAGAGGTCCCTTCCTTTGTTTCCCCGTCGCACGGTGCACAATCGCAGGGTGCCTAACAAAGGTCTCCAGGCCTGCCATGTCTCTATGCCTATTAGAAATAGAGACAGCATTATACCGACATGCAATAATGCTCTGGTATACGAAGTATACCAAAGCTTTATAGAAGCGATCAAAAGATCCCATTGTGAAGTCCCCTAGTGGGTATTTTCAAAAATACAATTTAGAAAAGTTAATTCAGAATAATTGGTTTTATTTTTGATAGGTTAAAGAAAATACATATATATGGTATCGCTGTGATCATAAATGACCCATTAAAACAAACTTAACATGTTATTTTAACCACACTTTGAATAACATAAAATAAAAAGACTGTGGAATTGCTTTTTTCCCCCATTCTTCATCTCCCCAAAAAATAATTAAAGTTAATCAATAATCTATATGTACCCCAAAATGGTTCTATTAAAAAAATATATGACTCGTCCTTCAAAAAAACAAAAAAAAAAAAACAGGCCCTGACACAGCCACATCGACAAAAAAATAAAAGAAAGTTATGGCTCTTGGAATGCAGGGACACAAATTTTTTCTTTCATGAAATTTGCTATTATTGTGCAAAAAAAGTAAAACATACCTATAGATGTATTTGGTATCACTGTAATCGTACCGATCCACAGAATAAAAAAAGGTAACATCTTATTTATGCTGCACAGTGAACAGCGTCAAATTAAAAACGCCGTGGAATTTTTCCCCCCATCGCCCCCACAAAAAAAAGCGAATAAAAATGAATCAATATGTACCCCATAAATGGTTCTAATAAAAAAAAAATTATATATATTACTCGTCCCACAAAAAGCAAGCCTTCATACAGTTACATGGACTGAAAAACGAACAAAAAAAAACAAACCCTATGGTTTGCAAAATGTGACAATGAAAAACATAAGAAAACACAGAGTTCACCAAACAGCATGTGGAAGATTCCCCAAACTCATGGAAGAAGGTTCTCTTGTAAGATGAAATGTAACTTTTTGGTCATCATGGGAAACGCTACCCATCAACCCAAGAACACCATTCCCACAGTGAAGCATGGTGGGGGCAGCATCATGCTGTGGGGATGTTTTTGGCCCTGTTCACATGGGAGTTTTTTGCAGGCAGGAATTTGGAGTCAGATTTTGTACGGATTGCGCTCTTTTTCCAGTGTTTTTTGTGGCATTTTTTTATCCACGGCCATTAAATCAAGTGCAAGGACAGCAGGCGAAAATTATTCAGGAACCAGCACCTGCCTCACATTTTCTGCCTAAGCCTAGGTCAAAGGCGGAAACCGTGACAAGAAAAAACATGCCGCTTTTTTTTTTTTCTGCAAACGGCCTAAAGCCGCCCGGGTAGAAAAAAAAAAAAAAAAGGTTTCTGCCTCCCATTGAAATCAGCGATTTTGACCGCTTTTTGGTGCTGAATCAACGCCAAAAAACTGAACTGACCCTTACAATGTCAGGGCTAGAGACTGGTCAGAAATGAAGGAAAGATGGATGGCAATAAATACGGGGCAATTCTTGAGGAAAACCGGTTTCAGTCTGCTAGAGATTGGAGACTGGGACGGAGATTCCAGCAGGAAAAAAATAAGACCCCAAACATACTGCTAAAGCTACACTGGAGGGGTTTAAGGGGAAAAACTTAAATGTATTGGAATGGCCTAGTCAAAGCTCAGACCCCAATCCAATTGAGAATCTGAGGCATGACCTGAAGACTGCTGTACACCAACGCAACACATCTAACTGGAAGGAGTATCAGCAGTTTTGTCTGGAATGATGGGCATAAATCCCAGTGTCTAGATGTGGTAAGCTAATAGAGACATACCCCAAAAGACTTATATCTGTAATTGCAGCAAAAGGTGGCTCCACACAGTATTGACTTTCAGGGGTGAATAGTCATGCATAATAAAGTTTTCTGGTTTTCGCCTTAATTTTTGTATGTCACAGTAAATATTTTGAACCTTCAGAATGGCAGACACGTTGTGTAAATCAAATGGTACAAACCTCCCAAAATCGAATTTTATTCGATGCTGTAATGCTACAAAACAGGAAAACCGCCAGGGTCGGTGAACACTTCCGCAATGCGCTGTATATAGTTTTTTTCTATGTTTTACTACTTTTGCACAGTAATAACAAATTTCATGGAAAAAAAATAGTTTATATATTGCTGAATTAAATAAAGGGATGGTCTTTTCAAAGAGTTGTTCTTCTGGAGTGGTTTTACTGTATGTGTATCTTTTATTTTAACACTTTTGCAAAATAAATCCAATTTTAATGTAAAAAAATGGTTTTAGTTTATTTTTATTGTGAACACTTATTTTTTGATTAACTTTTTTAAACTGCACATAATTATTTTTTCAGTCCCCCAAGCTGACGTCACATTGCAATCTTCTGATCGCTTCTATACTGCTTTGGTATAGTCCGTATACCAGAGCATTATTGCTGGTAAGTGTAAAACGGACAGGCAATCCATTAGGCTGTATTTAAGGGGTTAAACTTCGAGATCAGAGTTATCCCCGACCCTGGCCATTGCAGCGGCATGTCAGTTGTATAGCACAGATGGCACCCACTGTTGACGGCATGCGCACCGTTTCAATGTAAAATGTTAGCTCTAATGCCCCAAGCGCTCTGCTGCTGCCGTGTGTAGGGCAGGGGGTAGACAGGCTGCATGTAGGAGCAGATGATTGAGGACAGTATTGAGCCTGGCATAATATGGGGAGCATATCCAGGACCCTCAGTTTATTAGTATAAGGAATAGAACTATGGGCTGGGGGACAGGGTGCAGTGATCCGGAGCGTGGGAGATCATAACTGGTAGTGCCTGCCCATCTTGGAGCATATGAAAAGCCTGACAGTTACACAAATTAAATATGGCAGGACCCATTTACGCCAGTTTTTTTTGCACAAATTGAGCCAGGATAAAGCAAACTTAGTTTAATAAATCTCCCCTATTGACAAAGTATTATTTCTGCTATAAACAACTCACCGTACAGGGATGTTCATGTAATAAAATTTAAGTAGAAAAAAAAAACCTACATGTCAGACCTACATGTATATGTACACTTACATAATACAGTGAGCCATACACATGCAGAACACTGGTATACTTTGGAAATTAATAAGCAATGCGCATATTTTTGCACTGCATTAAAATAAAATAGAAGTCATGTAGTTCTTCCAGAGCCATAATACCTTCTATAACCAGCATTACAAATAGCATGTATGTTAGATACTACCCGCATTAGCCATATCTCCCAGTGGTTGCAGGATAATGTGAGGCTCCTGCACTGGAAAAAATATAAGGCATTCTGCACACGGGACAGAAATCCTACGGATTTCCTGTGCGGGTCCACAGCAAATTACAGTTCCAGCCATGTTGATGAGATTTGAACAAATCTTAATATGCTGCGAACATTTTCCGCACGGAAATCAGAACATGCTGTGGACTTAAAATTTAGCATGATGCTCAATTTGTTACAAATTCACAGCGGATTTCACCCTTTTCAACATAGAAGAGGTGAAATCTGCGATGAATCCACACTAAAATCTGCACGTAATAAGTGCATTTTTTTGAGAAAAAAAAAGAAATCCACCATGTGTGGGTACCCAAAGAGTTCCACTTTTAGGGCTCATGCACGTGGTAGTATTTGCCTCCAATTTTACTGGGAGGTGCACACATTTTTTTTTCTAAATAACTCCATGTGAATACATCATAAAAAGAAAAAAAAATGTGAGAACTGTGCCTTACAGAGACACCCCGTGTCTAGGGGTCCATAATACGGACTTGCAGCCAATCTATGTGTTGCCGTACTGGATCTGCGCCAGCAGCAAAGCAGTTTTGCTATGTATGTGAGCCTTTAATGTTGTAATGTACCCAACCATTATATGATTTGTATCCTGCATTTATCACTAGTCCATATCTAATTTGCAGTTTTCCCTGAACTCAGCTCTGCAAGGGGACGAGACTAGCTGCTATGATGTTGCCCATACACAGCACACATAGAAGGCGTTGCGCGCGTGCGCACAAACACACGCACACACACACATTATATAGCTGTAGTGAGCAATGTTACTGCACTGGGGTGAGACAGAACACTTACTAGAAGCAGCAGGGTCTGTGTGTGAATCTCTGTCTTTCTGCAGCAGCTCCTCCCTCCTAATCCCCTCTCCATAGACTTCTATTGCCTACTCCTGCCCTCTCCATAGACTTCTATTGGCATGAGTTGTAACCTGATCGCTCAGTGAAGCTGAAAATCAGTTTCAACTTAAGACAAATTTTAGCAGTGAATGAAGAGTGACTGATCAAAGCATGACATGGGGGGGGGGGGGCTGATAAAATGGAGAAAGGCATTTTTCTGTAATAAGATATTTTAAGTTTCTTGTTTTTGCTTAGGCCCCATGCACACGACTGTGCCCGTAATTACAGGCATGGCTGGCGACTGCCGCGGACATCCGTCCGTATTTGCGGACCGTGCTCCCATTATAAAGTATGGGAGCACGGTCTGTAAAATAAAAAAAATAGGACAGGTCCTATTTCTTTTTCGGTAAGTTTCTACGGCACGGACACCATCCCGTATATATACGGGAAAGAGTCAGTCGGCCATAGAAATTAATGGGTCTGTAATTACGGGCGATTTTACGGTCGTGTGCATGGGGCCTTATACCATTGATTTATGGAAAGTTTGTTAAAACAAAAATGACTCTATAAAAGATAAAACTTACCAAAACCTGTTAAGGCTTGCTTTAATTCATTCTTGTCAATCAGCCCAGAATTATCTCGGTCATAGGTTCGAAATATATTCTGCCAATCAGTGATATACTTCCATACCCCAGTAAACTCGGCAAAGTTCACACCGCCTTTGGATTCCCTGTCAAACATAGCTGGAACATACAAGGAAAGGACATTAGCATATAATGTACACAATATCACAATGTGGAGGATATAAATTAGGACTGGGGAAAATCCCAAGAGCCATCATCCAATACGCTTACAAATTGCAGATGGTACATAGAGGTTTTCCGGTTTTTGAAAATAGATTTTTATCATTGAATAATAGAACATTCTGCAGCATTCAAATAATCCTTGTATGGCTCTGTTCACATTAGCATCATCATTTCCATTTTTACAGGAGCCATGACGTATAGGTCATCATCAGTTATGAAGGATCCATTTTAATCTCCATTGACTAATGGATCAGTCATGTTTTGTTTTTTTGCTGGATACAATACTGCAGCATGCTACACTATTCTGACCATCAAAAAGCAACGGAAGCCTGACGGAAAAGAGCTAACGGAGATGTGAACAGAACCTTTTTCAATTTCGCACCATTTAAGGGGTTACGTGGGGAGTGAAAAGTATTAGCAGTACGTGAGTACACTGCTAATATACATTCCGGTCCCCTGTTGTGCCGATTATGAGATTTTAATTCACTTTTATAGAACTTGCGGGGGACCCTACAGTCTATATGGGTTGACACAAAGTTCGCAAACACTATGGCCCAGATTCACTAAGACTGGCGTTTCATACTAGAGTAAGCTGCGTAAAATTAGTCACATCTTGGGATGACTGCGCGCTACAAAGTAAAATCTACGACAGCAACAAGCTGGCGTCGATTTCTGCCAATTTCTGACTAACAATAGTAAAAAAAATTGGATGGTCCCACCCCCTTTCGCTAAGCCATTGCGCAAAACAGGTGTGCGCCAAGATTTTCAACGCTTTTCTGCAACTAAAGTGGTGTAAACCTTTCCAGAAATTCCCCCTATAGTACCAACGCAAGAACTAGAACATACTCCTTCTTGTATTGGCAGACAAAGTATAATTTTCCTTTACAGGATTGAAAACCTCCAAATTACCATTTCATTTAATGACACCTTTCCAAACCGGAGTTACACCACCCTTTTATATTAGAAATTATCGGAATCTTGATGGTTTCTTGGCTTAAGAACAGTTGACTCAAGAGCCTGAAAAACCTGATTGTGTTATGTTAACCATGGGAATGTATTACTATTAATTGATCCGTCTGCTCCTCCCGATTGCTGGGAAGTCTATATTGGAGAAAAGAGGATGATGGTAAGAATATAATGGATTTGTAAACGTCAACTTACAGATAATTGCACCGACAGTGACAGGGTTAAACGGCGTCCATGTACCTGAAATGAGAAGCAAGAGTTTATTATTCATACAGTACTTGATGTAGAAGTAAATAAATATAGTAAATGATGGATATAGTAGTGGTTTATATATCCATTTAGTGTTGCCAAGCCATTGCGAACCACTAGACCAGGCTATGGTTTTAACACTTCATCATTTCGTTTACAAGACAGGCAGACCTAATATTGTATCTACACTTTAACTGCTTGTTTCTGTTTCCAGCAACTTTTTTTTTTTTTTAGAAAATGCTAAATGCAGTGAGACCAGCGACATTTTCCTGGTCGTTATTTCTTCAAATGTAATGGATTTTTATCATAGAGGAGATCTAACCCTTTTCCTGCCAAGAACATATTATATATATATTTACAGCTCCCATTTCAGCCTATGTTGAGGAGGAGAGGGGTGCTGGCAGTGTGCAGGGAGAGGAGTGATCCTCCTCCTGTCCCTGTATGACTGTAGATGACCCCAAGGGGAGAGGTAACATTAACTTTTCTTCATACTTTCCCTTTTATGGGGAAGGGTCATTTGTTTTTCAGAAAAGGAGTGAGAAGATGAGCAGTAGCTCATCAGATTACCCCTCTGCACCTAAATAGGCAGTTTACTGGCTCCACAACCCGGACGTTTAACAACGTCCGGATCGCAGCATCAAATAAGTTGCACCACACACAAATATCAATAAAGCTTGTTCATTTTAAACTGCCCCTATCCTGTCCGTACCCGATCTTTGGCGATACCCGTTACACGCTACAATCATAGCGATACGGATTATCACTAGGGGAGAATTTCATTGCATTGTGCAACCCTACATTGTATGTCCATCTTAAATGGTGTCACATGAAGAATCAACAAGAACACCCTGTGGTCAGAGTCTGAAATACAATTTTAAATCATTTACTACAGAATAGGCTCCTATACATAGAAGTGGTCATAGAAGACGTGTGCCAGGGACTTGTGGCTCTCAGTATTTAATGCCCAGCCGACCATCTATTTATTTTTATAAATAGCTCTTTGAAGTCCATATTCAGGGTGGTCAACCCACTTTGAGGGAAAAAAATAAAAAATAACTGCTTGCTGAAAATATCCTTTTAATACGAAATTTTGTGCAATTTGCTATAAGTCTAAATTCAGCCAGATATGGTCATGTGGGTCATTAGACATTTTACATATCTAAATTCACATTATTTTATAATCCATTTAAATTTCTCCCTGCACTTTTGTTTATCTGTAAGTTTATGCGCAAATAACAGTTTGATTTATTTAACCCCTAATGACCAACCCTGAAAAGGCCTTAACGACCAGCTAATTTCTTTTTGTTTTTGCCCCTCTGCCTTTCAGCAGCCATAGCTTTATTTATTCAATGACGCATGAGGCCTTGATTTATGTGGGAGAAACTATTTTTAAATAAGGCTTCGTTCACATCTGTGCTAGGGCTCCGTTCCGACGGAGCTTTCCGTTGGAATGGAGCCCTGACAGACACAAACGGAAACCATAGGTTTCCGTTGCCATCACCATTTCAATGGTGAGGGATCCGGTGCCAATGGTTTCAGTTTGTCTCCGTTGTGCAAGGGTTCCGTCGTTTTGACGGAATACCGTACGTTATTGGCACCGGATCCATCACCATTGAAGTCAATGGTAATGGAAACCTATAGTTTCCGTTTGTGACGGTCAGGGCTCCGTTCCGACAGAACGTAGCCCTAGCGCAGATGTGAATGAAGCCTAACCTGAGTAAATTAACTCCTCATGGCGTTACGGTCTATCTAGTGATAGATATGAGATAAATTAATCCATTGAAGTGTGTAGATATCTCTACACACACACACACACATTCATTTGTGGAGTAACAAAGCCGTACATTTTGTCGCACGCCATAGTTGTGGCTAAAATTTCCAACTTTTTATTTTTCTCTCCACGTTCTGGCTTTTGGTAAAAGGACAAATCTATCTTAAATTTACAGCAGAAACTGGCGTAAGTTATGGCGCAAATCTACAACTGCTCATAGCAGCAGCAGATTTGCATTTCTGTCGCACGGACAGCAAAAGACGAGCCAAATATATTGTGCACCACTTAATATGTTTGCCGCATTCTGCACCGACGTAATTTTTTTTAAGTCTTAATAGAATACCTTTACTGTTCTGCATGAAGCGGTTACAAGTCTGTACATGAGCGCTGAGAATCTAAGTATGAGCAGGGTCATTACCTTACAAGAAGTTCTAGAAAAGACAAGATCCAAATCAGTTTACATATGTGCCAGTGTTACTAAACTATGGAAGATTTCCTTCTAGAACTTATACTAAATGCTCAGTGTAATAGAAAATATAAATGTCTCCTTCTTATTCGGAAACTAGCACAGCTATTTCCAAGGTGTTTTCCTCCCAGACAGTGCTCCACTGTGTAAACTAGGGCACGGTCTTATTTTCTCAAACCAACAGGACACCAAACCCAGGTTGCTTAGCCGTAGGTCCAAACACTGCACAGCTCAGTACTGCTGAGAAGGTTAGAAAGTGAGCTGCTTACCTCGTACTGCAGAGAAAACATGTTGTCTGTGGTTTCATTTTCCTACACTAGATTTTTTTCTTGTACAAATGAAAAAAAAAAAAATGGAACAGAATTTTCTATTTTTTAAATAAAACATTACTTGGATTTCAACGTATATCCGTTTTCACAGCAGGCTTAAAAATAAATAAAAATAAAATGTACATTATGTCGGCCTTCACCTAGCTCTATGTCCACTTCTATGAAGATTCCAGGGTGGGTTATACCAGCTTATTTAAAACATGATGTAAACATACACAAGGCATAAGTTTCCTCACCGTTCGATAAAGCTTGCTGCAGTTCACTGTCCGATATAATGCCACTGTTGTCTGTGTCCACTCTGCAGGGGATAATAAAGAAGACGTATTACTCAGGGGGCTCACCTCTAAAAATACAAATAAGATAGCTTAATGCCTAAATGATTAGGCTTCGTTCACACCTGCGTCAGGGCTCCATTCTGACGGAACAGAGCCCTGACTGACACAAACTGAAACCAGAGGGTTCCGTTTCCATCACCATTGATTTTAATGGTGACGGATCCGGTGCCAATTGTTTCCGTTTGTCTCAGTTGTTACAGGTGTGCCAAGCACAGTGTTAAGCATTTACCCATCCACTGGATTGGTGATAAATTCCAAACAGCTGTAGGTCAAACCTCTGGGAACACAACCAGCCGCATGACAGAGGCTCTGTCACCAGATTATAAATGCCCTATCTCCTACATAATCTGATCGGCTCTGTAATGTAGATAACAGCAGTGGTTTTTATTTTGATAAAACTATCAATTTTGAGCAATTTATGCACAATTTTAGATTTATGCTAATTAGTTTCTTAATGACCAACTGGGCGTGTTTTTTTTAAAAAATTCTTTATTTTGTTGACCCAAGAGGTCCATTTTGTAACATAAAAGGGTACATAAAACAAGGCAACGTACATTTAGAATACATAATCCAACAGCAATTGTACAAAAAGAATAAATACATTGTTATACATTAGTGTACTGATTGAAAGAGAGGAGATAATGACAGGGGATCACAAATCTCCAAAGTGAGGCTGGAGCCGAGTTCCCAATCAAAAGAATGAAGAAAGGAGTTGAAAGCGGAAAGGAAAAAAGGGGGGGGGGGACGACCCTCCACAGCATCCCATAGGCAAAAGGTGCTATTCCGGCTGCCTAAAGGAATGCGGCTCTCAGATGATGTCTTTATAGGAGTCCGAATCCTGAAAAACTATCCATTGGGTGCAAGTTTGGCAAAACCTGGAGCTTGAGTCGTGAATAACGGATGTCAAGTCCTCCATATGCATGATGTCGTTAACCTGTGAAACCCAGAGGGATAGTGTGGGGAGATGGATCCTTCCACCGTAGCGGGATGCAATGACGTGCTGCCATCACTAAAAAGTGAAGCAGAGAACGCTTATACTTGTTCGCTGGAATGTCGCAGTGATGAAGAAGGAAGAAGGCCGCATCCAGAGTTACACTTGTATCTGTGACTTCAATTATCACCCATTTTATGCCTTCCCAAAATGGGGTAAGGAGGGGACATGACCAGAAGGTATGAAGGAGGGTACCAATGTCTTGTCCACATCTCCAACACATAGGGGACGCTGTGGGGAAGATGTTGTGTAGGCGGGCTGGGGTCCTATACCAGCGCGAGAGTATTTTGAAGCTTGCCTCTTGGTATCGTGAACAGATGGAAGTTTTCTGAGCCATAAGGAGTATACGCTGCCCTTGTGCGGGAGAGAAGGATATCTCCAGATCATCTTCCCATTTTGAAATGTATGCAGGGGTGGGCATATCTGGGGGGTCCATGAGAAATTTGTAAATTGTGGACAATGTATGTCTAACCAAGTCAGAGCCTCTACAGAGGGACTCTAGTGGAGTCTTTACCACTTGGTAGGACATAGGAGCTGAGATAGAGGTTAAAAAGTGTCGTAATTGCAGAGAACGCCAGTGTCCCAACGGAGGGAGATCAGGAATCTGGGCCAGGTCTGCAACAGAAAGCCATTCACCGTCTGTCAAGAACCGATCTGCACGATACCATCCCGAGGATTGCCATACACGGAAAATTGGTCCGTCAAGCTAATGGGAAAGGATGGATTGCCCAGTATCGGAAACATAGAGGAAGGGAGTGGCAAGCAAGATGTCCTTACCGAGGGGAGAGAGCAGCACACTAGTGTTGGGCCTATAGTAGGGTGATGTTGGAGATGTCTGAGTTGGCTACGTTGTAGCCATGGAAGAGCCGATAATGGAATAGAGTAGAAACTCTGCTCCAAAGACACCCAAGACTTAAAGGTCGCATGTCTGCACCAATCCACTACCCGAGCAAGATGGGATGCAATGTAGTAGGTGCGGACGTCAGGGAGTGCCAGCCCTCCGATACCCTAGATCGACACAATAACGTGCGGGAGAGACGCGGAGTCTTACCATTTCAAACAAACGTAATCTGAAGAGAATTGACCGTTTTAAAGAACTGTGTTGGGATGGCTATGGGAAGGGTTTGAAATAAATATAGTAGCCTAGGAAGTGCGTTCATTTTGAAGATGGTACAGCGGCCCATCCATGTAAAGGTGCCTTTGGACCATCTGGTTCAATCTGCCTTAAGTTCAGCAAGGAGTGGGGGAAAATTTAATTGAAAGATCTCTCAGGTCTGCTGATAAGCGAACCCCAAGGTACTTCAGAGCAGTCGGAGTCCATTTAAAACTGAAAGATTGTTTCAGGGCCGCGTAAAGCTGGGGTGAGAGAGAAATGTTCAGGGCCTCGGACTTAGAGAAATTAATTTTAAAATTGGATAAACTTGAAAAGCGTTGGAATTCCCGCATGAGATTAGGAAGAGAGACAGTTGGATTGGTCAGAAAAAAAAGCAGATCATCTGCATAAGCAGCCACCTTGTTAGTTGCGGTATTCGTTTCTAGTCCCTTCACATCCGGGTTCGCACGTATATGGCGTAAAAAGGGCTCTAGTGTCAGTACAAAGATCAAGGGTGAGAGGGGGCAGCCCTGTCTGGTGCCGTTGTGTATAGCAAATTCCTCTGAGAGAAGTCCATTTACTCGAACTCGAGCAGATGGGCATCAGTATAGTGACATTATCCAGCCCATCATATGGGATCCAAAGCCCAGATGTGATAGGGTTTCTTCCATAAAGGTCGAGTTGACTCTATCAAACGCTTTTTCCGCGTCCGTAGATAAAAGCATAAGGGGTATATTGGAGATTTTGGCCTTGTGGATAAGATTGATGGCTCTAGTTGTATTGTCACGTGCCTCTCTACCTGCCATGAACCCTGCCTGGTCTGTATGCACAACTCCTCCAATCAATGGTGCAAGACGATCCGCCAGAATCTTGGAAAATAATTTGATATCTGTATTGAGGAGGGATATAGGTCTGTAGCTGGCACATTGTGTAGGGTCTTTCCCAGGCTTGGGGATCACCGCGATATGAGCCCTAAGGGCATCGGGAGGGATGGGGGAGGAGGCCGAGTAGGAATTAAAGGAGGCTAGGAAATGTGGTCCTAGAGCCGTCAGAAACTTTTTATAATATTGGATTGTGAATCCACCTGGGCCAGGTGCCTTGCCTGTTCGGGAGTGTTTTAAAGCGTGTGAGAGTTCTTGTGTAGTAAGTGGTTCTTCCAGGCTAGTAATGTTGTCTTCCGATAGGGCGGGTAGACCAGAATCTGCGATATATTTAGAGATGTTAGACCTAAATTCACGGGATGTCACAGACGGATTAGTGGAGTCCGTATTATAGAGGGCAGCGTAGAAATCCCGGAATGCGGAGGCTATGTCCAACGGCAAACGAAGCCGTGTTTGTAAGGGGGATACTATTGAGGGTATATAATTCTGGGCTTGTTGAGTCCGCAAGGCTCTAGCCAGAGACCTACTACTTTTGTTGCCATATTCATAGTAGTGACGTTTACATTTAAAAAGCGTAGCCTTGGCTCGGGCCATCAATAAGGTACGCAGTTCCTCTCTTTTGCGGAGGAGGGCGATCCTACATTCCGGGTCATGGGAATGTTTGTGTGAGATCTCAATTTCGGATAGCAAAAGGACCATGGCCACCGCCCGTTCTCTCTTCAGGCGGGCTCCATGTTTGATAAATATACCCCTGATCACACATTTATGAGCCTCCCAGATAATGCGAGGATTGATGGTCTCAGTGGCATTAGTTGCGAAGTAGTCCGCTATATTGCGTTGAATGTCTGCAGTAACAACTGAATCCGAGAGAAGCGTTGGGTTCAGTTTCCACTGAGATTGGCGGTATAGAGGGGAATGTAGCGAGAGGGTCAAGGTGACTAAAGCATGGTCTGAAAAGGAAATCGAGTCAATATCGGCAGAGCGTATAGAGTGTAGCGAGTGATGTTTGACGAAAAAAAAGATCAATTCTGGAGTATTTGTCGTGTACTGCGGAGTAAAAGGAAAAGTCCCTATCTGCTGGGTGTAAGAGACACCACGTGTCCACTAATTGGTGTTCGTGAAATGATTTCATAATGCGGCGCAGATGTGCCCTCGAGAATGATGAAGAACCTACGGAAGTGTCTAGTGTGGGATCTAGCGCTACGTTGAAGTCCCCTCCCAGAACAATGGTACCCTCCCCAAACTCCTCCAGAGCATTCAGAAAGCCCACAAGGCCCCTTGAATTCCCAAGGGAGAGATCTGGAGATCAAAATGCTTGTCCCCCTGGATTTCGTGTCAGGAGAAAAACTATGATATGCATTGGGGAACCATGCGTTAGAGAGTTTGAAAGGTTTTTGCTGGCATAGGTGCGTCTCTTGGAGGAACGCCACCTGTATATGTTTGCCCTTCAGGGGGAGGGGAAGGCGAAGGGGAGGACAAAAAGAGGACAGGTAAGGATAAAAAAAGAAAGAGAATGAGACGATACACAAGAAAGAGGCCCGAAGGCCGACTCCTAGAAGGCCCTCAAGATCCGAGGAATGGCGCAAGAGGTAGAAGCCAGAGTTGTTCTTCACGACAACATGGAACGGGTGTCCCCATCTATAAGTGGCGCCTGCGGACTTGATCTTTTCAAGCAGAGGATGTAGGAGCCGTCTCATATAAAGTGTCCGTGGGGAGACATCAGGGTATATAGTCACCGTACTTCCTTCAACTGATACCGGACCATGTGACCATGCCCCCCGTATAATTGCATCTTTGTCGGTATAATAGTGAAGGCGACATAGTACGTCGCGAGGAGAAGATGGCTCGAGCGGGCCTGGGCGCGAAACTCTGAATTCGATCTAGAAGAAAAGTTGCTTCTGGCGGTCGATTAGTGAGCTTGTTGAATATAATAGAAACTCTGGTCGCCAGCTCATCTCGTGGGCCAAGGTCTGGAAGGCCCTTCAGACGTACATTGTTTCTGCGTCCTCTGTTCTCCTGATCATCCAACTGAAGCACCAAAGATTGTAAATGTGATCTAGTGTCCGTGGCAGCTCTTTCCAAAGCAGTTACTCTGGAGTCAATGGCAGACACAGTATTTTCAGATGTAAGAGCCCTAGAGTCTATTCTGATCACATCCTGACGCAGGTCAGCTATATCTTGCTGATGTGCCTGCTCAACCCTGGACACCAGAGAGTCAAGATCCTGCCGGGTGGGGAGGGCTTGTATCATCTCCCTCAGTAGTTGTAGGTCAGCGTGTAAGCCAGATGGCCCAGCCTGAACTTCAGGGGCATATGTGTGTGGTATAATGGCGGGCAGATCTCCCGCTAAGGACATGTTGCGGGGAGAGACAGAGCTTACCGCATCTTGGGTGCTGTAGCAGGGAGGAATCGTGTCGGCAGTCGTGACCACATAGGCGGACTGTACCAGGGGAGCAGGAGGAGAGGGAGCCAAAGTGTCTGTGGCCGGATGTGGCGGCAATGCGTCCGCCATTACTGCTCGCGGGTCTGCGGCCGTTTGCGAGGAGGAGAGGAAGCGCTTCATGCTTTTACAGCGGCCAGAGGAGCGAGGTAAGGACCGGGAAGTTCCAGGGCAGGTTCCCCTACGTTTTCCTGGAATCGCCTGCCGGGTTTACCCGGGATAGATGGCTGGTATTCAGCTGCTGGTGCGGAGCTCCCCCAGAACGCGTGCTCACGGCTCCATAACTAAGCCACGCCCCACCTGGGCGTGTTTTTACTTTTTTACCAACTGGGCGTTGTAAAGAGAAAAGTTTATGATGCTGATCACACTGTGCTGTCACATACTCCCACATTAACTTTACTGAAGTGTCTTGAGAGTGAATAGACATCACCTCCAGCCAGGGCTATACACACTGCCGACACTTCGGTAAAGTTTCTTGGGGACTTACACAGCACAGCGTAATCTCGCGAGATCACACTGTGCTGTCATTCACAGAAACTTTACCACAGTGTCGGGACTGTGAATAGACATCGCAACCTGGCTGAAAGCGATGTCTATTCGCTCTCAAGACACTTCGGTAAAGTTAATGTGAGAGTATGTGACAGCACAGCGTGATCTTGCGAGATCACGCTGTGTTGCGAGTACTGATAAAAATTAATGGAGAGAAGTGTATGACGCTGATTGATCACTGATTGGTCAGCGTCATAAACTTCTCTTTACAACGCCCAGTTGGTAAAATAAAAACACGCCCAGTTGTCTATTAAGAAACGAATTAGCATAAATCTAAAATTGCTCATAACTTGCTCAGAATTGATCATTTTTCAAAATAACAAAAAAAATAAAATTGTATCTACATTACAGCGCCAATCAGACTACGTAGGAGATAGGGCACTTATAATCTGGTGACAGAGCCTCTTTAAATAGAGCGGTGGTTGAGTATGCGCCCTGCTGCTCTATTCCAAGTCTACGGCACTCGTGAAAACAGTACTCTCCCCACTGTGTTTTTTGTATCTCTCTGCACCAGTCCCCTCCTCGCCCTATTATTATCTTGCCAGAGTGAGCACATCACACTGTGCAGGATGTATTTCCTGCTACCTACTCCTGCCCCCACCAACTTTGCTAAGGTTGCCTACCCCTGATCTAAAGGAAATAAGGTTTAATCATCATCACAGACAGAAATTCTTTACTGTAAGAGCAGTGAGTATTTGGATCACGATGCCACAGGACGTTGTGATGTTCCAGCGCAGTTTCTTTCACTGCACAATCACACTGTACACAATGGGCTGGAACAATGAGAAGTGTATGACGCTGATTGGTCAGCATCATACATTGGCTTATTTCTCTTGGCAAGGATATAATAGATTGTACTACTAAGATGGTGTAGATTTACTCACATACATATGCAAGTGTGTGTCCCCTTCTTATCTCACCCCTCCCCTTTCCTTCTTTCCACAAGCGTCACATGAGAACCAAGGCCAAAGATAACTTAAAGAGGCTCTGTCACCAGATTTTGCAACCCCTATCTGCTATTGCAGCAGATAGGCGCTGCAATGTAGATTACAGTAACGTTTTTATTTTTTTAAAACGAGCATTTTTGGCCAAGTTATGACCATTTTTGTATTTATGCAAATGAGGCTTGCAAAAGTACAACTGGGCGTGTTGAAAAGTAAAAGTACAACTGGGCGTGTATTATGTGCGTACATCGGGGCGTGTTTACTACTTTTACTAGCTGGGCTTTGACGAGAAGTAGCATCCACTTCTCTTCAGAACGCCCAGCTTTTGGCAGTGCAGACACAGCCGTGTTCTCGAGAGATCACGCTGTGACGTCACTCACAGGTCCTGCATCGTGTCAGACGAGCGAGGACACATCGGCACCAGAGGCTACAGATGATTCTGAAGCAGCATCGGCGTTTGCAGGTAAATCGATGTAGCTACTTACCTGCAAATGCTGATGCTGCTGCAGAATCAACTGTAGCCTCTGGTGCCGATGTGGCCGACACGATGCAGGACCTGTGAGTGACGTCACAGATCTGCACTGCCTTCTAGAAGCTGGGCGTTCTGAAGAGAAGTGGATGATACTTATCAGAACGCCCAGCTAGTAAAAGTAGTAAACACGCCCCGATGTACGCACATAATACACGCCCACTTGTACTTTTACTTTTCAACACGCCCAGTTGTACTTTTGCAAGCCTCATTTGCATAAATACAAAAATGGCCATAACTTGGCCAAAAATGCTCGTTTTAAAAAAAATAAAAACGTTACTGTTATCTACATTGCAGCGCCGATCTGCTGCAATAGCAGATAGGGGTTGCAAAATCTTGTGACAGAGCCTCTTTAAAGAGGCTCTGTCACCACATTATAAGTGCCCTATCTCCTACATAAGGAGATGGGCGCTGTAATTTAGGTGACAGCAGTGCTTTTTGTTTAGGAAAACTATTTTTACCACCTTAGGAGCGATTTTAGCTTTATGTTAGTTTCTTCATGCCCAACTGGGCGTGTTTTTACTTTAGACCAAGTGGGCGTTGTACAGAGGAGTGTATGACGCTGACCAATCAGCTTCATACACTTCTCACTGTTTCCGCCCAGCTTCCTTCACTGCACAATCACACTAACAACGGGCTGGAACAATGAGAAGAGTATGACACGGATTAGTCACTGATTGGTCAGCGTCATACACTCCTCTGTACAACGCCCAGTTGGTAAAAAGTAAAAACATGCCCAGTTGTCTATTAAGAAACTAATTAGCATAAATCTAAAATTGTGCATAACTTGATCAAAAATGATCGTTTTTCAAAATAAAAACCACTGCTGTTATCTACATTACAGAGCCGATCAGATTATGTAGGAGATAGGGCACTTATAATCTGGTGACAGAGCCTCTTTAATCAGTTATTGTCACATTGCCTCAGATTGGTTACCCTCAAGCCTACACCCCTTTTGAATATTGTAATTGAGTTTTGTAATAAGTCTCAGAAGCATACCAGCAGCGTCTGTGTGTTATTCATCTCTCGATAAAACATGATTTGAGCCTGGATAAAATCACTGGAGGGCGGGTATCGGTTGACATACCCCTTACAAAATTTTTGTCTAATATATAATTACGTCAACACGAGTCATGGAGGAATTTTCCCCCTAATGAGGAAATTGGCATCAACCTCACGGGGGCTTTGCCTTCCTCTGGATCAACACGGTAGGATTATATGTTGGACTTGATGGAGCTGTGTCTTTTTATCAACTATGAAACTAAGTTATTTAGGCCCCATGCACATGACCGTAAAATCACCCGTAATTACGGGTCCATTCATTTCTATGGCCGACGGACACCTTCCCATATGTCTACGGGAGGGTGTCTGTGCCGCAGAAACCGGCCGAAAAAAATAGGACGTCCTATTTTCTTACGGACCGTGCTCCTATACTTTATAATGGGAGCGCGGCCCGTAAAAACGGCCAGCTGAAACGGGAACCAAGAAGCTATTTGATAAGTGGCAAGTATTTATAGAAACGCAATGTACAACAGCCGAAATTGTTAGGCCTTTCCAGTACACAAAGTGGTACTGCACGCAGCTCTTGGCAGGCGTTTTAGGGAGGATGCAACTGTGAACCAGCTGGGGGAGAAAGGATGAGTGGAAACCCATTGATGATCTAGGTGGTGTTGGAGTTGGGGGAGTCATGTTTGTTTGGTCCATCTGAAGATCGACAATTATGCCATGTTTCTATGTTGGTGTGTTTATATGTTATGTTGAATTTAATTTAAAAGTTAATCCCATGACAGTTGAGTGCTGCGCACTCATGATGTAACTCTTACGTGAAATGTTTGTAAGAAAATGTGAAAACTGATAATAAAAAGGATATTTAAAAAAAAAAAAACGGCCAGCTGCCCGCAGCCGTAATTACGGGCACGATCGTGTGCATGGAGCCTAAGATCATGATAAGCATTTTATCAACCATTAAAAATAAGGATGGATCTCTTAGGTGCTGATCACACAGTTCTATGCAGGCAGAAAAAAAAAAAATCTGCCTCAGAATTCCTTCTGCACCTATTTTTCAGGGGTTACGGTGGCTGCAGTGGCAACCTGAGGGCTAATACTGGCCTCCCGGTCTGCCTAGTACGGATGCCGTTCAGGACAACACTTCGCAGCGAAATTCCTGAAACTGCAAAGGTGCCGAGTGTGGACCGAAAGGGGGAGAAGAAAGGACATTTATCAGTGCGACACTGGCCTGTGCTGAAAGGTGTGCTTTACAGCGTAACACACACCGATGGATTATTTTATCCCATTATTATACCACCTGACTATGCCCCTGATGTACTCTGCCCAACTTACATGTACCCCCACATTATAAAAGGAAATAATAATCAAACAAAACTACTACAAGCAAAATACACGATACAAAAGCCATATGGTGCTCCCTCCCCTCTGAACCCTATACAGCGTACCGAAACAGCAGTTCCACATATATGGCACCACCATACCCAGGAGAACCCTTTTAACAATTTTTGGGGTGTGTGTCTCCAGTGGCATAAGCTGGGCACTACATATTTGCCACTGAAATAGCATATATAGGGAAAAATTGAAATTTTTACTTTAGCACCATCCGCAGCTCAATGATTCATGGAAAAGACATGTGGGGTGAAAATGCTCACTACACCCCTTAATGCCTTAAGGGGTGGTTTCCAAAATGGGGTCACTTCTCAGGGGTTTCTTTTATTATTTCACATCTGAGTCTCTGCAGTTGTGAACCAATACTGTGTAAATCACCAAATTAGGCCTCAATTTTACAAGGTACTCTTTCACTCCTGAGCCCTGTCGAATGTCCAGGCAAAAGATTAGGGTCACATGTAGGGTGTTTCTAAAACCAGGAAACCCAGCATAATAATTAGAGAGCTGTCTTGTTATGGTGGCACAAGCTGGGCACCACATATTGGCATATCTATGGAAGAAATCCCATTTTCACTCTGCAACATCGAGTACACACTAATTTCTGCAAAACACCTGCTGGGTTAACATGCTCACTACACCCCCTAGGCGAATACCTTGAGGGGTGTAGTTTCCAAAATGGGGTCACTTCTGGGGGGGGGGGGTTTCCACTGTTTTGGTCCCACAAGGGCTTTGCAAAAGCGACATAGCGACCAGAAACCAAATGCAGCAAAATCTGGACTCCAAAAGCCAAATGCTGCTCCTGCCCTCTGAGCTCTACTGTGTGCCCAAACCGCAGTTTATGACCACATATGGGGTATTGCCGTACTCTGGAGAAATTGCTTTACAAATGGTGGGGTTCTTTTTTTCCTTTATTTATTGAGAAAATGAACAATTTTGAGCGAAATCTACGTCTTATGGAAGAAGGGGGATTGTTTTTATTTTCACTGCCCAATTCTAATAAATTCTATGAAACAACTGTGGGGTCAAAATGCTCACTGCAGCCCTAGATTAATTCCTCAAGGGGTGTAGTTTCCAAAATGGGGTCACTTGTTGGGGGTTTCCACTGTTTTGTCCCCTCAGGGGCTTTGCAAATGTGACATGGCCTCCGCAAACCATTCCTGCTAAATGAGCTCCAAAAGTCAAATAGCGCTCTTTCCCTTCTCAGCCCTGCCGTGTGTCCAAACAGCCGTTTATGACCACGTGGGGTACGGTTTTACTCCCCTTTAGTCCTTGTGGAAATGAGAAAAAAAAAATTGCTAAACCTACACCTCCTTTGAAAAAAATTTAGATTTTCATTTTTATGGCCCATTTCCAACAATTTCTGCAATAAGCATGTGGCTTTAAAATGCTCACTACACCCCTAGATAATTTCCTTGAGGGGTGTAGTTTCCCAAATGGGGTCACTTATGGGGGTTTTCCACTGTTTTGGCACCGCAAGAGCCCTTCAAACCTGACATGGTGCCTAAAATAAATTCTAATAGAAAGAAGGCCCCAAAATCCTCTAGGTGCTCCTTTGCTTCTGAGGCATGTGGTTCAGTCCATTAGCACGCTAGAGCCACATGTGGGATATTTCCTAAATCTGCAGAACCTGGGCAATAAATATTTAATTGCATTTCTCTTGTAAAACTTTCGGGGTTGCAAAAAAACAAAACAAAAAAAAAACAAAAAACATGAAATTCATAAATTTCACCTCTACTTTGCTTTAATTCCTGTGAAACGTCTAAAGGGTTAAGAAACTTTCTAAATGCTGTTTTGAATACTTTGAGGGGGTGAAGTTTTTAAAATGGGGTGACTTATTGGGGGTTTCTAATATTTAAGGCCCTAAAAGTCGAAGTTTTCTTGAAAAATGTGAGAAATTACTGCTAAAGTTCTAAGCCTTGTAACGTCCTAGAAAAATAAAAGGATGTTGAAAAGTAGCCATATGGGGGATGTTAATTAGCGACTATTTTGTGTGGTATAACTGCCCGTCTTACAAGCAGATACATTTTTCTAACTTTAAATGTAAATTTTCACAAGTTTTCGCAAAATTTTGGTGTTTTTCACAATTAAATACTGAATGTATCGAGCAAATTTTGCTAGTAACAAAGTCCAATGTGTCACGAGAAAACCGTCTCAGAATCGCGTGGATAGAGAAAAGCATTCCAAAGTTATTACCACATAAAGTGACACGTCAGATTTGAAAAATGAGGCTCTGTCAGGAAGGTCAAAAGTGGCCAAAGAGGGAAGGGGTTAAAAGGGACTGTCAAAACCAGAAAAAAAACCTTTAACAAGGTCAGATAAATTAGAATGTATACACTAGATAACCTATGGAAATATTTTCTCCTCTTTCGTATGACCACAGAAGTTTGGTATTGTTCAGTTAAGTGACCCTCGTGCCACACGTCAGCAGCAAATACTGCACTGGAGAATATGACAGGACACAGCAAGGAACATACAATTGGTTGCACTTAGGGCTGGGCGATTTTGTAAAAAAAATTAATCTAGATTTTTTTTCAACACTTTGGTCGATTTGATTTGAATCTCGATTTTCTTATTTTTTTTTGTTTATTTCGCAGTAATACCAAGAGATAATTTAATAAATTATTTTCTTTACATGAATAAAATGTTAACATATTGCTATAATCGTACGTAACTTCACAACTTTTATCCTCTGCAAATATTTTTTTTTTTAATCATAAATACAAATTGAAAGATGTCTATCTAATTGATTATAACGAACTAACAGGTTAACAGAATCTATAATCAATTTTGCACTGCGTGCACTAACATCCCTCTCTGCCCGTCACCACCTCAGACGGTCTCCGACATTAGACGAGAGCAGTGTAAATTGCAGCAGGGTCAGGCAGATAGTGCCAAGCGGGCACTCTGGGGCGGGATTATATTATAGCGTCTGAAGTCTGAGCACTGTGCAGGAGCGGCCCCACAAAGGGGTGTTAAATAAATGACATTAAGGCCCGATTCACACAATCTTGAATGGACCGTGAAAAACTGTCATGTATCAGCCGGATTTCCCCCCCGGCCACGGTACACGTGAACGGGACTCCTGGCATGATAGTCATATAGAACGCAGTCACATGACAGTGAAAAAAAAATAGCCATTAAAAACTGATCAATTGTCAGTTTTTCATGTCCATATTGAATCAGTGTCTCCAAAAGGATTTCCTTGGTCAGGTTTTTTTTTTTTGGTCCCAAACCCCTGAAAACACCACAGTGCCCATGTAGATAGTGCCGCAATGTCCCTGTAGATAGTGCCACAGTTCACAGAGTGAAATAGTGCCCACATATAGTGACATAGTGCCACACCCCCCCCCCCATATAGTGCCACACACCCTTGCAGATAGCATTTCCAACCCCCCCCCCCCATAGTAGATCGCACCCCCACCCCCCCTGGCATATCACAGCACCTGCCCCATCCTTCTTGTAGATAGCGCCACTGTAGATGCCACTAGGAGCTGAATCCCAGACCAGGGGTTGTCGACGCTCTAAAGGGGTGGCGGTGCGATCTCTGAAAGGGGACTGGGGTTGCTATCTACAGCGGGATGGTGGCGCTATCTACAAGAGGGGTGATATCTACAGGGTGGTGTGGCAATATACTAGGAGTCCCTGCTTCCCCGCGGAACTGCTGTTTTGTACCGTAGCCCTTTGTTTCGTACAGAAAAGCAGTTCCGTTGGGAAGCAGAGACAGACCGTGGCGCAGCTGGTCAGATGGGGCAGACCAGGCGGGTGACGAGGCGTTGCAGGGTGGAGCTTCCTCCTGCAGCACGGCACCACTAAAGAATCAACTTAAAGATTCTGTTAAAAAAAAACAAAAAAAAACAGTCAGAGGCCTTGAGGGCGAATTCATTTGATAAACTCCCTGCCCTAGTTGAACTGCATATGCGTGTACGAGAATAAGGAAGAAGAGCATTCTGGGAACAGACAGGGAAGACAAATCTCTGAAAAAGAAAGAAGAGCTTTCCTAGCAATCTAGAGGAAACATCTTATATCTAATGACTGCTGCTGGCATTGGGTCATGCATAGCGCTCGTGGCCTTTTATCACATGAATGACTGTCAGGGTTCATCAATACGGCAGAGCCCTGTGAACTGAGCCTGTACGGAGGATATATGGATCCGTAGTACCGTAGACAGCTGTGATCTGAATATTATATAATATACCCCTAGTCTAAAAAAAAAACATAAAAAAAAATTACCTTTGACTTTAGCGACCTGACTTATATAATTGGACAGGACAGATATCATGTGAGAAGTAATAATAAATAACGAGGATATCGTCCATCCTACTAGGTGTTCAGAGCTAGAGGAACAACTATATCATTATACATACTCCATCATATAGAAAGTAGTCCCTAAAGAATACTTCAGAGAGATTATTACAGCTATTCTGGTAACCTGATCTGCCCACCCAGTATATACGACCAATAAGGAATAGACAAATAAAAGTCCTAGTTTAATACAACAACCTAAGCAAATAGATTAGGAAGAAGAACCAGAACTGGTACTGAGGAACAGAAGTAGAAGATTCCTGGTGGGCTCCCTGGACAAACAATAGCCGGAGTGTTTCCTACAGGGCTCCGTCCACAAAGCTACAACCCCGCAGTCATGAGCAGCAGTGGGGGACAAATGGCGTTGTACGTTCCGGCACACACCTGGAAAAAGTGACATCATTCAAAAAGTATTTCGAATTTCTCAAAGTCTTCTTTATACTTGTGATTCATTCACCAAGAAGAGCTCCTAAGTAACGGACATTAGTCAGTATGAGTCAGGGCAGAGCTTAGCATTCTACGGTAACTACAGCGATGTTCTGTTTACACACAATACAGGCAACACCACACACTGGGGACATTTAGCGGTCCTTTAACCCCTTGAGGATGCAGCTATTTCGGGCCTTGATACAGCAATTATTTTCGTTTTTTGCATCACTGCGTTTCGAGAGCTATACCATTTCCATGTTTGTGTCGACATAGCCGTAGGAGATCTTGTTTTTTTGCAGTAAAAGTTTTATATTGTATCGCCATAATTCTAAAGGTACATATTTATAATATAACCGTTGACCGTGCAGTATAAGGGCATGTTCAGACATGGCAGAATTTTTCCGTTGCAAATGTTGGTGCAGATTCGTTGCGAATTTGTAGCAACAATTTCGGATTTGACAGGTAATTCAGACGTTACGGATATCACAGCGGACTTGCCGCAGATTTCAGTTTCAGTGAAGTTCCGGTATTTCTCTGCAATGTAATGAGCATGCTGCGGAGGGAAAATTCTGCACCCCAGCCTAGAATCCACACTGTTATTTTCTGCAACTTCTGAACTAAGTTTCCTAAAAATTTATAGAAACCAATTTAAAAAAAATGGCTGCTACAGATTTCCACTGCGGACTGTGTTTATTCTGCGGGTCAGTGCAAAATTTTTTTTATACATTTTCTTGTTTTACTACTTTAGCACAATAAAAGTTTTTCTTAGAAAAGAATTTGGTTTTGCGTCATAACATTTTTATTTTTCCATGGACATAGATGTATGAGGGCTTGTTTTTGCGGGACGAGCTGTATTTTTCATTGGTACTATTTTGCGGTGAATACGACTTTTTGATCGTTCTTTATTCCATTTTTAGGAATTCAGGAATTTTTATGGCGTTCACTGTGGGGATAAGCAACACATTCATTTTATAGTACGGGACGCTAAAGGGGGTTTTACACAGGACGATTATCGGGCAGACTAGTGCTCACATAACGCTCGTTGCCAATAATTTCCGTGTGTAAAAAGGGCGGCGAACAGCAGATGAACGATCAAACGCTCGATCATCTGCTGGTTGTTTCGTTTTAAAAAAAGTGAAATATTATCGTTGTCGGCAGCAAATCTCCCTGCGCTGCCGACATGATACTAATGTATGGGGACGAGCGATCAGAGTCACGACCGCTCGTCCCCATCCATAGCTCCGTGTGACAGGAGCAAACGAGCGCCGATCAATGATGTCCCGTTCGAGTGTCGGCCGATGTAAAAGGTTGCAGGGATACCAGTTATATGTACTTTTTATATTTTACATAACACAGACACCAGCGACAGTCCTTTGGCTGCCGGCTATCATCCCCGACTACACCATGTGGTCGTTCGACAGAAAAGACAAGCAATTTCTATGGTGGCAGCAGGGATAAGCGGCAGTGAAACGCAACTTGCGTGGCTCAGACAGAAGGAAACCAACCTGCCCAATCCCCATAGGATAGTCCGCTGGTCATCGCAGGCATGAGATTATCGCCAGGACCCAACGTCAAAAGTCTAGTGTCCATAGCCAACCATAGAGTAGGAATAAACGTACAGAATTCCCACTGATCATACCGACTTATCGTTATTCAACACTGGTACAGCGGGCAGAGATATTGATTGGAACAATTTGCCCAAAAATAAACAGATTTTTCATTAAAATGGAACAGCAGAGCCTGTAAATGCCTCCATATGTACATCAGACAGGCGGGACGATCTTTACTTGGAGGCAAATTGCGTGTGGACCTGATCTGTGGTGGCATCCGTGGCAAAGTTACTTTTGTAAAGGAAAAGCAGAGGTGCCACCAGTGGACGTGCCTCTATTAAGAATATCCACAAATACATCTTCTATATATTAATATTTACAATCTGCCTTAAATAAGCGTGCGTCTCCTGATAGAATCCACTAGAGACCGGCACTGTGCTTACATGTGTAACATAGCTGGCGCCGGGACTGTGCCCCTCACCTGCGGAAGACGTTCACGAGAAAGGACTGGTCCGGGACACGATACTGGTACTGATAAGCCATGGCCGCAGCTCCGTGTGCTCGCCGTGTCAGGCACTTTCTACTCCTACACCAACGATCACAGTCAGCCCCGACCCGGCTGTAGCCGCCTCAGCCAACCCGGAAGGTGTCACCGCCACTCCCGTACCCGGACTCCCCCTTCCGCACACGCGTCGATCCCGCCTCCATCCCCCTCCGTGCGCTTTGAGTCCCCTATACGTCCAGTCACTGTCCTTGCCGCATTTGACTCGTTATGAGGGGTAAGTACGGAATGACAGTGAAGGTCGTACAAATAAAGCTGTTCAAGTGGTGAATTCATGGAGGAAATGTATCAAAACTGCCGGGGAAAAGTGGACGACTTTCCCTTAGCAACCAATTATGTTGCTGCTTTCATTTTCGAAGGAGCGTCTTAAAAATATGAGCTGGACTCTGATTGGCTGCTATTATGGGCACTTTCCCTTTGCGCCGGTTTTGATCAATCTCCCGCATTGTACTGACTGCCGCCTCGTCACTCACAGTCCCCGGGATCTACATGAACACGCGCTGACCATAGATGGGAGGATTATTGTGAAAACAAATCGTCACAGTGGGACAGATTTATTAATATTGTCTAAAATAAAGACTGCATAAACTTAGAGGAGACAAGTGGAAGACGCAACAAATTGATAGATTTGGTGCATCTGATAAACATGTTAAATATTTTTCTCTAACTTATAACACCTCTTGGTTGACCGGTATTTTGCTGCAAAATTGTGGCGCATGTCACTAAGCCACATAACTTTTTCTAGACACTCAAGAAAGTGTCTAGTGAGGCATAAAAAGTATCTTAAACACTTAACAAATCGGGCACACGGCATGTACACCAGTTTTTTAGCGCAATACAATTGCCCTAGTGTTTGTTGATTAACGCGCCATAGTTTCACCCTCTCAGCGCCACCTATCGTCCCGATTTCAATGAATGTGCGACCCTGTAATAGATGACTGAGCTGAGTCCAGCAGAGCGCACCCTGCTCTTTCTTAGCAGATCTTTATTGTTGTAGGTGATAGTGTACGTGATTGTGATCTTTCATCCAATCTGACATCGGGCACGGAGAGATGCTACTGCACGCCGGGTGGCACAGTTGCCATTGCAGCCGTACGACAGCCTGAGAGTATTGTGCACAGGTCTTATTAATTGGAAAAGGACCTGTGCACGATACTCCCCAGGCACCATACGTTTGCCATGGCAACTGTACCACCCAGCGTGCGGTAGTGTTTGTCCACACCCGATGTTGGATCTGGCAGGAGATCACCTTGGCAGGGACATTTTAATTTGTGAGTACTCCAACCTAATGGCTTACTTACACGAACGGTGTCAAATCGGCCTTGAAAAACTAGTTTTACATGACTGATTTGCATCCGTCCTACTTCTTTATGGGCCGTTCACGCGGTCCGTTAAAAAAACGGGCGTGTTCAGTCCGTAAAATACGGACTGTATGTTGGCAGTATTTCTCGGACTGAACACACTGCAGGGAACCGGGCTCCTAGCATCATAATTATCTATGATGCTAGGAGTCCCTGCCTCCCCGTGGGAAAACTGCCCCGTACTGAAAACACTATTACAGTACGGGACAGTTTTCCCGCGGGGAGGCAGGGACTCCCAGCGTCATAGATAACTATGATGCTAGGAGCCCGGTTCCCTGCAGTGTGTTCAGTCCGGGAAATACTGGCGACATACACACCGTATTTTACAGACCATATATGCCCGTGTGAAACCGGCCTAAACACGTTGTATATGTTATGTGCCAGAGTGCATGATCCCTTATTTTATAGCAATGTTTTACAGCACTTCATAAATAACAATAACTATTTTTATTTTATTTTAGAAACAGAACTTTTTAATAGCAAGCAACTCCATCTGTCAAGAATGGTCCCAGTAACCTCCTCATACAGCGTGATGACTATTATTACTTGCCATGTGCAATTTCCACTTTAAGCGTCATAGACTCACATAGTCCACTTGCGGATTCATGTCTTGACATGGCTAACAAAAATATAGCAATGGAAAGGAAAGCAGCGTCATGGAAAGGACATCGGAATGGTTTATTAACACTTCCTTTTATGTTTTCAATTGCATTTCTGGCAAGGATGGTCCTTTTAATATATGGCGTTTACCAAGACCGCACAATGTTGGTGAAATACACCGATATCGATTACCACGTCTTCACGGATGCTGCTCGGTATATAACACAGGTAATACCTGCCGCCAGTACAGCACTGGAATCTACTACAACCAAGGTCAAAACCATTTATTCTCAAATGAGAGTCCTCCTAATGAAAACATAGGAAATGTCTGTCTCACTACAGTGTAGAAGCCGATGAGCCCAGCACACTTAATCATCATGATGTGTATTGAGGTATCCAGAACACGGGCACTTGCCACTATCTGGTATTTTAGGAGTTTACCCTATTTTGGCGTATATACATACGTTACATGCCAAGTCTGTACCATGGATGACACTGATCTAGGTGAGTAATAAAGTGCACGTCAGTACATGTAACACTTCATTCCCCCTAACTGGCTGCCATGAAAGCCACTAGCATGTTGTCTGTTTTATTTATTGACTCGCTTGGTTTTTCACATGCATAGAAGAAACAGAGTTTAGCTATTATTCCAAGTGAATTTTCAGAATAAGGCTGTGTTCACACGGGGCGAATACGCAGAATAATACCCGCTGCGTATCCACCCTGTGCGCCGCAGGGAATTCAGGGCGAAAAACTGCGGTGACGTTTTTCACCCGGAATGTCCGCTGCGGAACACTGCAGCACTTGCCGGCCTGATGTTTCATGCCAGGAGACTGCTACATCCTGTGATTTGCTGCAGCGGTCATATGGGATGAAATGTCATCCTAGGAGGCCACACTGGATTGAGGAACACAGACTTCTGGGAAAGTATGAGGTTTTTTTTCCCCTGAGTTGCGTTTTTTTTGCGGCGGAATTGCTGCGAACCCACCACAAAAAAACGCATCAACTGCTATTTGTTGCAGGATTTACCTCCCCATTGAATTCAATGGAGAAAACCTGTAACAAGTAAGCAGCATTTACGCAAATACATATGACATGATGCGGAATATGATTCCGCACTGCAGGTCAATTTCTGAGTGTTATTTCCGCTCAGTATTTACGCAGCATGTGGATGAGATTTGTTTTATCTCATCCACTTTGCTGCTGCTGTATTTGCTGCGGATTTTCCACAACAAATTCCGTTGTGGGAAAAACTGCAGTATTTACGCAATTTTCGAACTGACCCGAAGGCCCTGTTCACATCTGCATTAGAGGCTCCGTTTGGGGCCTCCGTGGCAGATCCAGCAGGAATTACCGGAAACAATACTGCAGCATGTAATCTAATAATTAAGGTGTGCAGTACACAAGTGCATTTCCCATGTATGTAATGCATCACGGAATATAACACGCCCAAAGCATTTCTTTAGGAAGGAATCATGTCCACACGTAATGGAATTGCTGCATATTTTCCATCCGGAATTGCGAACGGAAAATACACAGCGGAATACAGTAGCTGCAAAGTGGGTATGATTTAACAAATGCCATCCACACGCTGCGGAAAAATTCAGTCCAGAAATTCACCTGCGGTGAGTAATTTTATTTCCGCAGCATGTCAATTATTGTTGCAGGAAGTGGACTGATTTCCTGCACTTTTCTGATGTACTGCGTAATTTGCTGCAGAAACGCTGCAGAATTTCTTACCGAGGGTGGAAATGACAAACACAGGAAGAATAAATATCACCATCACACATCCCTTGAAAAAAACGCAGCAAAAATCTGCACTATTTAAAAAAGCGCATGAAATGGTGCGGATTGTCTGCTAGTTGATTCGTAAATTCAGTGGAAATTTTCTGCAGCAAATCCGCTATGTGTAGACAAGCCCTTACACATTCAGTTTTTGATGCAGTTTTTTTTTTTTTATGCAGGTCATTCTTTAGGGTTTGTCCACACGTAACTGAATTGCTGCGTATTTTCCATCCGGAATTGCGGACGGAAAATACATAGCGAAATACAGTAGTAGCAAAGTGGGCGAGATTTAACAAATTTCTTCCACGCTGCATAAAATTTCCGTCCCGAAATTTCACCTGTGGTGTGTTTTTTTCATTCCGCAGCATGTCAATTCCTGCTGCGGAAAGTGTACTAAATTGCTTGGGAAAAACACAGCAAAATCCGCACCATTTTCTGCAGGAAATGGTGCCGTTTTTCTCCAGTGGAATGTTGGTTAGTTTTCGGCTGGGTTCCCATGTGTCGGATACGCTGTGTAAAAGCTGCACAGCGTATCCGACCTGGAAACCGCAATGCATTCCGTCCGAAAAATGGTGCGTTCTGTCAGACGGATTGTCCACTGCGGAAAAAAACGCTCATACTTACCTAGGCCATTGTTATGGAGACGCGTCCCACCTGTGCAGTCCGGTCCGACCTCCCTGGATGATGCTGCAGCCCATGTGACCGCTGCAGCCTGTGATTGGCTGGAGCGGCAGTCACATGGGATGTAACATCATCCCAGGAGGCCAGCCCTATGATGCTGTTTCATCCCATGTGACCGCCGCTACAGCCTGTGATTGGCTGCAGTGGTCACATGGGATGCAACGTCACACCAGGAGACTGGACCGGACGAACAAACACAAACTTCTGGGTAAGTATGTTTTTTTATTTTTCCATAGATGCAATTTTTGTGGCGTAATCGCTGCGAATACGCTGCAAAAGTCACAACACTTGGCCTTCTGTTGCGGGTCTTGCATCCCCATTGCATTCAATGGGGAAAAACCGCAACAGGAAATCAACTAAAACGCAGCATAAATTGAAATGCTGCGGATTTAAATTCCGCACCACAGGTCAGTTTATTAACGTTTACGCTGCGGTTAACTAAATCTCATCCACTTTGCTGCTACTGTAAATGCTGCAGAATTTCCGCACAGAATTCCGTTGCGGAAATTCTGCAGCATTTACGCTGCGTGGGAACCCGGCCTAAGGGATTGTCCACACGTTACGGAATTGCTGCAGAAAATGTCTGCAGCATTTCCACTAAGTTCCCATGCAATTTCTGCAGTTTTCCGCTCAGATGTCTCCAGCTTCTCACTTTTCAAACATTTCTACACCTATAAACGAAGATAAAATTCTCATGGTGCCACACACTACGCCCCTAAATATAACAGCGCCATCTAATTATAATAGAACCATACACTGTGTCCCTGATTGTAATAGCACCAAATACTGTGTGCCCCCCCCACACACACACACACACACACACACAATGCCCCATGAAGATAGTGCCCCCCATAGAGCCCCCTGTAGAGTCCCCCACATAGAGCTCTCTGTAGACAGTGCCCCACTTGCATAGTGCCCCCTATAGAGGCCCCTGTAGATAGTGCCCCCCTTAGTTCGTGCCCTACATAGATCCCCCTGTAGCTAGTGGCCCCCATAGAGTCCCCTGTAGATAGTAGCCCCCGTAGATAGTGCCCCACATACAGCCCCCTGTAGATAGTGCCCTACATATAGCCCCCTCTAGATAGTGCCCCACATATGGCCCCCCCTGTAGGTAGTGCCCCACATATAGCCCGCCTGTAGGTAGTGCCCCACATATAGCCCGCCTGTAGATAGTGCCCCACATATAGCCCCCCTGTAGATAGTGCTCTACATATAGCCCCCCTGTAGATAGTGCCCCACATATAGCCCCGCTGTAGTGCTCCACATATAGCCCCCCTGTAGTTAGTGCTTCACATATAGCCCGACTGTAGAAAGTACTCCACATATAGCCCCCCCCTGTAGATAGTGCACCACATATAGCCCCCCTGTAGATAGGGTTCCACATATAGCCCCCCTGTAGTTAGTGCTTCACATATAGCCCCCGCCTGTAGATAGTGCTCCACATATTGCCCCTGACACTTTTAACAGAAAAAAACACTTTACATACTCACCTAAGCCCGTTCCCACGTTGTCCTTTGGTAATGCAAAGGCCCTGAGTGGCAGGACAAGTCATTCTGCCCTGTCAATCATCACCTTTGAAAGACACAATCGGCGCGATGACGTCATCACGCCTCTTGCGTCATTGAAAGGCACTGATTAACAGGGCAGAATGACTTGCCCTGTCATTCATCGCACTATTTACGTCATTGAAAGGCGCTGAATAGTGTGTCACGGAATGTGCCCCGCCATTCAGCTCTTAGGCATGTAATTGTATCTGCATCCTATAGACGCAGGTACAATTATAGTGCAGGAGGAGGTGGCTCATCTCCCCTCATGGATGGTGTGGTCCTGTGTTGGGCTCCCAGCAACCCCCTCTGACATCTGGGAATCAGAGAGGGGAGGCACAAAGAAGCTGGGATGTCTTACGTGCAATATACTATACAAAGTTCTGGAACCCTGGCCACATCCCCAGCTTCCTCAGTGCTCCACGTGCTGAAACACCTGTCAATCATGTATATGAGTAGTGAAGCAGCGGCACTGGAGCTGACGCAATCGGGGATGTGGTTGGGGGTCCCCCTTGGGCAGCATTGGATTACAGGAGTGAGGGTGTCAGGATCCCGTCACTGCTCTGACCGGACTGAGTAAAGGATGGGCACTGTCGTTGTGTTGGGAGTAGCAGCAGGAAGCTGAAATCAATAGTGAAGCTATTGTTTCTGTTTGCCTTTCCGTTGATGGGTTCCCCTGACGGAAACCATCAACAGAAACTGAATGCTGATGTGACCAAAACATTTGCCATCCAAGTCACAGGCCTCTGTCAGACGTAACATCCCTGGGGAATCTCCAGTAACTGTCCATATATGGACAGTTACGTCACTAGAGCATCTGTGAGGCGTGGAACAGAGTCCCCAGTCAGAGCAGAGAGAGGTTTCAGCAGCAGCTCATTCACACAAGTGCTGGAGAGCTGTTCTGTCCGGGACAAACTTTGATCTTCCGGCTGCTGCTCCCACTGCAACGACAGTGCCCATCCTTTACACAGTCCTGTCAGAGCAGTGACGGGATCCTGACACCCTCACTCCTGTCACCTATGCTGCCCGAGTGTGTCCCTGACCACATCCCATATTGCCTCAGCTCCAGTGCCGCTGCTTCACTACTAATATATATGTTGAAGCTCGTTGGAGCTTTGGTATACATCCCCCCCCCACTGCAGTATCCTGTCGCAACTTAGTTCAGCCCTGATGTTTACTTCAAGTCAATAGTCATTAATGAAATGCACCACAAGCAGCACATTCTTTTTGGTAGCGTTTTTATTTTGTCTAGCCTTTTTTGGGTCAGTGGTGTTTTCTTTGAAATCATAGCATGGGGTTTGTTTGGTGGCTTTTTTTCCCTATAAAGAATCCTGTAGGGAAACGCCTGAAACGACGTATGTAAAAAAAACATGGAAAAATTGATGGTGTTTTTTACAAGCTATGTATTGGGCATTACTACTGAATAACCATTTCCTCTTTCTCATTTCAGGGATCTTCTCCTTATGAGAGAGCAACATATCGTTACACTCCATTACTCGCCTGGATGTTAACACCAAACATCTACCTCACAGAAGTTTATGGGAAGTTATTGTTTGTGTGCTGTGATTTAATTGCAGCGTTCCTAATCCACAGAATCCTCACCCTCCAAGGCTTGGAATATCACACTGCTAGCAAGTACTGTGCTTTCTGGCTCTTTAACCCATTGCCTATGGCCGTGTCCAGCAGGGGAAATGCAGAATCGGTTTTGGCTGTTCTTGTCTTATCGGCTCTGTATTATGTGAAGAAACGTCACCTTGTAAAGGCCGCACTTCTCTATGGTCTCTCTGTGCACCTGAAGATCTATCCTGTGACTTATCTTCTGCCCATTGCATTGTCACTACAAACACCAAGAACTGAGGGAAACCGGTCACACGTTGGATCAGTTCTGAAACGCTTTACAAAATCCTGGGGGCTCTTCCCGAGGCTCCTCAATTGGGACACTCTAACCTTTGGGATTGTATCTAGTTTAACCTTATTCACACTAAGTTTTGTCTTCTACAGTAGGTAAGTTTTTTTCTATTTTTTAGGTTGATTATCCATTCCCTAATAGACGCTTATTACCTGAATCGTTCTCTTTAGGAGTGTGAGGAGTTTGAGCGCCTCAACAGAATAGAGACTCCATTTACAGCAACTGTAGTCTCTGAATGAGGAGTGCGGTACTCGATGGCGGAGTGTATTTCCCAACCATTTAAACATTTGCTTTTCTTTTCACAATATTCTAGAAGTATGAAAGCATGATGCTAATTACACCGTATTTATCACTGTTTCAATCGTGATCACATGGCCAACGTTTCGGACCGAGTATTACTGGTCAAATTGACCAATGCTAATATCGAAACGCAGTATAATAGACCAGTGTATTTTCCCAATGACCCTCTTGATTTTGAGAGGACCACTATTCGACATTGGGATGTTCTGGGACTTACATATATCAATATTGGGCCTGCTGCCTACTTGTGTTGCAGTTATTGCTAGTTTTGTTTGAAACCTATGCGTTATCTGATCCATTTTTTGTAGTTGGAAATAAGCTGTGGAGTTCACCGTGTGGCCTGAGCTTTGGTAGAGCACTGCAAAAATTCTTCTACACAGGCTCAACCTTACTTTATACCTGTTTTTTTTCTGCAGCTATGGCTGGGATTTCCTTGAGCACACTTACCTCTATCACTTGACCAGGAGAGATATTCGACACAATTTCTCGCCATACTTCTACATGCTTTACTTAACGGCAGAGAGTGACTGGAGCTTTTTACTTGGCCTTGTTGCATTTCTACCTCAGATATTGCTGCTAACTATTGTATCCATTGCCTACTATAAAGACCTAGCCTTCTGCTGCTTCCTCCACACCGCCATCTTTGTGAGCTTCAATAAAGTGTGCACATCTCAGGTAAGCTGGAATCATGGCTGAACCAAATTCTAATGTAATATGGCTCGCCAAGTGAATTATTATTGCCCTTACCATCTCTAGATGTTATCTTTGAAGGTTATATTGCTTACTTTTCTATCTGGAGACATCTTATTCTAATACTCATAGTTAATGGGAAGGTTTCATGCATTTGATTTTAGTTTCATTGATTCGAATAGATCAGTCTGTAGTAGAGAAATCATGTGTTTGTTCTATTTTTCACATGTTGTAGTTATTTATTCTTTCTTTATAAAACCTTCCCTGGGGGGTGGCCATATTGGAAATACACACTGTCTGTTTTGTCTGTATAGGGAGTGCAACAAGGTGAGTGTGCTTTATGGCAGCTGAAATGAATTGGTCAATTGTCAGCGAAATGTCATAGATTATTACAGTTTTCAAGTAAGGCTAGATTCACACGACCGAGTGTAAACTCGGACGTGAAAAACTCAAGCGGGACCCGTTTTTACGGATCCCTCAGAGACTTGAGTCTATCACACGGCCCGTTAAAACAACGGCTGCGTGAACGGCCCCATTGAAATACATGTGACGGCCATTGTTTTAACGGCCGTCACACGGACGGATACAACGTTCGTGTGAATAAGCCCTAAGTGATGACTCTACAAGGGGCAGAAAACAGGAAGCGTCAGCCTATTGTGTCTGCTCTAGTGGTCATTGTGAAAACTAGAATTGGAATCAAAATGGATAGCCACAAAAAAAAAAAGAAAGAAAAAAACAGCACAAAAAAAAAAAGAAACATTTTCTATAATTGGCATCAATGTTAAGGAATGTATGTCTTGTGTTTTTCAGCTTTGGATGGCATCCTTGTCTAGTATTGTGTACTCTAAAGTTTTACATTTTATAGAACATTTCAGTAAAATTTTTAGTCAGATGTTGGATATCATTAACAATATGTTTTTGTTTTTTTTCCTTAAGTATTTCCTGTGGTACCTTTGCCTTCTGCCGCTGGTTATGCCTGGCCTGAAGATCTCATGGCAACGGAGCACATTTCTTCTTCTTTTATGGTTTGGTGGACAGGTAACCCAGTTTTGACGTATTTGTGTATTAATGAGGCCGATTTCCATCTGGTTAAAATGTTTTAATTTAAAGGAAATTTATATTATTAAAAAGGTTTTGACATGTGGCTATAACATGAAGCTAAAATTAACCTTATACATAACACCCCTTTATACCATGAAATGCTGTTTTCCATACATGTAACCCAACATTTGTTTAGAATCCCTTTAACGAATGTTTCTTACAATCAGATATACTAAATATCAAACAAGGGCATTTTCCAATATGTTGGAAATCTTCATATGGTTACATGATCCTTCTTTTTATTTCCTTGTTCACAAAGCACTCAAAAAAACACAGGCGTTTTTGACACGTATTGTGCGTGCTTTCGGCGCATAATTAGGACTTCCATTGACTGGGAATTAGGCGCATTTTACGCACGAAATGTGTTGTATGGCTAATGGTACGCTTTCCCTTTGATGTCAATGGGAAGCTTAATTCATGCGTTTTTGACTTATTTTTTGGTGCGTAAAACACGCCAAAAAAACGCTTCGAACACACGCCATGTAAACAGGGCCTAAAAGAGCATGATCAGCTTGGCACATGTAATCAGATTGGCACATGTTCTAAACATGTAATCCATCTATTAGTGTTTAGCCTCTATTAGGCCAAATACAAACGTGTCATAAAAAAAATATAGAATTTTGAAATCAGCCGCATACCCTGAAATCCCCACATATATTTTCTGCTACATGTGGATGGGGTTTTGAAAACCTTGCTCACATGTACAGTATCTGTAACAGAATCTGCACTGAAAATCTGCCACGTCCGAACTTAGACGGTAGTCACCATGGAGTTCTCCTCTTTATTCACCAAAAATGAGAACGGGTCACAGCACAGGGAGGAAGGGAAGCATTCCCTAATTTATTTTTCCATTTGGGAAGTTTTCTCTTTTTCCCCTGTGCTGGATGGCAGGCATGCTGTCCATCCACAATAAGATCTTGTACATGTAAATACAATAAGTTGCATTCTATCGCATTATATTTGACGAGAAGTTTGCTTTTAACACAATTTGTCCGCTGGAAACTAACATACTGATTTCTTTGGTCTTGCAGGCAATGTGGCTAGCTCCAGCCTACTTTCTGGAATTTGAAGGACTAAACACATTCATACTCGTTTGGCTGGCTGGGCTGGCCTTCCTCATTGTAAATAGTTATGTTCTCGCCCAAATCATTGTCAACTACAAAGTCCGTGGAGAAGACATTAGAAAACATAAACTACAGTAACACTGGTGTCAGTTGTCTAGGCCACACTCCCGCATTCTGCTGCTGTTTACGCTTTATTGGGGCATTTTTCTCTGAAGAATGTGGTTAATAAGTGACTGCTTTACTTCTGCACTTAGACAATACCAACAATGATACGGCTGATATCTCACTAGGATTGACCTATGGATGTGGTGGGGAGCTAAATCTAAAACCTATATGGTGCTGTATGTAGCAACTATACTTGGTTTGGTGGACAATAAACGCTATGTCCTTCTATGCTTGCTGATGTCTTAGGCTCTGTTCACACTAACTTCATAGTTTCCGTTATAATGGAAAGCATGACAGCGGTGCTGGATCCGTCATACGACTGGTCTCGGCGTGATGTCCGTTGCTTTGACGGAGAGAATAATGTTTGTAGTGTTAATGGAGGGATTTACTAGAAACGATGGTGGTTGGTTAGGGATTGGCTGGAGAGGTATGTAGGGGGACAGATAATTTATTTTTACACAATTTTGCACAGAAAATCTGCACAGAACCCGCAGCATAAATTGTAAGTTGCACCGCAGAACGCTTTCGCTATACTTTTCTTCCACAGCGTGGGCATTAGATTTAGTAAATCTCATCCACTTTGCTGCTACTGTAAATGCTGCGGAATTTCCGCACAGAATTCTGTTGCGGAAATTATGCAGGGTTTACGGTACATGGGAACCCAGTATTACAGATTTAAATGAGATTAGCAGAATGCGGTGTCTGTGTCACCTGGCATAAATGTCTCTGGAGGAAAAAAAACATTTTTATTTCTCAATTGTCTATTATTCTAATGATGTATATTTTGTTAAATGACATGTTATTAAAACTACTTACCAATCTCAATATTCCAACCCACGTCACGTAACGCTGTCAGTTCACTTCCGCAGTGTCTCAGGATCACGTGCCCTTTATTTACAAGTGATCGGTGTTTGTTGATTTTCATCGTCACGTGTCACCATTATTGACATCACGTTCATTGCCTTCCTCTAGCTCTAGTTTTCAACAGCGCATGGGCAAAAATTACAAACCAATGCAGACTCCCCAGAGGTGGAGCGGGTAGAGCTATGTGGCCAAGGTAGGAGGGAGGCATTCCGGTCCTCCCCACTGCTGTTTATTGACATGGCTGCAGCGATGATGTGCTTATATAGGATGATGTGCTTATATATGCAGCGATCACATGGGTATACGGGCACATCATCGCTGCAGCCATGTCAATAAACAGGCGAGGAGGACTGGAGCGGCGGCACTGGAACGCCAGGGATCTGTGAGGTGAGTAATGGCTCTTTTTTTATTTTTTTTAATGCACCCCTCCTACCTTGGCCACTTTTTTGAATAAGTCAGAAAACCCCTTTAACCTTATTTGTGGTGTGTTCATTTTTAAAACTTTTTGTCATAGCCTGAAAATATTTTACGACTGGAAAATCAAAGAAGCCACGCAACAAGCGTACTAAAACATTTTGAATATTCCTACGGATGACAGTGGATGCGCACTGCAATTCTATATTAACAAAGTACACCCATGTACAGGCGCATCAAAGCCACCCTTCTACAACGGATTTAAATGGGTTTAAGGGGGGATTCACACGAACGTGTATTCGGTCCGTGCGGGCCGCGTGGTTTTCACGCGCCACGCACAGACCAATACAAGTCTATGGGGCAGTACAGACAGTCCGTGCTTTTTGCGCAGCGTTTGTCAGCTGCGCAAAAAACGCGACATGTTCAATATCTCCGCGTATTTCGCGCATCACGCACCCATTGAAGTCAATGGGTGCGTGAAAACCACGCAGGTCGCACGGAAGCACTTCCGTGCGAACCGACTGAAACAGCGCACCAGCTGTCAAAAGGATGAATGTAAACAGAAAAGTACCACGTGCTTTTCTGTTTCCAAACGGAGTGTCTTTTTAGATGAGCGAACCCGGACAACCGAACCAAACTTCACCGGGTTCGGCCGAACTCGTTTTGGCCGAACCCGGCAAAAAAATTTCCGGTACGCGACGTCAGGAGATAGTCACTGTCCAGGGTGCTGAAATAGTTAAACTGTTTCAGCACCATGGACAGTGACTTCCGATCCCAATATACATCAACCTGTAAAAAAAAAACTAAGTTCTCACTTACCGATAACTCCCGGCTTCTTCCTCCAGTCTGACCTCCCGGGATGACAATTCAGTCCAAGTGACAGCTCCAGCCAATCACAGGCCAAGCACAGGCTGCAGCGGTCACATGGACTGCCGCGTCATCCAGGGAGGTGGGGCCCGATGTCAAGAGAGGCGCGTCACCAAGGACGCGTCACCAAGGCAACGGCCGGGAGGGAAGTTCTCGGTAAGTACAAACTTCGACTAGCCTCATCTCTATGATGGCGGCTGCGCGAAAATCACGCAGCCGCGCATCATACACGGATGACACGCAGCTGTCAAGTGGTTTTTGCGCGCGCAAAACTCCGCGTTGTTTGCGCGCGCAAAAACGCAACGTTCGTCTGAATCTGCCCTAACAGTTTCAGCAAATTCTTTACGGTTTTCAGAGTCTTTGCTTGCTATCATTCAGTAGGGTGGTATTGTTTACTTCCAGGGGATAAAAATCTGTCCCGATCATGTACACAGCTTGTTATAAGACACAGCTCTGATAACTGCTCCGTGTTAGCCAAGCCGCCTGTGTGATCACATGACCAGGACAGAGTTTTATCCACTGGAAGTAAACAGTTAAAGGGAAGGTGTCATGAATTTTATTTATTTTTTTATGCTTTTAGTATGATATTAAAATAAATTTTATTTGTGTTCTACTTAGTTTTCTTTTCTTACTTTTACTTCTCTATGGGGGCTGCCATTTTTTTTTCATTTCTGTATGTGTCGATTAACGACACATACGGAGATGGAATACGGCACATACATCCCCATAGAGAATGCGAACGGGAGCCGTTCCATTTTCGGCAGCATACACCGTCTGTGTGGGAACGGTGCATGTGCCGCTCCCACACAGACCAAAACGAAGCTCGTTAGCAGAGCGAAATCCGGCACCATTTTCATGTGGACCGGAAGCCGCGGCCGGACAGTAAGATGACGACTTCCGGCCGCGGCTTCCGGCCATATGTTCAAGGAAGCGAAGGCGCAAGGCATAGGAGCGGAGGCGGCAGGAGCAGGTAATTTATGTTCGTGTATGTGATGTGTGTATTATGTTCGTGTTATACTGTCTGCTTAGCACTGTATCTAATCCTCCTACAATGTGCATTCGCTCAGAAAATGGCGGCACACAGTGTAGGAGGTTTGAAGATTCAACCCCCTCCTCCTGGCACTAGACAGAAGAAGGGAGGGGGGATTGTGTGAGGACACTAGAGCAAGTGTGTCTACCCCAAATTTGCAGCATAAAGCAATGAGGTTGCTTTACCACATTGACCATGCTGCAATTTTGGGAACTGCTCCCTCTAGTGACCAGCACATGGAAATGTTATAAATTAGAATCAAATTTATAATATTTCCTGACTTGTGAAAAAATTAAAACAATGTGTAATCACTTAAATAATAATTGTTTAACTAGAAAAAAATATTTTAGCGACTCATTCCCTTTAAGGTTCCTAATAAACCAGCAAAGATGAAAATCATGTGGTACTGAAACTGGAATATTGGAATGTTTTATAACCTTTATATTATACAATGAATACGTTTTATTTACTGAAACTGTAATACCCCTTGAACACCTTAACCCCTTCCCGCCGCAGCTCTTTTTCAGATTTTCATTTTCGTTTTTTGTGGTATGAGGGCTTATTTTTTGCGGGATAAGCTGTAGTTTTTAATAATACCATTTTGGTGTAAATGCGACGGTTTGATCACTTTTTATTTCATTTTTTGTGGGAGATGAGGTGACCAAAAAATAGATTCTGGCGTTTACAATTTTTTTTTTTACGGCGTTCACCGTGCGGGTTAAATAATGATATATAGTAATAGTTCAGACTTTTACGGACGCGGCGATACCAAATTATATTTATTTTATTATTTGTTTACTGTGCTCTAGGGGGAAAAGTTTTTTTTTTTAACTTTTAATATTTTTTATTTTTTTTAAACAAAAAAAATACTTTATTTAACTCATTTTTACTTTTTTTTATTAGTCCCCCTAGGGGACTTCAACCAGCGATTGTTAGATCGCTTGCACTATATACTGCAATACTAATGTATTGCAGTATATCGTGATTCTGACAGGCAACTATTAAAGAGGCTCTGTCACCACATTACAAGTGCCCTATCTCCTAGATAAGGAGATCTGCGCTATAATGTTATGTGACAGCAGTGCTTTTTATTTAAAAAAAAGATCTATTTTCACTACTTTATTAGCGATTTTAGATTTATGCTAATGAGTGTCTTAATGCCCAAGTGGGCATATTTTTACTTTAGACCAAGTGGGCATTGTACAGAGGAGTGTATGACGCTGACCAATCAGCCTCATGCACTCCTCTCCATTCATTTACTCAGCACATAGGGATCCTGCTAGATCCTTATGTGCTGTCCTATACTAACACATTACAGTGAATAGACATTCCACGGGATGTCTATTCACAACCTCTGCACTTTGTTACTCTGTCTGTGGTAGTTACAGCATAGGAAGCATGATCTCGCGAGATCTCGCTGTAAGGCTGGGTTCACACGAGCACATTACGTCCGTAATGGACGGACGTATTTCAGCCGCAAGTCACGGACCGAACACACTGCAGGGAGCCGGGCTCCTAGCATCATAGTTATGTACGATGTTAGGAGTCCCTGCCTCTCCGTGGAACTACTGTCCTGTACTGAAAACATGATTACAGTACGGGACAGTTGTCCGGCAGCGAGGCAGGGACTCCTAGCGTCGTACATAACTATGATGCTAGGAGCCCGGCTCCCTGCAGTGTGTTCGGTCCGGGACTTGCGGCCGAAATACGTCCGTCCATTACGGACGTAATGTGCTCATGTGAACCCAGCCTAGATGACAGGTTACAACGAGATCAGGCTTCGTCTGCTGTAACTACCAAGAAACAGTAACGAAGTGCAGAGATTGTGAATAGACATCCCGTGGAATGTCTATTCACTGTCTAAACACTTCAGTATTGTTAATGTGTTAGTATAAGGCCTCATTTACACGAACGTGATATACGTCCGTGCGACTCGCGTGCTTTTCACGCGGGTCGCACGGACCTATACAAGTCTATGGGGGCATGCAGACAGTCCATGAGTTTTGCTCAGCGTGAGTGCTCTGAAAAAAACTCACGACATGTTCTAAAAATCTGCGTTTTTCGCGCATCACGCACCCATTGAAGTCAATGGGTGCGTGAAAACCACGAAGGTCGCACGGAAGCACTTCCGTGCGAACTGCGTGATTCGCGCAAGAGCTGTCAAACTGAATGTAAACAGAAAAGCACCACGTGCTTTTCTGTTTACAAACATCCGAAAGGAGTGTCTTAGAGATGAGCGAACCGAACTTCACCGGGTTTGGCCGAACTCGTTTTGACCGAACCCGGCAGGAGACAGTCACTGTCCAGGGTGCTGAAAGAGTTAAACTGTTTCAGCACCCTAGACAGTGACTTCCGATCCCAATATACGTGAACGTGTAAAAAAAAAAAGTTCTGACTTACCGATAACTCCCGGCTTCTTCCTCCAGTCTGACCTCCCGGGATGACAATTCAGTCCAAGTGACAGCTGCAGCCAATCACAAGCCAAGCAGAGGCTGCAGCGGTCACATGGACTGCCGCGTCATCCAGGGAGGTGGGGCCAGATGTCAAGAGAGGCGCGTCACCAAGGTAACGGCTGGGAAGTTCTCGGTAAGTACGAACCTCTTTTTTTTTTAAACCGGTTACTCGATATGGTGATCGGAATTCACTGTCGAGGGTGCTGAAAGAGTTACTGCCGATCAGTTAACTCTTTCAGCACCCTGGACAGTGACTGACGTCGACTAGCCTCATCTCTTTGATGGCGGCTGCGCGAAAATCACGCAGCCGCGCATCATACACTGATGACACACGGAGCTGTCAAGTGCCTTTTGTGAACGCAAAACGCTGCGTTTAAATGAGGCCTATGACAGCACATAAGGATCTAGCAGGATCCCTATGCGCTGAGTAAATGAATGGAGAGGAGTGCATGAGGCTGATTGGTCAGCGTCATACACTCCCCTGTACAACGCCCACTTGGTCTAAAGTAAAAACACGCCCACTTGGGCATTAAGCAACTCATTAGCATACATAATAAAGTGGTAAAAATAGATAATTTTTTAAAATAAAAAGCATCTACATTATAGCGCCGATCTCCTTATGTAGGAGATAGGGCACTTATAATGTGGTGACAGAGCCTCCTTAAGCCCTGCCGGAGGCAGGTGTGCAAAAATGGCGGACCTGGGGGTCTTAATTAGGCCCCCAGGCAGCCATAGCAACCATCGCCCCCCCCCCCCGCAATTGCGTTGTGGGGGGCGCGAGCTGTTAGAGGGGGTCGCCCCCCTCTTTCTAACGATTTAAATGCTGCGGTCTCAGTTAACCGCGGCATTTAACGAGTTAAACTAGCGGGATCGCGCGATGCCGCTAGTTACTCTGAGGTGTCGGCTGTAACAAACTCTGTGAGCCCGCTCCATACTTCCCCTACCCGACTTTGGCGTCTGGATACGTCAAATGTCGGGAAGGGGTTAATAACCAGGCCTTTTTGTGTATTAATGACCAAGAACAATTTTTAGTTTTTTACCGTCCCGTTTCTAAGAGACCTTTTTTGGGTGCACATAGTCTATTGATAAACTTTTGACAACTGTTTTTTGGGAGGGAATTGAGAAAAAAAACCCAGCTATTCCAGCATTGTTTTTGGCGTTTAAATTTACGCCATTCAATATGCGGCGTAAGTAACATTTTATCATTAATCTATGGGTCGGTACAATTGTGGCGATACGAAATATGTATAGTTGTTTTATGTTTTACTACGTTTGCACACAAAAAACGTCTGTCATGGCCATATGTGAGCTTGTTTTTTGCAGGACAAGTTGTGGTCTTCATTGGTACTATTTTGGGATATGTTCTACTTATTAACTTGTATTTGTTTTGTTTTTGGGAAGGAATAGAAGAAAAAAAAAAGGAATTTTGCTGTTGTTTTTTTGCATTTTTTTTGCATGCCGTTCACCTGGCAGTTAAATCAATGTGTTAACTTCATTGTTCGAGTTGTTACGATCATTGCGATACCATATATGTGTATTTGTGTATTTTTGTTTTAAATTTTCTAAATAAAACCACTTTTTATGGAAACGAGGTCGTATTTTTAAAACATTTTTTTTTTTACGTAGTTACATAGGTTGAAAAAAGAAACAGGTCCATCAAGTTCAACCTTTCTTAATAAATTACACGTCATTCATTGCTTGATTAATTATAACTCTCAATGCCATTCATCAGTAAATAATCACCTAGCCTTTTTTTAAATGTTGACATATCTGCCATTACTACCTCTTGCGGTAGGGTATTCCATAGTTTGACTACTCTAACTGTAAAGAACCCTTTCCTATATTGATGTCTGAAACGTATTTCTTCCATACGCCTTGAATGTCCCCATGTCCTTTGTAGATTCCTTGGAAGGAACAGATCATGTGCTAGTTCTCTGTATTGACCACACATATACTTATACATATTAATAAGATCACCTCCAAGACGTCTTTTTTCCCAAGTTGAACAAGCCCAATTTCTCTAAGCCTTTCATTGTAAGCGACAGCCCCCCATCCCATGTAATAATCTAGTCGCCCGCTTTTGATCCCTCCCCAGTTCTTCTATATCCTTTTTGCAATGTGGAGCCCAAAACTGAATTCCATATTCAAGATGTGGCTTTACAAGGGATTTATACGGGGCTAACATGACATTTGGATCACAGGATTTTATCTCTCATTTTATACACCCTAAAATCCTATTTGCTTTTGCAGCTGCTGCCTGACATGGAGTGGTGCTGCCTAGCTTATTTGTAACCAGAATACCCAGGTCTTTCTCTTCTTCCATTATCCCCAGTTTTATTCCATTTAATGTATATGCATTAATACTATTATTGCGTCCCAGGTGCATTACTTTACATTTATCGGCATTAAGTTTCATCTGCCATGTTTTTGCCCATGCTGCCAGCTTATCTAGGTCTTTCTGTAATATTTTATAGTCAAGCTGAGTCTTAAGTATCATACAAAGTTTTGTATCGTCAGCATAAACGGACACCCTGCTATCAATCCCATTCACAAGGTCATTAATAAAGAGATTAAAAAGAATTGGGCCTAACACCGATCCATGTGGTACCCTGCTGCTGACTTCAGCCCATTTTTTAGTAAGTACCATTTATAACGACTATATTTTCTGTCCCTTAACCAATTCTTTACCCACGTACATACATGGTCCTCCAGTCTATGCGTCTGTAGCTTCAGAATGAGACTGTTGCGTGGAACAGTATCAAATGCTTTTGTAAAATCCAAATACACAGTCGAGCCACATTATTATGACCACCAGCTAATATCCAGAGTAACCGTCGTGTGCAGCATGGACAGCAGCTAGACGGCCTGGGAGTGACTCAATAAGGTGCTGGTAGGTTGTCTCTAGTATCTGGAGCTATGCTGACTGCAATGATTTCCACATTTGCTGGAGGGTGCGTGGAGGAGGATCTATAAAGCGAACAAGACGATCGAGGTGGTCCCACAGATGCTAAATTGGATTCAAGTCTGGCGAATTAGGGGGCCAGTATAGTACTTGGAAGTCTTGGTCATGTTCTTCCAACTACTGTCCAACATTTCTAGCCGTGTGACATGTCGTATTGTCTTGCTGGACGATTCCATCTGCCCAGGGAAGACAAACCGCACGTATGGGTGGATGTGACCTGCAACGATTAATTAATACCCAAATCAGTTCATTTCCACATGGGTGAGTGGGCAAAGAGAATACAATGAAAACATTCCCCAGACCATAACGCTGCTGCCACCAGCATTGTGCTCTTCCAGCAATGGTTGCTGGGTGTTTGTTCTCTGATGTTTCTCGCTTGACACGTCAACTTCCATCCGTTCGATGAAGCAGAAAATCTGACTCGTCGGAGAAGGCAACCTTTTGCCAATTATCGGTGGTCCAATTCCGATACTACCGTGCAAATTGAAGCCTTTTTTTCAGACGCACCTTTGTTAGCATAGCAGTGACCATCCGTCTGCTCCAGAGCCCCATACGCAGTAGAGTTTGCGGAGCTATTGTTTTAGACACATCTGGTAGCCCCCTTGTTCATTTTAACGGTATGCTGCTCCACTGTACCGTGTCATTCGGCCCTCGCACATCTTCGTAGCCGACGTTCACATCAATGGCACGTGGTGCTCTGCAGTTTCCACATCGGTTACTCCCAATGGTGCCATTTGTCCACTCACGATATACACTTTCACCACAGCAGCACGCGAACAGTTCACAAACTGCGCTGTTTGAGAAATACTGCCACCGTTGGCCCGAATGCCAATAATCATCCCTTTTACCCAAGGCAACGAGTGACGTGCTCAGACAGCCTATCGCACACCTTATATACCCACAATACATCGCTTCCTTCATGGGCTACGCGCTATTGACGTCGAAAGTTGTGACTTTAGTAATAATGTAACTCAACTGTGCATATCACATCCACCATATAAATCAAGCATATTAGGCTCTGTTCACATCTGCATTGGGGCCCCGTTCCGTCTGAGCTTTCCGTCAGAACGCGACCCTGAACAGACACAGACGGAAACCAGAGGTTTCCGTTTCCTTTACCATTGAGTCGACTATGCTATTGCTTCTGGCAAAACGACGGGTCGGGCGCACAACAGAGACAAACGGAAACCACGGGCACAGGATCTGTCACCATTGAAATCAATGGTGATGGAAACGGAAACCTCTGGCTTTCGTTTGTGTCTGTTCAGGGTCCCGTTCTGATGGAAAGCTCCGACGGAACGTCAGAACGGGACCCCGATGCAGACGTGAACAGAGCCTAAGTTAGGCACGACCTGTTTTTCATGAATCCATGCTGGTTATCAGTTATTAGACTTTTCTCCGCTATAGACTTTTGCATCTCTTAGAATACCCACAAATACTTTACATACCACAAATGTCAAACTTAAAGAGGCTCTGTCACCAGATTTTGCAACCCCTATCTGCTATTGCAGCAGATAGGCGCTGCAATGTAGATTACAGTAACGTTTTTATTTTTAAAAAACGAGCATTTTTGGCCAAGTTATGACCATTTTTGTATTTATGCAAATGAGGCTTGCAAAAGTCCAAGTGGGTGTGTTTAAAAGTAAAAGTCCAATTGGGCGTGTATTATGTGCGTACATCGGGGCGTGTTTACTACTTTTACTAGCTGGGCGTTCTGATGAGAAGTATCATCCACTTCTCTTCAGAACGCCCAGCTTCTGACAGTGCAGATCTGTGACGTCACTCACAGGTCCTGCATCGTGTCGGCCACATCGGCACCAGAGGCTACAGTTGATTCTGCAGCAGCATCAGCATTGCAGGGGTCGTTACGGACACGGTGATACCAAATATGTGTAATTTTTTGAAACTTTATTCTGAAAAAAAAATAAACAACATTTTGTAATGGGAAAAAGTGGGTTTTTAATTTTTACTTGGGATTTTTATTATAAACTTTATTTTAACTTTTTTTTTTAGCCCCACTAGTGGACTTTACTGTGTGATCACCTGATCGCTTTTATAATACACTGCAAAACTTCTGTATTGCAGTGCATTACTGCCTGTCAGTATAAATCAGATGCCTCTGGCTTGGCCTAACAGGCATCAACTAGAGTCAGACCCGGGGGCCTTTGTTAGGCCCCCAGCTGCCATAGAAGCCACCGGAACCCTGTGATCGCCCCCTCCCTCTAAAACTGCTCAGATTTGGTGCTCGCTATTGAGTGCCGCATCTGAGGTGTTAAACGAGTGGGATCGATATGGATATCGATCCCGGCCGCTCGAGCAGGTCTGTTCCCAGCCCTTAGCTACCTCCAGTAGCTGAGAGCAGGGAGATTTTCCTGCTCCCGGCAGTGTTTGTTTATTCCGATGCAGCGCCGTAAAAGGGCTACTGCATTGGAATAAAGCCCGGTAGTGGCCGCCGTAAAAACACCTATGGGCGGTCACGAACAGGTTAATATTTCAGCCCTCCCATTGTCCTCTACAATTATATTCCCATGGTCATCTTTAGGAGGGCAATATTATCAGATTTTTTCATTTTGGCCTTAATATATTTATAAAAATTATGGGATTAATTTTAATGTCGTTATTAATTTGTTTTTCTGTAGATAACTTTGCTAACTTGATATAATTTTTACATTTCCTGTTGAGATCTGTATGAGGCCCCATGCACACGACCGTAAAAAAACTCAGTTTTTGCGGACCGCAAGTGCGGTCCGCAAAAACTGACCCATTCACTTTCATTGAACGCGGACACCTTTCCGTAGCGCTACGGAAGGGTGTCCGTGCCATGGAAATGTTCCGAAAATTATGGAGCATGTCCGTTCTTTTGCGGCCCGTGCTCCCATACTTTGTATGGGAGCACGGCCCGAAAATGCGTCTGTCAGTCGGCTGCCGGCCGTGCCCGCAATCGCGGGCCGTGATTGCGGGCACGGTCGTGTGCATGGGGCCTAAGTCTGGAATGCTTCTAAGCCCTCAGCCTTCAATGCTTTTTGTTTTTGTCTTATTATATTCAGTAATTCCCTATTCATCCATATTGGTCTCCTTTTATTCCTAGACATTTTGCTACCAGTGGGTATAAACTTACTACACGATTCATGTAATAGATCTTTAAAAACTCCCTATTTATCTTCAGTATCCCTATTTACTATTACATGATCCCAGTCAACAAGACTAAGGCTTCATGCCCACTTCAGTCTTTTTCTTCAGGGTGCTAGCCGTTTTTCAGACGGCTACCACCCTGACCCATCCATTTCAATGGGGCCATGCACACTTCAGTTTTTTTGATCGTCCCGTTGCTCCGTTCCGACAAAAGTAGAGCATGTCCTACTTTGGTCCGAGATTCCGTGACCATGAGGCCCATGCAAGTCAATGGGGCCGTCAAAAAAACTGAAGGCACACGGAAGGCATCAGTGTCCCATCCGTGTGTGACGGAGCCGTTGCCTAGCAACGGCCGGGCGGGCTGAGGTATACATACAGTCAGATACTGCACTGCACCGATTGGCAGCCCCTTCTCTCTGTCAGCACTGATAGAGAGAAGAGGCTGCTGATCAGTGCTGGAACGCAGCGATATTAAGAAAAATAAGTTCATACGTACCCCGGCCGTTGTCTTGGTGACGCGTCCCCCTTCTGACATCCAATCCGACCTTCCTGGATGACACGGCAGTCCATGTGACCGCTGCAATCTATGATTGGCTGCAATGGTCACATGGTCTGAAACGTCATCTCAGGAGGCCAGACTTGAGGAAGAAGCAGGCAAGCAGGGAGTTCTGGGTAAGTAGTAACTTTTTTTTTTGTTGCAGGTTTTTTTAAATTAACCATAAATCTATATTGTGAGCGCCGGGCATGGTACTCACTGTCCAGCGGTAGTCTCTGTCCAGGGTGCTGAAAGAGTTAAAGGGCTTCACTTATCGGCAGTAAGTCTTTCAGCACCCTGGACAGTGAGTACCGCTGGACAGGGAATAGCATGTGCGGCACTCACAATATCGTGTACATGGTGTGAACGGGTTTCAGTTTCCTCTCGGAAACTGAAACACGGAAGTGTACACAGGAAGCACACTGTTACAATCACGGACACACGGATCCGTGAAAAACGGCCGTGAAAACGGTGATGGATGTGTGCATGAGGCCTAAGTGTTTCCCTAGGTCGATTAATTTTTGCTTTCCTAAAATTTTAGGTTTTTGTTGCTCCCCTTCGTACTGTTTTATTGACTATTATATTAAAACTTACCATATTGTGGTCACTATTGCCCAAGTGCTCCCGGAGCGTCACGTCTGATATTGTGTCTGGTCTATTAGAGAAGACCAGATCCAGCACATTATCCCCTCTGGTTGGTTTATCAACCAACTGAGCGAAACACTTCTCATGAATTGTGTATAAAAACTACCAGCTTTTAGCACATCCAGCGGCCTCTATGTCCCAATTAACGTCAGGATAGTTAGAATCCCCCATAATAAGGACCCGATTATCTGCTGCCTTTTCTCTTTGTTGCAGCATTTCATCCTCAGCCTGTTCCGCTATGTTCTGTGGCCTATAACAAACTCCAATCAGTAGTTTAAAGTTATTGCCCACTCCTTGAATATTTACACATAAGGCCTCCACACATTCACAGTCTCCCCCAATTTCTTCATTCAGGAGTGGTCTTAGGCTGGATTTTACAAACAGACAAACTCCACCTTTTTTATCTTTTCTATCCCTTCTGAATACGGCGTAGCCCCCCAACGAAATTTGTTACCCAGTCACGGCTCTCATGCAGCCAGATTTCTCTTATGCCCACTACATCATAATCCACGCTGGTCATTGGAATCTCCAACTCGTCCATTTTATATTTGCAAGACTTCTTGCATTCGACCAGCATACATTTAATCTTAATGACACGTTTATTATTCTTAGGTCTAGATTTATTCCTGTTCACCTGCCTACTCGGCTTGCTATCCCCAGTCCCCACAAAATCCCCATTAACCCCTTCTGTATCCCACTCCCTATGTACTCTATCTAACCCCGCTTGAGTTTCCCCACCCCCTCTCCCCCAGATCCTAGTTTAAAAGCTCCTCCAGCCGTCTAACCATTCTTTTCCACAGTACAGCTGCACCCTCCCCATTTAGATGCAGCCCGTCCCTACCATAAGAGAAGTCAGCCCAGTTCTCCATTAACCCAAACCCTTTCTTCCTGCACCAATTTCTAAGCCACATATTTAACCCCCTAATGTCCCGCTGTCTTTCTAGTGACGCTCATGGCACTGGTAATATTTCTGAAACCACTGCCTTGGAGGCCCTGGACTTTAACTTCACTCCTGGTTCCCCAAACTCATTTTTAAGATTTTTTTCCATCTCCCACTGCCTTTGTCATTGGTACCGATGTGTACCATGACTGCCGGGTCTTCCCCAGCCCCACCCAGCAACCTGTCTATTCGATCCGCAATATGCCGAACACGAGCACCCGGCAGACAACACACTGTTCGGCATTCATGGTCTCGGCGACATATAAGGTGGTATAATAATGAGGTAAATAATAAAATGATCCATAGATGTGTGTTACACTGTGAAGTAATCCTTTATGCCCAGGCCGGTGTCACACCGATAAATGGTCTCCTTTTTTATTCCCCTTTTGGTCCACACTCTGCACCTTTGCAGTTTGGGGAATTTTGCCAGGAAAGAGTTGTCCAGATATAATAAGGGCGCCCTCGCTTCCACCAGATATGTTTGAGTCCTGCCCTTCCTCGTTCCCAAATACTTGATGATCCGCTCTTGAAACATAAGAAATGTACAGGCCAGAGCGGAACATCCGGATGATTTTTCATCCCCGAACTACTGGAGCAATAACTTTTTTTCATATTTTCAAAGACGAAGTGGTATGAGGGATATTTTTTGCAGGACAAGCTGTAGTTTTTACTGGTACAATTTTGGGGTACATGTGACTTTTTGATTACTTATTTATTTTTGTGGGAGACACGGTAATAAATAAACAGCAATTCCTGCATTGTTTTTTTTTTAATGCGGCGTTGACAACTTCATTCTGCAGATCAGTACCATTATAGCAATACTAAATTTATATAGTTTCTTTTTAATATTTTACTACTTTTGCATAACAAAACCTTGTTTTAAAAAAACTCATGGCGACACAAAAAACAATGCTTTAGTTTCTCCATCCACGGAGCTGTGCGAGTGTTTTTTGCGGGACAAGCTGTAGTCCTTATTGGTACAATTTTGGGGTACATGCAACTTATTGATCACTTGTTATTCTATTTTTTGGGAGGCAAGTGGACCAAAGAATAGCAATTCTGCCATTGTTTTTATGTATGGCGTTCACTGCAGGGGATAAATAACATTTGTATCGTTTAGACCATTACAGATGCAACCATACCAATTATGTATGGTTTATTCAATTTGTACCGATGATAAAATAACTTTATAAGGGAAAAAAGGTGATTTTCAATTTTATTACTTTTAGGTTGTTTATTTTTCGAAAAAACATTTTTTTTTTATTTTTTTTTTTTCAGTCCCACTTGGGGACTTGAAGGCCTGTACCTCTGATGGCCATTATAACAATTTGCACCTCGTATGTAGTGCAATTTATTACAACTGTTAGTTTTCCACTGCAAGACAGCCTATTAGGCTCTAGCAGACCCAGGGTCCATTGCTGATAGGCTACAAAACAATTAGATTCTGCAGCTAGCTCTGGTCCTGGCCGTTTCAGCGATGTGTCACCCGTGGCTCATGGTGCGGCCTCAATTCATGGACAAATGTCGGCAAGGGGTTAAAGAGGACTTGTCAGCTCTCCTATTTCGCTCTCTTGTATTCCTCAAGATATAACCATTCTGAAGCACCTTTTCGAACAACTCTGTTTAGACGGCCCTCTTTTATTCCTACTGGAAATTTATGAATTAATAGTAACTGGATGTTACCATTCTCCTATAGAGGAATATCCTTACTCAGTCTGATGCTGTCAGCACCGATTAGATAGTTGTAGACTGTGCAGTGGCACACTCCCAACTGGTAACACCCAGTTGTCAATTTATTCATACATTTCTGGGAAGGAACAAGGCACAACACATAGTTCTAAGTAAATATGTTCCAGAATTTTTATATTATGGGGAATGTAAGTATTTACTAAAACAGACATGCCAGGAGAGCTTACAGGTCCTCTATAAAGGCTATGTACATCTTTTGAAAAGTGTTTTTTTTTTTTTAATGTGTCATTTTTATTTAAAAATATTTTTTCTTTTTTAGATACAGCTGCTTTGTATCCTGTATACAGAGCAGCTGTATCTAGCGTTGAAGCCTGAATCCATTAGGTCAGCGCCCCTGACTGTTTCAGTGTCAGCGAGTCCACCTGTTAATCGATCACATCTAAGTTATGAACTTAGATGTGATCGGTAACAGCTCGATCACGCAGGACCCGCTGTCACTCAACCCATCACATCTAAGTTCATTAAAAAAATAACATTTTCAAAAGGTGTACATAGCCTTTAAAAGGTATTTTACGTGTTTCTGTAAGAGGAATCTTCTCCAATAGAAAGAAAACAGCAAAGCTTTGTATTCCTACTGCATGTTTATACATGTCAATCAATATAAACAGTTTATTGGGAGTTTGAGGAATATACATGCTTGTGTCATACAAATAACACAAGAGAACACGTTACAAATTCTAAAGAACATTACTGTAAAAAGCAGTACTATGTGGTAGTATTCAACTGAAAATCCTAATGTACAGTACCAGTTCCATTAGTCAGTTAACTTTCTCTAAATTTTTGTCTTATTTTTACAAAAGCATGGACTGTTGACACGAGAAAAGTGCAGGCACTCTAATCGCATTACATGTTGTACGCAAAAAAAAACTGCCGTCATTCAATTAAAAGTGTTTACTAAATAAAATAACAAAATGTACAATTTGCACAACACAATTTCCCGCTCCATAAAGGACTCCATTAAAAGAAAAATTCCTTAATAGTCCATGCTCCGGGACCGTGGCCATCTTCGTTAGTGAATGCAGGGGCACACATAAAGATGCTCTATGGCGAGTGAAACGTCTGAGCTCCAAGCCTCGGTCACCTGTTGAAGACAGCGCCTGGAAATGGCCAAACCTTCTTGGTCCGGCAATCGCAGAAGGTTTTCTGTTTTGTTGGTCTTCGATTTAGCAGAGTTTCCATTTCCACCCAAACAATTGTACATTCATAATCCATTATATAAATACGGTATTAAGAGCAATTTAAAAAAATAATCTACTAAATTTTCAAATATTGGGAACATGGCGCTCAAAATTCTCAACTGCTGTTTGAGGGAAGGAAAGTCAGAACTACTGTCGGTGCCACAAAATATTAATAGCTTTTTACTTCTACTGCTAAACAATAGGGATCACTCCAGTTAATATTTTAGGACTGATCAAAAATAAGCCGTCCGTCAGTCAATTTCTGCTTCATACAGCTTCCTATCTGGTATTTTTTTTAAAATAATATTTAATCATAACATTCCTTTTATCAATTTTCCGTTTTTTGGGCTCATTGTTGGTCATAAGTATATAAAATGTACTTGTAAAGGTAGCATTCTGTCGGGTCTTAGACTTATCTTGTGACAGTTCTGTACTTGGAGTTCCAGACTATCTGTGACCAGATTTTAAAGAATCGTACTGTACTTTCAATTCCTGTAAATGAACATTTATATCAAGATCTCGGTAGTGCTCACCGAACAATAGTCATAGGTATAAACTAAAAGGTAAAGGGATGGATCTCGGACTACCCATGGTGGGAACATGAGTAACTTCCGAGTCACAGTAGGACATTACCGTACAGTACAGATACTCTTTAAACAGTATTGTGGGCAAACTTAAAATTGGACTGATTGGTTGCTAATGGCAACAAGGCCATTTTTAGACAGTTAATAAATAAGCCCCAATTATGACTAAAGCTAGAGTCCTAAAGGGCTTATGTGCATTAAGCCTGTACAGAATCCGCCAGAAAATCAGAGACATACGGAGGCGCAGTAGAGGGCTCATGAACCTATTATCGCTCCATACAAAATGAATGGGAATCCAGAAATCTCCATTTACAAAGTACAGTAGTTCACTATGCCTTTTTGACACCCTGCTGGTGTGTTTCTGACGTCCTGCCAACAAGAGGTTCTATACCTGGCTTTTGTAAGGTTTTTCTTAATGTGCTTTTTTTTTTTTTTTTGCAACATGCAGAACATGGTTGTAGTTGAGAAATCATTTTGAAAAAATACATAATTTTGTTTCCCAAAACAAATTTTGCACTAAAGTTTTAGTGTGTTTTTTTGGGGATCCGATAGCTGGGGTGTTATAATTTATTAGACCAAAAGACCATTATCAGCTGTGACATCACGCTATGTATGGGTACACATTTATGAGACATCTTTCTAAGGAAAAAGACAGAAAACTTGCGAGCTTACATTAATGTCAAATGTGTCATCGGTTCGAAACCATCAAAAAAGCATCACTGAAACACGGAGACTACAGATTTATAAAGCACCAAACCTAGAGGCACCCATGATTACAACACTACTTCAGAAGTTTGGGCACACTCAGTGTTGGTAGGCTTGGCACAATTATGTCTTTAAATATTGGGGTGTAGTTTGGACCTTGATGCCTCTGATTTTGATCCACAGTTTCTATTATTGTCTGCTTCATCTCCCTGCTGGCATCTCCTCTCATTGCAAGCAGAGCAGCAATATGATCATCCCTGTTAGACACAAAAAAAAAAAAGTTAGACTTAAGTATTCGGATTTCCTAGATAATAAACCATCAGACTATAACGCCTTTATAATATTTCTTACGAAAATACTTAGAAACTTTACTAGGAAAAGGAATGGTCAAGTTAATTTTGAAAAATTACCTGAGATCCGGATACCTAGTCACCAAAGTGGAAACTTCCAGGTAGAGAAGTGAAGGGTCTGTAAGCTTTATAACCTCCGCAATATCTATAATGGTATCACAGAGTCCATCTGTCTCTTCACTAAATCCCTAAAGAAGAAGACTGAGGTTTAGCAAGTATCTCCTAATACAGGCTATTCCACATTTCTAGAACTAGTGATCAAACTGGCTCTGCTGCTAAGTATTCAGCTTTACGGAGCACATGTATGAATGTGTTGTAGCACAAAAGTGGAGCAAATATAGACTTCTGTATCGTGTACAGTATTAGACAAATTTATCATGCGTTGTAGTGCACAGTATTAAGACATTTCAAAGAATTTTGCCGATATCAGCCATTTATGGAACATTATTGATACATGGACCAGACACATCCTTTCTGGAACTGTAGCTTAGCCTATTTCTCTTACCGTAGTAACACAACAAAGCGGGCAAGCACAAATAGACACTTACAGATGTAAGACGCTTAAATAGAAATTTAAACTGCTCGGCTTCCTTAATCATGCGCTCGGCACCCTCCTTGCGTTCTTCTGCATTTCTGAAGCAAATTCGTCTTTGCATTATAGCTTTGATGTATTCTGTCACTACTTTCCTGTGGGCTTTAATGGTCATTTTCTACAGAAAGAAAAGCATTATTCATGAGAAGATTTCCTGTAGTTACATTACAGTATGGAGCTTTTATGATTTTATATAACACTGCATACACAAATGTCCACCAATAGATCATTAAAAAAAAAAAGGAGTTGGTATCTGATTTGGTCACTAAATCATAGCTACACATACCTGCTTGTAATGGGTTTTAATCCTTGCAAAGTCATTAAAATAGTCTTCTATGGTGACACAAATAGTGTCTACGGCATTAGAGCCAGCAAGCCATTTCCTGGTCATCAGGTCATTCAAATGTGGCTAAAGAATAAAATAAAAGTCAGTATGTATAAATAATGAGCAGAGAGGTCACAGTATATAATAAATATCACATGAAATCTGCAACAGTGGTGACAATAACACCTATACAGGCTGCATGGACCCCAGTAAAGGCACCTGCACGCTTTATGTGTATTTATATACATCAGACTGGATTAGGTTTGGAGGGGGCAGGCAGTGCTGGTGACTCAATGACCTGCGTTAAAATAAGTGTAGATAAGAGTTTCTCGAAACCTTTTGTACCCAATTCAACTCTCAGACTGAGCCGCCATACGATAAGCAGCTCTTAATGACGTCAGCCAGGCGCGAGTCAGAGTAAGCAGCGGCTCCCTATGTGCGTCTGGCTGACGTGTACTGAAGCCGCTCAGGAGCCCTGCAGCTCAAATGGAAAAAAAAAAAAAGCTAGAGGGTACGAAACCCTACACATGCTCCTTAACCCCTTCAGGACCCAGCCGATTTTTTCAAATCTGACTTGTGTTACTTTATGTGGTAATAACGTTGGAATGCTTTTACCTATCCAAGCGATTCTGAGATTGTTTTCTCGTGACATGTTGTACTTTATGTTAGTGAAAAAATGTGGTCGATAATTTTGGTATTTATTTCTGAAAAACGCCACAATTTAGAAAAAATTAGCAAAAATTAGCATTTTTCTAAATTTAAACGTATCTGCTTGTAAAACAGATCGTAATACCACACAAAATAGTTACTAGTTAACATTTCCCATATGTCTACTTTATGTTTGCATCGTTTTTTGAATGTCCTTTTATTTTTCTAGGACGTTACAAGGCTTAGAACTTTAGCAGCAATTTCTCATATTTTAAAGAAAATTTCAAAAGGCTATTTTTTCAGGGACCTGTTCAGTCTGAGGTGGCTTTGAGGGCCTTATATATTAGAAAATCCCCAGAAGTCACCCCATTTTGAAAACTGCACCCCTCAAGGTATTCGAATCAGCATTCACAAAGTGTTTTAACCCTTTAGGCGTTTCACAGGAATTAAAGCAAAGTAGAGGTGAAATTTACACATTTTATTTTTTTTGCAGAAATTAATTTCTAATACATTTTTTTTTTGTAACACAGAAGGTTTTACCAGAGAAATGCAACTCAATATTTATTGCCCAGATTCTGCAGTTTTTAGAAATATCCCACATGTGGCCCTAGTGCGGTAATGGACTGAAGCACCGGCCTCAGAAGCAAAGGTGCACCTAGTGGATTTTGGGCCTCCTTTTTTTTAGAATATATTTTAGGCACCTTGTCAGGTTTGAAGAGGTCTTGTGGTGCCAAAACAGTAGAAACACCCCAGAAGTTACCCCATTTTGGAAACTACACCCCTCAAGGAATTTATCTAGGTGTATAGTTAGCATTTTGACCGCACAGGTTTTTCGCTAAATTTATTAGAATTAGTCTGTAAAAATGAAAATCAACTTTTTTTCTGAAAAAGCATAGAAATTTTAAATTTTTACAAGGAATAAAGGAAAAAAAGAACCACAACATTTGTAAAGCATTTTCTCCTGATTACGGCAATACCCCATATGTGGTAATAAACTGCTGATTGGACCCACAGCAAGGCTCAGAAGGGAAGGAGCGCCATTTGGATTTTGGAGCACGGATTTTGCTGGATTGTTTTTCGGTGCCATGCCGCCTTTGCAACGCCCTGGAGAGACCAAAACAGTGGAAGCCCCCCAAATTACCCCATTTTGGAGACACCCCTCAAGGAATTTTTCTAGGGTTATAGTGAGCATTTAGACTCCACGGGTCTTTTGCATAATTTATTAGAATTAGGCGGAGAAAATTAATATCACAATTTTTTCCCACTAAAATGTTGAATTTTCTCATTTTCACAAGGGATAAAGGAGAAATAAACAACCAATTTTTATAAAGCAATTTCTCCCGAGTACGGAAATACCCCACACGGGGTCATACATTTTTTTCATTAGAAATGAATTAACCCTTTCAGGACTGATCCATATTTTGCTTTCTTATTTTCGTTTTCCACTACCCGCCTTCCAAGAGCCATAACTTTTTTCTTTTTCCGTCAGTAGAGTGATGTGAGGGCTTATTTCTTGCGGGAGGAATTGTAGTTTCTATTGATACCATTTAAAGTGAAATAAATAGTACTGGGAAACTGAAAAAAAATAGGAAAATATAGTAATATAGGAAAAAAATCTGATTCCATTTTTTGGGGGTTTTCGTTTTTACAGCTTTCGCCGTGCGGTAAAAACGAAAACTACAGCGATTTTGGCGGTTTAAATTATTTACGGTGTTCACCGTGCGAGTTAAATAATGGCATATTGTAATAGTTCGGCCTTTTACGGACGTAGCGATATTAATTCTGTTTATTTTTTTACATTACTTTTGAAGAAAAATGGGAAAAGGTTTTTTTTGTAACTTTTTTTTCTTTCTCACTACTAATAACTTGAATTCTTCTACACATTTTATTAGTCCCCTTAGGGGACTTGTACCAGCGATCATTGGATCGCTGGTACAATATACTGCGATACTAATGTATTGCAGTATATTGTTATTTTTACAGGCTTCTGTAACCGCACGATCGCTGTTCCTGTCCGTTAGTCCTGGGTGTCAGCTCTAATACACAGCCGACGCCCGCAGCGTATGGAGCGGGCTCAGCACGTGAGCCCGCTCCATACATCACCCCCGCACCATACATCACCCCCGCACCATGACGTGCTATTAAGTCATAGTGCTCAAAGGGGTTAATGCACAGCGGATGGTGTGAATATTACAATTTTGCACTGATGTGCCATTTTAGTGCATAATATGTTGTGCCCAGTTTGTGCCGCTGAAGACAAATACCTCATAAAACGTTAAGCGGGTTCTCCCGGGTATGGCGATGCCATATATGTGGGCGCAAACTGCTGTTTGGGGACGCTGCAAGGCTCAGAAGGGAGGGACGCCATTTTGCCTTTGGAGCGCAGATTTTGCTTGGTAGTTTTTCTGTTTTGGGTTTCGCTGGTATTTCAGTTTATAATGTGGGGGCATATATAATCTGTGCGGAGAACATCAGGGTATAATAAGAGGGTATAAAAATGCGGTAAACAAATAATTCATAGATGTGTGGTCAGTGTCGCACTGATAAATGGTGTCGGATCTTATCCGCTTTTAGAACGCTCTGCACATTTTGCATCGCCATATTCTGAGAGCCAGAACTTCTTTATTTTTTTTCACCACCGGAGCTGCGTGAGGGCTTATTTGTTGCGGGACAATCTGTAATTTTCATTGGTACCATTTTGGGGTACATGCGATTTTTTTTGATCACTTTTTATTAAATTTTTTTGCAAGCCGGGTGACCAAAAACAAGCAATTCTGACAATGTTTTTTAGTTTATTTTTTGCGGAGTTCACCGTGCACTATAAATGACCATTATATTTTATTCTGCGGGTTGGTACGATTACGGCGATACCATATGTATATAGGTTTTTTTTATGTTTTGCAGCGTTTCCGCAATAAAATCACTTTTTTATAAAATTATTTATTTTCTGTGTCACCATATTCTGAGAGCCATAACTTTTTTATTTTTCAGTCAAAAAAGCGGTGTAAGGGCTCGTTTTTTGCGGGACGGGTTGTAGTTTTTATCGGTATTATTTTCGGGTACATGCGACTTTTTGATCACTTTTTATGCTCTATTTTGGGAGGGGTGGTGACCAAAAAATAGCGATTCTGATGTCGTTTTTTTCCTATAATGAAAGACTTATTATAGGAAAAAAATGAAGTGTTTTATGTCGTTAATTGCCGAAATCAGCGGCGATCAGTGTGCGCCGGGAACTACTCCGCAATATTACGTCTGGATGCGGGAACTAACCCCTCTGCAGGACGTACTATTGCGGCGCAGCGCGGGAAGAGGTTAAGTAGAAACCAGTGCCATTTCAACCCCCTGTTCTTCCAGCCTCCTGATGAAGGCAAGTGACTAATATTTATCTATAAATCTATGTGGGGGATATTTATGAAAACTGTCTAACAGAGAAAAACGGTCTGTGTTGTCCTTAGCAACCGTTCACAGCACAGCATTCATTTCTATAGTGCTCTTAAAAATTCAAAGCTACACTGATTTGTTTCTGTGGGAGTCAGTTTTCTGTTTGGCTTTGTTCACATCAGCGTCGAACGGAGCTTATGTAGCAGATTCCAAAAATATTTTTTTCCCCCAATAACATGTAACATTTTTCATTTTCGCAAAGAAAAAGCACCCCAACATTTGTAAAACAATGTCTCCAGAGTATTGCACTATCGCATGTGTTGTTAGAAACTGCTGTTTAGACATATGGGAGAGCTTAGAAGGGAAGGAGAGCCACTTGACTTTTGGAGCGTAGATTTGCTAGAATGGTTTGCAGAAGCCATGTCGCATTTGCAAAACCCCTGATGTGCCAAAAAAATAAATAAATAAGTGACCCCATTTAAGAAACTACACCCCTATAGGCATTTATCAAGGGCTGTAGTGAGCATTTAGACCCCACAGGTGTTTTTCAGAAATTAATACGCAGCGGATGATGCAAAGTGAAAATTGCAATTTTTCCACCGTTATGCCATTTCAGTGCACAATATATTGTGCCACTGGAGAATCTTACCCCATAAATTGTTAAGCAGGTTCTCCCGGGTATGGCAATGCCATACATGTGGACGTAAACTGCTGTTTGGGAACACTGTAGGGCTTAAAAAGGAAGGAGCACCATTTGGAGCGTGGATTTTGCTCGGTAGTAGTTTTGTTTGGGGTTTTGCTGGTATTTCAGTTTATAATGTGGGGGCATATGTAATCTGTGCAGAGTACATCAGTACATAATAAGAGGAAATAATAATGCGGTAAATAATACATTTATCCATAGATGTGTGGTACGCTGTGAAGCAATCAGTTATGTGCAGGCCAGTGTCGTCCTGATAAACGGTATCCGTTTACTCCTATGTAGTTTGGGAAATATTGCTGGGAAAGTGTTGCCCTGGTATAACATGAGATCCCTCGCTTCCAGCAGATGTGCTGTGTCCCTTCCCTTCCTGGTTCCTAAATACTAGTGCCCTGAAGCTGAAGGATTCTTCCCCTCCGGCCTGCATATCGGGATGTTTTTTCATCACCACATTACTAGTGCCATAACGTTCTTATTTTTCGGTTGATGGAGCGGTGTGCGGGCTTATTTTTTTTTGCAAGACAAGCTGTAGAATTTATTGGTATCATTCTACAACCCATACAACTTCTTGATCACATTTTATTTAATTTTTTTGAAGAGGAAATGACCAAAAACAAGCAACTCTGGAATTGTTTTTGCCATTCACCGTGCCCCATAAATTGCATGTTAACTTTATTCTGCGGGTCAATACAATTTCGGCAATACCAAATTTATATAGTTTTTTTCATGTATTGCAGCTTTTGCACAACAAAATCACTTTTAAAAAAAAATCATTTGTTGTCTGTGTCGCCTTATTCGAAGACCCATAACTTTTTTATTTTTGCGTGGACAAATCGGTGTCAGGGATTTTTTTTGCGGGACGGGCTGTCGTTTTTATTGGTATTATTTTGGGGTAAATGTGACTTTTTTTTATCACGTTTTATAAAATTTTTTGGGAGGAGACGGGACCTAAAAACAGCGATTCTGGCATTTTTCTTTTTCACGGTGTTTACCGTGCGGGATAAATGATGTAATAGTTTTATAGCCTGTGTCGTTACGTACGCGTTTTTTTCCAACAATAAAAGACTTACTATGGGAAAAAAAGGAAATTTGGGGTTTTAACGGGAAACTTTTTTTATTAACTTTTTTTTCCCCCACTATTGGATTTGAAGTCCTGAAGCCCTGATCGCTATTCTAATACACTGCACTACATACGTAGTGCAGTGTATTAGAGCTGTTAGTCATACAATGACAGCAAGTGTATGAGGACCCGCTGGAGGCTTCCATACAAGGCAGACACGGAGGCCATTGTTAGGATGAAATAAAATTATCTTTTTTAAAATGTATTTCTAATGGTTATGGTTTATAGGACTCCCTAAAGGGCTAATGTAGGTTTGATATATGTGCTTGGAGTTTAAACCTTTTTTTTTGTTTTTTTTAGTTGCGATTGGACTATATATAGAATTATACATATATTTTTTTTTAGTTTATAGTAGGACGAGAGAATATCTGTACACATATAACATTTACATGTCTATTTATATGTACACATATAAGATATTACATATATAAATGATATATGCAACAAGCTTCCAAACAGCTTAGGCCTCTTCCTCAGGCATCGTGTGAGCCCAGTCGCCCTGGCAGATGAGAAGGGTCTTAAGCGGGGAACAACCCTCTATGAATTCAATATGCTTGCCTACAAAGACATATGTTCTGAGTAGACAAACCCTTTAAAAGTTAATGATCGGAGTAGAAGACATTTGTTAACAGCTATCCTTAGGATTGTCGGACTAAACCATTTATTCTAGGAGTCACAAGCGATTGGGTCAGTGGTTTATGAATAGCTAAATCCTGTTGCAAGATAGTTTGGAACCCCCAGTGAATAAACCTTTGGGGAATAGAAAAGAAACCCAGGTAAACTCATCCTCACCTCTAAGTCCATGAATACTTCATCTAGAAGACTCCTGCATCCATCATTGGCGATGTCCTCCAATATAGAGCTCATATTTGTGGAGCCAGATGCCACAAAATCCTCTTCACTCTTTAAATATTTTCTTTTCAGGCTTACAATGGACTCTCTAGAAAATAGGACATAATAGCTGCAATACTTTATGCAAACTTTATATGTGAATGTTGTATTTTATTACTAAATGTGTATTTTTTTTATTTTACAAAAAGAGTAGACTTGCATTATAACCATATGTAAGACAAGCTGTAATAAAATTCCAATGTCTATCCTTACCCATCAACACACTCACTTATCTAGGCCGAACCGATCCAAAAAAGGAAACAGAAAAAAAATTGCCCGAGCCCTACATAGGCGGATACTCCGTTTTGTAGAGATCACTTTTCAGCAAGCATCGGTGTCATGATTACAATAAAGGTAGCACCTTTATTATTAAGTTGGAGGCAAACAACACAGGATCCACCACTGATAATAGGTGATGAGAATAGCTCACCTACTCCCCCTCCCCTTCATCTCTGCACAGGTCACAGAGCATGCCCACAACACTCTCCCTTTGAAATCTATAGGTCATTTTCTGACAGGGTTTCTTATTTCCATGTGGCTTCTGTAAAGCAAGTTTCTGAACTGCTGTTAATCGCTCAGAGCAGCAGCTCAGACAACATGGCTGCCTCTATAATCATGTACAGGTAATCGTATAAAAAAAAAAAATATACAAATCAGAAAATGAAAACAAAATTAGAGAAAAAAAAATGTTTCAGTAAACCATTCTAATTAGTAAAAAATACATTCCTCTTTAGTTCCTTAGGCCACAGTCACAAAGCCATTGGTCAGGTCCAACGATACGGCTTCCATAAAGAGGTGTACTTAGGCCGCTTTATCAGTATTTATTGTTACTAACAAAGCCGTAGTTTGCAGTGTTACAAGAGATATTCTGACAGAACATTGAATGATTATGTGGCATAAGATCCCCATCTCTCACTCTCCAGGACCTATCTTGTCCTGCCCTGTATTACACAGACAGCTCATTGATTTGAATGAACACTGTTTAATGCTTAATTTATCCTGTGGTGGCGCTGCAGAGAAATGGAACACTTACTGCCAGGTTTCACCACAGGTGATTGTTGGGATTCCAGCATGGGGACACTTTGAGATCAGTTTATTGTCAAGGGACCTTTTCTAAATTGGACAACCCCATCAAACCCCTTACCGACACACCGTACATGTACGGTGGACGTGCGCTCTAACAATATGGCGCAAGCTCAAGGTGGCGGCTGTTTTATACAGCTGACGCATGCCTGCCGTTTAACCCCTGATGCCACAGTTAATGGTGACCGCAGCATCTGAGCATTTAGACAGACAGAGGGGGCTGAAACGACAAGATAAAGCCAGACTTCAGTTTTATAACCCCAGAATCATTTATGCCACCTCAATTACTACTAGGAGGGGCCTCAAACTTTTTTGCTGGGGGTGCTTCTATAAGGGGTTACGGGTATTTTCAACATCCTACTTTTCAAGACAATTTGAACTGAATAAATAGAACCACCACATGCTTACCTAAAGGTCTGGCAGTTGTTAATGACGGCTATCATATACTGGACATAGCAAGCAGGAAGTTGCCGATTTTTTAAGTGATCTTCTTTATAGAGCTTTGCTTCCTCACGGTACCTGTAAACAGAGATACATTACTCTTGTTAAATTGAAAACCACCCTTCGTTAATTTCTCTAAACAAATCAACTCACTGTTAACATAATTTGAATATATATTTTGTATGCCTAAATGAATGTAAACTTTGTTTGCCCTTCGCTATATCTACCGCAATACATCAGATAAACAACCTTAAACTTCTCAAAGGCGGAAATATATAGTAGCATTACACCTGAAATTCCTGGCTTACATAAAAACAACTACTTCTAATAAAGGGACAGATCATCATTGGTGCTTTAGCCCTTACGCACACGACAGGGTATCCCGGCCGTTCAAAAAACGGCCGTCACATGGCTGCAGCAGGAACAATAGACCCCTAATAGGGTTATTCACACGACCGATTTTTTGACGGGCCAGGAAACCCGGCCGCCAAAAAATGGGATATGCCCTATTTTCGGCCGTTCTCCCGGCCCCCATAGAAGTCTATAGGCCGGGTAGTACACGGCCATCACTTGAATTTGCTCCAAGTGACGGCCATGTCTTCCGTCGCTCGCTCTCTCCTTCTCCTCACAGTGCGAAGTGCATGTGAGGAGGAGGAGGGTATGTCTTTTACGTCAGCGACTTCTGAAGCAGAATCCCCGGGCCATGTGGCCGGGGATTCCGCTCCAGGAGAAGTCCCTGACTTCACTGTGTCCATATATGGACAGTGAAGCCAGGGAAATCTCCTGGAACAGTGGCGCTATCTATAGACAGGTAGGCAGGGGTGGCATCTATGGGGGGTGTGCTTGTAGAACTACCTGCAGGGGGCTGTGTGCCACTACCTAAGGGGGAGCTGTGTGCCACTATATTCACAGCCTACTTCCAATAATTTCTGCAATAAACCTGTGGGGTCAAAATGCTCAATATACCCCTAGATAATTTCCTTGAGGGGTCTAGTTTCCAAAATGGGGTCACTTTTGGGGGATTTCCCCTGTTTTGGCACCGCAAGAGCCCTTCAAACCTGACATGGTGCCTAAAATATATTCTAATAAAAAGGAGGCCCAAAATCCTCTAGGTTCTCCTTTGCTTCTGAGGCCTGTGCTTCAGTCCATTAGCACGCTAGGGCCACATGTGGGACAGTTCTAAAAACTGCAGACTCTGGGCAATAAATATGGAGTTGCGTTTCTCTGGTAAAACTTGTTGTGTTAAAAAAAATTATTAAAAATGAATTTCTTCCCAAAAAAAAAAATGAAATTTGTAAATGTCACCTCTACTTTGCTTTAATTCCTGTGAAACGCCTAAAGGGTTAAGAAACATACTAAATGCTGTTTTGAATACTTTGAGGGGTGACGTTTTTAAAATGGGGTGACTTATTAGGGGTTTCTAATATATAAGGCCCTCAAAGTCACTTCACAACGGAACTGGCCCCTGTAAAAATAGCCTTTTGAAATCTTCTTGAAAAGGTGAGAAATTGCAGCTAAAGTTCTAAGCCTTGTAAAGTCCTAGAAAAATAAAACGATATTTAAAAAATTATCTCAATCTAAAAGTAGACACATGGGGGATGTTAATTAGCAACAATTTTGTGTGGTATAACTGCCTGTCTTACAAGCAGATACATAGAAATTAAGAAAAATGCAAATTTTTGCAATTTTTCACTAAATTTTGGTGTTTTTCACATTTAAATAATGAATGTATCGAGCACATTTTGCCAGTAACATAAAGTCCAATGTGTCACGAGAAAACAATCTCAGAATCTCTTGGATAGGTGAAAGCATTCCGAAGTTATTACCACATAAAGTGAAACATTTCAGATTTGAAAAATAAGGCTCTGTCAGGAAGGTCAAAAGTGGCCAAAGCGGGAAGGGGTTAAACATAACTGACTGCCTGTTTTAAGGGCCACTTTAGGCTATGTTCACACGGAGTATTTTGGGGGAGGAATATCTGCCTCAAAGCTCCAAACTGAATTTTGAGGCAGATATTCCTCCCCCAAAATACTCTGTGTGAATAGCAATTATCGCGCCGTTTTTCGCCCGCGGCCATTGAGCGCCGCGGGCATAAAACACGCTTTCTCCTGCCTCCCATTGAAGTCAATGGGAGGTCGGACGCGGAAGCGCCCGAAGATAGGGCATGTCGCTTCTTTTTCCCGCGAGGCAGTTTTACTGCTCGCGGGAAAAAGACGCCGACGCCTCCCATTGAAATCAATGGGAGGCGTTCTCGGGCCGTTTCTGCCGAGTTTTGCGACGCGGTTTCCGCGTCAAAAAACTCGGCAAAAGACCCCGTGTGAACATAGCCTCAGTGAAATGGTGAATTTGAGGACAAACTACTAATGTCAATTAAAACAATACAAAAGTTGAATAAAATGTAGCCGTAGTACTTTATGGATAGCTTTTCTATACCTGTTGAGGAATGCATTCATTTGCTGCAGGCACACGTGTAAAACCTTCTTCTTGAGCTCTTCACTAATCTGAGCTGCGACTTGTAAATTTTGCTCAAACATCTAAAAAGAAATATAAAATCACTAGTAACCAGTATCATACATTAAAGAGGCTCTGTCACCAGATTTTGCAACCCCTATCTCCTATTGCAGCAGATAGGCGCTGCAATGTAGATTACAGTAACGTTTTTATTTTTAAAAAACGAGCATTTTTGGCCAAGTTATGACCATTTTTGTATTTATGCAAATGAGGCTTGCAAAAGTACAACTGGGCGTGTTGAAAAGTAAAAGTACAACTGGGCGTGTATTATGTGCGTACATCGGGGCGTGTTTACTACTATTACTAGCTGGGCGTTGTGTATAGAAGTATCATCCACTTCTCTTCACAACGCCCAGCTTCTGGCAGTGCAGATCTGTGACGTCACTCACAGGTCCTGCATCGTGTCGGCACCAGAGGCTACACTTGATTCTGCAGCAGCATCAGCATTTGCAGGTAAGTAGCTACATCGACTTACCTGCAAACGCCGATGCTGCTGCAGAATCATCTGTAGCCTCTGGTGCCGACACGATGCAGGACCTGTGAGTGACGTCACAGTGCTGCACTGCCAGAAGCTGGGCGTTGTGAAGAGAAGTGGATGACACTTCTATACACAACGCCCAGCTAGTAAAAGTAGTAAACACGCCCCGATGTACGCACATAATACACGCCCAGTTGTACTTTTACTTTTCAACACGCCCAGTTGTACTTTTGCAAGCCTCATTTGCATAAATACGAAAATGGTCATAACTTGGCCAAAAATGCTCGTTTTTTAAAAATAAAAACGTTACTGTAATCTACATTGCAGCGCCGATCTGCTGCAATAGCAGATAGGGGTTGCAAAATCTGGTGACAGAGCCTCTTTAAGTACAATATTGGCAAGTGTCAAGCTCTTTTCCAGCCTCCTGATTTCATTTAATAAATGTTTTTTGTTTTTTTTTAACGTTTATGAATATAATAGAAAGCAAAGAAAGAAAGAAAAAAAAAAAAGAAAAAAAAGAAATAACATTGGAGAGCCAACCCAGTTATGCAGATCAGATATAAAAAATATATATGTGAACAAGGAGTATGTGCCTCACATTATGGAAAAGTGGTGTATATATAAAAGGTATACGGAAATAAAAAAATTATTCCAGTTATGGATCGGTAACACAGAATGGTATGATGAGTTAAGTGTCTCGGAACTGCATCGTCCACTAAGGCCTCATGCACCCAACCGTAGTTTTTAATTGGGGATAAAATACTGACCCATTTATTTCTATCGTCCACAGACTCCTTCCCATATATTTCAGGGCATGTGTCTGGGCCGTAGAAAGGACCCTCAAAAAAATAGGACATGTCCTATTTTTTGCATTTACGGACCGTGCTCCTATACTTTTTAATGTGAGCACGGCCCGCGGCCCATCCGTGCAGTATTTATTGACCATAAATACGGCACGGTCGTGTGCAGGAAGCCTAAAAGAGTTCAATCCAAGCATGTTGATGGTGGGATATAGTTAAATGGGTTTCCCAGGTTCAGAAAACAATTCTAGTAGTAGATGCGATGCTTATAGCACAAAATAACAAATATGTCCATACTCTAACTTTTAAATCCCCCTTCACTCTCGCATTAACAGTCTCACGTTCCCGCACCTGTTCTTGTTTACTTTGCTGCATCGATGACGTGCAATACCAACACGTAACCACATGCCATACATACTGCCATCACCACAATGTAAACGGAGAACGGTGGGGACCACAAGAGGGTTGGCAATGGAATGGTGGGAGATTTGCAAGGCGATTATCGGGATATTGCTTATTATGTACCAGAAGCAGCTGCTAAGAAAAAAATTCTGACGCTGGGAAACTCCCTTGAAGAGAATGCCTCACTGAATCCTGTACACTTGGAATAGGGTTGGATAGCCAAGAGCCACATGAAACAGGCCAGTGAGCCACAGTGTGGACACCCATGGTAAAGAAAGAAAAAAAAGGGATTTAATTGAACAAACTAATTAATATTGCAGTCATTTATTAAACACAAAAATCACAAATATGAATTTTCTTCTGTAAAAAAACTAAATAGAACAACATGTTAAAAAAATGTTAAAGAGGCTCTGTCACCAGATTTTGCAACCCCTATCTGCTATTGCAGCAGATAGGCGCTGCAATGTAGATTACAGTAACGTTTTTATTTTTAAAAAACGAGCATTTTTGGCCAAGTTATGACCATTTTTGTAGTTATGCAAATGAGGCTTGCAAAAGTCCAAGTGGGTGTGTTTAAAAGTAAAAGTCCAAGTGGGCGTGTATTATGTGCGTACATCGGGGCGTTTTTAATACTTTTACTAGCTGGGCGCTCTGAAGAGAAGTAACACCCTCTTCTCTTCAGAACGCCCAGCTTCTGACAGTGCAGATCTGTGACGTCACTCACAGGTCCTGCATCGTGACGGCCACATCGGCACCAGAGGCTACAGTTGATTCTGCAGCAGCATCAGCGTTTGCAGGTAAGATCGACTTACCTGCAAACGCTGATGCTGCTGCAGAATCAACTGTAGCCTCTGGTGCCGATGTGGCCGTCACGATGCAGGACCTGTGAGTGACGTCACAGATCTGCACTGTCAGAAGCTGGGCGTTCTGAAGAGAAGAGGGTGTTACTTCTCTTCAGAGCGCCCAGCTAGTAAAAGTATTAAAAACGCCCCGATGTACGCACATAATACACGCCCACTTGGACTTTTACTTTTAAACACACCCACTTGGACTTTTGCAAGCCTCATTTGCATAACTACAAAAATGGTCATAACTTGGCCAAAAATGCTCGTTTTTTATAAATAAAAACGTTACTGTAATCTACATTGCAGCGCCTATCTGCTGCAATAGCAGATAGGGGTTGCAAAATCTGGTGACAGAGCCTCTTTAACAAAAATGTTACTTTACAAGGGGCATCCTTACTTTTTTACATGACTTCATATCAGTAGATGGTTTCTGTCCTTAAGGCATTAAAACCAATGTTATAGTTTTTAACATACAGCTAATATCAATTACCTGGAAAACGATAGCTGGTAGAGTAGTCTGGTAGTACCCATCTTGATCAGCTTCAGGCTCTGTGTTTTTATCCCAGTCCTTTTTATCTGTCTCTAAGGCTTTTCTCAGCCACGAAATGATATTGGACTAAAGAAATGTAGACAAAAATAATAATTACACCTTTGTAGATTTGAACCTCAAAAGAGAACAATAAAGCAAAAAGAAAAAAAAACAGAAATGGATCGGTCACGAAGTATACCTGCTGGTAAGAACCATGATCTGGAGATTATATATATTGTGGTATGTGTTAAAGTGTAGCTAAACGTTTGACATGTCATAGTGACAGGTCAGAAGTTTGGATTGGGGGTCCGAGCCCCGAGACCCCCACCAGTCGCTAGAACGAAGCAGCTGAAGTGTTCGTGTGAGGACTGAGCCGCTTCGTGTCTGTTCGGCTCTTTCCGGAAATAAATGTATCGTGTACGGACTCAATAGAAAGTCTATGAGCCCGTACTCCGATACATCGGCTTTCCCGAAAAAGCCAAACAAACACGAAAAGGAAGAGCACTCACACGAACACTTCAGCTGCTTCGTTCTAGCGATTGGTGGGGGTCTCATTGCTCGGACCACCACCAATCCAAACTTCTGACATGTCACTTTAAACGTCTATATAATGTGCAAGCATTGTCCTTGCTAGAACAACATCTCTATATTAATTTTAGGATTTCAAAATAATCATTTATTTAACCCCATAAATCCGGCATGTTTCACAATGTAGTTAACACGTTGCCTAAAAATTAAGAATCCTGGGGTTGTATATAACAGAAAAAAGAAAGAGAAAAAAAAAAAGAAACAAAATAAGAAGCCCTTGACATTGAAACTCTACTATTTAGGACACCTCGGTCACTGGTGATTACGGTTAGGAAGGGTACGCCATATTACTAGCTAATGCTATATGTGTCATGTATTAGAATATCATATTACTAACAACAAAATCAAAGGAAATGCTAGCTTAATACATGCGGGGGGGGGGGGGGGGACGGACGGGATTGGACAGTGTCAGAGCTCTGACTATCACACCCCCCTGCCCTTTCCATGTCCAGGAATGCCCCACTGACAGTACGGGGGCTGATTTACATATCAGGCACCAATAATAACAGCGGAGGCTAGACAGGTAGTTTAAAGTGCCCCAGGGTCTGTGCAGCAGTGTCTATAACACGGTGCACCCCGCTGCACATGTATAGGGTAGTGAAAGGCTCTCTTGAAATGCTCTTTATGTATTACATTACACTTTTTAACTCTTAAAGCGTAGCTAAACTTTCACAAAAAATAAAACTATTTAAACTGCTATTATGTCCCTCTATGTGAATACATTACTCCTAGCAATTTTTTTCACTTCAAAGTACCTTTTTTGCAGCTTTTTTTCTTGTGAAACCGTCCACATCTATTTTCTCACACTTCCTGATTTTGGCAGTTGCTAGGGGCGTGTCTTACTGTGTGTGATGTTACAATTTGTATGTATCTTTCATGGGCAGTGAGCTATGAGGTGATAACTACTATACGGTGAGCGTGCACTGAGCTATGCACATCAGAACACATTATATATAGAGATGGAAATATCTCTGCACACTCCAGAAGAAAGGAATCAGAGTTTTTCTTTTTCACTTTCCCTGGCAAGTGCAGGGAAGATAAGACAGGACGGCAGGGTGATCGCGGGACGGGGCAGTCCTAGTCTTATCTGATGGTAATTAGCAGCTCAGATTACAGTGTCCTGAGACTCTTTGCCGGAGGGAAGGAGGGAGAATCAACCAGGCAGAGACCAGTGCGCGCAGAAAATTCATCCTAATGACGGGGGAAGTAAAACAGGAGTGCATGCAAGTCCATCACTGCAGCCTGACACAGCGTGGAGTGCGGCAGTGTGATTATCCTGGCTCCTCCTCCTCCTTAGTACAGCCCAGTCAGCGTTAGTGTGGCGAGGGTGTCCCCTCTTCCCCCTGTCCACAGTACTGTAGCCGGCAGTAGCAGAGCGCATGGAGAATGACAGCTCTGCTACTGTCCGGTCTATGGTATGTGTGAGTGGCGCTTCAGTAGCAGAAGCGCAGGTCTGGCCCCCCCCTCACTGTCCCCTCTTCCCCCTGTGCACTGTACTATAACCGGCATTAGCAGAGCGCAGGGAGGGGAAGTGTGTGTGTGTGTGTGTGTGTGTGTGTGTGTGTGTGTGTGTGTCTTCTGCTACTGAAGCGCCTCTCACACATACCATACACCAGACAGTAGCAGAGCGGTCATTCTCTTCCCTGCCGGTTATAGTACAGTGGGTGGCCAAACCTGCGCTTCTGCTACTGATGCGCCTCTCACACACACTATAGTCCGTACAGCAGCAGAGCTCATCACAGTCTCTTCCATGCGCTCTGCTACTGCAGGTAGTGTATAGAGGCAGAGAGACCTTCCTGACGTTACGATGGGGGCGTGCACATCTGACGTCAGGATGGGGCCACCACCCACCCGTGCTCATAGGCAGCAGAATCCGTACATCGATACATTCAAACGGTGTACGGATTTCTGCTAGCAACAGGAGAAATACAAGAAATAAAATGTGGCAGAAGAGTGGCCATTTAAAACACATACAACACAAAAAGGAGCCCAAATTCATTAATAAAGTATATTCCAAAATATATTTATATTACACATGCTGCTAGAAAATAAAAAGTTGATCGAACGTTTAGTTACTCTTTAAATCTAGTGGAGCCAATTATTATTAAGGCACTAAGTCAGAAACATTGTTCCCATGCTGGTTCTCTTCTGTAGCTTAGCTACGAAGGTGATCCCAGATTGTTGGCCGTTGCAGCCCCATGGAATTAAGCGTGAAACTTTGCTGCTTCCAACGCCACTTGGTTTGGACATATTGCTCCAGTGACGGGCCACATAATACTGCATTACATCAATACATCATGCATGGATTCATCTCAGGACTCTACTAAAGCTGTTTGAGACAAATTAAGATTAGTAATATTTGCAATTTGTGTAGGAAAAAAAAAAAACTACGTCGATGTCTTGCGCCAGATTACGTAATTTAGACACTTTTTGAAAAGTGACTGGAAAAGAGACCGTGGCTTAGCAAAAAGGGGCGTTAATTAAAATGTGCAAAAATCGAACCACAAAATATTGGTCTGAAGTGAGCAAACCAAGAGGGGCGTAAAGAAGAGAAGTGTCTAACAAGATGCGACAAATTATCATACAGCACTGTGATAAATTTGCCACATCTTCTGACTGCCTGGACTAGTTTTAAGTTGCCTAAGCTTAAGACTAATAAATCTGCTCCAATGTATTGCAAACGCAAGACAATATTGGGTGGAAAATGACAGCTTACTTGGAGAGTTGCCATGTACTTATGGAGAAGTTGGTCCACAATGTCTTGGGATAGAAGTGGTTTCATGGTCTTCACATCTACTTCTGGGATCAGATCTGCATTTCCCATCATTTCTGAACTATGAAACACAAAAGAATAATCTTTATTTCTTAGGCAAGAAAAAAAAAATTATATTAAAAATATTATTAAAAAGGACAAATTCTACTTCCAAATCCAGGTTTGACTGGAGTTAAAGTGGTTTTCCTGATTAATGTAAATACACTAGTTTCAACTCAGTGAATAAGAACACTCTTGTTTACATACAGAAGAAGTGAATACAATTGTATCCAGTCTAGGCAATGCTCTGTGAGCTAAACAGCTTGGACTCCGGAGTGATACATTGTAGCGAACTATCAGATAGATTTGTGCAGCTGCTGCTGATGTATTAAAGGGGTTTTCCCATCATGGACCTTTCTGGCATATTCACAGGATATGCCATAAATGTCCAATAGATGCAGGTCTCACCTTAGACCAGCACCTATCTCTAAAACGGGGCCTCCTAAACACCGTTCCACCTTGCTCGGCTCCCGCTGCCTCCTGGGCCACTTCCTGATTAGGTGGTCGGGAGTTACCGAAACAGCCGAGGTCCCTGAACTACACTGTTTCCGTAACTTCCATAGAAGTGAATGGGAGTTATGGAAACAGCGTAGCACTCCTAACTACGCTGTTTCCGTAGCTTCAGAGTTCAGAAAACAGCGTAGCTCGCTGTTCTACACTGTTTCTGTAACTCTCTTTCACTTCTATGGAAGTTACGGAAACAGCGTATCTCAGCTGTTTCTGTAACTCACGACCATCGAATCAGGAAGTGCCCAGAAGGCAGCGGGAGACTAGCAAGGTAGAACAGAGTTTAGGGGGCCCCGTTCCAGAGATAGGTGAGGGTCCCAGAAGTAGGACCCGCATCCATCGGACATTTATTGCATATCCTGTGAATATACCATAAGTGTCCAAGACGGGAAAACCTCTTTAAGCTTACAGAGCATTGCCTAGACTGGACACAACTATATCAATTTCTCGTGAAAGAGACTAAAAACGTACGGTTTACAGCCTGTGAATGTAAATCAGTGTTCTCATTCACTGTCAGCAAATTCATATCTTGAAAATGGTGAAGAATTGAAAGTCTACTAGAAAGGGGGAACACCCCTTTAAGCCGAATATTGCACTATACCCTCAATCATACAATGGAGTGGATTTTATTTCTGATCTTCTTTGGCTTAGCGGTCTTATCCTAACAAGGAACACTCCAGGCAAAGCTGATGTTATGAACACTGTGTTATGCTTATTGCAGGGCCTAAAAGGTAGGTTTATGTCAGAGGGAGTCGCTATTTGGTGTGGTTTGAATCCCTCAGAAATGTACCACCCTTCAAGTCCTGCACCGGGCACAGGGCATCAGTTTTGACCAGAGTGTTTCTTTAACCAGATTTATTTTCACCCTGCACTATTTTTATTCAGACAACAGACCACAGGACCTTGGCAGAGCATAGAAGTGCGGGAGCATGGAGTTAATTCAAATCAAACCTGAAATTAGACAATTGACCAAAAAACAAAATAATGATGTAAGATAGATCTGAAATATATAGATAAATAAACACAAAAGTTTGAACAGCACATTCCAGCAAAATGAAACAAAAATAGAAAAAAAAGGTACAAGAACGGCTGTGACTGCAAATTTATAAGGCTGGGTTCACACGTGGCGGAATTTCACTTGAATTCCGCTGCGGACACTCCGCAGCGTTAATCCGCAGCGGAGCCGTTTCTCCATTGACTTCCACTTCTATTTAGAAGTGTTCGTTTAGACGATGAGTAAAATTCCGCTGCGGAGCATAGGCTGCGGAGCGGAATTTGGTGTCCGCAGCATGCTCTGTCTGTTGCGGAGCAGTGGCGGACTGGTTGCGGACTCATGGCGGAATTTCTCCATTGACTTCAATGGAGATTCTAAATTCCGCAATGAAGTCCGCAGCTGTCATGCACATGTCATGTGTGCTGCGGATGCGTCTTGCTTTTTGGACATGACATTTCTTCATTCTGGCTGGACCTATGTATTTCTAGGTCTACAGCCAGACTGAGGAAGTCAATGGGGCTCCCGTAATTACGGGAGCGTTGCTAGGAGACGTCAGTAAATAGTCACTGTCCAGGGTGCTGAAAGAGTTAAGCGATCGGCAGTAACTGTTTCTGCACCCTGGACAGTGACTACCGATCCCAATATACAGCAACCTGTAAAAAAATATAAGTTCATACTTACCGAGAACTCCCTGCTTCTGTCTCCAGTCCGGCTTCTCAGGATGACGTTTCAGTGTAAGTGACGGCTGCAGCCAATCACAGGCTGCAGCGGTCACATGGACTGACGCGTCATCCAGGGAGGTCGGGCTGGATGCCGAAAGAGGGACGCGTCACCAAGACAACGGCCGGTAAGTATGAAAGTCGTTTACTTTCACTAGGGAAAGTGCTGTCCCTTCTCTCTATCCTGCACTGATAATAGAGAGAAGGGAAGCACTTTTCCCGCAGTCCGCAGCAGCTAGTCCGCATCAATTTACTGCACATTTTGGGCAGATCCGCAGCCGTAATCAGCAACCCGGATTAGGTGCGGCATTGATGCGGACAGTTGCGGAGGAAATCCGCCACGTGGGGGCATGCCCTAAAGCACACAAGAAAATGGCGACAGCACACTGTGAACACTAATGCCATCTAAACTGCTAAATATAAATAAATATGCATTACTGCTAGATCTACTTACAAATTCTTAGCGCACATTTTGATCGAACTGTGTTTGCCCACCTGCCACGACAAGGCGACCTCCAGAGGTGGGAACCTACGCTGCACATACACCCAGGACTGGGACTAAGCCTACATATATACCTGGGGATGGTAGGAACCAGCATTAAACTAATTAAAATCACCCAGGGCAGAATGGGAGGAGTGCAAGATCAAAACATGGAGGCAGTCACTAACCCCACATATATTTTTGTGAGATAGATAGATAGATAGATAGATAGATAGATAGATAGATAGATAGATAGATAGATAGATAGATAGATAGATAGATAGGATACCATTACCTATGATAGGTATTTAAAACCCAAGTGAGGAGGCTGACAATCTCATTTGCTTCAAGATCTTCTGATGCCAATTCCTGGATCCGAGAAGACAAAGCTTGGTGATACAATTCTAACATCTTATTGAAGATGTTGTAGGTAGAAGGAAAACATTGCACCATAAGGTTTTTAACCACTGTGAGATCATCCAGAACATATCGGCGGATAATTTCCAAATGACGGACCAACCACATTTTATCAGACTCTCTAGTTTCTGCCTGACTGCCCTCAATTCTGCTTCCAATCGTTTTTTCCAGAACCACAAACATCTTTTCTTTCCACTTCTTAGGTCTTCCCGGAGGAATGAAACCAGTCTGTTTCTTCCGGTCCATCATGCGGCGGTCTATTTTCTCCTCCCGCTCTATGATGCGGACGACTGAGACAAGCAAGGTTGGATCCTTACGAACAGTAGTTATGGATCTCTGTATGACCATCCACAACTGTTTAGCCAGCTCATCAGATAGATGCTGTACTTCCCCAAAATAATTCTGAATTAAGTTCATGTCATGGGTATTTTTGCTGTCCATCCGGTATTGTTCGTACATCAGGTCATCACGAGAGCATTCTAGGTCCATCAATTTGCGATGTGCTTCCAACAGTTCCCCTAGTTCAATGAGATCTTGTGTCTCTTTTACAATTTCTGGCACTGTAAAATAACAGATGTGTTTTAGGTTTTTTTTTGGGGGGGGGGGGGGGGGGAGAATTACCGTTATCCTAACAAGGTTTGATTAGTATTTTTACTATAAATCTAAACATACATGCATTGTTCCTTTTTTATCTGTGCAATAGAGATATCATTGTCTATCATGTTTTTTTTTCATATATGCATTATTATGGAAAGGAATAGCTTGTTTTATATTATTCTTACCATCTAGTTGTTATATTGTACGGTTAGTATTTGCCAGAACACTATTATACCAATACTGCTAAGCATAAGTTATTCTGAACCACGTGTGGACTTTATAACACATCTACAATATTAAGCAACTTATAAAAAACACACACACACACACACACACACACACACACACACATATACGAATATATATATACACACACATATATATATATAACAGATTGTACCTTACCTTAAAGGGGAAGTTCACATTTTCCAATGCAGATATTTTACAGATGTCTGGTAGAATTTTTTCACAAAAATCTTGGTGTGAGCATAGCATAAAGCTGGCTGTACATTTGAGGTAGATATTGGCCAAACAGAGCACTACATTTCCTTATTTCCCCATAAACACGCACACTTGAACGAGCGTGCATGTCTATTTCAATGCGGAGACATAAATTAGCAGCTGCCAGACACCTCTGCTTATTTCCCAGGGGAACAAAGGATTGGGTATATTGAAATCCAACATGGCCGATCCTTCTTTCCCCTGACATTTGCTGTCGGGGGACTGTTGGGAGGCCCATGTACACATTAGATCATCAGCTAATCCTGATCAATTGTCACCTTACGACTTCTTAAACATTTTCCCATTAGGATTGATCATAATGAGTGCCGCTCCATGGAGTTGCATACAAAGGAGCCGCTTTATTGCAGTGCCTAAGATTGGCTGGAAACCAAGCTGTACTTCAAGTGCCCAGCCTAAGGCCACACACATACACACGGCAAATTTGTTGGAAATTTTTAAGGTGGGATGTTTGTGGAAATTTACACAGATTTTCAAATCTTCCACGTGCTCAGTTTTGATTGTGTTAAAATGGTTTCAATATTTATCAAAATCCACATAGAAATATGCACGTGGATTTACCAGACTATCCAGTTGCCCTGCAGAAAGATTCCATAGAGTGGTGGCGTGACCTTATGGGTTCTGACATTTAATAGTTAACTTCCACTCTAATGAACAGAATTGCAATAAACACTACAAGGCTGGTCATAAATCACTTGTCACGAGCCTGAATACAGGAAATGACTAACATTTTGGGTTATCCACCTGCAAAAACAAATCAAAATGTCTTGCAATGTCATGGCAGCCCGCTCGGCTACAAGTGCAGGCGAACGCTCCATATCATAACAATATATATGTAAAATGTCACTGCTCCATGCATTTACAAGTACTCTGAAAGAATACATTTTCCTTAAATTCAATGGGGCAGATTTACTATTCAAAACGCACCACAATTCTCGCTAGACAGAAATTTAGCGTACAAGCCACGCGCCACATTTTATTTATTTTTTTTACATACTCGACAAGGAGGAGTGGCTTAGCGGGAAAGAGGTGAAACCTAGCCAAAGGAGAGTGGTTTAAATGTGACACTGCGCGCCAAAATTGTGTCACAAAAGCTGGTGTAAGCATAGCCAACTAATAGGTGGTATAAGGAAGAGAAAAGTGTCTAGCACGATGCGCCAAATTTATCATACTGCATGTGCCACGGTGATAAATTCTGCACATTTTCTGACTGCCTTATCTAAGTTTAAGCGCTCTAAAACTCAGATAGTATTAGTAAGTCTGCCTCATTATATTTTGTTCTTGGATGTAGAATAGGGTAAAGCTTCCTAAACAAAACTGCGTGACCCCTAAATATGCATTTAAAGAGGTTGTCTAGCGAGTGCCTCGCACTCTGTAATTCAGGACAGGACAGGTTAGCCAGAAAGCCCATTGATGTGCATGAACACGGTGTAATGCTTCTTTTCTCCTGTAATGGCGCTGTAGGGAAATTGAACACTTTCAGTCAGGTTTCCCCACAGATTACAGCTGAATGCTGGGGGTGACACTTTGTGGTCAGCTTATTCTCAAGAAGTAGGAATTGTCCAAAGCAGGAAACCCCTTCAAAACATCAGAAGTTATTTTTAACCTCTTCCTGATATTTGACAAACTGTACGTCATGGCGGCAAGGTAGGAGGGAGAGGAAGAGTGGAATATTGAGCAGGCTGCAAACCCAGCAGGTATTGGAACTTCACTGTAATGGCCGGGATCGGAGATAACGCCAACCCCAGCCGTTAAACCACTTAAATGGCGTGGTCAATAACGACTGCGACATTTAAGCCATTAGAAATGGAGAAGCCGGTGAAAATTACAATACACTGCAATACATAACTATTGTAGTGTATTCTACTAAAAAATAAATTAAAAGAAACAGATAACCCCCTTCATGACGCAGCCATTTTTTGCATTTTCACTTTTGTTTTTTCCTGCCCACCTTTCAAAAGCCATAACTTTTATATTTTTCCATCAATATAGCCGTATGAGATCTTGTTTTTAGATTTTCACGGCACCATTTATTTTACCATATAATGCAGTGGAAAAATTTGTGGGGTGAAAAAAGGAAAAAAAAAAAAAAACAGCGATTTCTCAATCTTTTGGGGGTTAGTTTTTATGGCTTTCACCGTTCGGTAAAAACGACATGTTAACTTTATTCTATGGGTCAATACGATTACACCAATAAATTGTTAAAAATAAAATTTATGTTTTGTCGCCATATTCTGAGAGCTATTACTTATTTATATTTCCGTCCATTGAGCGGTTTGAGGGCTTTTTTGCAGGGCGAGCTGTAGTTTCTATTGTTAACATTTTGGAGTAAATGAGACTTTTTATTACATTTTTTGTGAGATGAAATGACCAAAAAACAATTTTTTTACATTGTGCTGGAGGGAAAATAGATGGAAAAAAACCTTTATTTTACTGTATTTAACTTTCTTTTCTTGTCCCCCTAGGGAACTTGAACCAGTGATTGTTGGATCGCTTGCATGATATACTGCAATACTAATGTATTGCAGTATATCAAAAGCAGGGCTTCACAGGAGTACAAAGATGGCAGACCTACGAGCCTTCTTCAGGCCCCCAGGATTCCAATGTTGATCATCGGCACCCCACGATCGCATCAAAGAGGGGGCCGTTGCAATGTTGCAGCGGGCGGCCCCCTGTTTCTAACCATTTAAATGCTGCAGTTGCTATTGTCCGTGGCATTTAAGGGGTTAAACGAGCGGGATGCCGCTCGTTACACTGAAGTGTCGGCGTGTGCCATATATATATATATATATATACACATATACACGGCGGATGTCGAGCAGAGGTAAAGTAATATAAAAAAGAAATACAAAATATTATACGTTTGAAAGTAAAAATAAAAAAAATTATATTTTTCCTGTGTTGTAAAAAAAATAAACATAAGTGGTATTGCCGCATCCGTAAAAGTCCAAACTACCCTAATATAAGGTTATTTAACCCGCAGGGTGAACACTGTAAAAAAAAAAAAAACACTGCCAGAATTGCTATTTTTTGGTCACTTTCGCTCCAGAATTTTTTTTTTATAAAAAGCGACTAAAAAGTCGTATGTGTACAAAATTGGTACCAATAAAAACTACAGCTCGCCCTGCAAAAAACAAGCCCTCACTCTGCTCAGTCAATGAGAAAAACTAAAAAAGTTGAGAGTATGGCGACACAAAACTAATTTTTTCTTAACAAATAGTTTATACTTTGTAAAAGTAGTACATTATGTAAAAAACAATGGAAATTTTGTATCGCCGTAATCGGATAAACATGCCGTTTTTCCCGCTCAGTGAATCCCATAAAAACAAAACCGAATAATGGAGGAATCCGTTTTTTTTCTCATTCCACCCCACAAATAATGTTTGTTTTTTTTCACTTACCCAGTACATTAAGGCTATGTTCACAAGAAATTTTTGCGGCAGAATCTGAATTCCGCCTCCCATTCATTTAAACGGAGGGGACGCTTTGTCTGCTGGAAAAAGAAGCGTTCTGCCCGATTTCAGGGGGATTCCGCCCAAACCTCCCATCGACGTGAATGGCAAAAGGACTGCTCCTTGTCTAGAAGGGTGACCCCTACGCTGTGGAGATCAATGGGGGTCCTACTGGTCAGACAGTAATGCCATTTCCTGTGTGGGGGAGGGGATTAGATGAAATAGAATGGAAATATTTCCAAACGGATTACCAGAGAAAATGTTCTTGAGGTTCTCGACTGCTGCTGCAAGTTGGCTGTGTTGGACGACAGCATCCTTCACATCCTTCAAGCTTTCAATGGTATTTATACTCTGCCTCCAATCTTTGCTGAGGTTTCCCAACGATTGCTGGATGTTTTTCACGTCATTCAGAGCATTGTGAAGCTGGTTCAAACCTGTTCTCACACCGTCAAGTTGTGATTGGATAGCAGCCTGGAAAAAAACAAGAAGTATAAAAAAATAAAAGTAACAACGTGGCCGGTCATTCCCATGGTGTTACTTCCGAATTGTAAAATAATAATAAGTGTAATTATATCCAGTGGTTTTTCTGCTAACAGCCCCAAGTCCAACTGAAGAAAGGGCTAAGACATCAGAACAAAGATTAAAAAAAATAAAAATACAAAAATTGGAGTAAAACCACATTAGGCGAGTGCTTACCTTTAGCCTGGCCTCCACAGATGCTTTTTTTCGAGCTTCTCTTCTCCGATACTGCTCTACTTTATCCAGCTGATCTGGTCTCTGTAGCATTCCAGCCACGCGCTGCACAGCCGTGGCCACTGCCTCTCTGTCTGGCTCCTCCATGCTGAGCTTATACAAAAAGTTCACACAGAAAGAAATTAATCTCTCAAATAAATACAGTATGTTCCAGACGAATTTAAAAAAAAATTATATATTAAAATAACGTCACATACTATAAAGCACCCTACCCACATGACCAGTACAGTGGCAGGGGTGCGTTCTACCCCCAACAGAAGACAACAAGTCTGTCCTGCAGGTATGGAAAAAGGTTTTATCCTTAAAAAGCATAAATTTATATGGCAACTTGTTTGAAAATACATGGAACAGAGCAACGGTTAGGTGTGTTGACGCTTACGCGTTTTGACCGATCATGTTCTTACTTATAGCTATGAGTAAGAACACGATCGTTCCAAACGCGTAAGTATCAACACAACTAACCTGCACTCTGTTCCACATATTTTAAACAAGTTGCCAAATTTATACTTTTTTCCCTATGGATTTTCCTTGTAAAGCACTCAACAGAAGGACTACAAGTACCAAGCAGACGCATTTGGTGAGCCTGCTTTTTGTTTTGTTTTTCCTAGGAGTGCAAACATAGCATTACACCAGCGTGTAATGGATCTTCTGCACTTATCATTTGCATGGCTACAAAACTATGAGAATTATCTTGTAATTTAGGCCTTGTATTATTTGTGTCATTTTATACAGGTGTTTTGAGGTTCCATAGAAAAGCCAGTAAAAAAAAACTACAACATACTGCGTTTTAAAACATACGCCACTGAGTTCAATGACACTACAAACAAAGACGCTGTGTATTTCAGCTTTCTCATATTTTACTATAGACAATAAAGTAATATCTGACCACAGCTTTTTTGAGAAAAAAAGTTAATAAAAAAAAAACACAAATTTAAAAAAAAAACCTTGCGAAAAATGAAAGTAAACGCTTTGTGTGAGATCAGCCACAAGAGGATCTATCAGCTCCCCTGACAGGTCTGGTTTAGTAAATGCTTGTATTCCTCAGAAATATAACAATTCTGAAGCACCTTTCCTTAGAACCCTGTGTTGTGCCATTCCTCTGTTATTCCTCTTGGAAATGTATAAATTGACAACTGGTGTTACTATTCCCCTGGTCAATAGCGTGTTTACACAGTCTATCACTATGAGCACTGACTGGATAGTCACAGACTGTGTAAGGACACAACTCATTTTTAAGGAGAATGGAAACACCCAGTTGTCAATATATTCAGACATTTTCTGGAGGAATAACAGAGGAATGGGACAGCACAGGGTTCTAAGAAAAGAGGCCCCAGTATTGTGATTTCATGTTTAAATAAAACAGAAGATGTGATGGGTCCTCTTAAAGGGCGTCCATTCTTATCTTAAAGATTTTATGTGGTTTGAGCCCTTTTCACATCGGAGATGCCACAATAAGGAGCGATCATCGGAAGTAGTAAGTCCTGCAGGGGATGTGAAGCATTACACAGAATCCACTGAAAACAATGGGCCCTCCATGTAATGCACAGGCGAGTCAGGCCTCTGATGTGGCTAATAGAGGATAGTCCCAAGTGGATGACCTGGACCTTATACAGGGCACATAGAGAGGGTAGAGCACATAGAGAGGGTAGAGCACATAGAGAGGGTAGAGCACATAGAGAGGGTAGAGCACATAGAGAGGGTAGAGCACATAGAGAGGGTAGAGCACATAGAGAGGGTAGAGCACATAGAGAGGGTAGAGCGCCTATCTTGTCATAAATGCTGTTTTTCATTTGTTCATGCAACGTTTTATGCTCTGCAACTAAACTAATCGGATTTAAAAAAAAAAAAACTGACAAATTTATAGCAGTTTCTTTTTTCAAGTCATTAAATAACTAAACTTTCAAAAAACTTTTGACATGTCAGAAGTTCTGATCAGTGGGGGTCTGAGCACTGAGACCCCGCTGATCGCTAGAACAAACGGCAGAAGCGCTCAGGTGTGCTGCTTTGTTTGTGATCAGCTTTTTTCGGCTAGACGAGCAAGTGGTGTGCGGGCTCAATAGAAAGTCTATGAGCCCGTACACCAAAGCGGATCCTACACAAAGCAGCGCAACTCTCACATGAGCGGTTCTACTGCTTCGTTTTAGTGATCGGTGGGGGTCTCAGTGCTCAGACCCCCACCGATTAAAACATACGACATGTCAAAATTTCTTGAAAGTTTAGTTATCCTTTAAAAAAACAAACAGAACCGATGAAGGTGCCTAGGCATTAGCTTGAGAGCCATAGAAATCAATAGGATATAACAGAAAAAAAATTAATTTCTGTTATCCATGGGAACCCAGATAAAAGAAAGTGTGTGTGTGTGTGTGTGTGTGTGTGTGTGTGTGTGTGTGTGTGTGTGTGTGGGTGTGTGTGTTTTAGATGTCCTGAAAACCCTTTTAAAGCAGTGACTTCATTGGTTGCTATAGGTAACAGCAGTTTTAGAGAGTTGCTATACACTATAGAAAGCACCTACAATATACCCGATGTTACAATCCAGCCCTGAACTGCGATCATGACTGCAGAGGAGCCACACACGTCCATACAGGGTGCTATATGTACACACTATATATGTAAATAGATTCCGTCCATGCAGATATGTAAACAAACCCTGCCCCTTCCATGTAGTCAGACACTGCTTGGGGTCTGCACCGGCTATATGTCACCAAGCAGCTACGAATGACTGACAGACCTGCTAGCCTCGCACTGACCTCATAAACAAACATTAATGTGACATTTTCCGTCATGTCTTACAATGACCGTGCACCTATGACAGCGATGCACCTCTTATCTGAAGGAGAACTCTATGGACGTATATTTAATGCTGCAAACACAGACGGCAACGGACTCCTTTAAGAGAAGCAGCGGACATGTCCCGGCACCGAGAGCCGCCACAATGTACACACAAACACATCATACCCAGTTTTACCGCAGCGCTGTCTTGTGACGGCTACTACCGGAAGCTGATATGGTATCACAGCAATACACTTCCCCGATGTCTGGGCCCGCCCACAGAACAGTAGATTCACCAATCACCGTGCACGTCTTAATTGCACACTCTGCCTCTTCATATCACACCTACTGTGATTGGCGGCATTGTTATGATTGACAGCTGCGTGCCGTGAATTTTTTAGGGATTACACAGAGGAGTTTCATGATGCGGCCGTGGTTCTGACTGACGGGAGTGTCATCACTAGGGAGTAAACCACGAAACTTCATGAAAATAGTAGCAGGGACGTTCACACGCTAGCAGGCTTTTACGGCTGAAATGACAGACTGTTTTCAGGAGAATACAGCTGCCTCGTCTCAGCCGTAAAAGCAGCTCCTCGTATTATGCGAGGCGTCTTTGACGCCTGTAATCTTGAGCTGCTCTTCATTGAGGGTATGTTCACACGAGGGCGTCCGTAACGGCTGAAATTACGGGGATGTTTCAGCCTGAAAACATCCCCGTAATTTCAGCCGTAACGGCATGTGCAGGCGCTTGAATGCCGCGTCCATTACGGACGTAAATGGCGCTGCTATTCATTGGAGTCATTGAATAACGGCTCCAATTACGGCCAAAGAAGTGACAGGTCACTTCTTTGACGCGGGCGTCTATTTACGAGCCGTCATTTGACAGCGGCGCGTAAATTACGCCGCGTGTGAACAGACAAACGTCTGCCCATTGTTTTCAATGGGCAGATGTTTGTCAGCGCTATTGAGGCGCTATTTTCGGATGTAATTCGGGGCAAAAACGCCCGAATTACGTCCGTAAATAGGCCGTGTGAACATACCCTGAGTTCAATGAAGAACGGCTCAAATTACGTTGCAAAGAAGTGCCCTGCACTTCTTTGCCGAGGCAGTCAATTTACGCGTCGTCGTTTGACAGCTGTCAAACGACGACGCGTAAATTACAGGTCGTCTCCTCAGTACGTCGGCAAACCCATTCAAATGAATGGGCAGATGTTTGCCGACGTATTGTAGCCCTATTTTCAGACGTAAAACTAGGCATAATACGCCTCGTTTAGGGTATGTTCACACGCTGAGCCAAAAACGTCTGAAAATACGGAGCTGTTTTCAAGGGAAAACAGCACCTGATTTTCAGACGTTTTTTGAGCAACTCAGGGTATGTTCACACGAGGGAGTCCGTTACGGCTGAAATTACGGGGATGTTTCAGCCTGAAAACATCCCCGTAATTTCAGCCGTAACGGCATGTGCAGGCGCTTGAACGCCGCGTCCATTACGGCCGTAATTAGCGCTGCTATTCATTGGAGTCAATGAATAACGGCTCCAATTATGGCCAAAGAAGTGACAGGTCACTTCTTTGACGCGGGCGTCTATTTACGCGCCGTCATTTGACAGCGGTGCGTAAATTACGCCGCGTGTGAACAGACAAACGTCTGCCCATTGCTTTCAATGGGCAGATGTTTGTCAACGCTATTGAGGCGCTATTTTAAGACGTAATTCGGGGCAAAAACGCCCGAATTACGTCCGTAAATAGGCCGTGTGAACATACCCTCATGTTTTTCGCGCCGTTTTTTTGGCCGTTTTTGGAGCTGTTTTCAATAGAGTCTATGAGAAAACGGCTCCAAAAACGTCCCAAGAAGTGCCCTGCACTTCTTTTGACGAGGCTGTAATTTTACGCGTCGTCTTTTGACAGCTGTCAAACCACGACGCGTAAATTACAGGTGGTCGGCACAGTACGTCGGCAAACCAATTCAAATGAATGGGCAGATGTTTGCCGACGTATTGGAGCTGTATTTTCAGGCGTAAATCGAGGCATAATACGCCTAGTTTACGCCTGAAAATAGGTCGTGTGAACCCAGCCTCAGGGTATGTTCACACGCTAGCTGTCATTTACGGCTGAAATGACAGACTGTTTTCAGAAGAAAACAGCTGCGTCGTTTCAGCCGTAAATGCTCCTCCTCGTAATATACGAGGCGTCTGTGACGCTCGTAAATCTTGAGCTGCTCTTCATTGAGTTTAATGAAGAACGGCTCAAATTACGTTGCCAAGAAGTGTCCTGCACTTCTTTTGACAAGGCTGTAATTTTACGCGTCGTCTTTTGACAGCTGTCAAACCACGATGCGTAAATTACAGGTCGTCTGCACAATACGTCGGCAAACACATTCAAATGAATGGGCAGATGTTTGCCGACGTATTGTAGCCCTATTTTCAGGCGTAAAACGAGGCATAATACGCCTCGTTTACGCCTGAAAATAGGTCGTGTGAACCCAGCCTAAGGGTATGTTCACACGCTAGCAGGCTTTTACGGCTGAAATTACAGACTGTTTTCAGGAGAAAACAGCTGCCTCGTTTCAGCCGTAAAAGCTCCTCCTCGCATCATGCGAGGCGTCTGAGACGCTCGTAAATCTTGAGCTGTTCTTCATTGAGTTCAATGAAGAACGGCTCAAATTACGTTGCCCTGCACTTCTTTGCCGAGGCAGTCAAGTTACACGTCGTCGTTTGACAGCTGTCAAACGACGACGCGTAAATGACAGGTCGTCTGCAAATGAATGGGCAGATGTTTGCCGACGTATTGTAGCCCTATTTTCAGGCGTAATACTGCTCGTTTACGTCTGAAAATAGGTCGTGTGAACCCAGCCTTATAGTAACAGAGCTAGCTTTACTATCTTGTAGTTGACAACTTAGAAATAGCTTTCACTGTGATTTTACATGCGGTTATTTTTATTTACATAACTTTAGAGTTCAGGTTTCGTATTTTACTGACAACTATTATTCATGGACAGCTGGCATTTTTTAAGCTCTGCATAGTTGCCAACATTTGAAATGTATTTCCATGGACACTGACCTTGTTACGATCCGAAAAACGTGTCAAAAACGCATTCTTTAAAGGGAAGGTGTCATGAAATTAATTTGTTTTTATCATATTGCTTTTAATATGATAACATAAATGTAATTTATTTATATTCTTGTGTTGTACTTTTTACTTTTTTCTTACTTTTACTTCACTATGGGGGCTGCCATTTTTTTTCCATCTCTGTATGTGTCGATTAACGACACACACAGAGATGGAATATGGCACATACATCCCAATAGAGAATGCGAACGGGAGCCGTTCCATTCACTAAAGCGTACGCCGTCTGTGTGGGAACGGCGAATGCGCCGCTCCCACACAGACCAAAACTAAACTCGTTCGCAGAGCTAAATCCGGTGCCATTTTCATGTAGACCGGAAGCCGCGGCCGGAAAGTAAGATGACGTCTTCCGGCCGAGACTTCCGGCCATATGTTCAAGGATGCGAAGGCACAAGGAGTAGGAGCGGAGGCGGCAGGAGCAGGCAAGTTATGTTCGTGTATGTGATGTGTGTTTTATGTCCGTGTATGTTTGTGTTATACTGTCTGCTGAGCACTGTATCTAATCCTCCTACACTGTGCAGTCGCTCAGAAAATGGTGGCACAAAGTGTAGGACGTTTGAACATTCAACCCCCTCCTTCTCCTGGCAATTGCCAGAATAAGGGAGGGGGGATTGTGTGAGGACACTGGAGCGAGTGTGTCTACCCCAAATTTGCAGCATAAAGCAATGAGGTTGCTTTACCACATTGACCATGCTGCAATTTTGGGAATTGCTCCCTCTAGTGACCAGCACATGGAAATGTTATAAATTAGAATCTAATTTATAATATTTCCTGACTTGTGAAAAAATTAAAAAAATTAAAACAATGTGTAATCACTTAAATAATAATTGTTTAACAAAAAAAATAAACAATGATTTCTAACGACACATTCCCTTTAACCGGTTAAGGACTAGGCTGTTTAAGGGTATGTTCACACGGCCAAATTTCAGACGTATACGAGGCGTATTATGCCTCGTTTTACGTCTGAAAATACGGCTCCAATACGTCGGCAAACATCTGCCCATTCATTTGAATGGGTTTGCCGACGTACTGTGCAGACGACCTGTTATTTACGCGTCGTCGTTTGACAGCTGTCAATCGACGACGCGTAAAAATACAGCCTCGTCAAAAGAAGTGCAGGACACTTCTTTGGACGTTTTTGGAGCTGTTTTCTCATAGACTCCAATGAAAACAGCTCCAAAAACGCTGCGAAAACGGCACGAAAAACGCCGCGAAAAATGCGAGTTGGTAAAAAAACGTCTGAAAAGCAGGGTCTGTTTTCCCTTGAAAACAGCTCTGGATTTTCAGACGTTTTTGTTGACTACGTGTGAACATACCCTTAGGGTATGTTCACACGAGGGCGTCCGTTACGGCTGAAATTACGGGGATGTTTCAGCCTGAAAACATCCCCGTAATTTCAGCCGTACCGACATGTGCAGGCGCTTGAACGCCGCGTCCATTACGGGCGTAATTAGCGCTGCTATTCATTGGAGTCAATGAATAACGGCTCCAATTACGGCCAAAGAAGTGACAGGTCACTTCTTTGACGCGGGCGTCTATTTACGCGCCGTCATTTGACAGCGGCGCGTAAATATACGCCTCGTGTGAACAGACAAACGTCTGCCCATTGCTTTCAATGGGCAGATGTTTGTCAGCGCTATTGAGGCGCTATTTTCAGACGTAATTCGGGGCAAAAACGCCCGAATTACGTCCGTAAATAGGCCGTGTGAACATACCCTTACAGCTAAATGACCAGAGCAAATTTCACAATTTTGCTATTCGCTTCTTTAGATGACTATAACTCAGCAGGTGAATAAAGTTCATCTTTGAATTTTACACTCTTTTTAAAGGACAGATAGGGCTTTGTTTTAGTGGCATTTGTCAGTATATATCATTTTTATTTTTTTCTCTAAAGTGGGCAAAATTGGAAAAAAATGCAAGAATTTAGCAATTGCGCCAGTTTATGCTAGCATTTTTCACACACGGTATGGACCACGGACAAAATTAATCTCCTTTCACATTCTTCCACTTCTCCCGTGCATGGGGATACCAAATATGTGTGCCTTATTCACTGTGCGGGCATGTGACAGGGCTTGGCATAAAAGGAGGCTTTTTGGCCTTTTCGGTCCAGGAATTCTGCATTTGATTTTATAGCAGCGTACTGTTTTCTTGGGGGTGTAATGCTGCTGAAACATTAGAAACACCCCATAAATGACTTCATTCACACAAGTAGACCCCACAAGGTTTCCTTCAAGGGGTTTATCATATATTTAGCAAGTCCAGTTTTCTTCTGAAAGTTTCTTGAATAAGATGGAACAAAAAAAATCAGCTATTTTTTAGCAAATGCGTCAGTTTAGGCTAGTATTTTTCACACACGGCATAGACCACGGACAAAATTAATCTCCTTTCACATTCTTCCACTTCTCCCGTGCATGGGATACCAAATATGTGTGCCTTATTCACTGTGCGGGCATGTGCCAGGGCTTGGCATAAAAGGAGGCTTTTTGGCCTTTTCGGTCCAGGAATTCTGCATTTGATTTTATAGCAGCGTACTGTTTTCTTGGGGGTGTAATGCTGCTGAAACATTAGAAACACCCCATAAATTACTTCATTCACACAAGTAGACCCCACAAGGTTTCCTTCAAGGGGTTTATCATATTTTTAGCAAGTCCAGTTTTCTTCTGAAAGTTTCTTGAATAAGATGGAACAAAAAAAAATCAGCTATTTTTTAGCAAATGCGTCAGTTTAGGCTAGTCTTTTTCACACACGGTATAGACCACGGCCAAAATTAATCTCCTTTCACATTCTTCCACTTCTCCCGTGCATCGGGATACCAAATATGTGTGCCTTATTCACTGTGCGGGCATGTGCCAGGGCTTGGCATAAAAGGAGGCTTTTCGGTCCAGGAATTTTGCATTTGATTTTATAGCCGCATACTGTTTTCTGGGGGGCCTAATGCTGCTGAAACATTAGAATCACCCCATAAATGACTTCATTCGCACAAGTAGACCCCACAAGGTTTCCTTCAAGGGGTTTATCATATTTTTAGCAAGTCCAGTTTTCTTCTGAAAGTTTCTTGAATAAGATGGAACAAAAAAAAATCAGCTATTTTTTAGCAAATGCGTCAGTTTATACCAGCATTTTTCACACACGGCAAAGAGCCCCCGGCCAAAATTCATCTCCTTTCACATTCTTCCACTTCTCCTGAGCATGGGGATACCAAATATGTGTGCCTTATTATCACATAGAGATGTAGGAGGGCGGACGATAGAAGAAGATTATTTCACAAATCGCTTTTTTTCAAAGCTGGTTTTACAAAACTCAACAGAGTTTCTATAACACTTCCAAAATATCTGCTCTTGAAGCAGAAATCCCAAAATATTCATCTAGGGGTATAATGGGAATTTATTTTTTGGGGTTTTCTAAAATAAGAAATTGCAGGTTTATGCAAATGGATCTCTCCAGCAGATGAACTTTAGAGAATATGCAAACATGACATCCACCCCCCACCCATTCCCTCCCTCACCCTTGGAGTAAAATCAGGGGAAAAATAAAAACGTAATGTAGGGCAAATATATTTTCAACGAATTAACTAAAATCTAATAATTCAGAACAGTGTGGTATTTTTTAAAACATGGCTCAATGCACAGGCCTGGTTGGGAGGGACATGAGGGACAGAAATAGCGGGAATCTTTGCTGTGCCCGTCTTTTCTGCAGACGCGGCACTTTTTCTGAGGGTTGCTTCTGGTTGGTGTTGAGGGAATCCGACTGATGAAGTGTCTTTCAGTCAGTTGCGTGACATCCTCAGACTGGGGGCATTCTCGGGTGTCCTGAACATCAAAAATGAGGCCTTCAATAATTTTTTCCTGGAAATCCAGGTATGTGTCTCTGCCTCTGTTTTTTTTGTAGAGCACAAATGAGTTGTGGATGGCCACCTGTAACAAATAAATGGCCACTTTTTTGTACCAGGTTTTAGTTTTGCGTTTTACTAAATAGGGCTGTAAAACCTGGTCGCTTAAATCCACCCCCCCCCATGTACTTGTTATATTCGGACACGCTCACTGGTTTGTGCTTGTCCGATGTTGCCCCCCTTTCCCTCACTGCCACTGTTCCTGCGGTATGAATCGTGCTTAGCACATACATATCTTTGCGATCCCTGAACTTGACCGCCAGCAATTCTTCAGATGCATAAGCACAGGAGTCCCCCTTTACCATGCGCTTCCCCACTAATTGCTGTGGAAAACCAATTCTGTTTTTGCGCATGGTACCACATGCCCCAGTCCTTGCAGCATGCAAATGCCTAAACAGGGGCACACTCGAATAAAAATTATCACAGTACAGGTGGTACCCCTTGTGAAGCAGAGGCTGAATTATCTCACACACGATCTTACTGCTGGTGGAAAGATCAGGGGGGCATCCAGGAACATTTATTGAGCGGTCCCGCCCTTCATAAATCCTGAAGGAGTTGGTATATCCTTACCCGCTTTCACACAATTTGTAGAGCTTAATGCCATATCTTGCCCTTTTTGAAGGTAGATATTGGCGAAAGCTAAGTCTGCCATGAAAGTTGAGGAGGGATTCGTCCACACTTACATTCTGCTCAGGGGTGTAGAGTTGCAGAAATAAATTATTCAGGGAATTTATTAGCGGTCTTATTTTGAACAACCGATCCCGGTTTGCATCGGTACTTGGGGGGGCCTGTGCGTTGTCATTGAAGTGGAGGAACCTCATTATTGTCTCATAACGAGACCTGGGCATTACTGCAGAATATACTGGGGTGGCTTGGGCGGGTCTTGTAGACCAGTAAGACCTAATGGAGGGCTTTTTGACAATACCCATATTTAGGGTGAGCCCCAATTTTTTTTTTAATTCCAGCAAATTGGTGGGCGTCCAATCTCTGGCATGGGTGGATGAAGGTTTCTGCCTTATATATTGAGTGGCATATAAATTTGTTTCGTGGACAATCTGATTTAGGATGTCGTCCGTCATAAATAAATGGAAGTAATCCATTTGGACAAAATCTGTATTGTCCACGGTTATGCCAGGAGTGGCAGTAAATCCGTGGATTCTAGGCCCAAAAGATGGGGCAGGTGCCCATACAAGAGCCTGGACTGAAGGGACCAGGCTGTCCCGTGCTACAGCGCTACTTGGCCCTGCGCTTTCAAGTTCTGCAGTTTCAACTGCATCAGGGACAACGTCCCCTGAAGATGAACCTGAAGTGACGCTGTCATCGTCACTACCTAAAACAGGTTCCATCTCGGACGCCATCTCTGATGCGGTCTCCGACTCAGACCACAGCATGGCGTATGCCTCCTCGGCGCTAAACAACTTCCTAGCCATAACGTAACTAACACTAACACTAACTAAACAATTTTTTTTAATTTTTTTTAATAAAACACACAAACTAACTGCTATATATATCTACACTACCGCTAACAAAAAAATAAACCGCTATTGCTATATATATTATATATATGTGGATATATATATAATTATATACTCCCTACCTGCCTATTCTAATAGAATAAAAGATAGAAAGGTAGATATATAGAAAAAAAGATAGATGGATAGATAGATTGTATAGATAGATAGAAATCTATCTATACAGAGAATGTTTTAGAGTGTTAGGGTATGTGCACACACACTAATTACGTCCGTAATTGACGGACGTATTTCGGCCGCAAGTACCGGACCGAACACAGTGCAGGGAGCCGGGCTCCTAGCATCATACTTATGTACGATGCTAGGAGTCCCTGCCTCGCTGCAGGACAACTGTCCCGTACTGTAATCATGTTTTCAGTACGGGACAGTTGTCCTGAAGCGAGGCAGGGACTCCTAGCATCGCACATAAGTATGATGCTAGGAGCCCGGCTCCCTGCACTGTGTTCGGTCCGGTACTTGCAGCCGAAATACGTCCGTAAATTACGGACGTAATTAGTGTGTGTGCACATACCCTAACTGTATTTTTTGTGTAACTGTAACTGTAATCTTCTGGCAGCAATTCTCCCGAGTCTCTTCTTCTCCTCAAACTGAAACAATGTTTGAGGAGAAGAAAAGAGGCAGGAGATTTACTGCCAGAAAAGTCAAAATAAAACAAATGTGGTCGCTGTGATAGGTTTTCACAGCGACCACATGTTCAGGGACCATCAGATTGGTCCCTGATGCTCTGCCCAGTGCCCAGAGCTGTTGGTAACAGCGTGGGCACAGGGCTGTGTGCAAGCGATCGCGTGCACACTGTTTTCTCTGCAGAAATGCATGTGATCGCTGTGATTGGTTGTCACAGCGATCACATGTTCAGGGGCCAAAAGATTGACCCCTGACATTCTGCCCAGTGCCCATGGCTGTTAGCAACAGCCAGGGCACAGAGCTGTGTGCACGCGATCGCGCGTGCACAGTTTCTGAAGTGCCGCCGTAAATAGTCTATACGGCGGACTTCAGAGACCCTGACCGCTGGCCGTATAAATACGGCCAGCGGTCGGGAACCTGTTAAGCTTCCCATTGACAGCATTGTAATGCATAAGACGCGGTTTTTTTACGCTCGCGTGTTTAAAAAACGTGTAGTGTAAAAAAAAAGAAGCGTCAGTTCAGTTCTTGGCACCGAAAACATGTCTAATTCCCATACTCAATGTGAATCGTAATTACGCACCCCGAAAATGCTTAAAAAAACACCTGTACTTTAAAAAGTGCTTTGTAAAAACGCTAAATGTCTGCACTAGTTTGGCTGACAACTACTATGGTGGCCGGTATGTCTCTGGTTATCTGGTTGTATATAGGCAGGTGATGTCTCACTTTATCACTAGGGCTAAGCAATATATGCTGACCACTACTACCAGTGTAAGGGCAGATACAGACGGACGTTGCGTTTTTGCGCGCGCAAACAACGCAGCGTTTTGCGCGCGCAAAAACCATTTGACAGCTGCGTGTGTCATCCGTGTCTGATGCGCGGCTGCGTGATTTTCGCGCAGCCACCATCATAGAGATGAGGCTAGTCGACGGCCGTGACTGTCCAAGGTGCTGAAAGAGCTAACTCTTTCAGCACCCTCGACAGTGAATGCCGAACACAATATCGAAAAACCTGTTGAAAAACCTGTTGAAAAACCTGTTGAAAAAAAAGAAAAAGTTCGTACTTACCGAGAACTTCCCGGCCGTTGCCTTGGTGACGCGTCCTTGGTGACGCGCCTCTCGACATCTGGCCCAGACTGGAGGAAGAAGCCGGGAGTTATCGGTAAGTCAGAACTTCGTTTTTTTTTCTACAGGTTCATGTATATTGGGATCGGTAGTCACTGTCCATGGTGCTGAAACAGGTTAACTCTTTCAGCACCATGGACAGTGACTATCTCCTGACGTCGCGTACCGATAATTTTTTTGCCGGGTTCGGCCAAAACGAGTTCGGCCGAACCCGGTGAAGTTCGGTTCGCTTGTCCGGCTTTGCTCATCGCAAAGACACTCCGTTTGGATGGTTGGAAACAGAAAAGCACGTGGTGCTTTTCTGTTTACATTCATCCTTTTGACAGCTGGTGCGCTGTTTCAGTCGGTTCGCACGGAAGTGCTTCCGTGCAACCTGCGTGGTTTTCACGCACCCATTGACTTCAATGGGTGCGTGATGCGCGAAATACGCAGAGTTATTGAACCTGTCGCGCTTTTTGCGCAGCAGACGAACGCTGCGCAAAAAGCACAGACTGTCTGTACTGCCCCATAGACTTGTATTGGTCCATGCGTGCCGCGTGAAAACCACGCGGCCCGCACGGACCGAATACACGCTCGTGTGAATCCCCCCTAAAAACCAGCTTGGATAGTACCACACTCAGTGCTCCCTGTAGATGTGCTCCACACTGCCCCCAGTAAATAGTGCCACACACTGCTCCCTGTAGATAGTGCCTCACACAGCCCCCTGTAGATAATGCCACATGGCCCCCCTGTAGATAATGCCACAGTGGCCCCTGTAGATAGTGTCACAGTGCCCTCTGTAGATAGTGTCACACATCCCCTTTTTAGATAGTGCCACACAGCCCCCCTGTAGGTAGTACCACACAGACCCCTGTAGATAGAGCCACAGAGCTCCCTGTGGATAGAGCCACAGAGCCCCCTGTAGATGATGTCACACAGCCCCCCTGTAGATGTTGTCACACAGCCCCCCCTGTAGATGATGTCACACAGCCCCCCTGTAGATGATGTCACACAGCCTCCCTGTAGATAGTGGCAAACACACCTCCCTGTAGATGATGTCACACAGCCCCCCTGTAGATGATGTCACACAGCCCCCCTGTAGATGATGTCACACAGCCCCCCTATAGATAGTGCCAAACACACCTCCCTGTAGATAGTGCCAAACACACCTTCCTGTAGATAGTGCCACATACTCCCCCTGGAGATATCGCCACACCCCCCCTTCCTGTAGATAGAGCCATTGTGGTTCCATCTAGGAGAGGAATCCCCAGCCAGAGCGTTGCCGACGCTCTGGTCGGGGATTCCGCTGCGGGAGGTACGCCTGACGTCACTGTCCATATATGTCGCATTTGCAGAGCTCCCTAAGGTACCAGAGTAGAGTGTAAAACCCTGAGAAGTGACCCCATTTTGTAAACTACACCCCTCAAGGCAGTTATAATTTGCCTGGACATATGACAAGGCTTAGGAGTGAAAGGCGCATGTGAGACCTATTTTGGTGATTTTCGCAGCATTAGCCCACAATGGCAGGGCTCTGGGGTCAAATAGTAAAACAAACCCCCAAGTAGTGACCCCCATTTTGGAAACTGCACCCCTGAAGGCATTTTATTAAGGGGTGTAGTGAGCATTTTGACCACACAGGGTTTTTTTTTCTATTAGAAATGAACGCTCAGTGGATGGTGCAAAGTGAAAATTGCAAATTTCCACACGTATGTGCCATTTTAGTGCACAATATTTTGTGCCCAGTTTGTGCCACTGAAGACAAATACCTCAAACTGTTAAGCGGGTATAGCGATGCCATATATGTGGGCATAAACTGCTGTTTGGGCTCGCTGCAGGGCTCAGAAGGGAGGTAGCGCCATTTGGCATTTGGAGCGCAGATTTTGCTTAGTGGTAGTTTTGTTTGGGGTTTTGCTGGTATTTCAGTTTATTATGTGGTTGCATATGTAAGCTGTGCAGAGTATATCAGGGCATAATAAGAGGGTATAATAATTGGGTAAATAAATAATAATCCGCAGATATGTGGCCGGTGTCGCACTGATAAATGGCGCCCGATCTTATCCGCTTTTGGAACACTCTGCACATTTTGCATCGCCATATTCTGAGAGCCAGAACTTCTTTCTTTTTTCTCCACCGGAGCTGGGTGAGGGCTTATTTGTTGCGGGACAATCTGTAGATTTCATTAGTACCATTTTGGGGTACATGCGATTTTTTGATCACTTTGTATTTCATATTTTTGGCAAGTAAGGTGACCAAAACCTGCAATTCTGATGTGTTTTATTATTTATTTTTTTTACGGCGTTCGCCATGCGCTTTGAATGACAATTTTACTTTATTCTGCGGGTCGGTACGATTACGGCGATACCATATGTATATAGTTTTACTTATGTTTTGCAGCGTCTGCACGATAAAATCACTTTTGTTTCAAATAATTAATTTTTTGTGTCTCCATATTCTGAGAGCCATGACTTTTTTATTTTTCCGTCAAAAAAGCTGCGGGAGGGCTTGTTTTTTGCGGGACGGGCTGCGTTTTTTAATGGTATAATTTTGGGGTACATGCAACTTTTAGATCCCTTTTTTTATTCTGTTTTGCGAGGGGTTGTGACTAACAAACAGCGATTCTGGAATAGTTTTTTATTTAATTTTTTTACGGTGTTCACCATACGGGTAAAATAGCGTGATATTTTTATAGTTTGGGTCGTTACGGATGCGAGGATACCACATATGTGTACTTTTTTTTATGTTTTTAGTTTTTTCCTGTAATAAAAGACTTATTATAGGAAAAAAGGCTGTTATAGTGTTTTTAAACATGAAACTTATTTTTTTTTTACTTTTTTACAACATTTTTATTAACTTGTTTTAACTTTTTTTGTGTCCCACTAGGGAACTGTATTATGCTGCGGATTTTCTGCAACAAAATAGGTTGCAGAAAATCTGTAGTATTTACGCCACATGTGGACTAGCCCTAACGGTGCATTAAAATTTGAAATTCCTGGGAAACCTCATGAAGTAAAGGGATTATATTATTAGGAAAATTAAAACTAATTTACCGATAATAGCTCTCGCCCTTTACAAGTGGAACGGACACATGCTGCAGTTAACTTGTTCTATGAGACTTCATGCTTCTAAGCTGGGGGAGTCCACTGTGATGGGAGGGACTGTAAGGCCCTGTTCACACAGAGTTTTTTTGCAGGCAGAAAGAAATCTGCCTCAGAATTCCTTCAGGAATTTTGAGGCAGACTTTGAACTGCTTGCACATATTTTTCCACGTTTTTTTCTCTGCGTTTTTGCCCGGAGCCTTTGAAGCTAACGCAAGGACTGCGGGCAAAAAACGCTGCAAAAAAACGCTCATAAATGAGTGCTGCAGGTTTTTTCTTCCTGCCCCTGATTTTAATGGGAGGTCAGAGATGGAAACCGCGGAAAGAAAGGGCATGCTGTTTTTTTTTTTCTGCGAGCAGCCAAAAGCCGCCCAGGAAAAAAAACACCTCTGCCTCCCATTGAAATCAATGGGGGGCGATTTTGGCCGTTCTTTTGCGCTGAATCCGACTCGGTTTCCGCGTCAAAATCAGCACCAAAAAACTCAGTGTGAACTGACCCTTACAGTGCAGCATGTGTACAGTGACATGAATCAGTGAATATTAGCAGCCATATAAGATGGATTCCTGTGTAGTATAGAGCAGGAGGAGGAGGAGGCTAGAAAAGCAGCAGCAGAGGTAAATCCTGTCACAGGTTTCTCCTCAGTGTGTGACTGCTGCTGCTCTGTATGTGTAACGTCCGCGATCGCAGACCGAAGACTCCTATCATCCTGCAGACGTCTTCCTCCCCAGAGATGCCAGCATATGCCACCGTCCTGTCCTGCAGTGCCACTAGAGTGTGTGCTCAAGCTCATTCCCGTCCTTAATGGGCCAGAACACATACATGTTTTAGACAGACTGATTGCTCCCATGATCACCCTGGACTATAAGAAGGGCCCTGCCCCTTCCTACATTGCCTGAGCATTGTTGTGTTTACCCGTGTTAGTCTTTGCAAATGGTCCCTTAGTGTTTTCCAGTTCCCAGTGTTCCCGTTCCTGCTACCTGTATCCTGTGCTACCTTGTTCCTGTGCCGTAGGGTGTTGGAGTCGTGTTGTGTCGTATACTATGCCTGCTGTATTTCACCGCGCCTGGTGTCTGCCTGCTGCCAAGGTCCCATCCGAGCTTGCCATCGCTACTGTCTGTATTGCCACAGGTACCCTTATTTGAACTATTGTTACATGACATTCCTTAATCTCAGTGGACAGTCCCTACCAGAATGTAGCCACACAGGCCTCATTGTTCCATAACAACTCTCCCCCTAGGATGCGGAAGTAAATGGCATACTCGCCCACGGACGTGATAGAGGCCTTGGTGGCTACATTCTGGCAGGGACTGTCCCCTGAGATTAAGGACGAGCTTTCGCCCAAGATCTGCCATCTACCCTGGATGACCTCATCCTTCTGGCCGCCGGGTTGATATAAGGATCCGAGAACGGTTCCAAGAGGCTCGTCAGGAGGGAGGACTCCCTAGTCCGACACCTACATTGCAGCAACCCCTGCTGCCCTTATCAGCTATTCCTCCAAATGAGTCTTTGAAGATGGACCATCTCAAGCTGTCTACCCAGGAGAGACAACGCAGACACACCTTGGGACTCTGTCTGTATTGCGGCCTCAGATGCCATCTTGTGCGTCTGTACCCCCAAAAGCCCCAGAGCCTAGAGTTGGTTGGAGAGACCACTCTGGATGTGTAACACCAATCGCCGCGGGCCATCAGGATTACTCACCTCCTGACGGCCGCAGCGGTGGATCTGTGAGTGCTGGCCCACATCTCAGGAGATTCCAGCGCTCACTTCCGCTTCTCACTGCTGTGTCCCGTAGGTTGCCGCACTGGCCCTTTAAGACGGCACGAGCGTGCGCGCACCTGAATTTGTTACCAAATTAGCCCATGAGCATCCTGGACTATAAGAAGGGCCATGCCCCTTCCTTCATTGCCTGAGCGTTGTTGTCGTTTACCTATGTTCGTCTCTGTAAATGGTCGCTTAAGTGTTTCCCAGTTCGCTGTGTTCCCGTTCCTGCTACCTGCATCCCGTGCAGTCTTGGTTCAAGTGCCGTTTAGAGTTGGAGTCGTGTTGTGCTGTGTACTATGCCTTCCTGGTTACACCATGCCTGGTGTCTGCCTGGTGTCTGCCTGCTGCCAATGTCCCATCCGAGCCTCTTCGCTACTGTCTGAAGTCACCACAGGTATACCTATCCGAACTATTGACTTTGACTTGTACCCTATTGGCCAGCTGCTATACCGTCAAGGCGGTACGGCCCAGTGGGTCCACGCACACAACGTGACAGTAGGCCTTGACAGTAGGCCTCAGACCATGGACCCCGCTGGTCAATCCGAGACCATGACAACGTCACAAGTGATGCGGGAAGATATGCTACACCTCCGGTCTCGACAGGACCAACTCCTCCAGGCATTGAACATTATTGCATGTCGGCTGGATATGCAAGCTGCGGTTCCTCCTGGCAGTACAGACTCTCCGACAACACCTCCTGACAGTGCTGATCTCCGATTTTCTCTGCCATTGCCTCATCGCTATGATGGAGATGCGAGGATCTGCAGGGGATTTTTGAACCAGTGCCAGATCCACTTCAGTCTGTATGCAAGAGCATTTTCTACTGATGGCGCAAGGGTCTCTCTCCTCACTGGCAGGGCCCTAGCATGGGCGAACTCTATCTGGGAGAGACAAGGACCAGAGACCCGTGACTTCCAGGAGTTCCTACGGACATTTCGCATGGTGTTTGAGGAGCCTGGATGAGTCTCGTCGGCAGCTGCCTCCTTCACCAGGGAGACACTTCCATGGGCGAGTACGCCATCCACTTCCGCACCCTGGCGGGAGAGTTGTTGTGGAACAATGAGGCCTTGGTGGCTACAATCTGGCAGGGACTGTCTCCTGAGATTAAGGACGAGCTTGCCGCCCAAGATCTGCCATCTAGCCTGGATGACCTCATCCTTCTGGCTACCCCGATTGACATAAGGATCCGAGAACAGTTCCAAGAGGCCCATCGGGAGGGAGGACTCCGTAGCACGGCTCCTACTTTTCAGCAACCCCTGCTGTCCTCATCAGCTGTTCCTCCAAAGGAGTCTTTGAGGATGGACCATCTCAAGCTGTTTACCGAGGAGAGACAATGCAGACGCACTTCGGGACTCTGTCTGTATTGCGGCCTCGGAGGCTATCTTGTGCGTCTGTGCCCCCAAATGCTCCAGAGCCTAGGGTTGGTTGGAGAGACAACCCTGGGTGAAGGAGGACTTTCTTCTAAATTGTCCATCCCCGTGACCATAGTGTCCGGCGAAAAGGCGCAACGGGTCTCTGCCTATCTGGACTCCGGATCCATAGCTAACTTCATTCAGAGAGACCTGGTGGATCTTCTCAAGTTGCCCACAACCCCTCTGGAGAGGCCTTTGATTGTTGCCTTGGTGAATGGACTACATCTGCCAGACCCGGTTGTAGCTGTAACCAAGCCACTGAAGTGGGAGCCCTTCATTCCGAGCTCATCTAGTTTTTTGTCCTGTCCAAGGCCGTCAACCCGGTGCTGCTCGGCCTGCCCTGGCTCCAACTACATGCCCCAGTTCTGGACTGGAATTCTGGAGAGGTTCTCCAGTGGGGTTCCGAGTGCCTCAACCGCTGCCTGGTACAGATCCATCCGGCTCAGCCTCCTCTGCCGCGGTCTTTGACAGGATTGCCTTCTCATTATTCTATGTTCTCGGATGTCTTCAGCAAGAAGGAGGCGGAGACGCTGCCCCCCACACCGGGCGCATGACTGTCCTATCGAGCTGGTTCCTGATGCATCCCTTCCCCGTGGTCGGGTATATCCCCTCTCCTTGCCGGAGACTCAGTCCATAGCCGCCTATATCAAGGAGAATCTGGAGAGGGGCTTTATACGGAAGTCCTCCTCCCCGACAGAAGCCGGGTTCTTCTTCGTCAAGAAATAGGATGGTTCTCTGTGACCCTGCATCGACTACCGGGGCCTCAACCAGATCACGGTAAAAAATAGATATGTGTTGCCATTGATTTCAGAACTATTTGATCGCATACGAGGAGCCAAAAAATTTTCTAAGCTAGACCTGTGGGGGGCTTACAACCTAATACGGATTCGCCGGGGTGACGAATGGGAAACGGCATTTAACACCCGTGACGGACACTATGAATACCTGGTAATGCCCTGCTGCCTGTGTAATGCTCTTTCAAGAGTTCGTTAATGACGTCTTCCGTGACCTCCTCTATGTCTGTGTTGTGGTCTATCTTGATGACATCTTGATTTTTTCTCCAGATCCGATGACTCATCAGAGACATGTCCGTCAGGTTTTGCTGCGATTAAGGGAGAATCGCCTGTACGCCAAGCTGGAGAAGTGCGTGTTTGAGAGAGATGCTCTACCCTTCTTCTGCTACATCATTTCAGATCAAGGCCTCAAGATGGATCCTGAGAAGGTAAAGGCCGCCCTGGATTGGCCACATCCTCAAGGCTTAAGGTCCATACTGCGTTTCCTGGGATTCGCCAATTTCTACCGGCAGTTCATCCCAAACTTCTCACTGACAGCTCCCATCGCTACCCTCACCAAGAAAGGCATGAACACCAAGGTGTGGACTCCAGAAGCGGAATCCGCATTTAATAGCCTGAAGAGTGCCTTCACATCAGCATCTACCTTCCATCATCCTGATGTATCTCGACAGTTTTCGTTAAAGGTGGACACCTCCTCTGTTGGTGCTGGCACACTTCTGTTCCAGAGGGGTCCCAAGGGCAAGGCAGTGGTATGTGGCTATTACTCTAAACTTTTCTCTTCCGCAGAGCACAACTACTCGATTGGGGATCGGGAGTTGCTGGCCATAAAATTGGCCCTGAAGGAGTGGAGACATCTACTGGAGGGCGCAGTTCATCCCATCCTGATATTTACTGACCACAAGAACCTCACCTATCTCCAGACGGCCCAACAACTGAACCCCCGTCAAGCCAGGTGGGCGCTGTTCTTTGCTCGGTTCCAGTTTGAGCTCCACTACCGTCCGGCCGACAAGAATGTGAGGGCCGATGCCTCATCCAGGTCGTTCGAGACACGGGACACCATGGAGTTTCCACAAAATATAATTGATCCGTCCTGCATTGTCTCTGTCAACCCTCTGCAAGTAAGAGACATCCCTCTGGGGAGGACTTTTGTGCGCTTGGCAGACAGAAGGAGAATCCTTCACTGGGGACACAGCTCCAGACAGGCAGTAAAACCAGAGTCCTGATTGCCCGTCATTTCTGGTGGCCCACGCTGCCCAAAGACAACATGGACTTTGTCTCATCCTGCACGGTGTGCGCGGCTAACAAGGTTGCTCACTCCAAGCCTACTGGCCTGCTCCAGCTGCTGCCTGTGCCCAATGATCCCTGGCAGCATATAGCAATGGACTTTGTCACGGACCTGCCTCCCTCTGTTGGATGCAGTGCAGTCTGGGTGGTGGTGGACCGATTCTCGAAGATGGCTCATTTCGTTACGCTGACCGGTCTACCTTCTGCTTCTCGACTGGCCAACCTCTTCATCCAACACATTTTGCTCCTGCATGGCTTACCTCTGCATATCGTGTCTGATCGGGGGGTTCAGTTCACCTCTAAATTTTGGAGAGCCCTCTGCAAACTCCTTGATGTAAAGTTGGACTTGTCCCTCAGCCTACCATCCGTAATCCAATTGGCCAAGTCGAGAGGATCAACCAAATCATAGAGAACTATCTATGACACTTCATCTCCAGGCAGCATGAGGGTGCAGCTTCTTCCTTGGGCCGAGTTCTCCTATAATAAACACACAACATCCATGACTTACTCTCCCTGTGTCCGCTATGTCCCAGGTGCCTGCAGCTGACTCTGCATTCAGGGACTTCCTGCAGATCTGGCAGTAAACCCAATCCTCTATTCTGCTGGCAGTCGACCGCATGAAGCGAAAGGCAGGCACAAGAAGAAGAGAGCCTCCCTAGTTTCTTCCAGGTACCAAGGTCTGGCTGTCCTCAAGGAATATCCGGCTGAGGGTGCCGTCGTGCAAATTCGCTCCCAGATTCCTCGGACCCTTTAAGATTCTCCAGCGGATCAACCTGGTATCATAAGCTCCCTCAGAATCCCCAACTCCTTTCACGTGTTTCTTCTGAAGCCTGTGGTCCTGAACCGCTACTCTAAGACTCTTAGCCCTGAAGTTGCACCCAGCGGTTCTGCCGATGTATTCGAGGTCAAGGAGATCTTGGACTTCAAGAGGAAAAGACTTTTACTTGGTGGATTAGAAGGGGTTTGGTCCAGATGAGAGGTCCTGGGAGCCAGAGGAGAACGTCAAGGCTCCTTCCCTCATTAAGAACTTCCTCTCTCGTTTTGGACCCAAGAAGAGGGGGAGTAAGAGGGGGGATACTGTAACGTCCATAGTCGCATACCACAGACTCGTATCATCCTGCAGAAGTCTTCTTCCCCAGAGATGCCAGCACATGCGGCCGTCCTGTCCTGCAGTGACCACTAGGGTGCGTGCTCGAGCTCATTCCCGGCCTTAATGGGCCAGAGCACACACATGCTTTACATTGACTGATTGCTCCCATGATCACCCTGGACTATAAGAAGGGCCCTGCCCCTTCCTTCTTTGCCTGAGCGTTGTTGTGTTTACCCGTGTTAGTCTTTGCAAATGGTCCCTTATAAGCCATGATTCTGAGATTTTCATTTTTTTTTTTATAGCGCTGCAGTGGGACCGGAAGTCTAGTTGCACAGCCTTCTTTGATGACGATATGGCTCTTCGTCATGTAACCGACCAAGCTGTACTTCATGTACAAGCAGGAGCAGTAGTACAGTGAGTACATGGAGTACAGCGGGATCAGTCACATGACGAAGAGTCGTATCGTTATCAAAGAAGGCTGTGCAACTAAGAAAAAAAAAACACAGCGCCACATGGTGCAGATCACCAAGGATGGTAATAATGAGTAAAAAGGTGGTAATAATTGAGCTCACCTATTGAGGTTGTGCGAAGGTAGGTACAACTCTACTGTAGACAGAATAATTAATTGTGCTGTAGCTGCAACTAGGTCCAAACTGGTCCACACACGGTAACCGGTCGATAAGGCATATATAGAAATAGAAAACTGCACCATATACAATGCTGCTAACATAAAGGGAAGATCCAAGGAATAGATTTATATAATAATAGGCTTATCAGAAATGCAGAAGGCTACGCGTTTCGACACTGTACACTATTTCTCTCATAAATTTGCCAAAAGTGAATCTCAAACCTGGTGAATTAATTCTCCAATGCATCATAATGGGTAACAAATTAGCTTATATACTTATGAAACTACTTGTATATGTTTTGTGAGTATAAAGGGTGTGTTTTTATTTCTGTATGTCTAATGGCCTGAGGAAGACGCTGGTACAGTGTCGAAACGCGTAGTCTTATGCATTTCTGATAAACCTGTTATTATATAATCTATTCCTTGGATCTTCCCTTGATGTTAGCAGCGCTGTATATGGTTCAGTTTTCTATTTCTATATATGGCTGTGCAACTAGACTTCCGGCCCCCTTGCAGCGCTAAAAAAAACTATGAAAATCTCATAATCAGAATGTATATTAGCGAGTGTACTCACATACTGCTGTGAGTACACTGCTAATAATTTTTGGTTCCCACATAACCCCTTTAACCCTTTACAAGCAGCACTGTTCTCCTTCTCTATCATATTAACCATTTACAAGCAGCTGTTTTCTCCTTCTCTGGCAGATTAATCCTTTGCAAGCAGCTGTGTCCTCCTCTAACATTTTAACCCTTTACAAGCATCCTCATCCACTAGCTGGGCTGCATAATACACGTGGAAATCTTACTACATGGCTAAGAAAATACCAATATTCTGTATGATGTAAAGTTTAGGCTCCTGGCTGGAGGTAAGAAAAATGTTTCATCTGATTTTAGCTTATTTGTTACCTATTATTATGCATTGAAGAATTAATTCACCAGGTTTGAGATTCACATTTGGCAAATTTGAGAAAAATAGGGGAATTGAATCTTCTATTGTACTTTATGGACCAGCAAATAAAAAAAAGAGGCGAATTGATTCTCTCGCCCCTAAACTTGACCAGATGTGAGACCAAGACCTCACTTTGCTTTCAGATTCTATATAGAATCAGGTCCTCCGCCTGACAGTTGATATCTCCAAGAGTAGAAGAGAATCTTATGAAATTTTGAATACACTCTAGACATTAGAAATTGTGTTTTACTAAGGATATGTATTTGAAACTATTTTTAGAATCTAATCTATTGTAACTTTTTGTGCTTTTCACTGAATGTATAGGTGCTCTCCGGACATGTCTGTTTTTGACACCTTGGTGTTACTCTTCCCTTTGTCAATAGCGTACACAGTCTGACATTGCCAGTGCTGATTGGACAGTGTCAGAGTGTGTATGGACACACTATTGACAAGGGGAATGGTAACACACTGGTATCAATTATTTCATACATTTCCAGGAGGATGAAAAGAGGAACAGTACAACACAGTTTCAGAAAAAGATATTTTAGAATTATTTTATGAAAAATGCAAGTTATTACTAAAACAGACAATTTGGGATTGCGGACAGGTTTTTTTTTTATCATCTTTTCACTCATGAAATTAACAGTACATATAATTTCACAAGGTGTATCCAAAGTTGCATAACGACCCTTTCACATGGCAGTATTTGGACAGTATTTGGAGGCTAAAACCAGGAGAGGAACCTACACAGAGAAAAAGTATAGTGGAAAGATTTGTACTTCTTGAGTTTTGGACCCCCTCATTGTTTTGGCTCACAAATAGTGATATAAAATACTGACCAAAATAATGTCGTGTGAAAGGGCCTAAGACTGGTTATACATTGTAGATAGCTATCGGCTGAATGATTGTTTGGCCGGCAACTACTCCTAACAGGTCCTTCATAAAAATGTACGCTCGGCTTGGCAAGTGAGAAAGCTGCTGCTGGACTCCTTTGAAAGTGGCTTATCCCCAGATGAACAAAACTATAGGGGATGTTGAAATTCAACATGCCTGACCCTTCTCTCCCCTGGCATTTGCCATCAGGAGAGAGTCGGGACGCCACCATACACATCAGATATTCGGCCATACCCACGGGGTTCAGCCAACATACATCAATTGTGTATAGCCGCCTTAAGACTGTGTGTATATATATACACACACACACACACGCGCGCGCGTGCACACAAACACACACAACTGCGGCCTCTAATGAAACAACACTTTTGTGTAGTAACCAATATAAATATCTAAAGCAAACATTTATTTTATTGTTTTACTCTTCATGGCCACATTTCTTACTTTTAACTCAGATTAAGTGAAATGATTGTAACTTTAATATAGGAAATAAATGACAATTTTCTATAAAAAAGAAATCTGTAAAAAAAAAAGCTGAAGCAATTATCAAAGCGTATAGCTGTCAAAAAGAAATATTGATGTGGCTTATGTCTGTCAGTTTTCTTATTGTTAAGGTGCCAATCAAATACATTCAGGCCAATATTTATCAAGGCATAAGTCAGTGTATCTCAAATTGTTAATACTGTCATCCTTCATTTAACAGAAAGGACTTATAATAAAAAACACACCCTTTAAGGGAATGCCACATAGTATGAGTTATAAAACATAGAAAATGTGTGAACATCTCATAAAATCCTTTTTCCAAAGAAGCAATAACTTTTTTTGTTATCATTAGTGGTAGCACATGGGAAAAATAGTTGCATTTCTTCAGAAAAAAGCAGTTTTCAAAACGTCTTCCCAGTACATAAGGCTTTATGAGCAACAACAGCACTTTTACCACAGTGTAAGCTATACATATAAAAAGAGACCTTATGTTGAAATAGTGCAATATATTATTTATCTAAAATTCAAATAAGAAATGCAAAAATTATTGAATGTATGCAAATTCAGCTACATTATGTGGCATTTGGCCAGATAAAAAACCCATCAGTGTGTTTTTTTGGTAGAGTGCTGGTACCGATTCCTGATCACTCTCAACCCACGGAGGGGAGTCAAGAGGCTCACGCTTGATATTCTGAACAATATTATGAGCTTTAAACTGACATTGTAGCTTATAAGATTGGTCACCCTGATTCTTATCATCTGTTGCATAAAGTGAACTATTACAATCTGCCCCCTGTTGGTTTAGTATACCATCTAGGTAGTTGCACTTCTGAGGATAAAATTGAGCTGGATCCTTATTGTACAGACCTTTAAAAGGCCGACTTGTGTTTATATGGTTCATATGTGCAGCTGGAACAAAACAATGTCCTCTATGAGTAGAATGCACATGATGCTTTGGTTTCAGGCATACATTTTGCTCGCTGAGGCCCAATTCAGTTTTAAGATGAAGCCCTTCGGGGAAGTCCATCAAACTTCTTTTCGGGATATTAATCTCACTCACCCAGTCATGACCATGTAGTTTTGGGTAAGGTTCATTCCTGCTGTCCGAATCAGAGTCATTTTCAGTTTTAATGGGGATATTCAAAGGCAAACCTGAGTCATATAAGACATCTGGTGTTACAAAAGCATTTTCCATTTTTATATTATCTGTAGAGTAAGAGTCTACAGAATGCTGCTGCAGACCATGATATGCCTGGAAATTCCCAAAAACTCCACGATGTGGACGACTCGCCATGTGCACTCCAGGATGGCTTTGGTCTATGTTGTAGAAGGGCCGTCCTGATCTACTTGAGAGTGAGTTTATCAATTGGTGTCCTGACCTAGACCCAACAGGATTCTTTACTGTCCATCCACTGCTGGTGTTACAGTGATTCTGCATGCTAGGAAAATGCTTAGGTAAGTAATTTTCCTCCTGCAAAAAAGAGTCCGTCTTGGTTGTATGATACTTAATGTTCATATCTTCCATCTCATGTTTTCCCCATGGCAGATGCTGCTTCAATAGAGCTGGTGATTCACTTGAACTATTACATAGAGGAACTTCTCTTCCTTTCATACCAAGCATAGTCTGTTTTTTTATTTGGGCCTCCTCATCCCTGAAATGAATCAAATGTATAACATTACAAGACAATTATTAACTCATATTTTAGTATGTTATTGAGTAAAGCATGCAGAATAAGTAATCCTGCACAAGATATGTCATATAGCTCTCTATTAGGATTAAAGCAAACTGACATTGAGATCTTTTTAGAAATGAAACTACAAAACGTAAAAGTGGCCATATATTAGTAAATAAGAAATGAGTGATAATCAGTTTGATAATTGCATACTTGCCAACTGTCCCGAGTTTGCTGGGACTTTCCCAAATTTAAAGAGACAGTCATGGCAAATACTGTCCCGGGACTTGTCCCGGCAACTGCTACATTCAATTGTATCTGTGTCCTCAGGACGCAGATACAATTAAATATTATGGCAGTGCAGGAAAACCTTCGCTTCCTGCTCTACTATTCACTCCTCCTGGAATGAAATCCACAGATAAAGCGTTGCCAACGCGCTAGCCGGGGATTCCGCTGCAGAAGGTGCCACTGACGTCACCGCCCTTATATGGACAGTGAAGTCAGGGCTCTCTCTATGAGCGGAATTCCCAGCCTGGGCGTCAGCAACGTTTTGGCCGGGGATTTCGGCGCTCCAGGAGTAGCCCATTACTTCACTGTCCATGTTAGGGCAGTGACGTCAGGGGAACCTCCTGCATCGGAATAAAGGGCCAGAGTATTGTCAATGCCTGGCCGGGGATTCCGCTCAAAGAGCGAGCCACTGACTACGTCACTGTCCATATATGGACAATGAAGTCAGGGGCTCCTCCTGGAGTGCCGGAATCCTCGGCCAAAACGTTGCAGACGCATCGCCGAGGATTCCGCTCATAGATCGAGCCCATGACTTCACTGTTCATATATGTGCATTGACTTCAGGGGCACCTCCTGCAGCGGAATCCCCGGCCAGAGTATTGCCGATGCCTGGCCAGGGATTCCGCTCATAGAGGGAGCCACAATGGCTCTATCTACAGGGACAGGGAGGGGGTCTATGTGGCACTATATAGAGCAGGAGTATGTGGCACTATATAAAGGGGAGTTTGTGGCACTATATATAGGGGAGTTTGTGGCACTATCTACAGGGAGGTGAGTGGCACTATCTACAGGGGGGCTGTGTGTGGAATAATCTACAGGAGGGCTGTGTGTTGCATCATCCACAGGGGGGGTGTGGCATCATCTACAGGGTGTGTGTGTGGCATCATCTACAAGGGGGTATGTGGCATCATCTATGGAGGTGTGTGGCAACATCTACAGGGGGTGTGTGGAATCATTTAAAGGGGGGTGTGGCATCATCTAGAGGGGGACTGTATGGCACTATATACAGAGGGCATTGTATTATCTGCAGAGGGCACTGTGGCACTATCTACAGGGGGGCCATGTGGAACTATCTAGAGGGGGCACTATGGCATCATACCCAGGGAGCAGTGTATGGCAATATCTACAGAGAGCAGTGTGTGGCAATATCTACAGGGAGCAGTGTGTGGCAATATCTACGGGGAACAGTGTTTGGCCATATACAGGGGGCAGTGTGTGGCAATATCTACAGGGGGCCATGTGTGGCAATATCAACAGGGGACAGTATGGAGCACGATCTACAAAGGGCACTGAGTGTGGCACTAACTACGCTGGTTTTTACACTACCAGAACATCACATATGATCTAGCACTAGTGATGAAGTGAGACATCATCTGCCTGTAAACAACCAGATAAAAAGATATGTACCGGCCACCATAGTAGTTGTCAGCATAACTAGTGCAGAAATTTTGTTAGTTTTTTTGTATGCAGAAATGCTGGAAAGCCACACTCCATTAGCCACACCCATCAGATAAACTACGCCCCATAAGACACACCCACCAAAGACGCCACACCCTAAGTGTCCCTGGAAAAAAAAATCAAATGTTGGCAACTATGTAATTGTGTTTTATTTTTGGACGTGCCGGATCCATCGCATGACGGGAATCAATGGTGCCCGGTGGAGCCCATTGACTTTAATGGGTTTTGTCTGGTTTCCATCCTGGTGTCTGTCATTTTACATCTAGTGACAGCAAACATTTTAAAAATGGCGAAATTGTAAATCAAAGTACATTATAAAGTTACAGAACTTTCCATTATATAATAATTAAGCTTTAGGTGCAATTCAAACCATGTATTTTATTTTATATTAGCTGTGGGATTTCTTACCTCTGAGCTTGTTGTGGGACAACTGCATAGTCTGAGCATCCATTTCTGTAGAGTATTGGAGCGTTTGCCTCAACCCACACCCACTGGTCTTCATTTGTCCTGACTTTCACTAATGAAACTCCACTGTCACCAGCATTCATTACTATTGGAAAAGGAAAACAATAGTTTGCATTTAACCATTTAAAGAGGACCCATCATGTCCCCGGAGATGTTAGTCTGTTGTCATACCTGCATTGCTCCCCCCCCCCAATTCCTGCACCGTTTATTTCATGTTTATAGGTGCCTCAGTTCTTCTGCAATCCGCCTTCGTTCCCCTTGCATTCCGCCCGCTCAGGTAAGCGGATGGTACTCTAATTTATTAATAAATTGACAACTGGGTGATCTACACCACCCAGCGTTAACGGGGCATGAACCTAAGCCTCTCTGACGCCTCATTGACAACTGGGCAGTGAGACCGGCTAGTTTTTAGTTTTTATTATAAATTAGTAGATCATCTGCCGACATAAACAGATTGAATGCAGGGGGAACCGAGGCTGATCTGCTATTTTATAATAAAAATTAAAAACTAGGCGGTCCCACTGCCCAGTTGTCAATGAAGTGTGAACCTAAACCGCTCTGTCCTTATATGTGCCCCAGTTTAATTAGTAAAAGACATCAAATTCATTCACCAAATATTCACGGTCTGCACACAATGAATGACTTGTCTTTTTCCTCAGCAGAAAAACGGAAAACTGCCTTAAGGCTTTTAGATGACTAAGCTGTAGCAAATGTAGAAAAATATATCACAAAAACATAATGCTGTAACAAGAATTCAATATGCGTCAACAAATTATAGTGACATTGCACTCATGTATCCTTTCAAGGTGATTTTTTCTTAGTGAAATGTGATCTTATTACTTCAGTAGGCTAGAAATACTCTAGAGAAAGACATCAAGTAATGCAACCTGAATATAATGAACTGCGATATATATGTTTTGTCAACACCAGTAGAGAAACGTCAGCAGACGCATGGCATCATACCCACAGTCCTTCAACTAGCCCACATATAACAGTGTTCTATTGTCTCCCAGGCCACCTCTAATTTGGTTTTTAGTAGAGAATAATACAAATATGCTGTCAAAATCTATAAAAAAAATCAATGTCTGCAGGGCAGGAGCTCTGATAATAACATGTCCCATGATGCCTTGTATCACATAGGAAGGTGTGGCAAGAGTATATGTAGCAGAAGCTATAGTTACATAAAGCATTTCAAATTGTTAGCTGATATAGGAGAGCCTACGATGCAGGTCTAAGGTATAGGAAGATTTACAGGAGAGGCTGCAACTGTGCCTGTGAAGGAGCATGCATGTCCCATGCAGTATGTAAACTCCAGCCTAGCAGGGAGGAGCAGAGATAATTGGTTTATAATAGCCTTATATATATTCAGTGGCAACAGCAAAATACACAGGACTAAGCAAATTTATACAGTTAAGTCCAGAATTATTTGGACAATGACACAAGTTTTGGCATTTTAGCTGTTTACCAAAACATATTGAATATACAGTTATATAATGAATATGGGCTTAAAGTACAGACCCTCAGCTTTAATTTGAGGAAGGGTTTAGGATTTACAGCTCTTTAATATGTAGCTGACTCTTTTTCAAGGGACCAAAGGTAATTGGACAATTATCTCAAAAGCTATTTAATGGCTGCATGGGCTATTCTCTCGTTAATCCATCATCAATTAATCAGGTAAAAGGTCTGGAGTTGATTCCAGGTGTGGTATTTGCATTGGGAAGCTGATGCTGTGAACCCACAACATGAGGTCAAAGCAGCTCTCAATGCACGTGAAATGAAGAAATCCATCAGAGAGATAGCACAAATGTTAGGAGTGGCCAAATCAACAGTTTGGTAAATTCTTGAAAAAAAAGAGCGCTTGGTGATCTTGTGAACTTCAAAAGGCCTTTGACGTCCACGGAAGACAACAGTGGTGGATGATCGCAGAATCCTTTCCATGGTGAAGAAAAACCCATTCACAAGTGAAGAACACTCTCCTGGAAGTAGGCGTATCAGTATCTAAGTCTACCATAAAGAGAAGACTTCATGAGAGCAAATATAGAGGGTTCACCACAGGATGCAAACCATTAATCAGCCTCAAAATTAGAAAGGCCAGATTAGACCTTGCCAAACAACATCTAAAGAAGCAGCCCAGTTCTGGAACAGCATTCTCTGGACAGATGAAACTAAGATGAACCTGTACCAGAATGATGGGAGGAAGAAAATATGGAAAAGGCTTGGAACGGCTCATGATCCAAACCTACCACATCCTCTGTAAAACATGGTGGGGGCAGTGTGATCACATGGGAATGCATGGCTGCCAAAGGCACTGGGTCACTAGTGTTTATTGATGATGTGACTGAAGATAGAAGCATTCGGATGAATTCTGAAGTGTTCAGGGATATACTTTCTGCTCAGATTCAACCAAATGCAGCAAGGTTGATTGGACGTCGCTTTACAGTACAGATGGACAATGACCCTAAACATACTGCGAAAGACACCCAGGAGTTTTTTTTAAGGCAAATAAGTGGAATATTCTGCAATGGCCAAGTCAATCACCAGATCTCAACCAGATCGAGCATGCATTTCACTTGCTTAAGACAAAACTTAAGGCAGAAAGACCCACAAACAAGCAACAACTGAAGACAGCTGCAGTAAAGGCCTGGCAAAGCATCACAAAGGAGAAAACCCAGCGTTTGGTGATGTCCATGGGTTCCAGACTTCAGGCAGTCATTGCCTGCAAAGGATTCTCTACAAAGTATTAAAAAAACAACATTTTATTTATGGTAATGTTAATTTGTCCAATTACTCTTGAGACCCTGAAATGAGGAGGTTGTGTAGAAAAATGGTTGCAATTCCTAAACGTTTCACAGGATATTTTTGTTCAACCCCTTGAATTAAACCTGAAAGTCTACACTTCAATTACATCTCAGTTGTTTCATTTCAAATCCAATGTGGTGGCAGCAGAGCCCAAATCATGAAGATTGTGTCACTGTCCAAATAATTCTGGACCTAACTGTAGCTGTCACTCTTACTCCAGTTTACTGGATTGTTGCTATGCAATAGTCCATGCACATTCTTCATGATATTATATTATTTAGAGACCTACAAGAGACAGCTGTGTCATCAGATATCATTATTACAAGTGAGAAACATTGGAAACTACTTTTTTTTTTTTTACCGGAGTATCCCTTTTAATGCTGTTTCTTTAGATCAATGTCATAAATAGTTATATATCTGGTAAAGTTATGAAATATAAACTGTAAAGTTATAAAAGTTGTAACGTTATAAAATATGAATAGAAAATATTAACATACTTCTTCTATAGGACACTGCATAGTCTACTTACTTATCAACAATGTAACGCAGTTATAGGAATTTCATGGCTTTAAAAATGCTCATGTTACTAAGGGGTCGAGTGAATGGTTGATAATTGGGCACAGCACCGCTCCTCAGACCAACAATGGTTACATAGTTAGTACGGTTGAAAAAGACACATGTCCATGAAGTTCAACCAAGGGATTGGAAAAGGGAAGGGAAAAATTTATACTCTAGGGAATTATGTAAGCCTTTTTTAAAGTCATCTACTGTAGCTACTGTGACCAGCTCCCACGGTAGACTATTCCATAGATTCACAGTTCCCACAGTAAAGAAGGCTTGTCGCCTCTGCAGGTTGAACCTTTTTTTCTCCAGACGAAGGGAGTGTCCCCTTGTTTTTGAGGGGGTTTTACATGGGACAGGATTTCACCATATTTTTTGTATGTGCTATTCATATATTTCTATAAGTTAATCATGTCCCCCTTAGTCGTCTTTTTTCAAGGCTAAATTGGTTTAATTCTTTTAATCTTTCCTCATAACTTAGATTTTCCATGCCCCTTATTAACTTCGTTGCTCTTCTTTTTATTTATTCCAACTCCAGGACATCCTTTCTATGAACTGGAGCCCATAACTGAACTGCATATTCTAGATGAGGCCTCACTAATGCTTTGTAAAGTGGTAATATTACATCCCTGTCCCGTGAGTCCATGCCTCTTTTAATACACGACAATATCTTGCTGGCCTTTGAAGCAGCTGATTGACATTGCATGCTGTTATTTAGTTTATGATTTACAAGTACACCCAGATCCTTCTCAACAAGTGACTCCTCCAGTGTAGCTCCCCCTAGGACATATGATGCATGCAGGTTGTTGGTATCCAGATGCATAACTTTACATTTATCTACATTAAACTTAATTTGCCAAGTGGACGCCCAAACACGTAGTTTGTTTATATCCGCTTGCAATTCACGAACATCTTCCATATACTGAACATTACTACATAGCTTGGTGTCATCTGCAAAAATACAAATAGTGCTATTAATCCCATCCTCTATATCATTAATAACTAACTTGAATAATAGTGGGCCCAGAACTTAACACTTATAACCGGGGACCATTCAGAGTAAGAATCATTTACCACAACTCTCTGGATACGGTTCTTGGGCCAATTCTCAATCCAATTACAAACTATACTTTTTAAACCTATAGTCCTTAATTTACAACATTAGACGTCTATGAGGGACTGTGTCAAATGCCTTTGCAAAGTCCAAAAACACTATATCCACAGCGGTCCCTCTATCTAGGCTTCTGCTCACCTCTTCATAAAAACAAATCTGGTTAGTTTGACAACTTCTGTCCTTAGTAAAACCGTGCTGGCTGTCACTTCTAATACTATTTTTTGTCACATAATCCTGTTGTCCCTCAATAGCCCCTCAAACATTTTCCCCACGATGGATGTTACGCTTACTGGTCTATAATTACCCGGAGAAGACCTAGAGCCCTTTTTGAAAATAGGCACCACATTTGCCCTGCGCCAGTCCCTTGGCACTATACCAGTCACTAGAGAATCTCTAAATATTATGAAGAGGGGGACAGAAATAACTGAACTAAGCTCTTTAATAACTCTAGGGTGTAACCCATCGGGTCCCAGGGCCTTGTGTACATTTATTTTATTTAATTTAGCTTGGACCATATCTACATTCATCCAATTGAGTAGATCAACTGATATAGTAACAGCACTGGCACCGTCTACATCAGCTGCTCTTTCTTCTGTTGTATATACAGAGCTAAAGAACCCATTTAGTAACTCTGCCTTCTCTTGATCCCCTGTGACCAACTCCCCATTACCACTATCTAAGGGTCCTACATGTTCAGACCTTGGCTTTTGTCATGTTGGGTGCGTGGACCCACTGGGCCGTACCGCCTTGACGGTATGGCAGCTGGCCAACAGGACGCAGGTCACAGTCTATAGTTCGTATAGTGTACCTGTGGCAGCTCGGACAGTAGCAATGACAGGCTCGGCTGGGACTTAGGCCGCAGGCAGACGTCAGGCGTGGTGTAGCAGGACAGGCGTGGAATACAGCACAGCATGACTACAGCTCAGCACGGCACTTGACCAGGTAACACGGGATACAGGATACAGGTACAGGAACGGGGAACACTGGGATCTGGTAAACACTAGGAGACCATTTGCTAGACAAACTTAGTGTACGACAACAACGCTCAGGCATGGGAGGAAGGGGCTGGGCCCTTCTTATAGTCCAGGGTACTCATGGGCTAATTTAGACATTAACCCCTTCCCGACATTTGACTTATCCATACGCCAAAGTCAAGGTAGGGGAAGTATGGAACGGGCTCACGGAGTGAACCCACTCCATACGATGCCGGTATCCGCTGTATGTTACAGCCGACACTTCAGAGTAATGAGCGGCATCGCGCTCGAGTGCGATCCCGCTAATTTAACTCGTTAAATGCTGCGGTCAGTAAATTGTTAGAAAGAGGGGGGCTACCACCTCTAACAGCTCACCGCGCCCTCCCGCAATGCAATGGGGGGGGGGGGGCGATGGTTGCTATGGCTGCCCGGGGGCCTAATGAAGGCCCCCAGGTCCGCCATCTTTGTGCTCCTATTAAGCCCTGCCTCAGGGCTTAGTGGAAGCCTGTCAGAATCACGATATACTGCAATACTATTGTATTGCAGTATATCGTGATTCTGACAGGCTTCCACTAAGCCCTGAGGCAATACAATAGTATTGCAGTATATTGTGCAAGCGATCTAACGATCGCTGGTTGAAGTCCCCTAGGGGGACTGATAAAAAAAGTAAAAATGAGTTAAATAAAGTTTTTTTGTTTATGTAAAAAAAAAAAAAAATAAAGTTAAAAAAACCCCCCTTTTCCCATTTTCCCCCTAGAGCATAGTAAGAAAAGAAATAAATAAACATAATTGGTATCGCCGCGTCCGTAAAAGTCTGAACTATTACAATATATCATTAATTAACCCGCACGGTGAACGCCGTAAAAAAAACGCCAGAATCTCTATTTTTTTGGTCACCTCATCTCCTACAAAAAATTAAATAAAAAGTGATCAAAACGTTGAATATACACCAAAATGGTATTATTAAAAACTACTGCTTTGTCTGCAAAAAAAAAAGCTCTCATACCACTTAACAGACGGAAAAGTTAAAAAGTTATGGCTCTCGGAATTTGGCGACACATAATAAATAAACAATGGAGGAATCGCAGTTTTTTTCATTTTCTACCCCACAAATAATTTTTTTCACGTTTTCTAGTACAATATATGGCACAATAAATGGTGTTACAAAAAACTACAACTCTTCCCGCAAAAATCAAGCCCTCATAGGACTATATCAAAGGGAAAATAAAGCAGTTATGGCTTTTGGAAGGTGGGGAGGAAAAAACGAAAATGAAAATCTGAAAATGGGCTGAGGTGGGAAGGGGTTAAACTCCGATGTGTGCGCTGGCCCTTTAAGAGCTGGCACGAGCTTGCGCGCGCACCCTATGGGACTCAGCCAAGGTAAGCAGACCCATGGCTGCGGCCGTCAGGAGGTGAGTGAACCTGACAGCCCGTGGCCATGGACATGACAGTATCCAGAGCGGGAGAGAAACTTCTTCAGAAAGCTAGGAGCATTGAGGTTCTCCTCTGGTTCCCAGGACCTTTCTTCAGGATCAAACGACTTCCAATCCACCAAATAAAAGGTTCTTCCTCTTACCCTCTTGGTGTCCAAGATCTCCTTAACCTCAAAGGTGTCTGAAGGACTACTGGAGGCAACCACAGGGCTAGGAGTCTTGGTATAGCGGTTCAGAACCACCGGCTTCAGAAGGGAGACATGGAAGGAGTTGGGGATCTTGAGGGTAGGAGGCAGCCGAAGCTTGTAGGCGACAGGGTTGATCTGCTGTAGGATCTCGAAGGGTCCGAGGAACCTGGGAGAAAATTTGTATGATGGCACCCTCAGTCGGATATTCCTAGAGGACAGCCAGACCTTCGTGCCAGGGAGAAATTGAGGAGGTTCTCTTCTCCTTGTGTCTGCCTTACGTTTCATGCGGTTGACTGCCAGTAGGATGGAGGATCGAGTCTGCTGCCAGATCTGCAGGAACTCCTTAAAAGCAGTGTCAGCTGCTGGTACCTCGGACGTATCAGGTAGCGGGAGAGGAATTTGTGGGTGTTGGCCATAGACAATGAAGAACGGTGTATTCCTTGTGGACTCACTGGTGTGATTATTATCTGAGAATTCAGCCCACGGAAGCAGCTGCACCCAGTCATCATGTTGCTTGGTGATGAAGTGGCATAGGTAGTTCTCCAAGATCTGATTGATCCTCTCGACCTGGCCATTAGACTGAGGATGGTAGGCTGAGGAAAAGTCAAACTTCACACCGAGGTGTCCGCAGTGGGCTCTCCAGAACTTCGAGGTGAACTGAACCCCCCGATCAGACACAGTATGCCACGGCAAGCCATGCAGGCGGAAGATGTGTTGGATGAAAAGCTTGGCCAGTTGAGGAGCAGAAGGAAGGCCGGTTAGAGGAACGAAGTGGGCCATTTTCGAAAATTGATCCACCACCACCCAGACAGTACTGCATCCTGCAGAGGGAGGCAGGTCAGTAATGAAGTCCATAGCTATATGCTGCCATGGAGCATCGGGCAGCGGCTGGAGCAGACCAGCAGGTCTAGAGTGAGCAACCTTGTTAGCTGCACACACTGAGCAGGAAGAAACAAAGTCCATAATGTCTTTGGGCAGCGTGGGCCACAAGAAATGACGGGCAATCAGGTCTCGGGTCTTACGGGTACCCGTGTGACCTGCCAGTCTAGAGCAGTGTCCCCAGCAGAGGATTCTCCATCTGTCAGCCAGGCGCACAAGTGTCCTCCCCGGAGGGATGTCTTTAACTTGCAAGGGGTTGACAGAGACAATGCAAGACGGATCAATAATATTTTGTGGAATCTCCATGGTGTCCTCTGTCTCGAATGACCTGCACAAGGCATCGGCCCTCACATTCTTATCAGCCAGGCAATAATGGAGCTCAAACTGGAACCAGTAAAGAGCAACGACCACCTGGCCTGACGAGGGTTCAGCCGTTGGGCCTCCTGGAGATAGGTGAGATCAAGATGGGGTGAGCTACACCCTCTAGTAGATGTCTCCACTCCTCCAGGGCCAATTTGATGGCCAGTAACTCCCGATCCCCAATCGAGTAGTTTCTTTCTGCGGAAGAGAAGAGCTTAGAGAAATATCCACATACCATTGACTTGCCCTTGGAACCTCTCTGGAACAGGAGTGCACCAGCACTGACGGATGAGAACTGTCGAAAAACATCTGGATGATGGAGGATAGAGGCTGACGTTAAGGCACTCTTCAGGCTATTGAATGCGGACTCTGCCTCAGGAGTCCACACCTTGGCGTTCATGCCCTTCTTGGTGAGGTTAGAGATAGGAGATGTCAGTGAGGAGAAATTTGGAATGAACTGTCTGTAAAAATTAGCGAATCCCAGAAAGCGCTGTATGGCCCTCAAGCCTTGAGGGCGTGGCCATTCCAGGACGGATTTTACCTTTTCAGGATCCATCCTGAGACCTATATTCGAGACGATGTAGCCCAGGAAGGGTAGAGCATCTTTCACAAACACGCACTTCTCCAACTTGGCGTACAGACGATTCTCCCTTAACCGCAGCAAAACTTGACGGACATGTCTCTGATGAGTCATAGGATCTGGAGAAAAAATCAAGATGTCATCAAGATAGACCACAACACAAACATAGAGGAGGTCACGGAAGATGTCATTAACGAACTCCTGGAAGACCGCGTGAGGATTACACAGGCCGAAGGGCATTACTAGATATTCATAGTGTCCAATTCGGTTGTTAAATGCAGTCTTCCATTCGTCACCCCGGCGAATCCGGATTAGGTTGTAAGCCCCACGCAGGTCTAGTTTGGAAAAAATCTTGGCACCACGTATACGATCAAACAGTTTTGAGATCATCGGCAACGGATACTTATTTTTCACCGTGATCTGGTTGAGACCCCGGTAGTCAATACAAAGACGCAGGGAACTATCCTTTTTCTTGACTAAGAAGAACCCGGCTCCTGCCGGGGAGGAGAACGAATCCGTAGCAGACAACGGTTGTGACAATCAGGGCCCCACTGGGGAACCTCTCCAGAGTTCCAGTCCAGGACTGGGGCATGTAGTCGGAGCCAAGGCAGGCCCAGCAGCACGGGGTTAACGGCCTTGGACAAGACGAAGAACAATAGAAGCTCAGAGTGGAGAACTCCCACTTGGAGCCTCAGCGGCTTGGTCACAGCTATAACTGGGTCTGGCAAAGGTACTCCATTTACTGATGCAACCATCCTCTCCAGAGGGGTTATGGGCAATTGGAGAATATCCACCAGGTCTCTACGAATGAAATTAGCAGCAGATCTAGAGTCCAGATACGCAGAGACTCAATGCGTTTTCTCGCCGGAAACTCTGGTCACGGATATGGACAATTTAGACAGAAGTCCTTCTTTACCCAAGGTTGTCTCACCTACCAACCCTAGGCTTTGGGGCTTTTGGGGACACAGACTCTCAAGACCGAGGCCGCAATATAGACAGAGTGCCGAAGTGTGTCTGCGTTCTCTCTCCTGGGTAGATAGCCCAAACTGGTCCATCCTCACAGACTCCAAGGGAGGATCGGCATCTGAAGACAACAGGGGTTGCTGCAAAGTAGGAAGCGGACTAGGAAGGTCTTCCTCCCGATGAGCCTCTTGGAGCTGTTCTCGGATCCTTATGTCAATCCGGGCGGCCAGAAGGATGAGGTCATCCAGGGTAGACGGAAGATCAGGTCAGCCAGGGTAGACGGGAGATCTCAAGCGGCAAGCTCGTCCTTAATCTTAGGAGACAGTCCCTGCCAGAATGTAGCCACCAGGGCCTCATTGTTCCACACCAATTCCCTAGAAAGAGGGCGGAAGTGGATGGCATACTCGCGTACGGAGGTGTCTCCTTGGCGTAGCTTCAGAAAGGAGGCTGCTGCAGACGAGACTCGTCCAGGCTCCTCAAACACCGTGCAAAATGTCCGGAGGAACCCCTGGAAGTCACGGGTCTCTGGTCCTTGTCTCTCCCAGATAGGATTCGCCCATGCAAGGGTCCTGCCAGTGAGGAGAGAGATGATGAAAGCGACCCTTGCGCCATCAGATGAAAATGCCCTTGCATACAGGCTGAAATGGATCTGGTACTGGTTCAAAAATCCACAACAGGTCCCCGCGTCTCCATCATAGCGGTCAGGAAGTGTCAAAGAAAATCGATAATCCACACTGCCAGGAGGTGTAGTAGGGGGAACGACAGCTTGTGCCTCCTGCCGACGTGCGAGAATGTTCAAGGCCTGGAGGAGTTGGTCCTGTCGAGACCAGAGGTCCAGCATATCCGTCCGCATCTCTTGTGACATCTTGGTCTTGTATCGACCAACGGTGTACATGGCCTGAGCGTACTGTGCGTGGACCCACTGGGCCGTACCGCCTTGATGGTATGGCAGCTAGCCAACAGGACGCAGGTCACAGTCTATAGTTCGTATAGTGCACCTGTGGCAGCTCGGACAGTAGCAATGACAGGCTCGGCTGGGACTTCGGTAGCAGGCAGACGTCAGGCGTGGTGTAGTAGGACAGGCGTGGAATACAGCACAGCACGCCTACAGCTCAGCACGGCACTTGACCAGGTAGCTCGGAATACAGGATACAGGTACAGGAATGTGAAACACTGGGAACTGGGAAACATTCGGAGACGATTTGCTAGAGAAGCGTAGGGTACAACAACAACGCTAGGGCATGGGAGGAAAGGGCTGGGCCCTTCTTATAGTCCAGTGTACTCATGGGCTAATTTAGACAGTAAACTCCGGTGAGCGCGCTGGCCCATTAAGAGCGAGCACGAGCGTGCGTGCGCACCCTACGGTACCCGGCCAAGGTAAGCGTAAGTGAGCTCTGGCGTCTCCTGAGGAGGAGACTGGGGCCAGCGCTCGCAGACCCATGGCTGCGGCCATCAGGAGGGGAATGAACCTGACGGTCCGCGGCCATGGACATGACCGCTTTTTTGCATTTATATACTTGAAGGATTTTTTGGGATTTGTTTTACTATCCTTGGCCATCTGCCTTTCATTTTGTATTTTTGCTGATTTTATTACCTTTTTACAGATTTTATTAAGCTCTTTATAATTTACAAAGGCTACAGCTGTACCCTCAAATTTGTATTTTTCAAATGCCTTTTTTTTGTCATGTATTGCCCTTTTTACAGAAGGTGTAAGCCATGTGGGGTTTAATTTTAGTCGTTTATACTTGTTACCTATAGGAATACATTTTGCACTATTATTACCCAAAGTAGATTTGAAAATTTCCCATTTATCATTTGTACCATTATTTGACATTAGTTGTTCCCAGTCTATATCCTGAATTGCAGCCCTCATCCTGGGGAAATCCGCCTTCTTAAAATTAAGTGTTTTTGCCCTCCCAGCCTGTGTTTATTTTTTACAGTATAGGTAAAATATAACTATGTTGTGATCACTGTTACCAAGGTTTTCACGAACATTGACGTTCCCAACAAGCTCTGCATTATTAGAAATGACCAGATCCAACAGAGCTTCACCTCTAGTCAGGTCTTCCACAAAATGGCCCATAAAATTTTCCTGCAACAGGTTAAGGAAATTTCTCCCCTTTGCAGTTGAAGCCAAACCATGACACCAATTAATATCCCAGTAATTAAAATCTCCCATTATCACTACTGTACCAGCCTGTGCAGCTCGCTCCATTTGTTTATATATTTGACCTTCTATCTCTTCAGTTATATTAGGGTGTCTATTAGGGTGTCTATAGATTACACCAAAAGTAATTTTTTCAGTGTTTACCTCCCTTTGTAATTCCACCCACAAGGTTTCAATCTCCTCACAATCTTCACCCACTAATGTCTCTTTCACACTCACTTCTCACATACAGACATACACCACCGCCTTTCCTATATGCCCTGTCTTTCCAAACCAGTGTAAAACCCTGTAGATTTACAGCCCAGTCATGTGAAGAGTCTAGCCATGTTTCAGCAACACCAACTATATCTATATCTTCCTCCAGTACCAAGGCCTCAAGCTCCCCCATTTTGCTTGCTAGACTTCTGGTATTTGTGAACATAAACTTTAACTTGCCTTTAATTTTTTCACTTTGAGTTTCAGAAATGTGATTATTTGACATTATTTGGGCATTTTTATTTTCATTGCTGTTTTGTAACAAAAGGATCTCCCTATCCTGTTGTCTAGTCCTCTCCCCACAGTCTATTTCTCCCCACACCAATATAGTCTGACCCCTCTCTAACCTGACTACCCCTTAATTTCTACATTGACCTCCCTCCTCATTCCTAGTTTAAATACTCCGCCACCCCAGCTAGAATTCTCTCCCCAGCACAGCGGACCCCATTCCATTTAGGTGTAAATCATCTGCAGAATACAGTTTGTACCCCAATTAAAAGTCAGCCCAGTGCTCTCGGAACCCAAAGCTTTATCCTCTACACCAAGACTTAAGCCATGCATTAAACTCCCTGGGTTAAAGTAATGTAAAGTAATTTATCATATCCTCCCATAACCATATGTAATTTATGAAATTAGAAATGAGAATGGATTGTGTATATCTTTGTACTATATGCATTGCTTTAAAAAATGGATATTTAAAAAAAAAAAAAATTACAAAAAGTACAAACCTTTATAAATCAGCTCTTAAAGGGTTATTACCATCACAGAAAGTAGGACTGATGGACACCCACCACCTGAATAGAAGCGATTCTTGCCACCGACTGTGCAGGGAACTGCAGCAAAGCCCTATTCATTTCAATGGATCTGTGCTGCAGTTCCCAATGAAGTGGGTGGCCGGGAGCACCACTGAGCAGGGCTAAAGTGTCTCGAATTCTGCGGGACAGTCCCAGATTCTGGGCGGTGCCCCGCTGTCCCGGGCAGCTGGTGGTATGTCCTGGTGTCAACTGTATCTTCTTCCTCAGGACGCAGATACAGTTGAACCCAGTCAGCATTAGTACAGACAGAGGAGCAGAGGGAGCTCCTCCACCCCTCGAGGATTCCCCAGTCACTGTGCTACTTTAAGTGTTGAGCCCGGGGAAGCCCCCTGACGTTACTGTCCATATATGGACAGTGATGTCAGTGACTCTTCCAGGAGCGGAATCCCCTGCCAAAGTGTTGCCGACGCTCTGGCTGGGGATTCCGCTCCTAGAGGGATCCCCTGATGTCACTGTCCATATATGGACAGTGACGTCAGGTGCTACTCTGGAGCAAAAGCCCCATCCACAGCATGGCCAATGCTCTGGCTGGGGATTCCGCTCCTAGAGGGAGCGCCAATGGCGCTATCGACAGGGGGGTAGTGCTATGTACAGGGGGGTGGCTCTATCTTCAAGGGGGTGTGGCAATATCTACATGGGCACTGAGGCAGTATATAGGGGCACTATCTACAGGGGACACTGGCACTATCTACATAGGCACTGTGTGTGGCACTATATACATGGGTACTGTGGCATTATCTACATGGGCACTGGCACTTTATATGTGGGCACTGGCACTAGGGGCAGTTAAGGGGGCATTATACTGTATAAGGGCAGCTAAGGCGGCATTATACTGTATGGGGCAGCCATTAGGCATTATACTGTATGGGGGAAGCTAGGGGGCATTATACTGTATAAGGGCAGCTATGTGGGCATTATACTGTATGGGGCAGCTATGAGAGAATTATGCTGTATGGGGCAGTTATGGGGCATTATTCTGTATAGGGGCAGCTATGGGGGCATTATACTGTATGGGGCAGTTATGGGGCATTATTCTGTATAGGGGCAGCTATGGGGCATTATGCTGTATGGGGACAGCTTTGGGCAGCTATGGGGGCAGCTAGAGGGCATTATGTTGTATGGAGCAGCTATGGGGCATTATGCTGTATGGAGGAATTTGGGCATTATATTGCATGGAGGCATCTGTGTGGGCATTATACTGCATGGGAGCATCTGTGTGGGCATTATACTGTACGGGGCATCTGTGTTGGCTTTATACTGTATGGGTGCATCTATGGGGGACATTATACTGTATGGTAGCAGCTATGGGGGCATTATACAGTATAGTGGCAGCTAGAGGGTATTTTACAGTCTGGGGGCAGCTAGAGGGCATTATACTGTGTTGGAGGCACTATTGGAGCATGATACTGTGTGGGCTGAACTGGGTGTGTATGGGTGGGATTAGAGGCGTGGCTTAAAAGGGAGAAAATATATGCTATACTTGAAAGTTGGGATGTATGCTAAAGCAGCGATACGACCCCTTCAATCACAGGATCAGAAAGTGATGGAATAACCCTTTAGACAGCATTGTGTTAGTCTTTCAGTATGTAATTTTTTATTGTATCACAAAAATCTTAATTGGGTTTTTAGATCTTTAAGAGCCTAAGCGTTGATACATACATTTAATTTGGTTCTCTGTATTATGTAACATATTTGAGAAGCATGCCCCCTGGTGGTCATTTCTTCCATTGTTTTCCACTTCAATACTGGGGAACGCTTTTTCTCTGTATGGAAAAATAAAATCATTTAATAGGGCAGGGGCATTACATTACAATTAAAAAGAAACGGGTCATCAAATAGGCTCCCCTCCTAAGTATTTTATAATACTCTCTTTCTACATGTTGCTATAATTAAGAGTCACATGAAATTTGTTGCATGAAATGTATTTTAGTTTCCCCCAACCTGCTGTCCAAATACCCACTTTTTCATTATATGCGGGAAGAAAGGTCTAAGAACTGTAGATCTTTTCCTCCCTTTCAATTAACCTGAACATGCATAGTAAAATAATACCTTTAAAAGGTATACAAAGATTTTTTTAATAAATCAATGTTTTTTATGGGTTATTAAACAACTTTTAAATTGTCTTTTATTGCAGCTTCTGTGTCCTTTATACATACAAGCTGTATGGTTCTGTCTGAGCTGCGTCCGTTAGTTCAGGTAAATGGATGGCTCGGCTGAAAGCTGGTCCTGCGTGTTTCTCACACACAGGATCCAGCTAATAATGATGACATCTAAGGGTACGGCCACACGGAGCGGCCCTGACACGGTTGCAACGTGGCCAACAACCGCGCTGGCACTATGTAGGAGCGGCTGTCAAATACCAGGTTCAGGGGTATTCCGGTTACATCCGCATGCGCACTACCGCTCCATTCATTCTCTATGGGAGCGCCGGAGATAGCCAATTTTGCAGAGGGATGGTTTACCCGCGTTAACATGCGGCCACTAACAGGCTGTTTGACAGCCGCACCGAACATGGTGCCGGCGCAGTTGTTAGCCGCTTTGCGACCGTGACAGGGCCGCTCTGTGTGGCCCTACCCTTAGTTCATCAACTTGTGATTGTTATTAGCTGGATCCTGTGGGATCCTTTCATCTGAGCCGTTAGTTTACGACGGAATTGCCTTTGACAGAACAATACAGCTTCTATGTATAAAGCAAACATAGGAACTGTATCTTAAAAAGTAAAATCATTTTTTCATAAAAGTCAGCCATTTTTCGGATTTTCACTTTCGTTATTTTCTCCCCACATTCCAAATAGCTTTTTAATTTTTGCCACTTAAGGGCTTGTTTTTTGCAACCTCATTTATTGTACCATATAATGTAGTGGGAAACTGGGAAAAAATATTTGTGGGGTGGAATAGGAAAAAAACGATTCCTTAATCATTTGGGGAGGTTTGTTTTTACGGTGTTCACGATGCGATAAAAACTGCATGTTAACTTTATTGTGTGGGTCAATACGATTACAGCGATACCAAATTTATATCGTTTTTTTCTGTTTTACTACTTTTACAAGGAAAAAACTTATTGTTAAAAATAAGATTTAAGTTTTGTCGCCATATTCTGAGACCCATAACGTTTTATTTTTCCGTCGATTGAGCGATATGTGGGCTTATTTTTTGCAGGGTAAGCTGTAGTTTCTATTGGTACCATTTTGGGCTACATGAGACTTTTTGATCATTTTTTGTGGGAGATGAAGTCACCAAAAAACAGCGATTCTGGCGTTTTTAATGGGTTTTGTTTTTACAGCGTTCACCATGCGGACTAAATAATGATATATTGTAATAGTTCCGACTTTTATGGAACAGTCGATACCAGTTATGTTTAATTTTTTTTTACTTTGTGCTTGAGGGAAAATGGGAAAAGGTTTTTTTTTTTATCTTTTAATTTTTTTCTTTTTTTTATTTATTAAAAAAACTTTATTTTACTGTTTTTTTATTTTTTTACTTCTCCCCCCCTAGGGGACATGAACCAGCGATAGTTGGCACGATATACTGAAATACTAATGTATTGCAGTATATCGTAATACTGACAGTCTCCTATGAAGCCCTGATAGGAGTACAAAGATAGCGGACTTGGGGACCTTCATCGGGCCCCCAGGCTGCCATGCCAACCAATGGCGCTCCCCCGATCGTGTAGCGGGGGGCCGTTGGAACATTACAGGGGGCTGTCCCCCTGTTTCTAGTCATTTAAATGCCACGGTCGCTATTGACAGCGGCATTTAACGGGTTAAACTAGCAGGATCGCGCTCGAGTGGGATCCCACTCGTTACCCTGAAGTGTAGGCTGTAACACACAGCCGACACACTCGCTCTATGGAACGGGCTCAGCCCGTGAGCCTGCTCCATACTCCCCCACACGACGTGCGCTGTATATATACGGCCGATATCGGGAAGGGGGAATTAATACCGGTCAAGAAAAAGTTTTTGGGGAGCTTTATTAATGCTGTCATAGGAAGTATACATTTGCAAGACTATAAAAATTGCTCCAAGTTTATCAAAATGGTGCCCAGGTCAGGATATTTTGCAGAACTCACTAAGCATGTTATACATCTCTGTAACTCATTGCTGGAGAACATGCACACCAATAATTTTTGCCCAAAAAATGGTGCACGTCTATAAATGATCCATGTTCTTTTTCTAGACATTTTTTTTTAAACGGTAGAGAGCAAAGGTGAATGCGACAGAATACGCCAAAATCTTCCCCATATTTTTGTGTTTCTCACTGTACATTTAAAATCATTGGTTAATTTAATTCAGTTATGTTAAATGTTTCCTAAAATGGCAAGCACAAAGCAAAGAATTGAATAAAAATGTGATTTACATGTTTTCCGTGTTGGAAGGCGCACCAGGTTTTTTCTGTGTCTTCACAAGCACGCTCTTCATTTTCATTTCAGTGATAGGTGGAAGCAGAAGTGGCACGGCTATGCAGAACAATGCCATCTGTGGCGAGACACTGGATCCTGGAGATGCTTTCTTCTTCTGGCCAAAGAGGAACTTCAGCTTACCTTCAAACTGCATCGTCTGCACCACATAAAAGATATAACCATGGAAGAGGGTATTAACAAAAGGATGTGGATCTTAATAAAAAAAACACCTCACTTTCTGCTCCTCCGTGCAAAGTTATGCATCTTTAACATTGCTACATACATGTATTAAATTGCACAGTTCTAGATATATGATATATAAATAATTACCACCAGTAGATGGGGATGTTGTATAATTCTCCCCTATCCATTGAGATTCAGAATATTTTGTGTTCCTATAAATGTTATTTAGAAATTTAATAAAGCAGTTACGCTATGCATCTTGGAAAAGTATATTTATAGCATAATACAATGTTCCATGCCTGGTGTACATACAGATATATATATATGGACCTTTATGGTCCATTATTGTGTCAGAACCTGGGCCCACCGGAGGATCCACTAGTTCTCTGTGTATGTGTGTATATATATATATATATATATATATATATATACAGTGAAGGATATAAGTATTTGATCCCTTGCTGATTTTGTAAGTTTGCCCACTGTCAAAGACATGAACAGTCTAGAATTTTTAGGCTAGGTTAATTTTACCAGTGAAAGATAGATTATATAAAAAAAAAATGTGCATGGAGGTGGAAACATCATGTTTTGGGGGTGTTTCTCTGCTAAGGGCACAGGACTACTTCACCGCATCAATGGGAGAATGGATGGAGCCATGTACCGTCAAATCCTGAGTGACAACCTCCTTCCCTCCACCAGGACATTAAAAATGGCTCGTGGCTGGGTCTTCCAGCACGACAATGACCCGAAACATACAGCCAAGGCAACAAAGGAGTGGCTCAAAAAGAAGCACATTAAGGTCATGGAGTGGCCTAGCCAGTCTCCAGACCTTAATCCCATCGAAAACTTATGGAGGGAGCTGAAGATCCGAGTTGCCAAGCGACAGCCTCGAAATCTTAATGATTTACAGATGATCTGCAAAGAGGAGTGGGCCAAAATTGCATCTAACATGTGTGCAAACCTCATCATCAACTACAAAAAACGTCTGACTGCTGTGCTTGCCAACAAGGGTTTTGCCACCAAGTATTAAGTCTTGTTTGCCAAAGGGATCAAATACTTATTTCTCTGTGCACAATGCAAATAAATATATATAATTTTGACAATGTGATTTTCTTTTTTTTTTTTTTTATATAATCTATCTCTCACTGGTAAAATTAACCTAGCCTAAAAATTCTAGACTGTTCATGTCTTTGACAGTGGGAAAACTTACAAAATCAGCAAGGGATCAAATACTTATTTCCTTCACTGTATATGAAAAGTATACCTGTGCTTCACACATATGAAAGAAGCTGCAAGGGTTTGAGACAGAAATAAAGAAGCAAAGATTATAGGATTGTACAGTGTAAGTTTTTATATGCATAGCTCTGTTTTCTGATGTCTCTACATCACATTAGTATTGCTACACCATTTGTATGCTTTATCGTTTGTTTGGTTGTTTGTTTGTGTGTTTGCTTTATGTATGCCTTGTAAATGTACAATATGTCACATTAAATGATTTATATAGTTTTAGATGAATAATGGCAAATTTATTGAACAGGTGTGATGCTTTAAATTCCTAATACATCTTTTGTAAAATGTTGGCCCTGAGCTTTAAAGGGGTTTTCCATCCAGTAAAAATTGATGACCTATCCTCAGGATATCAATAGCTGATCGGTCGGGGTCCGACTCCTGGGACCCTCGCCGATCAGCTATTTTGAAGGGGGTGCAGCGCTCCTACAAGGGCTGCTTCCCCTTCATTTCTACTTGCTCACTGTATATCGTCGACACACATGTAGAAGTGATTTACAGGTATTGCAGCCTTATTCCCTCATTGAAGTGAATGGGGGAAAAGGCTGCAATACCTGTGAATCGCCGCTACAGGCGCATCGACGATTCACAGTGAGCAAGATGAAATGGAGGGGAAGCAGCGCTCGTACAAGTGCTGCACCCCCCTCAAGACAGCTGATCGGCGGGGTTCCTGGGAGTATGACCCCGACCGACCAGCTATCGATGGCTGGAAAGCCCCTTTGATCTTGTGGACCACATCTACTGTACATGGCTGAAATGCATTTACATGCAACTAGATCATCAATATGGATGTGATATGTTTGCAGATCACTATAGATGTATCCTATGTCTATGACCAATCATATGAAAACTAACATCCCTCCAGCAGCTGTGGGAAATCATTTTGATCCTACCGCTAAAGCCTCCTCCATACTCATGTCCATATTAGTTCTGTGTTATGCAGTATCTTGTGCCGTATTTATAACTGTATTTTCATCCATTTTTGATCTGTATTTGTATATGTACAATATGAGAAAGTACAGCTCATATATGGCTAAAAAAAATACTGACAGATAACTGTTGTCAATAAATTTGTCAGCAAATGTTCAGTTTCCCTGCAGCGACATGACAGGTGAAATGAAGCATTACACATGATGCATGAACATCCTGTATACAGAGCAGCTGTATCATTCTCTGAATCCTGTACCCGTCAGTTCCGCGGGACTGATGGGTTCAGTGTCAGCGGGTCCTGCGTGTCTCTGACACGTGGGATCCACCTGTTATCCATCACATCTAAGTTCATAATTTACCATAGATGTGATAGATTACAGGTGGATCCTGCGTGTCAGAGACACACTGGACCCGCTGACACTAAACCCGTCAGGTCCGCCGGGACAGATTCAGGTCTTAGCGAAAGATACAGCTGCTCGGTATACAGGATACAGAGGAGCTGTATCTCAAAAAGTAAAAATAATTTTCAATAAAAATGAATTTGAAAGTTGCACCAAAAACACTGACTGACATTTTTAATTAAAAAAAAAATCAAATTCAAAGGTTTACAGAGCCTATAAGGCTAAAATTAGTTGCATCGGGGCCCATTAGCAATTTTTTTTATGGGCCCGATGCAAAAGGATAGAATTAAATACGCAAATGTTCAAAGTCAGAAAAAGATCGGCACTGCTTTGGCTCTTGGAGCACTACAAGTCTCAATAATCAGACGACCACATAGGTCTAAACGGTTTCAATTGAATCCATAACAGGTGGTGCTCAGTAGTGTGATTAGACAAGCGAAGGTATAATAGTAAAAAGTAGAAAAAATCCACGGCACTCCCCATTCACTACATTCACCCTCCCCATTGTAATCCTCTGTAATTCTGCCTGGCTGGCTTTTTATGACAAACTTTAGTGAGGCACAATGTTTACTTTGCTTAACCACATGAAATGATTGTTTATTATGGAGTAAGATCCATGTCAGAAGCGAGAAAGTTGTTATTATTCACATGGAAAGTATGTTTTTTTGTTTCTCATGAAGATACATGGAAAGTATTTACCTATTGCTCCTCTTACAATTAAACCTATTGCTTTACTTAGTTTAACATATACTGCTGATACAGAACAAAATTTGGATTATTGGTGTTGTGTTTTTAGTGGGTGGTTGTCTGGAATTGCGAATATAGTTGAAAGTGCTATGCAAAACTATGTTATCCTTAACTGTTATAAGGAAAAAATAATGTCACGTGTGATTTAGAATATATGTTAAAATTGCTTTACAGGTTTAAGGGACTTATTGATATATGAGAGGCACATCTAAGTGTTTAAAGAATAGGCACACTTTTGCAATAGTTTTTTATCACTCCAATAAACCCCAAAAAATTAAGCAATTTTGCAAATAGTCTCGGTTGAAAATATCATAATTATTATGAATATACAGCACCTATGAAGACTTATGTATCTCCATGGTTACAGACTACAATCCGTGTCTGTTGTCTAATCCTCTAGTCATGTGTTACTCTTTCTGTTGTCTCATGACAACACTGTGACATCACTGCAAGATAAGACTACACACAGGGTTTGTTTGTAGTCTGTAATAATGGAGAAACATGGGTCTGCATAATAGCTGTATACAATAGGATACTTTTACTCAAACTTGCTTAATTTTTCTTAATTTTAGATACTTTGAAGCAATAAAAGCATTGGTTGCAAAAGTGCACAGAGCCTTTAATAAAAACGTGTTTCATCTTCTTAAAGAAGACCAAGCAGAAGAATGTTATAAAACATTGATTTAACTAAGGCCCTTTGCAACGAAAGGAATCACTTGTAGGATCTACTGTGGTAAAGCGGGTAAAAACGGTGTAAAAAGTGAACTGAAAAAGTGAGTGTGGGAGCTTGCGAGAGTGTTTTGAGCTAGAGTGTGTATTGTCTTAAAGAACACAGGATGTGAAGAGGAAAAAAATGCAGTATTCGGGACACAGCGCCTGACAGGTAGATATTCAAAATGGATTATGTTATAGTAGGCTTTATTTGTAATTGATACTACGCGTTTCAGGACCGGACAGGTCCCTTCCTCAGGTGCATACAGTGCGCATGCAGACAGGATGTGAGGTCTATTCAGAATCCTGACACTTCTGTAGCATTTGTTTGAGATTTACAGCAAGGCAAGCGTAATCTCGCAAGATTACGATGTAACCTGTCATTTAAAACGAGATTACGTTTGCCTTGCTGTAAATCTCACACAGACGCTACAGAAGTGTCAGGATTCTGAATAGACATCACGTCCTGGCTGGAGGTAATGTATATTCACTGTTAGGACACTGCGGTAACGTTATAGTGTGTTTATGTGGCTGCACATAGTGATCTAGTAAGAACACTATGTGCTGTGTAAATTAATGGGGAGAAGTGTATGACGCTGGTTGGTCAGCGTCATACACTTCTCTCCCCAACACCCACTTGGTCAAAAAGTAAAACACGCCCAGTTGTCCATTAACCCCTTAAGGACTGAGCCTGTTTTGGCCTTAAGGACACAGCCTATTTTTTCAAATCTGACATGTGTCACTTTATCTGGTAATAACTCCGGAATGCTTTTACCTATCCAAGCGATTCTGAGATTGTTTTCTCGTGACACATTGGACTTTATGTTACTGGCAAAATTTGCTCGATACATGAAGTATTTAATTGTGAAAAACACCAAAATTTTGCGAAAAATTGCAAAAATTAGCATTTTTCTAAATTTATATGTATCTGCTTGTAAGACAGATAGTAATACCACACAAAATTGTTGCTAATTAACATCACCCATATGTCTACTTTAGATTGGCATCGTTTTTTGAACATCCTTTTATTTTTCTATGACATCACAAGGCTTAGAACTTTAGCAGCAATTTCTCACATTTTCAAGAAAATTTCAAAAGGCTATTTTTACAGGGGCCAGTTCAGTTGTGAAGTGGATTTTAGGGCCTTATATATTAGAAACCCTCGATAAGTCACCCCATTTTAAAAACTTCACCCCTCAAAGTATTCAAAACAGCATTTAGAAAGTTTCTTAACCCTTTAGATGTTTCACAGGAATTAAGGCAAAGTAGATGTGAAATGTTCACATTTCTTTTTTTTTTGTTGCAGAAATTCATTTTTCATCTATTTTTTTGGTAACACAGAAGTTTTTACCAGAGAAACGCAATTCAATATCTATTGCCCAGATTCTGCAGTTTTTATAAATACCCCACATGTGGCCCTAGTGCACTTATTGACTGAAGCACAGGCCTCAGAAGCAAAGGAGCATCTAGAGGATTTTGGGGCCTCCTTTTTATTAGAAAATATTTTAGGCTCCATGTCGGGTTTGAAAGACTCTTGCGGCACCAAAACAGTTGAAATCCCCAAAAGTGACCCCATTTTGGAAACTATACCCCTTGAGGAAATTATCTAGGGGTATAGTGAGCATTTTGACCCCGCAGGTTTTTTGCAGAAATTATTGGAAGTAGGCCGTGAAAATGAAAATCTACATTCTTTCAAAGAAAATGTAGGTTTAGCTAATTTTTTCTAATTTCCACAAAGACTAAAATGAGTAAATGCACCACTACTTTTGTAAAGCAATTTCTCCCGAGTAAAACAATACCCCGCATGTGGTCATAAACGGCTGTTTGGACACACGGCGGAGCTTAGAAGGGAAAGAGCGCCATTTGGCTTTTGGAGCTCAAATTTAGCAGGAATGGTTTGCGGAGACCATGTCGCATTTGCAAAGCCCCTAAGGGACCAAAACCGTGAAAACACCAAAAAAGTGACTCCATTTAGCAAACTACACCCCTTGAAGAATCCATCTAGGGGTGTAGTGAGCATTTTGAACCCACAGGGGTTTCATAGATTTTATTAGAATTGGGCAGTGAAGATAAAAAAAATCCTTTTTTTCCCAATAAGACTTAGCTTTAGCTCAAAATTTTTCATTTTCTCAACAAATAAAAGAATAAAAGAACCCCAACATTTGTAAAGCAACTTCTCTGGAGTACGGAAATACCCCATTTGTGGTCATAAACTGCTGTTTGGGCACACGGCAAGGATTAGAAGAGAAGGAGTGCCATTTGGCTTTTGGAGCACAGATTTTGCTGGATTGGTTTCTTGACACCATGTCACTTTTGCAAAGCTCCTAAGGTACCAGTACTGTGGAAACTCCCCAAAAGTGACTCGATTCACGAAACTACACCCCTTGAGGAATTCATCTAGGGGTGTAGTGAGCATTTTGACCCCACAGGTGTTTCATAGATTTTATTAGAATTGGGCAGTGAAAATAAAAAAAATCCTTTTTCTTCAATAAGACGTAGTTTTAGCTGAAAATGTTTCATATTCTCAACAAATAAATGAAAAAAAAGCACCCCAACACTTGTAAAGCAACTTCTCCTGTGTACGCCAATACCACATATGTGGTCATAAACTGCTGTTTGGGCACAGAGTAGGGCTCAGAAGGGAAGGAGCGCCATTTGGCTTTTGGAGTACAGATTTTGCTGGATTGGTTTCTGGTCGCTATGTCGCATTTGCAAAGTCCCTGTGGGACCAAAACAGTGGAAACCCTCCAGAAGTGACCCCATTTTGGAAACTACACCCCTCAAGGTATTCACCTAGGGGTGTAGTGAGCATATTAACCCCACAGGTGATTGGCAGAAATTGGTGTGCACTCGATGTTGCAGAGTGAAAATGGTTTTTCAATAGATATGCCAATATGTGGCGCCCAGCTTGTGCCACTGGAGACACACACCCCAAAATTTTTTAAAAGGGTTCTCCCGGGTATGGCGATGCCATATATGTGGACGTAAACTGCTGTTTGGGCACACTGTAGGGTTCAGAAGGGAGGTAGCGCCATTTGGCTTTTGGAGCGTGGATTTTGCTTGTAGTAGTTTTGTTTTGAGTCTTACTGGTGTTTCCGTTTATAATGTGGGGGTACATGTAAGGCGGGCGGCGTATATAAGGGGCATAGTCAGGTGGTATAGTGGGGTAAAAAAAAACAATAAAATAATCCATAGATGTGTGTTATGCTGTGACACAATCCTTTCTGCACAGGCCGGTGTCGCACTAATAAATGGTCTTTACTTATTCCCCTTTTGGTCCACACTCGGCACCTTTGAAGTTTGGGGAATTTTGCTGGGAAAGTGTTGTCCTGGTATAATACGGGCGCCCTCACTTCCAGAAGATATGTTTGTGCCCTCCCCTTCCTGGTTCCCTAATTTTAGAGGCCTTGATAATTCGCCACTTGAAACAGAAGAAACGTTCCCCTCGGGCCGGCACAACTGCATATTTTTATTTCCTGGCTTATTGGTGCCTTGACTAATTTTATTTTTTCATAGACGTAGTGGTATGAGGGCTGGTTTGCTGTGGGACGAGCTGTAGTTTTTATTGGTACCATTTTGGGGTACATGCGACTTTTTGATCACTTGTTATCCTTTTTTTTTTGGGAGGCAAGGTGACCAAAAAACAGCAATTCTGGCATATTTTTTTTAGTTTTTTTTATACAGCGTTCACCACGCATTATAAATTACATGTTACCTTTATTCTGCGGGTCAGTCCGATTCCGGTAATACCTAATTTATAGCACTTTTTATGTTTTACAACTTTTTGCACAGTAAAATAACTTTTGTAAAGAGAATGGATTTTTTCTGTCGCCAAGTTGTGAGAGCCATAACGGTTTTACATTTTTCGTCGACGGAGCTGTATGAGGGCTTGTTTTTAGCGAGACGAGTTATAGTTTTTATGGGTACCATTTTTAGGTAGATGCGACTTTTTGATCACATTTTATTTCAATTTTTGGAAGACAAAGTGACCAAAAAATAGCAATTATGTCAGTATATTTTAGTTTTTTTTTTACGGCGTTCACTGTGCAGAATTAATAACATAATATTTTTATAGTTAAGGTCGTTACGGTCGCAGCGATACCTAATATGTATGGCTTTATTATTTTTTTCAATAATAAATGACTTGATAAGGGAAAAAGGCCGATTGTGTTTTGTGTTATTATTTTAAACTTTTATTGTATTTTTTACAACTTTTATTTTTACTTTTTTTACACTTTTCTTTAGTCCCACTAGAGGACTTGAAGGTCCAACTGTTTGTTTGATGTTCTAATAAATTGCACTACCTATGTAGTGCAATGTATTATAACTGTCAGTTGTTCACTGACAGCAAGCCGATCAGGCTCCGCCTCCAGGCGGGGCCTAATCGGCTAACGTAATGGCAGATAGGAAGCCATTGTTAGGCATCCTGTTGCCATAGTAGCAGTCGCCAGCCTTGCCATCGCATGGCAAGGCTGCTGATTGCATACAAACCACTTTGATGCAGCGATTGCATTGAATTGCTGCATTGAAGGGGTTAATGGCAGGAATCGGAGCTAGCTCCGGTTCCTGCCGATAGATCGGGGTGTCCGCTGTAACATACAGTGAACACCTACTGCTGATGACGCCGGCTCAGCTTCTGAGCCGGAAGCTGAGCCGGCGCCATCTTGCCGATGGTACCGGAAAGCCTCCTGAGCCCCGCCGACGACGGGACATAGGAGGATTCCGTTACTGGAGACCGGGAGGTAAGTATTACCCCTCCGATCGCCTTTGCAGCCACCGGCAACCCAGCGATCACGTTGCTGGGGTGCCGGTGGCTATAAACTCCTCACATGCTGCGATCTCTATTGAACGCAGCATGTGAGGGGTTAATCGGTCGGATCGGAGGCTAGCTCCGATCCTGGCCGATACCTCAGGGTGCCAGCTGTAACATACAGCTGTCACCCGGCGGTGATGTCGCTGGCTCAGCTCCTGAGCCAGCTTCATCTCAATCACGTACAGTTACGTGGAGATGCGCGAAAAGACCATCTCCCATCACGTAACTGTACGTAAAATGGCGCGAAGGGGTTAAGAAAGTCATTAGCATAAAGCTAAAATAGGTCATAACTCCGTCAAAAATGATAGTTTTTCTAAATAAAAAACACTGCTGTAATCTACATTACACCGCCGATCACATTATGTAGGAGATAGGGCACTTATAATGTGGTGACAGAGCCTCTTTAACTGCAGAGTTCCAAACCTGCAATGGCATTAACATCAGCATTAAAATCTGTGTGCCGGGAGCTTTATTGCATGGGTTTCCATGAGAAGCTGTATGCAAGACTTACTAATGATTAAAGAGGCTCTGTCACCAGATTATAAGTATATATCCTACCTAATCTGATAGGCGCTGTAATGTAGATAACAACAGTGGTTTTTATTTTGAATAACGATAATTTTTAAGCAAGTTATGAACAATTTTAGATTTATGCAAATTTTTTGTATCTTTTTACCAAGTGGGCGTTGTAAAGAGAAGTGTATGACGCTGACCAATCAGCGTCATACACTTCTCTTAATTCATGCCCAGCTTGTTTCACTGCACAGCGTGATCTTGAGATCATGCTGTGACGGGACTTCCTCCCACATGTTCTTCATCGGAGCCATGGAAGACTGAACAGACATCGCCTCCAGCCGCAGCAGATTCAGATAAATTTTCTGGCATGGCTGGAGGCGGTCTGTTGACTCTTCCATTGCTCCGAAGGACATGTGGGAGGAAGTCCCGTCACAGCGTGATCTCGCGAGATCACGCTGTGCAGTGAAACAAGCTGGGCTGGAATGAAGAGAAGTTTATGACGCTGATTGGTCAGCGTCATACACTTCTGTTTACAATGCCCTCTTGGTAAAAAGTAAAAAAAAGGCCCAGTTGGTCATTAAAAAACGAATTAGCATAAATCTAAAATTGCTCATAACTTGCTCAAAAATGATCGTTTTTCAAAATAAAAACCACTGTTATCTACATTACAGCACCTATCAGATTATGTAGGATATAGGGCACTTATAAACCGGTGATAGAGCCTCTTTAAGCACAATGCCAAGCGTCGGATAGAGTGGTATAAAGCACGCCACCACTTGTCTCTCGAGCAGGGGAAATGTGTTCTGTGGAGTGACAAATAAGGCTGGGTTCACACAACCTATTTTCAGGCGTAAACGAGGCGTATTATGCCTCGATTTACGCCTGAAAATAGGGCTACAATACGTCGGCAAACATCTGCCCATCTGACTTCAAAATGAGCCTGGGTGTCATTCTTGAGTGTAATAATATTACAAGTTATAGGTGGCAGATTTCTGTAGATGGGTAGTTTTTACACATATACACATATACATAACTTCTACTATTCAAAGCAGTATGTAAATATTGATCTAGATAGTGAATCCACAAGAACTACATGACAACAGGGGAGTAACCATGGAGTGCCTTCCCCCAGATCAGGCCCCCCCCCAGATCAGGCATATATATATTTACTCACCGCTCCTCCATATTTTATTGGCTGCAGCGGGCCTGCCCCGGATCCCATCAGGCTGCCACATCAGGCCTGGTTTGTATCGTGGCGCATATAAAGTCCTGATGCCGAGCAGCGTAAGAACATCATATGTGACGCAGTACACAATGTCCAGCGTCAGGATGTTGTATGCTGCATCACATATATCGTCATAACGCTGCTCGACGTGGACTTCATATGCGGCATGGCACAGACTGCATTATGTGGCAGAATGAGGTCAGCCGGGGGACCCCCTGTAACCACGATCATTACGCCACTGCATGACAGTACTGATCGCCTAGAAAATCCAGTGATGATAGAAATAATATGTCAGGGAAAAGGCCTAGCAGAATGTAGCACAATGCTTAGCAAAAACAACATCCAGTCAGAATTTGCTGTAAAATCTGTATGCTAAGACATTTTTCATGGATAATTCGCAGCTAAATATAATATACCACGAATTATAGCTAGTAGGGTACAAAATGCTTGTAAAAGTGTCAGGTTAACTTGGAAACCCGGAAATAAAAAAACAAACTTTTCTGTGTCACTACACTGCAAGAGTCAAAAAAAGAGGCACTGCTCACTTGTGAGGTAACCATACCGGTGTTATCTTGCCTCGATCATTATTAGGGGCTGTTATAATGCTTTCAGATGATATGTTAGGGAGGTTTATATATATATACTCTGTGATCATAGAAAATTCTCACTGCATCTGCAAATGATATCACCCATAGTGTAGATTCAGTATGTAAAACCAAGACCTAGATATTAACCCCCTAGTACAGTACCCCCTTACAGTAGCTTCATTCAAAACTTGAAAATTCAGGTGTCAATGCTGTCAAACCCAATATCCTTTGTCCCACCGTGTCACACTCATAAGGGTCAGGACGCTGAGATAAACAGTTATTTGGTGAGGTCCCATCAGTGATATGGAGAAAACTCTGTACTCACCAGTCATTTTCTTTACTTGACTAACATAACAGTGGCTCTGCAAGTTCTAGGAGTCAAAACGTTTTTTTTTTTAATGTTTTACCATGTAGAACAAATGGTTCAGAAAAATTATTAGTGATGAAGGCATGGGGACAGCACCCAACCAAATAACTTGTCATATCTCAGCTTCCTTGACCTAAGGGAATGTGACATTAGAGGGAAAGTTATGTAACTGCAGTCACGTCGGTTTCCAATTTTTTTTTCTGGGGTTAGGATTCATCAGCCCATTTTATTTCTGTGGGAAACAGTGACATTCTTCATTTCACAAGTACTAGGGCACTTTTACAGTTGACTGGATGTCTACATATTGCAATTGGGAGATTCCACTGTTAATGCTCTGAAACATTAGAAATGTATACAGTAATATCTTACATATTGTGTACCATGCCTAAAAATCCTTGCTTAATGTGAACATTTTAAGTATTTGAGAACCAGAATATCTGACAGGTCGGAGGACTGTTCGCAAATTAGGATTTGGACGGAATTATCTATTTCAGCAGCTGGCAGAATTGCAATAATCAAAATGGTTATAGTCCCTCAATTTATTTTTTTGTTCAACTCAGCATCGGGGTGGTTTGAGGAACAGTTTTTTAGGATTGTAGAATCGCTGCTTAATGCATTAATTTGTGGAAGAATGAGAGTGAGAATTAAACAGCGATATTTGCGCTATTCAACAAAAAGTGGAGTAGGTACTACCTAGCATCCCAATTACCTTGCATGATTATATAGTGAAAACTCTTGTTTTCTTACATATCTAGTACAAAAAGGAGCAGGTAAAATGGGAAATATATCGCAGGTGCTCGAATCAGGGCAATTGAGCAATGACTAATTTTCCAAGCTGCCAACATGTGGTTTGCTACTTGGAAGCTGGAATTGATTAAAAAGTTTAAAGAATAAAAGCTTTTTTTTTGCGTTTAGCTCCTTATGGAATTATTGTAACCTTTCTTAAATTTGTAAATTTGGAGTTTGCTAGTAAATGAAATCAAAGGTGTATTCGATACATAAGAGAAGTAGTTGAAGAAAATTAAATCATGGGTCAAATGAAAGAACCCATATAATCTGCCACAAGCTGATATTTTCTTTTACCTACAAGTTAAACATGCCATATAGAAAATGAGGGACACAGATGAATTGACTAGTATCCCTAACCTTTGGTATTTTTTTAAAAACCTGACTGAAACAAACTCCGGGGGCAAAAGATTATCTATTCTTTCTAAACTGCTACAAGAGAAATTTAGTAAAAAAAAAACTATTTACAAGTAAATTAAATTGGGTACAGGGTATCAATAATTATCAAGAAATACAATGGGTCAAAGTCCTGGCAGTCTGAACATGCCCTTATAGCAATTTGAAAGTTTAAATGGGAAAAACTACACAAAATATGGAATAGTTAGTAAAATTTATGGTAAACCTCAGTGTCAGTCATACATCTAGTTTTGGTCTCACCAAAAATAATCACTTTTAAAAATCGCACTACCGTTGCCTCCGTTCTGTCAGGTTTCCATTGCTTTGTGAAAGCAAACATAGTTTTCCAGTATTATTCTTTGTTGTAAAGAAATAGAAACCCAATGGAAACCTGTCAGACCCAGAGACGTAGCAATACCGCGTTGAACGTACCAATAAAAATGTAAGTCTTCTTTACCTGATTGGATGTTGTCTACTACCTTCTTTTGGAGACACATTATGTCATGGTCCGGTAGGGTCCCTTCACCAAAATACGTCATGGCGAATAATGGCCTAATAATATTCTTTGACTATATTTATATCATAGCTCATGGCTTTAATCATTGTTATATTACTCCACAATTTATAACAAAGATTGGTCTGTGACAACCTCCTGGATGTTTGCAAATAGAATATAGCACAATGTGTGTGGGCTGAAGAATCTCTATAAAAATATAAAATGTCCAGATCTAGCTAACTTTTTATTAGGTAATGGCATGTATAAGTCGGTAAGTTCTATTAGTGGTTAATAAAGATGACACAGCTGACATGGTAAAATTCATCCTGGTGGGTCACTGACAAATTGTCATTTAGCTAGACCAATAGTAAATATACTTTTCCTTTAATGCTTACTGTGCAGATTTCATTTATTAGCAAATTTGTAAAAGCCTTTAAAGAGGCTCTGTCACCAGATTTTGCAACCCCTATCTGCTATTGCAGCAGATAGGCGCTGCAATGTAGATTACAGTAACGTTTTTATTTTAAAAAAACGAGCATTTTTGGCCAAGTTATGACCATTTTTGTAGTTATGCAAATGAGGCTTGCAAAAGTCCAAGTGGGTGTGTTTAAAAGTACAAGTCCAAGTGGGTGTGTATTATGTGCGTACATCGGGGCGTTTTTAATACTTTCACTAGCTGGGCGCTCTGATGAGAAGTAACATCCTCTTCTCTTCAGAACGCCCAGCTTGTGACAGTGCAGATCTGTGACGTCACTCACAGGTCCTGCATCGTGACGGCCACATCGGCAGCAGAGGCTACAGTTGATTCTGCAGCAGCATCAGCGTTTGCAGGTAAGATCGACTTACCTGCAAACGCTGATGCTGCTGCAGAATCAACTGTAGCCTCTGGTGCCGATGTGGCCGTCACGATGCAGGACCTGTGAGTGACGTCACAGATCTGCACTGTCACAAGCTGGGCGTTCTGAAGAGAAGAGGATGTTACTTCTCATCAGAGCGCCCAGCTAGTGAAAGTATTAAAAACGCCCTGATGTACGCACATAATACACACCCACTTGGACTTGTACTTTTAAACACACCCACTTGGACTTTTGCAAGCCTCATTTGCATAATTACAAAAATGGTCATAACTTGGCCAAAAATGCTCGTTTTTTAAAAATAAAAACGTTACTGTAATCTACATTGCAGCGCCTATCTGCTGCAATAGCAGATAGGGGTTGCAAAATCTGGTGACAGAGCCTCTTTAATAATAGGTTCAACAACATAAAAACTCCATCATGTACTGACAGCATGATCCCTCCTCTGTAAATGAGGCATTAAGAAGATTATCCTACAGTAGCTGGTGTATTGTTCTGGAGTATACCCCTGTATTTGTGAAATGTAAAAGGGATAACAATATTAAGCAGATAGCATTGTGTGGTCGAATCCAAGCAAGGTGTGAACCGTCAGGGGCATGAATAGAGTCACTGATTTCTGACTTTAGTAAACCTTGTGTGTTTAAGGTGTCCATAGCAACATTTCAAGGATAATTTCTTTTACATTACTAAGTATTACTAATATTTGTTTTGCATTTAAGTTAACATCTAAGGAGAGAAAAAAAGTGAAAAAAATAGTATATACTAAACATTTATGAATATTTTCATATAAAATATATAGTGGTCTCTGTATAGGTACTGAAGCAGATATTTTACCATAAGCCAAAATATATCCCTAAAAATACAATATTACATGTGTTGTGAATACTATATGTGAGTTATTTTCTCAAAATTACAAGATGCTTCTAACACGTTATTTGCCAGTAAGGGTCGGATGCTCACCAGAAATCCTGAAGTGCTATCCAAAAGGCATCGGACACGGCAGATAAAACATCGGTTGAGGAACGTAGAGTACTCTGAGTTGCTGGAGTTTGACTCTTGTGCTTTGTACAACTTTTTAAGGAAAACTTCTTCTCCTGCATTATAAAAACATTAGAGATGTATTATGACCTATTTTGAGTGGTTGAGATGTAATATCAGTGAGCAATGTGTCCTCCGTTGGGTACCATACTTCATTCATATTCCATACATGACTGGGTGGTCATTTAATTGATGGTTGATTCAACTCTACCCATCAAGAGCAATCATACTAGATGCTATCCAGAAGATGGCTCCCCTCGCTTAACTCAAATAATGTAAATATAAGAAAAAGTATACATCTGTAGCAAACACCACATTTAACATCTGTTTTCTGTTCAAGTATATGTTAAATCCATTCACAGCTGTGCACTGTATATACAGTATAAACAGTGGGTTGTCCAAGGCCTAAAGCTGAGCTGTCACCATGGAAGCACTGGCCGCAATGTTACTGAAAGTCAGAGATGGAGAAAGCCTTTGTAATTTGGGGTCTGGCTCTCCCATTATTTCTGACAGTATACTTCTACATTTGCTTGGTGGCTTCAGCTTTAAGCAAAAGAGGTAAGAACTGATTGATCCGCTCATATTTGAGAGATCTAAAGAACTCTATTTTAAATAGCCGTTTTACTAATTTCTTACAGACGTAAGTTGTGTTCTAGCATAGACTAATGGGAGATGAATCAGCAAGTTAACAAAAGTCATACTTCAGTGTTGACTGAAACATTCTGTGAAGCTAAGTAGCTGCTGAAATGAGAAATTCTTCAGTCATTCACAGAACACAGGAAAAAAAATCGACAACTTATTTAGAAGTATTTTTAGACAATAAGAAAATGTAATAGTTTCATCAATCATCACACATTCTTTTCAACTTTCTTTTGCCTTATATACGTGAAATTGGTGAGGGTGACCATTCAATAAATATTTTATCATACATAAATTATTAGTTATACATCACTGTAGACTAAGGCTAAGTTTCATACTTGTTCTCTTTTTGGAATATGTTTGTGTGTGCATTATATACTGAATATGCCAAATACAGTGGGTGGTAAAAGGTGAAAGACTGCCAAATACCTCTGGCACCATTTAACAGTGCTCCACCTATTTTAACCATGATAGCTGACACCCACGGGTATGTGACATTGCTAATAGACATTAAATTTTCAGCAGACTCCATTAAAAAAACGAAGGAATCTGTTGGGAACAATGGGGGAGATCTATTAATACTGGCGCATTATGTGATTGGGGCATGAGTTTCTTTCCCCATGCAGCGAGCACCACATTCATCAACAGGGCATATGCCCTAGTAATGAATGTGTCATGAGATAAAGACACTATCAAGTCGGACCTGGTATTGTTTTCTACAATTTATTACAGGCACAGTCTTATGTGTCAAAAAAAAGTGGTGCAGCGACTTCATAAATATGGAATTCGACCCAAACACCATATTTTTCAATGTATTTACTCCAGAAAACCATTCTAAATCCATTGAAAAATCTGCTAATGTCTTTGGGAATTTGAAGTATGTCCTAGCACATTGGGTAGCCACAATTGCTATATAGAAATTAATAGTTTAGGAATAGACACAAATAAGGATCTGTTGGCCTAATAACAAATCCACATGGGTCTAGCACAGTAGCTTAATACAATTGGCAGAACACAACCACAATGAACATATAACAGCTAAATAACAAATATAAAGACTAACGCAATGAGTCAAGTGAATGTTATCCTGTCCACATCTGACTACCCTCCAACTCCTGAGATTAACAAAACATTAACTTTAGTTCCATGAATATCATAATTCTTAAATTGTTTGAGAAGAACCTCTATATGGTAGAGATGAAGTAAAATCATCTAACATTCAGCTCTGTGATGCTCTGGGAAAAATGCCCAGAAGGTTTCAGTTTGATAGATTCCGGCATCCTTTCCGCTCCGTGAGGTTGATCCAGACCCTTTCTTAGACAGTAATACAAACACTTCACACTGCATGTGTTTTGCTGGTGTCAGATGACTGTGTCCAGCGTTGCTGTATGGCTGGCTGTCCCACTGCCATATTTTATGTCCTATACACCTTATTACCAGATGTGTTCATGCTACCTGGGCACTGATCCCAAGGACTGTTTTGTATAGTGTATGTGGGGTGTTCAACATTTGTGTCTGCCAAATCAACCCCTAGTTTCAAGGTATTTTCTAAATCCAGATATTTCTAAAACTCTCCCCTGTGGGACATGAACAGACTAATATAAAAATGTGAAAATCCTGCAATAGTAGCAAATGTTTCAAGGGTGGGGATTACTTAGGTACAAATTACTCTTAAGAGGAGTCCGATTTTTCAACACTTATAATTTTATAAGGGCATATAATTTAGGCGTCAGATGCCCTGATGATTGTTCTCTGGATGAATTATAGAAATATTATTTATAAGCAGCAAAGGGTCCTTACATCTGTTAAAGTAGATTCTCATATAAATAAACCATTACTTTAAATAAATCACATACACCAAACTTTTACAGCCAAGGAATAACTCCATTTCCAATTATCTGCTAAGCGCAGAGTGAAAAGCTGGTGAATAAAAATTGGGTTTTAAGAATTCTTATAGACGATGAGTATATACTGTATTTATACACACACAATATATATATATATATATATATATATATACATACACACTATATATACACTACCGTTCAAAAGTTTAGGGTCACTTAGACATTTCCTTATTTTTGAAAGAAAAGCACAGTTTTTTTCAATGAAGATAACATTAAATTAATCAAAAATACACTCTATACATTGTTAATGTGCTAAATGACTATTCTAGCTGCAAACGTCTGGTTTTTAATGCAATATCTACATAGGTGTATAGAGGCCCATTTCCAGCAACTACCACTCCAGTGTTCTAATGGTACATTATGTTTGCTAACTGTGTTAGAAGGCTAATGAATGATTAGAAAACCCTTGAAAACCCTTGTGCAATTATGTTAGCACCGCTGTAAACAGTTTTGCTGTTTAGAGGAGCTATACAACTGACCTTCCTTTGAGCTAGTTGAGAATCTGGAGCATTACATTTGTGGGTTCGATTAAACTCTCAAAATGGCTAGAAAAAGAGAGCTTTCATGTGAAACTCGACAGTCTATTCTTGTTCTTAGAAATGAAGGCTATTCCATGCGAGAAATTGCCAAGAAACTGAAGATTTCCTACAACGGTGTGTACTACTCCCTTCAGAGGACAGCACAAACAGGCTCTAACCAGAGTAGAAAGAGAAGTGGGAGGCCCCCGCTGCACAACTGAGCAACAAGACAAGTACATTAGAGTCTCTAGTTTGAGAAATAGAGGCCTCACAGGTCCTCAACTGGCAGCTTCATTAAATAGTACCCGCAAAACGGCAGTGTCAACGTCTACAGTGAAGAGGCGACTCCGGGATGCTGGCCTTCAGGGCAGAGTGGCAAAGAAAAAGCCATATCTGAGACTGGCTAATAAAAGGAAAATATTAATATGGCCAAAAGCACACAGACATTGGACAGAGGAAGATTGGAAAAAAGTGTTATGGACAGACAAATCGAAGTTTGAGGTGTTTGGATCACACAGAAGAACATTTGTGAGACGCAGAACAACTGAAAAGATGCTGGAAGAGTGCCTGACACCATCTGTCAAGCATGGTGGAGGTAATGTGATGGTCTGGGGTTGCTTTGGTGCTGGTAAAGTGGGAGATTTGTACAAGGTAAAAGGGATTTTGAATAAGGAAGGCTATCACTCCATTTTGCAATGCCATGCTATACCCTGTGGACAGCGCTTGATTGGAGCCAATTTCATCCTACAACAGGACAATGACCCAAAGCACACCTCCAAATTATGCAAGAACTATTTATGGAAGAAGCAGGCAGCTGGTATTCTATCTATAATGGAGTGGCCAGCGCAGTCACCAGATCTCAACCCCATAGAGCTGTTGTGGGAGCAGCTTGACCGTATGGTACGCAAGAAGTGCCCATCAAGCCAATCCAACTTGTGGGAGGGGCTTCTGGAAGCATGGGGTGAAATTTCTCCCGATTACCTCAGCAAATTAACAGTCAGAATGCCAAAGGTCTGCAATGCTGTAATTGCTGCAAATGGAGCATTCTTTGACGAAAGCAAAGTTTGAAGGAGAAAATTATTATTTCAAATAAAAATAATTATTTCTAACCTTGTCAATGTCTTGACTATATTTTCTAGTCATTTTGCAACTCATTTGATAAATATAAGTGTGAGTTTTCATAGAAAACATAAAATTGTCTGGGTGACCCCAAACTTTTGAACGGTAGTGTATATATATACACACACATATATATATATATATATATATATATATATATAAACAAACACAAACACTGTATATATACACACACATAAGGTAAAAGGAAAATGAAAGGAAAATTACAATAAAATAATGATTTTGTAGTTTAAATATTTTAGGTAAATCTAAAGGATAACAGATTTATAATGTGATAATAGCATTATTGTCTTTAAAGGTTATGGACACATATGGCATTGAAAAAATATATTTTTACATGTGTTAGTGGTTACTGGGAGTTTCAGGCTGCAATCTCCATTTCTTCATACATTTTCAGACCCCTGATATACAGTTTACAAAATTCTCCAAGTTTTAAACTTTTTTGCTGTGCTGATGTCCCCCTCAGTAATACATGCTGGATGTAAATTCTGTGACTCCAAGATGCTGCCGCCTACACTACTGCACCTCTCATGTATCAGTACATGACGGATCTGTTCACCCTTGTCCTGACAGAAAGGGCTGCTGATGATTGTGTAATTTCCCCCTACCTCCCCCTGCACAGTCTGCCGTGGGTGCTCTATTTTCTCTCCACACTCATACATGGCCTCCTCCCTGCAAAATGCTGTGTGTGTGTGTGTGTGTGCTCTTCTCTGTATCTACAGTCTGATACAGTTGTGATCTGTCGCCCCTGAATACTTGGATGCCTACCCCCCTCTTCACACTCTGATCTGCCATATACAACCTTCCTCCTGCTGATATCTCTAGTACTGAGGCGTCACGCACACGACCATAGTTTTGTGGCCATATACTATCCGCAGTATAAAACACATCCTAACCTATGGGCCAATGCACTCAACTGTGGTTTCCATGGTCCCTGCATTGCCCAGAGCCTGGACCACCAAAAAATTAAGACATGTCATTATACGGTCCGCAATTGCGGTCCGGGCTCATTGAAATGAACACACATCTTGTGTGCGCATGGTCCGTGATTGCGGACGGCCAGCAGATGACACACCGCATCACGTCCGTACCGTAATGACGGACGGACCATGAACACAGCTGCGGCCATGTGCAAGAGGCCCCAGAGAAGGGGGAGAGAAGATGACATCACCTCCCTAACAGGAGCAGTTTTCTGGCTGATTTACGTCAGCATTTGCAGCACAGACAGCTGTGTACAGGAGTACACAGATTTTGCATTTAGGAAGCAAATTAACAATAAAAATAATTTTAGTACTGAGGTGTCCATTTTAACCAATATAATAAGTTTGACTAGTGTTCATGCAGTAGTCTTGTTATCTTCTCATTGTTGCCATTAGTAATAATTATTATTTTATTTGAGCATCAACCGTACACTTTCTATTGGCAGAAAACATTTGTTCTTTACCTCCTTTTGAAAACACAGCGAAAGAGAATTATATGAGTAGAACTCTGACTGTCTCACATCATTATTGTAAAACATTTCTTTGCATTTTATGTCAGTGGTTGGTTTATGAACAAAAATGTGTCCATTGGGAAAAATATATATTTCTGAATCCAAAAAGACATGACCTGATTAGCACTGGAATCATTTTATTAGCCAGTACCTGCCAGTATCGGATCAATAAGCTTAATTATCCGGACACTGGCAACAACTGTGTATATAACTGTTACTGAGTCTTTGCCACAAATGATCCACTCAAATGGTTTACAATGCCTGGAAGACCAATCCATCACATGAAAAGTTAAAGGCCATTGGCACTTGATTGTCTTACTATTTTCTACTTCTGCTTAAAAAAAAAGTGAACATGAAATGTGTAGGTCTCAATCTGTGACTAATCCTCTAGAGAGAACAATTAAGTGGGCCATGAAATGCCACACCATGCCATTTCCTCTAAGAAGAGTAAGTGAATATAACTAACTTTGAGTTTCAGTACACCTTTCGTTGTTACTGCAGTGGTTGCCTATATTTTTACCACAAACAATTAATAAGGCTTTCACAATACGATGGCACTGTGCCAGGTAAGTCTTGAGGTAAAGACTTTTTTCTTGTTCTTGTATTTCATGCCATAGCTGAAACCACAAAATAAATGTTCATTTCGAAACATACTATAATTACCTAAACTTACGTGCAAATCTGTTTATTTACGTGCAAACCCATATAAATACATGAGCTTATAGGGCAGCTTCCCCTTCCAATGACGTCTGAGATTTATATAACATATATGATGATATATAAGGTATGAGGTACCTATCGTGCTTTACAACATGTTTATCTTTTAAGAGGTCACTGTACATTAGTGAGAGGTTCTCCCTCTATTATTTTTAGTGCAGACCATCATATAGCTTTTGTTATTTGATTTCCTTTTTCCTAATATAATGCATTGACAAAGTGCACTCATGCAGGAGGACATGTACATAAATTTAATAAGGAGAGTTGGCATAGTTTTATTCTTTCCTATACTGACAGGAACGCGTGTAGCAGTTTTTTTCCCCATGGATAAGGAATTTTAGTCCCCTCAAAAAGAGAAATTGCTGTGTTCAGGTGTTTGATTCTGCATTCACATCTATTCACATTTTATAGTTCAGGGTAAGGTGCAAAAATATATTAACAGATAGTCACATGTATGTTGGTGGGTTGTAGAATAGATCAAGCTAGTTCAGGGTTTAGTTAGCATGCATGTTATCATCAAAATGTAAGATTATTAGGTCCCAAACTTGCTGGTTTGAGAATTTAAAATGTTAAGTATAAAAAATGGTGTAAGAGAAAATCCAGTGGCGTAACTACCGCCGTAGCAGCAGTAGCGGCTGCCACGGGGCCCGCGGCATGAGGGGGCCCGTGTCGCCCGCCGGCACGGGCCCCCACCATGGCCGGAGGCTCCGCTAGCAGCCGCTATGGCTGCTACAGCGGGACGCCACTGAACACTACGGCAGAGCAGGGAGGTATCTCCCCGCTCTGCCATTAACTGGTTCCCGACCGCTGGCTGTATTTTTACGGCCAGCGGTCAGGGTCCTTAAAACCCGAGCCATAGACTTTCTACGGCTCGGGTTTTAACTTGCTGCCCGCGCGATCGGGCAGCTGAATGTCGGTCTCCGGCTGTCAGTGACTGCCGGGGACCCTGAGGAGAGGATAGAAGCAGCTTTCGCTGCTTCTGTCTTCTCTGATGACTTGTACACAGCGCTGAATGCGCGCTGTGTACAGGAATAGAGACAGCAGCAGCGGCGCTGTCTCTATTCCTCCCGGTGATCATGTGACTGGTCACATGATCGCCGGGTGCCGTTAGTGGCAGACTGCTGCTGGGTCTTACTAGACCCAGCACAGCCCTATTAGTGACAATCGTCACTATGAGAGGGCTGATTTCCCCTGTAACTGGGGCTGCTGTGCAGCTCCAGTTACAGTGGAAAAACATGGTGTAAAAGAAAGAAAAAAAATATATAAAGTTCCCCAAAGGTCTTCTTTGACCTTTGGGGGACAGACCATAGTAATAAAAAAATAATAAAGTCAAGTGCAAAAAAAATTTAAATAATAAATACACATAAAATACCCACCCCAAAAAAAAAACATCCCCCCCCACCAATCATTGTTGTAACGCTAGTGCCGACCCAATTACCCTAATATAGACATGTAATATATAAAAATTTACGGTAGACAATGACGATCACAAATAAAAGGTCTATTTTAGGGTAAAACTATGTTATTACCAAAAAAAAAAAATAGCTGAAATGTAAAAAAGCTTATTTTTTTAATATTATTTTCAAATTTTATGAATAAAATTTCTAAAATAGCAAAAAAGGTGTGTATAAAAACGATAAAAAATGAAACCTGCATTGTCTACGGAAAAAACGTCGCAAAAATCACGTCGTTAGCCCAACAAATAAAAAAGTTATAGCCATTTAACACGTGCTAAAAATGGCTAAACGGTGTCTGGTCCTGAAGGCGCAAAATAGAGCAAAATACATGTATCCCCCCCCCCTCTCCACAGGATCTCCACAGGACATGTATCCCCCTCTCCACAGGACACGTATCCCCTCTCCACAGGACATATATCCCCTCTCCACAGGACATGTATCCCCTCTCCACAGGATATACACAGGACATGTATCCCCTCTCCACAGGACATGTATCCCCTCTCCACAGGACATGTATCCCCTCTCCACAGGACATGTATCCCCTCTCCACAGGACATGTATCCCCTCTCCACAGGACATGTATCCCCTCTCCACAGGATCTCCACAGGACATGTATCCCCCTCTCCACAGGACATGTATCCCCTCTCCACAGGACATGTATCCCCTCTCCACAGGACATGTATCCCCTCTCCACAGGACATGTATCCCCTCTCCACAGGACATGTATCCCCTCTCCACAGGACATGTATCCCCTCTCCACAGGACATGTATCCCCTCTCCACAGGATCTCCACAGGACATGTATCCCCCTCTCCACAGGACATGTATCCCCTCTCCACAGGATATCCACAGGAGAGGGGATACATGTGTGATCGCTGGCAGCGATAGGGAGAACGGGGGACTGAAAGTCCCCTGAAGTTCTCCATCACAAACATCGGACTTCCGGGGTCTGTGTCGGCAGCTCCATAGAAATGAATGGAACGCCGGTCGCTCTTGTGCGCATGCGTGACCAGCGCTCCTTTCATTTTTATTGAGCTGCGCAGACGCCGGAAGTCAGAGGTTTGTCATGGAGAAGTTCAGGGGACTTTCAGTCCCCCGTTCTCCCTATCGCTGCCAGTGATCACACATGTATCCCCTATCCTGTGGAGATCCTGTGGAGAGGGGATACATGTATTTTGTAGGACACACTGTAGGTCGCATTTTTTTGGGAGGGGGGACGCTGTATGGCGTTCCCTACGGGGGGGACGCTGTATGGCGTTCCCTACAGGGGGGGTGGCTGTATGGCGTTCCCTACAGGGGGGGAGCTGTATGGCGTTCCCTACAGGGGGGGCTGTATGGCGTTCTCTACAGGGGGGGGCTGTATGGCGTTCCCTACAGGGGGGGCTGTATGGTGTTCTCTACAGGGGGGGGCTGTATGGCGTTCTCTGCAGGGGGCTGTATGGCGTTATCTACAGGGGGGCTGTATGGCATTATCTACAGGGGGGCTGTATGGCGTTCTCTACAGGGGGATGTATGGCGCTATCTACAGAGGGGGGGCTGTATGGCGTTATCTACAGGGGGGGCTGTAAAAAAGGCACTATCTACAAGGGGGGGTTGTGTGATACCCAGGGGAGGGGGGGCCCTGTCAAAAGTTTGCTATGGGGCCCAGGCTTTCCTAGTTACGCCCCTGAGAAAATCATTAACTTTATGAAATACTAACAGTTGATAAACACTGACATATGACTGCAAAAATTGCAAAGACTTTTAGGGCCAGTTTCATTTGGCTGTATATGGGCACATTTTAGCATCAGTATTACAGCCCAATACGACCATCATGGCAGCACTACTACACACTGAGCCGGAAGAGAAGTTTAGAAAGGGGAGGAGAGTAAATGCAGTGGCACTCCATTGAGCAACGCTGTGTTAGGGGAAGATCCTGATAGATTATAAAAGGGGGGATGGAAGGCCTCAGGAAGTAGTGTGTGGTATAGAAGCCACATGTGGTGCCATGGGAGCCCGCTCCTGGCCTGAGTTAAGACTAGTCCTAAGAATATAGTGGTCACCAGATAGATGTGCCACCAGGAAGAGAGGCAGAGTTTAGCACCAGCAGAAGAGTGCTGTTGTACCGTGTGAGGTGACGATGGGTCTGCTTGTAATGTGTTAGTGCACTTAGGCTCTAGTTTAGGAACCATGTAGTCAGTCGGTGGGCTGTGGACACAGCGATGGCGAGGTGGAGAGGTGAACCATAATCTGTAAAGCCACAGTGAGATTGCCAAGGGAGGGACCAGAGGTTCCTGAAGTGGTGCTACACCTGTAGACTCAAGGTTATCGCTAGGAGGAAAGCCGGTGAGTGGTGAGATAGAGACTTCTCTGAGTTGGGAGCCACAGCTGGGTCCGGATGGGCTGTGAAAGCATGAGCTTTGAGTTAAAGCCCAGCAGTTGGTGAGAGATTAGCTTGCCTGAGGTCTAAGGATGGGCCTGTTCATTTAATTCCTATTAAGTGAGTGGACTGGTGGAGGATGGAGGGATAGTGTTAAGCCCGCAAAAGTTCTCGGAAGATAAGACAAGTTCTAGAGTATACTCCCTCCTCTCGTGTAAAAGTTAAGTTCAAGTCTGGCACTTTTTTTATGCAAAGCACTTTACCTGTGACATTGCTGCTATTATTGTTGTTGTTACAAGTCAGGTCAAGTGGCCCTTAAAGAGTTGGTACCCCTCTCTAACAAGAACTTGGACACTGTCATCTGGGACCATATACTATAGCACTACTATACTGTTACTATACTGTTGCAACGCCATCTAGGTGGGAAAGGCTGTGGTAGAAGGTAGCCTCTCAAAGACCCATTATAGCACTGTTAGACAGATGAAAGCTGACAGTCACTTTGGTGCAACCCGATTCTGGTGGGCCAATTGGAGTATCTCACGGTCTTCGGCCCTGGTGTAAGGACCAGTATAAAGAGAGTATCATAAAAGCGCTTTTCCGAGATCCCCCACCCACAAACAAAATACATTTCCTAAACTGTATACAACACGCTCACATTATTCCTCCCCATTAATTGCTACTAACTGTTCCGCACATTCACGTTGTGCGCTGTTTGCTGACATGGGTTATGGTGTGTGTTTGTTTACTCAGCTTTCTGCTGACACTACATTTTCGTACATGCCTTGCACGCTCTAGGGTCATCCCTCTTGTTCCTGTCTTATTCTCCACACCGTCTTGTCACTGCCTGACATACCGTGTTACATAGAGAAAACAGCGGGGAAAGTAGACGCCCCTAAAAAGAAACGTCACTAGTGACTATTGGCTCCTAGTCCATTGGATTGGTATACGGCACGTCACTGGATTATGTATAAAATGGAACATCACAGGTCACGTGACGAGCGAAGAGAGCTGAAAATGGAGGCACTTTCGAAATTGTAAGTTAATTAGAACTTTTATGTGGGGGAGAGTTTACAATCAGTGCCCACATAATTAATTAAAATTGGAAAACCCCTTTAAGCGAATTGTCTGCACTGTGAAGACAAATTTCATGATAACTTTTAATTCCTTCACAACACTGGAAATTATCTGTTCAATTGCAACTTATTGTCTGTGGTCTTAAAGGGGAGCACCCTTTACATAACAGACTTACAGTAGATCCCCATAGGATCCTATGGTGAGCTAAGTCCGGGTTCAGAAGAAATATTAAAGCAGGCATTGTGGGTACAGTAGCCAGACATTCATCAACACTGCATTATTGAAGACAGGAAAAATATGACCTAGCCTTATAATTCCAACATTCTGTTGGGACATGCCAATCTGCCGTACAAGTGTCTTGGTCCTTATGATGAAACTCTTTTACGTACCACAGCGATTTTATTTCTCAGATTTTGCTGTACATAATAAGATTTTGTTTTCTATATTAGAACTGATAGTTGAATATTTTTTTTTACCTAATTTCTCTTAAAAACTTAATTGAGGAATTGAAGCTTATTTCCCTGATTCAAATAAAATAAAGGAAGCTCAAGAAAATGAAATAAAAAAGAATCCCAATTCAATTTTTAATGTTCTAAATAGGAACACATAAGTGAAAGTATCTCGTCTCTTTCCCGCTAAGCCATGCCCCCTTTTCAATTTACTTTTACAAAGTGTCTAGTGGGGTGCAGACTTTAAAATGTGCCAAATTGCGACAACTTGCACCAAAATGTGCTTAATTTTTTTTTACACATTCTAGACCCAGACAACAGTAGTAAATTTGCCCTATTCTGTTTACTCCAAATATTATTATAATTAGGGTATGTTCACACGAGGGCGTCCGTAACGGCTGAAATTACGGGGATGTTTAAGGGTATGTTCACACGGCCTATTTACGGACGTAATTCGGGCGTTTTTGCCCGAATTACGTCCGAAAATAGCGCCTCAATAGCGCTGACAAACATCTGCCCATTGAAAGCAATGGGCAGACGTTTGTCTGTTCACACGAGGCGTAATTTACGCGCCGCTGTCAAATGACGGCACGTAAATAGACGCCCGCGTCAAAGAAGTGACCTGTCACTTCTTTGGCCGTAATTGGAGCCGTTATTCATTGACTCCAATGAATAGCAGCGCCAATTACGTCCGTAATTGATGCGGCGTTCAAGCGCCTGCACATGCCGGTACGGCTGAAATTACGGGGATGTTTTCAGGCTGAAACATCCCCGTAATTTCAGCCGTTACGGACGCCCTCGTGTGAACATATCCTCAGCCTGAAAACATCCCCGTAATATCAGCCGTAACGGCATGTGCAGGCGCTTGAACGCCGCGTCAATTACGGGCGTAATTGGCGCTGCTATTCATTGGAGTCAATGAATAACGGCTCCAATTACGGCCAAAGAAGTGACAGGTCACTTCTTTGACGCGGGCGTCTATTTACGCGCCGTCTTTTGACAGCGGCACGTAAATTACGCCTCGTGTGAACAGACAAACGTCTGCCCATTGCTTTCAATGGGCAGATGTTTGTCAGCGCTATTGAGGCGCTATTTTCGGACGTAATTCGGGGCAAAAACGCCCGAATTACGTCCGTAAATAGGCCGTGTGAACATACCCTAAGATTTGTGACAAGCTAGAAAAATGTCCGCAGTAAATAAAATGCTGTAATATAATTATTTTTAATTAATATTAGATGTTAAAAGCAATTAATTAAAGCAATTAATAAAAATACAATTTAAATAAATTCCACCGAGTCCAGAGTTGTTTCTACTGCCTTTCAGCTTCTGGAATTCTCTTTTATTTGGAGCTTCTGTCTGTTTAAATCTTTCTGTGTTTTTTACCTCACCTATGCCTTGTTCTAGCAAACTCTCACTCAATAATCACGCTAGGGGGCTTAAGACATTGGACCATTGCAGGTTGCTGAGTTTTTGTAGTTTGTGCATCTCGTCGCTGCTATCTGACTCATAGTTGTATACCTGGATTGTAAACAGCGCTCCCTCTTTCTGCTATAGTCAGTCTCCAGGTGTGGCCTGCTAATACTTACCATGGTGCTAGATAGGCCCTTTGCATCCACTTCTAGAGATTCTGCTAAAGACTTCACTGATAGATCCTGGGCAGGATGATCAGATAAGTTAGAACAGCAATAATAGCAGCAAAACAATCTTAAAAATAAATAATATTTAAAAAACTGTGATAAAAAAATATTTTCTAAGTATTACACATATCCCTCCTATAACGCTTTCTACTGTGTAATAAACCAACCTGTTTCTGTTTGAGACTCCTGTGCAAGCATTATCTGTTGAGGATTCATAGCCCAGTGAAGTTGCCTGCAGAATTCTTGCCGATCATCCACATGGATGTAATCATAGACATTTTGATGCATGACGTCAGTCTGAAATACCAGAAAATACATAATGAATCAGATAAAGGAATTTTTTGATGAGCCAACTGATTAAAACCTATATAAATATTAATATATATATATATATATATATATATATATATATATATATATATATATATATATAAATTATTATTTTTTTAAATGTTATACAAATAACGAGACAATGGAACATTTATTTATAAAGGAAACATAACCATTAGCAAAAAAAAAAACAATGGACAATAATATTTATGTAATAAACTATGCTGCCACACTAGAAATGTCTTCATATTGACAACTTGCATCTGTCCTATAGTATGTGTCAGCAATTTCTACTTTTCATCAAGGACACACTGAGTGGCTCACATATTATAAAAAAAAATAAATTACATTTTCCCTGCATTATCGTTATTGGGTCGCTTTAGTTTTAAAAAAATTTAAACATGGCAGAAGTTGCGGTTGGTCGGGGTCTAGGCAGAATGAAAGAGCTGCGATGCTCTGCTGAGTGGCATGCCCTTCCGGTCTGCTTCTCTCCGATTCAGAGAGCTGAATACTGGCAGTATACTGTCTATTGCCCATACTTAACTCTCCAAGGAGATGAGGGTCAAAGGGGCACAATGCTCAACAGGACACAGTGCATATTATTCTAGTTCTTGGTGGAGCTGTGGAGGTATGGAGCTGAAGGGACCCAAAAGCACAAATTAGAAACCAGCAGGCCTCTAACCATCTGGGACAGGAGGAATTTGTGCTTATTTGCCCTCACATCTTCTTTCCATGATCTATAGGTTGATTCTCCTTGTTTGTCAATGTTGTAGGGCCTTCGGAGAGGGGAAACTTACAACAGTTCTCACCACTCATTATAATAACGGATGAAGCCAAGCAGGGATGAACTCCTACACTTCAGACGCTTCATAGCAGCCTGTTTAATACATATCACTTTGGACGGGGGTCTAAGTGCCTGGACCATTACTAGTCATAACGTCTTACATGTCTATATGGCATGTCAAAAGATTCTAGAAAGAACAGTGACCCCGAAGGGCAGAATTCACATGGAACAATATTAATGTATATTTTGTGCTATTTAGCCTATGAATTACTAATGTGTATATCAAACAATAATACATATGTACTTTATGTTGATTAGTTCACATGAATACGTTGGGAGAGACATTTCAAACAACGTCCTATCATAAAATCATTGATCACAAGTGGGACAGTATTCTTTTTGAAATGACTAAGGTTACTTGTAGATTATGTTAATTGCAGTATAACCTCATCATTCATTTTCGATGTAGCAGGAGTAATAAACGCTTCTGGCTTTTAGTAAGAAACATGTCCATCAAACAGAAGTCTTGTGCTGGTCTGTGTTGTGTTTTTCAATTACATAGCTGACCTCTGCAGGGACTAGGAAAGCGTTAAAAGGCGTAATAAAAATCCCACTGTAATAAATTAGTATATTTAGTTTGCAACTGGTAAGACAAACTGTCTTTATCCTGCAGCACATACCAAACCAACATAGTGATATATATATAAATTATCTCATTATTGGTACAATTCTAGGAGCAATAAAACACCAGGGAATACATGAGCTGGAATGCATATGAAATGATTTAATTATCGTTGCAATCATTATCAGGATAAAAGTCATGGGCCCTGGATGATGAAAGTGTTACTGACATGAGTTAGAACTTAGCTTGTGGATTCAACGTCTCTACAGCTTTAAGTTCCAAACATTTGGAAATCATTACTTAAAATCCAATTCCTACAAAACGGTTACACTATATCACTGAGGACTTATTGTTTATGGCATATTTCCACCGCCTGGTATCTGAAACACATCCCCTGCTTTGTACTGGAACATATGAATGCGGAAATTGAAATGCAGCTATCACCCTCTCTATATTATTGAGCTAACGTAACAGTATTAGGTGACAACTGAAAGTAGCAGAACCATCTATGCATAATGGAAAAGCATCTGTAAGTGATATAACACATTTATATGGTGATGGAAAAATATGCAGACAAAAAAACAAAACAATAAAGTCAAAACATACAGATAATGAAAACACTATTATTGTTATTATTATTATTATTATTATTATTATTATTATTACTATAAAGAATCTAACAATGAATAGATTCATCATATTTCCTCATTGAGAGCTACTTGTTATGATGTAATTTTTAATTAATAGAGACCTATGTGGATTCATTTTATTGCAATATATTGTGAATTATAGACTTTAGAGTCTGTATACTTTTTATCAGCTGTACATGGCACCTGTTTAGAATGCCTGCATAAATTATGACATTGAATTTGATGGCTAGTTATGGGCTTAAAAAGTATATGTGAACTATATATGAGTAAAAGTGAACTATATGTATAAGTTTTGCAGCATTTGGACTATAATATAAATAGAGCCATTCCTGAGCACTTGAGAAAGGCTCAGTTTAGAGCTAAATCATTTCAGTCTAAGTTATTCCCCTCGAGACAGCTTTAAATAAAATGTCATTTTCTAGTTCAGTAACTGCAGGACCTGTTGTAGTGTCAACTTGAAGCAGCAGGAGACCATTTGCTACCAGACCATGAATGCAAAAAGCCAATGGAAATGCGCATGAAGTAGGCTAGAAATATTTCTAGACAAAAAAAGAAATATGTGTGAATTGACAAATTGGAAGGTCTGTAGAAAATCTGCAAATAAAACTACTACTACGACGATGACTTCCACTGTATTGCAATATGGTCCTTCTATATGACTGAGATTATCACTTTCCGTAATCAGCATGTGACGACTGCTTGAGGCACAAATAGGAACAAAAGTTTTGTTTTAATACAGTTTTATGACAGTTTTTTTACATAGTCTTTAAAATAGATAAACTGTATTAAACTGATATATATTTTATTTGGAAATCTCGGTCCCAGAGTCTGGAGGAAGAGTGGAGAGGCATCAATCCAAGTTGCTTGCGGTCCAGTGTGAAGTTTCCACAGTCAGTGATGGTTTGGGGAGCCATGTCATCTGCTGGTGTTGGTCCACTGTGTTATATCAAGTCCAGAGTAAGCGCAGCCGTCTACCAGCAAATTTTAGAGGACTTCATGCTTCCCTCTGCTACCGAAATGTGTACACATGAAATCATGTTACAATCGTAGACAAGGTTCATTTTGTATCGCCGAGGCTGATTGCAATAATACGTCATTTAAAGTCACCTTGATGTGACATTCCCAAGCTCACACACACATGCACACACACATTTAGGATTTTACCCACGCGGTACATTTTGGGTAATGCTAACACCTGCGGTAGCCGATAATGAAGATGATAACTAACTTTAAAGTTAAATATATCAGCAGAAAAAAATCCTATCTCAAAATAGTTTGCAGCATTGTTTTTGTATTGAAAAGAGCTTTCAAATGAGATTCCACTCGACCCCCCGTGCCATTTAGGATTTTGCTGCCCCTGCCTACCCCGCAACGCCCAAGGGGGTGTGGGTGTTTTTTTTTTGCGTTAACTAGTAGATTTTATGACCCCCATTAAATCCCACCAAATTTCAAACCTCTACCTCAAGCCTCTCAAGCCTTTCAAAAGTTATGAGGGTGTTCCGGAACTTTTGGTGGGCACTGTAATATATATATATTGCTTGAGAAAGGCCCCATGGAGTAGGGCTGAAACGTTGCATGTGGTGAATAAATCCACTTTTTTCACTATCAAGGTGTGCTGTCTCGTATTTTGAAAGGATTTACTATATATACATATATATATATATATATATATATATATATATATTGTGAGGGTTTAGCATCAGGAGAGGTTGGTACAGCGGTTTCTTAGTAGCCAGAGACAGGGACACCGTGCATTAAAGTTCATAACAGGGCTTTTGCCTGTGTTTTATTCTTGTCAAAGAAACAGCCTCTTGTACAACAAGGCAAAATACAAAATAAATCCTGCTCGTCTGAGCACTAACTAAACAAGATATTATCTAACTATACCAAGTGCCTTCCTACCAGGCACTGGACACCAAGTAACACAGGTCTTTACTCACATAGAATACAGGCTACTCCAGACTTAGTAGTCTCCAGTCTGAGTCAGGGGTGAGACTGACACACACTGTGTCTGCACCTTTTTATAAACAGGCTGCAGGTGCAGCTAATTGAGCAGCAGCCTTGTCCTACAAACAGAGAGGGACTAGGGATTGGGGAACCCACCCTGCTCTTCCCCAATCCAACTCCAGGCCCTTTTTCCGGCTATTCCTTAAGCCGAGATTGGAAAGCTAGAGCTTTCTATTGCAAAAACTACTCATTCCCTGGAGCCTAGGATACATATGACAGGATTCTGGGGGAAATGTACCTTCCCTCAATGACTTTACCTGTCACTGTCTCACAATATATATATATATATATATATATACACACATACATATATATATATATGTATATATATATATATATATATATATATATATATATATATATATATATATATATATATATACTACCCCCCAGAGTAACAATTACCAGGGAATTCTCAGTATAGGCACTGAACCAGTGGATGTTGCTGAGATGAGATCATGAGCTTGTAGAATTCTGAATGTAGTTCTGAATTAGATTGGGTCTGTGAGTTACGATTAGTTAGATAGGAGATTACGAAGTTAGTCAACTTTTTATGTAGGTTTTATATATTAAACTGTAAAATGACGTTTTATAGCATTTTGAACACTGAATTATCTAGAATTCTAGCGATATAAGTCTTGGTGATGTGAATATATTTCTAAGACATGTCTAGAGAAGTCATTTCAGCCACACAAGTAACAGATAAATTAAGGAGCAGCCAGGATATTCCCAGGTCGCATTCAGACATGCGAAAAAATAAATAAATAAAAAGCAGAGGGACTCCTGCTCTCATAAAGTGTTACCACCTACTGGGTAATTTCCCACATTTTATAAACATGCCATCTGCAATATTGACAGATTCCACGTAAAAACAACTTTATTATTTATTAGACAAGAAACACTGAAACGTCTGAACGTTCGAAGAGTTCATGGTCAAAGTCACAATAAATGTTTCTTCTAAATGCACACGTTCAACAACAGGAATAAACAAATTTGTTTAGCCAAAATAAATCATATGCTTAATTGTTTAAAAAAAAAAAAGCTTCTAGAGCAACACAACTTTCACTATCCCTTACTAAAACTACACATAAAGACATTAGAGCCAGGACTTAAAGGCTATGTTCACCTTAAAATCATTGTTGTTGTTTTTTTTATTTATTTTTTCAATAAAAATGTGTGTTTGGTGCAACTGTCTAAATACTTTTTATTAAAAACTATTTTAACTTTTTGTGATACAGCTGCTTTGTATCTTGCGCTGAGACCTGAATCTGTCAGGTAAGCGGCACTGACGGGTTTTTAATAAAAAGTAATTGGAAAGTTGCACCAAACACACTGAGCCATTTTTATTAAAAAAAATAAAAATATTTCAAAGGTGTACATAGCCTTTAGGGAAATAACTGAAAACCCCCAAATCATGTGTAACCATAATTAAAAGGCAAACTGTGCATTAATTGTGATCATTATATTTTGGGTCCCTCGTGGCAATGTAGATGCATCATCAGTGCTGTGTTGTTATTGCTGTCAACTTTACCCCTCCACTAGGTGGCACTTGAGCAGTGGTGAAGTCGGCCACTGTCTGGAACTGTAAGGGAGTACATATGCAACGATATTCTACATTGGAGAAGAGGGCAGTTGGTCCAGCCACCGAAATCATTGTCTACATATTTCATCTTGTATTTATTGACTGTTTTTTTAAAGGGTAAGGCAAGGTCTTTTGCTTGTTCACATCTACGATTTAGGCACCGGAATGTACGGCTCAGACGCCATTTTATTGGCTGCATTTACCTTTCTGTACCAGAGTAATGGCAGACACATAATCTTGTGTCATTACGCTTGGAGGCGACGCTTAGAAAAAAAAGCAGGATTAAGCCCACCAAGTAGTGTTCAGTGCTGGGAGTAAGTTGAAATTGTAAAAGCTCCTGTGGAGTTGGGGAAGAAAGAAAGACCGACTGCTGTAGAGCTGGAACTGAGGAGCCTGAGTTGGACTGGAGAAGACCAACCTAGCTAGTATCCATCGTTGGGCCTGTGATAGTGACAGTTCCTGAAGAGTGAGCAGGGGTCGCGTGGGAGTCCCCACCGTATCGATTGCTGGGCGGTGAAGTGTACGTAGAAGAGACGTGACCCAAGACAGTCAGAGGATGGTGTACTGGTAGTGGTCAGCAGTATTGTAAGACTAAGGGGAGTGTCAGTCCATGGAGGCTTTTTAGGGCCTGTTTACAAAGCAACCAGCAGTCACCAGCTCAGGGGATACTAGGCTCAAAGTACGAAGTATCAGCCACCATCTTAAGGCCTACTGGGTCCAAGAAGATAGCCCTTTTATCAAGGGGGTGCCCTTGGTCCTGTCTGCCAGTCACCAGGAAAAGCTAGCCATCTTAGCAGCCTGAGCCGTAACAAAGTCTGTTCCTCACAGCAGTAAGAAGAATTATAAATACTATATCTAGGTTGTGTCTCCTAGAGTGGGAAGAACTGTAAATACTATGTATAACCATATGTACCATAAGCGGCTGGTAAAATTGTATATATTTGAAAGTTCAAGTAAAGTTTGCAAGTTCGGCACCCCTACTCCTGATTTGTTTAATCTTTCTTTGCGACATCCCTGCGGGGTATTTCCACCATCTTACCCAACCCCTCCACCACCACAATTATGATATATCCGAGGTTACTCCCTTACTGTTACCCATAGCATCTGTAAGGAGGGGTAGGGCATTAAAATGGCATCACTCCATGCAGTTGCTGAGGGCGTTATGCTCTATTGGATAGAAGAAATACCGGCACTCACAGAAATCTGATCAATCTTCTATGGATTTATTTTTCCAGAGGTATCAATCATAACATATGCTCTATTGGAAAAATGCGGGAACAAACTTTTGCCTGGAGTTTAGCTGGCAATATACATGAGATGGCTGCCTGCCAGGAGCTCAATCTTCCCTTATCTCACACGACTCCATTATAATGCACGCTCGGCACGGCAGAGAGGAATAAGCTGCTGCTAGACCCCTATGACAGGAAGAAAGAATTGGGCAAATACAACATGACAGATGATTCTATCCCCCAACATTGTCATGACAGGCAGTTGTGAGGCCCCCATTCACATTAGATTGTTGGGCAATCCTACCGATATTGGAGGGTTTGGACGCTAATGTGTATGACCAGTTTTACAGCTATAGTTAGACTTTGAATCCAAATTTAATAACCTGCTCTAAAAACTTGAACTTATATGCCAATGGTAAAAATAGAAATGTATTAATAAAGTGCATTAAATTAGTAATTGTGTGCCACATAGTGAATTTCTTTGATTGACTGAATTAAAGGCTATGTACACCTTTGAGGGCATTTTTTTAAATAAATAGATTAATCAGTGTGTTTAGTGTAATTTTGTAATTACCGTATTTTTCGGACCATTAGAGGCACGCATAAATGATAGCATAAAAGAGAAAAAAAGGTCTTGCCTTTAACTATACATTTCTTGGGTAATATTGAGACAATAGGGTAACACAGTGCCCCCAATACAATGCCAGCCACAGTGCCCCCAATACAATGCCAGCCACAATACCCCAATACAATGCCAGCCACAGTATCCAATACAATGCCAGCCACAGTGCCCAATAACAATGCCAGCCACTGTGCCCCAATGAATCTGCTTTTCTTGCGGCTCTGTACATAGGAGGGGGCGTGGCTAGAAGGTCCTTGTAGATCAGTACCTGTGCAGAATTACTGTGCTGTGTGTACTAATGTCTGTGATATTTGCTCACCGAACAATGAGATTTGACAGAATTCTGTGAGTAAGACGTGACTGTTCAGTGAGCAGATAGCGCAGAAATCTTTTACACACAGCACAGGACATGCTGCTTCCATTACACTGCACTGCAAGGACCTTTGAAGCTCAGAGCTCAGTCTCCTGCTCCTGGCATCTGTTTACCTTCAGGGTATAAGATGCAGCAGAAGATTAGAACACAGATTCTAAGATAAAAACTGCGTCTTATGGTCCGAAAAATACGGTAGTCTTTATTAAAAAAAATATATATTTTACAGCTGTTCAGTATTCTCTATACAGAACGTTGTATTGTTAGTTTAAGACTCAATCCGTCAGTCCCACGGACCTGACAGGTTCAGTGTCGGTGGGTCCTGCATGTCTGTGATCATAACTTAGATGTAATCAATTACAGGTGGATCCTGTGAGTCAGAGACATGCAGGACCCGCCGACATTGAACCTATCAGTGTAAAATGAGCGATACAGCTGTTCTGTATAGAGAATACAGAACAGATGTATCTCCAAACGTAAAAGATTTTTTTTAATAATGACGAATTACAAAGTTACAGTAAACACACGGATTAATCTATTTATTAAAGAAAAACAAATGCCCTCAAAGGTGTCCATAGCCTTTAAGAACAGGCAAGAGATACGAATAGGTGGTTTCCATCTTGTCGAAAAACACTTTGCTCTATAAGTATGTGGTTAAAAAAGACCCATCATTTTTGTAAATGTCAAAACGTGTCATAAACGTTGTCATTTTCATGGATAAAAAAAAAAATGCAAACTAGCCTTAGTACGTTGGTGAGGAAGAGGGAAGTGATTTTACACTTTCTATGCAAATGATCAGTCTCACCGAGAAGAGAGTGCTAAAAGACATGGCTGCTACAAAAGATTATCTGTCAATTCTTAAAGGCAAATTACAATCAAAGCACAGGGATTCAAAGGACACCAAAGATGCAAAGGCCTTTGTGATGCACTAACTCTTTAGACCCTACACTAGACATTACCCAGTGTTTTGCCCAGAGTGTTCTTTTAATGTAATCAGATTTTTTTAATGCACAAGCTTTCTTTTAGTACCCATATGTGGGTTAAGATATGGGCGGGGCCGGCATTAGGGGGGGGGGGGCAAACTGGGCAATGGCCCAGGGCCCCCATCCTCTTTGGGCCCCCTGCCCACTATAGCAGCAATAGCGGCTGCTATGGGGCCCAATGCATGAGGGGGCCCCCGCCGCCCGACACATAACATTTATGGGCCGTGCGACACGGGCCCCCTCAGAATCGGTGGCATGGCTAGCACCGTCGCTAGCACCAGTGCTAGCGACTGCCACATTCAATTGTATCGGCGTCCTCAGGTGAGTAGCACTATATGCAAGGGGGGCTGTGTGGCATTATATACAACGGAGAGGGCTGTGTGGCAGTTTATACAAGGAAAGGGGGAGCTGTGTGGCACTATATACAAGGGGAGGGGGAGCTGTGTGGCACTATATATGAGGGGAGGGGCTGTGTAGCTGCATATACAAGGGGAGGGGCTGTGAAGTGCTCGGTCTGCCACTGGAACAGGGCTAAGTAAGTACAATTTTTATTTTTCATTTTTGGGACTATATATTATTTATGGCACTATATACAAGTGGAGGGAGCTGTGTGGCACTATATACAAGGTTGGGGGGCTCTGTGGCACTATATAACTATATATCTGTGTGGCACTATTTACAAGGGAGGGGCGGTGTGGCACTATATACAAGGGGGGCTTTGTGACACTATGTACAAGGGGAGGGGGGATGTCATGTCCGTGTCTGCGGGCCGTCAGGTTCACTCTCCCCCTGACGGCCGCAGGCATGGGTCGGCGAGCGCTGGCCCCAGTCTCCTCCTCAGGAGATGCCAGCGCTCACTTCCACTCACCTTGGCCGGATCCCATCGGACTTTGATGAACTATTAGCCTATGAGTGCCCTGGACTATAAGAGAGGTTCAGCCCCTTGCTTTTATGTTTTAGCGTTGTTGTCGTACCCTAAGTTTGTCTACGCGATGGTCTCCTAGTGTGTTCCTGTTGCTGTTCCTGTTACCTGTATCCGTGCTATCCTGGTCGTGTGCCGTGCTGAGCCAGAGTTGTGCTGTGCTGTATACCACGCCTATCCTGCTTCACCACGCCTGATGTCTGCCTGCTGCCTAGTCCCTATATCAATATTGTAAGGATGCACTCCTAGTTTTTCGTGCTGCTCAGGTTCGGGTTGGAGTACCCACACTATATATATATATATATGTAAACCTGAATCAAAAGCACTTCAGGAACACTTGAATTTTTTATTTTCAAGAAAATATTTTTTATTTCAAAATTAGTGACATAGAGTGAAATTTTTTTAAGCAAGCAATATACAATTTTTCAACGTTTCGGCCCAACCAAGGCCTTTCTCACAATCGCTGCATATAATGTGGACGAGCGTAATGCTAGCGTCTTCCAGATGCTCCTGGTGAGTAGTCCCAGCCGAGCCTGCCTTGCTACTGTCCGAGCTGCCATAGGTACCCTAATCGAACTATAGACTTTAACCTGCACCCTGTTCGCCAGCTGCCATACCGCCAAGGCGGTACGGCCCAGTGGGTCCGCGAACCCTACTTGACAGGGGAGCTGTGTGGCACTATATACAAGAGGGGCTGCGTAGCAGCATCTACAAGTTGGAGTGTGTGGCACTATATACAAGGGAGGGGGGCTCTGTGGCACTATATACAAGAGGGGCTGTGTGGCACTATATACAAGGGGGGCTGTGTGGCACTATCTACTAAGGGGGGGGCTGTGTGGCACTATTTACTAGCGGGGCTGTATGGCACTATATGCAAGGGGGAGGGCTGTGTTGCACTATCTACAGGGGCTGTGTGTGGCGCTATCTACAGGGGCTGTGTGTGGTGCTAACTACAGAGGGCTGTGTGTGGTGCTATCTACAGTGGTCTGTGTGTGGCACCATCTAACAGGGGGCACAAAGTGGGTTATAAAACTGTTGGGGCACGGATACTGATGAGGCACTTTTATTGTGTCGAACACTGAGGGATCATTATTACCATCTGGGGCACTATGGATTACGAGTTTGTTTAGAGGATGGGGTATAGGTGTGGAGGATACTGGAAAAGCAAGAAACCAACATGTCTGTGTGTCAAATTCTGAAGAGACAAGTCGTGCCTGGAATAAGTCATCACAGTGGTCTGGGCCAAAAGAAGAAAAAAAGGGAAAGTGAACGACTCTTATCAGAGAAAACATCACCTGTAAGTCACTGGATATAAATGTTCTGTAATCACTTATATCGTCTGCAGAGCTCCTGTGTATAACTGGTGTCTACCACTATATGCTCACTTCATGGTGGTAATATTGATCTTTGTATAGTGGTTTTTATTCAGTCACTGTATGCGGGTATTATTTAGTCACTATGTGGTTATGGTGTGGTGGTATTATTCAGTAACAGTATGGGGTATTATTCAGTCACTATGTGGTTATGGTGTGGTGGTATTATTCAGTAACAGTATGGGGGTATTATTCAGTCATTATTTGGTTATCATGTGGAGGTATTATTCAGTAACAGTATGAGGGTATTATTCAGTCACTATGTGGTTATGGTGTGGGGGTATTATTCAGTAACAGTATGGGGGTATTATTGAGTCACTATGTGGTTATGGTGTGGCGGTATTATTCAGTCACTGTATGGGGTATTATTCAGTCACTATGTGGTTATGGTGTGGTGGTATTATTCAGTAACAGTATGGGGGTATTATTCAGTAACAGTATGTGGTTATGGTGTAACTGTATATGTATATAGATAATTTTTTTTTGTGAGAGGGGGGACATTTTCTATGGGGCTTGCAACACTCCTGGACGAGCTAGAAATTACTGCATTATTTATACAGTAATCATTTAGGGCCACACTTTTAACTTTGCCCAGGGCCATACTTTGTCTAAAACCGGCCCTAGATATGGGTAATTGGCATTGGAGGCCTCTATGCTGAAATATAAATTTCAAGACTTCATTTTTAATTAAAATGCTGCCCTAGTCATATAGATGTGTTAGACGGTAGAATTGAGCTAGTACCCCCACTGATTCTAAAAAAAAGAAGGGCCCTATGTCTGCGGCTTTGAGTTTAAACATTTTAGGAGCATATATACTCCATCAACATGAAATTCAATGGAACTGTGATACATACTTACTGTATGTATTCATTCAACTTATGTCGATGTCTATTCACAATCCCGACACTTCGGTAATGTTTGTTTGTGTGGTACTTACAGCACAGCACATTGAGATCACACTGTGCTGTCATTTACAGCATGATCTCGCGAGATCACGCTTGCTGTCATTAAGTCTGACACAAACGTTACCGAAGTGTCGGGATTGTGAATAGACATCGCGTCCTGGCTGGAAACGATGTCTATTCACTCTCAAGACACTTCAGTAACGTTAATGTGTGAGTAAGTGAAAGCTCATCATGATCTCTCAAGATCACGATGTCTGAGTACATGAATGGAGAGAAGTGTATGACGCTGATTGGTCAGCGTCATACACTTCTCTTTACAACGCCTACCTGGTCAAAAAGTTAAAACACGCCCAGTTGTCTATTAAGAAAGTCATTAGCATAAATCGAAAATAGGTCATAACTCCGTCAAAATTAATAGTTTTTCTAAATAAAAACCACTGCTGTGATCTACATTACAGCGCCGATCACATTATGTAGGAGATAGGGCACTAAAAATGTGGTGACAGAGCCTCTTTAAGGGGTTAAAGTTATATATGTAACTTGTTAGTGATGATCAGTAGCACTTTTTGTCTTCAAATTTCTTTACCTGTACTAAATATTATACGGTGGCGTTCTGCATACCCTCCGGTTTGGAAGCAGCTTCAAAGTGATATACCGTATTTTTCAGACTATAAGATGCAGTTTTTAGCAAGAACAAATCTTGCTAAAAAGTCCCTGCATCTTATAGTCGGCAGTCAAGGGACACAGCAGCGCCAGGCCCCGTGACCGCTCCTTACTTAACCCCTTCCCGACCTGTCATGTGCCGGCATCATGGAGCGGGGAGGGGATGATGTATGGAGCGGGCTCACGCGCTGAGCCTGCTCCATACACTGCAGATGTCAGCTGTGTTTTACAGCTGACACGCTGCACTAACGGCCAAGAACAGCGATGGCGCTGTTCCTGGCCGTTTAACTTGTTAAATACCGCGGTCAATATCTATTTAGGCATTTATAGTGCTTTTCCCATGAAGGACATTTATGACATATCCACAGGATATGTCATAAATGTCAGATAGATGCGGGTTCCACCTCTACCACCGCGGGTCCTATCTCTAGAACGGGGCCCCCTAAACCCCGTTCTATCTTACCCGGCTCTGCTGTCTTCCGGCCACTTCCTGGTTACATGTTCGAGTTACGAAAACAGCGTAACACAGCGTAAAACACGGTTTCCGTAACTCCCATAGAACTGAATAGTAGTTACGGAAACAGCATAGCATGCTACGCTGTTTCTGTAGCTGCCATTCACTACTATGGGAGTTACGGAAACAGCGTAGCTCAGCGAGCTACACTGTTTCCGTAACTCATCCATGTATTGCAGTGTATTATACCAGTGATCTAATGATCGCTGGTTCAAGTCCCCTAGGGGAATTAATAAAATGTGTAAAAAAAAAAAAGTTAGATACATTTTCAGGACTGTATTTTTTTTTTAAAAGTTAAAAAAAAAACAACACATTTTTCCCCAAGCACATTGTAAAACTAAAAAAATAATAAAAAAATTGATATCGCTGCGTCCATAAAAGTCCGAAACTATTACAATATAGCATTATTTGACTCACACAGTGAAAGGAATAAAAAAATAATTTTAAAACCCCAGAATCGTTGTCTTTTGGTCACCATAGCACTAAAAATAATGAAATAGAAAGTGATAAAAAAATTGTATGTACCAGAAAATGGTGCTAATAAAAATTACAGCTCCTCCCGCAAAAAATAAGCACTCACACCACTCAAACGATGGAAATATATATGATATGGCTCTCAGAATGTGGTGAAACTGAACAAATAATTTTTTTGAACCAATAGTTTTTTCTTTGTAAGAGAAGTACAATATGAAATGTTTTCCTATTTTCTATTGTCTAAAACCTGGGTGCGTCTTATAGTCAGGTGCGTCTTATACTCTGAAAAATACGGTACATAACTTGTGTGCCTGCAAACAGTTTTGTGCATGTGTTTAGCGCAACCTATACAGGGGAGCATATTACCTACTTTCTCCTACTAATTCACTACTGTTGAAGGGATTTCTATGAGGCGCTGTGTTCTCTTTTTTTCTTCTAGTTAAAAAGTACCCGTTAACTCGGGCTACTATTACTAAACAATGGCCCAAAATGTTTTAGTCCACTGCTTAGCAAACAGCGGCAGTTCAATGGTTCATTATGACTACAATGAGAAACTTGTTTTTCGTTGTTGGAGTGTCCCTTATAGACTATGTATATATATGGCGGAGGTAGGGTGGGGGTGTAGGGAGCGGGCTCACAGGCTGCACCCACTCCATAGGATGAGTTTGTCAGCCCCTTAGATGCCGCTGACAATAGCCACCGCGGCATCTAACTAGTTAGAAACAGGGGGTTTGGCCCCCTCTGTTGTTCCATCAGTCCCCCGCAATGCGATTATGCGTTGATAATGGTCTTCCTGGGCAGCCTGGGGACTGCCAGGTCTGCTATCTTAGTACTGACAGACTTGTAAAGATCATTTCCATCCATAGGTCACCTATTTTTGCTGTACTCTTTATTCGTAAAGAATTTAAAAAAAAAGTCAGGAAAAGCAGTCTCCAGGGTTTTGATAGGGGCATCCCATGGGTTTAGAATTATAATAACTATATGGATAAAGGATGATCCGAATAGTAAGGCTACTACACAGGACGGTAATGTTGCAGATTTTCTGCAGTCTGTCAGAGTCGCGATGTAGTGCAACACATTAATATTGCAGTATATCGTGCAAGAGATCCATCGATCGCTGGTTTACGTCTCCTAGGGCGAATAATAAAAAAGTTAAATACAGTTAAATAAAGTTTTTTTTAATATATGAATAAAAAATAAATAAATCAAAAGTAAAAAAAAAACCTTTCCCCATTTCCCCCCAAAAACAATGTAAAAAAAATTAACATAACCGGTATTGCCGTAAAAGTCCAAAAACGAAACCCCCAAAAAATGGAGAAATCACAGTTTTTTTCAATTCCACTACACAATATTTTTTTTTACAGTTTCCCAGTACATTAGATGTTAGAATAAATGATGTTGTGAAAAACTATTACTTGTCCCGCAAAAAACAAGTTCTCATATGGCTATATCGGTGGAAAAAAATAAATAAAAGAATTGCTTTCGGAAGGTGGGGAAGAAAAAAAAAAAATGAAAATAAAAAAAATGGCTGTGAAGGGAAGGGTTTAAATCTGTAGGACTTCAGGGACCGCGCCCACTCACAATTGACTGGGAAGTTCTCACAACTTTCCAGGGCACCAAAAGACTTAAACATGACAAAGATAATACTTTACATGGAATAAGTACCATTATTTTAATTAAAGGGGTTTTACCATGAGGGACATTTATGACATATCCACATCAGATAGATGCTGGTCCCACTTCTGGGACCCGCACCTATCTCCAGAACGAGGCCTCCTAAACCTCCTAAACCTCGTTCTAGCTTTTGTGCTCACGCTGCCTCATGGCCACTTCCTGATTACATGGTTGGGAATTACGGAAACAGCGTAACTTGCTGAGCTACAATGTGTCTGTAACTCCCGTAGAACTGAATAGTAGTTACGTAAACTATGGGAGTTATGGAAACAGCAAAGCGCAGCGAGTTACATTGTTTCCGTAACTCCCGACCATGTCTCGACCATTCATTCAGAAACTGGCCAGGCGGCAGCGTGAGCATAAAAAGCTAGAATGAGGTTTTGGTGGACCCGTTTTAGAGATAGGTGAGGGTCCCAGATGTGGGCCCTACATCTATCTGACATTTATGACATATCCTGTAGATATGTCATAAATGTCCCTCTTCGGAAAACCCCTTTAAGGATTGGCTTTTCTACAATCATTACAGCTCATAGTTTACATAATAAATGAGCATTTAACAGACCATGTAGAATTTACAAGTAATTCTTGAGTTCTCTTTTAGTTGTTTGGGTAGTTATGGGAACAAGGCATTTTTCCATTCATGTATACTAACAGAAAACAATACAATGTTTGTTGCGTGCAAGAAATAAAAAGTATTTCTGGTTCAAATCTAAATACAAAATCCGCAATCTAGACCTCACATTTTTCCAGTCCTGGTCTGTGCTTTTTGTGCTGAATGACAGATGCCTTTTTAAACATTTAACCTTCCCATATTTTCCAGATCTTAGGCACGCAAAGGGCCTGAACACATGCCCTTGTAAAACAAACTCAGGGACAAAACACATAGCACAGACGGTACCACTTCAAAACTCGTTTTTCATCATCTGTTGTATCAGGTGACACTTGAACGTCATTAGTCTGTTTTTATTTTCTCATTTACATCAATTTGATGACAATTTTTTAAAAAAATTTTATCCTTTTTTTTTTATAGGTCACTCTTTTAGGATCAGTATGTCATTTAGTGTGGTTTCTTTTATATCTACTTAATATGATCAGAGTAAAAGCATGTATATTATACAGAGATGCCCCAAAGCTAATCCTTACACGAGAGAAACTTGAAACAAGTAAATGCAGCTATTAAGACATGCTAAATCGGCTACTTTTTAGTCCTTCCTTATTTAAAGTGCAGCGCCACATTGCACCATCAGAAACTGAGCAGCATGATTTTTTTTTTTATCTCTGAGCTCGGCATTTCAAAAATCCTTCAAGTGGCAATCTCCTGATGATTATAGACTTCTTTTACATCTGCATTTACACCACTGTGTCTGTTAGGGTATGTGCCCACGATAACGTCAATTACGGCTGAAATTATGGAGCTGAAATCAGGAGAAAACAGCCCCTGCATTTCAGACGTAATTGCTCGTACTTGCGTTTTGCGGGGCGTCTTTTACGGACGTAATTTGGAGCTGTTCTTCATTGGATTCAATGAAAAACGGCTCCAATTAGGTCCCAAGAAGTGTCCTGCACTTCTTTGACGAGGCTGTTATTTTACGCGTCGTCTTTTGACAGCGACGCGTAAAATTACAGGTCGTCGGCACAGTACATCGGCAAACCCATTGAAATGAATGGGCAGATGTTTGCCGACGTATTGGAGCCGTCTTTTCAGGCGTAATTCGAGGCATAAAACGTCTCCATTACGCCTGAAAATAGGTCGTGTGAACCCAGCCTTATTGTTAGTGGGTTAGCACTGCTGTTTTTTTAATATAATTCTTTAGCAAATCTAACTAGAATCCGCAGGAAATCTGCAGCGACTAATCTGCAACAAGTCGTACAGCTTTTTGCTTGCGGATTTCCATTTGTGGAAAATAAAAAAGCATACTTCGTTTAGGCCCCCTTCACATTGCATTATTGGCCTACAATTTATTGTGTATGTCGGGAAAGCTCACGATATACACGATAAACAAGAGAATTCTTTTGATCTGTGTCGGACTGGTATATATATATATATATATATATTTTTTTAAGGATGGAATAATGTAGTAGAGTACGCTATTTCATCCTGAGGGATCCCACGAAAAAAATGGATACCGCACGGTATACATATTTCAACATGGGAGCCTATGGGTAACTGATGCTACTGTATGACATCTATCACAGCTATACGTTAAATGTATATCTCGATAAACTCCTGACATCACTATCCATATATGGACAGTGACGTCAGGAGATTCTCCAGAGCCAGAATCCCCGGCCTGAGCTTTTCCGGCACTCAGACAGGGGACTCCAACTTTTCAAACCTTCTGAAGTCGACAGTGAGGTCAGGAGCTTTCAGAGCGCCAGAGTCCGTGGGCCGAGTACAAGTAGATGCTCTGCCCCGGGACTCCGGCCATGGGAAAGCCAGTGACATCACTGTCAATATATGCTTAGTGACTTCAGGAGTTTTCCCAGGGCCAGTCCCCAGAAGAGCTTTGGGCTATTGTTGGAGGTGTACGTCGGGAATCTTCCCGATGTACACCTCCGAAGAAAGGCCGAAACGTGATCTGTATGGGGCCTTGCCAATCCCCTGGTACACCCAATGTGACACTTCTCTGGTCCTTCACCGGTCTCTGTTCACCTGGCTCCAGCGATGATGTGTCAACATATGTGACCGCTGCAACCTATGATTGGCTTTAGTGTTCACGTGTTAAGACGACAAGAGACCAGCGGGATTTCCTGAGAGTGGCAGGGAATTCGTAAAGTGAGTATACTGCTTTTTATAATTTTAAACTAAATCCATACCTGTGGATCTTACTTTGGATCCGCAGATAATTCGCAGCAAAATCCGCAACAATGTGATTTAATTGGCTATTTTAATTTTTACTTTTCTATTGAAGTCAATAGGGAAAATTGACAACAAATCCGTACTCATACTACAACAGGAATGTGTAGTGTTACACAGAGGGACAGAAACTTATTAAGGTTTGTGACCCCATGCCATCTACAACTGTACAAATTTGTCAGTGGAGTCTCATGGGATTGTATCTCATGACAATTCATAACTAAATGACTGTAGCTAGTGTGTTACCATGTACAAGGTGTTCTTTTCATCAATGGTATGTTTCCATATATATGGCTTACTTTGACAAGATAGAAATCTGGGTGGTGGCCGATCTATGACAACTACCACAAATTTTTTTTTAATATGTTAAAGATGTTAGTGTTTTATTAAAAACGTTTGGATTAATTTGTGTGTTTGTGTGTTACTTTTTCTTATTTTTACACTTTTTCTTCCCTATGGGGGCTGCCATTTTTTTTTCCATTTCTGTATGTGTCGATTAACGACACATACAGACATGGAATACGGCAGCTCCAGTCCCATAGGGACTGCGAACGGGGCCCGTTCCATCCACTTCAATGTACGCCGTCTGTGTGGGAACGGCGCATGCGCCGCTCCCACACAGTCCAATTTGAAATGCGCGCCGTCCGGCGCCATTTTCCTGTGGACCGGAAGTCGCGGCCGGACAGTAAGATTACTACTTCCGGTCGCGGCTTCCGGACTTGTGCACTTGGACCAGCGGCAGCAGACGGAGCGGACGGGCCGGAGGGAGCCGCGGCGGCAGGAGCAGGTAAGAGATTTCTATGTATGTTCGTGTTTGTGTGTGTTTACTACTGTATGTAAACCTACTACACTGAGTGTTAGCTCAAAAAATGGCGACACACAGTGTAGGAGGTTAGACCGTTCAATCCCCTCGTTTATCCCGGCACTAGCCAGGATAAAGGAGGGGGGGATGCTGAGAGCTCACTAGAGCGAGGGCTTTTTACCCAATTTTGCAGCATAAAGCAATGTGGTTGCTTTACCACATGCAATGCTGCAATTTTGGGAATGGCTCCACCTAGTGACCAGCAATGGGAAATATTATAAATTAGAATCCAATTGAATCCAATTTATAATATTTCCTGACTCGTGAAAAAAATAAAATAAATTAGAACAATGTTTAATCACCTATATTTAAGTTCTTATAGCAACATCGGCACCCCGCTACGCGATTGCGGGGGCCGATTGTTGCGGGGGGGTGATTGCTATGGCAAATGGAAGCCTAACAAAGGCTTCCTATCTGCCATTACGTTAGCCGATTAGGCCCCGCCCGGAGGCGGAGCCTGATCGGCTTGCTGTCAGTGAACAACTGACAGTTCTAATACATTGCACTACATGGGTAGTGCAATGTATTAGAACATCATACAAACAGTTGGACCTTCAAGTCCCCTAGTGGGACTAAAGAAAAGTGTAAAAAAAAAGTGTAAAAAAAGTAAAAATAAAAGTTGTAAAAATACAATAAAAGTTTCAAATAATAACACAAAACACAATCGCCCTTTTTCCTTTATCAAGTCATTTATTATTGAAAAAAATAATAAAGCCATACATATTTGGTATCGCTGCGACCGTAACTATAAAAATATTATGTTATTTATTCCGCACAGTGAACGCCGTAAAAAAAAACTAAAAAATACTGACATAATTGCTATTTTTTGGTCACTTTGTCTTCCAAAAATTGAAATAAAAAGTGATCAAAAAGTCGCATGTACCCAAAAATGGTACCTATAAAAACTATAACTCGTCTCGCTAAAAATAAGCCCTCATACAGCTCCTTCAACGAAAAAATTAAAACCGTTATGGCTCTCACAACAAGGCGAAAGAAAAAATCCATTCTCTTTCCAAAGGTTATTTTATTGTGCAAAAAGTTGTAGAACATAAAAAAGTTCTATAAATTATGTATCGTCGGAATTGGACTGACCTGCAGAATAAAGGTAACATGTCATTTATAACGCGTGGTGAACGCTGTATAACAAGAATTAAAAAAATAATGTCAGAATTGCTGTTTTTTGGTCACCTTGCCTCCCAAAAAAAAAAGGATAACAAGTGATCAAAAAGTCGCATGTACCCCAAAATGGTACCAATAATAACTACAGCTCGTCCCGCAAAAAAAACAGCCCTCATACCACTACGTCTATGAAAAAATAAAATTAGTTAAGGCTCCAATAAGCCAGGAAATAAAAATATGCAGTTGTGCCGGCCCGAGGGGAACGTTTCTTCTGTTTCAAGTGGCGAATTATTAAGGCCCCTAAAATTAGGGAACCAGGAAGGGGAGGGCCCAAACATATCTGCTGGAAGCGAGGGTGCCGGTATTATACCAGGACAACACTTCTCAGCAAAATTCCTCAAACTGCAAAGGTGCGGAGTGTGGACCAAAAGGGGGATAAGAAAGGACACAGTTTATCAGTGCGACACCGGCCTGTGCAGAAAGGGTTGTGTCACAGCGTAACACACATCTATGGATTATTTTATTGTTTTTGTTTACCCCATTATTATACCACCTGACTATGCCCCTTATATACTCCGCCCGGCTTACATGTACCCCCACATTATAAACGAAAACACCAGTAAGACTCAATACAAGACTACTACAAGCAAAATCCACACTCCAAAAGCCAAATGGCGCTACCTCCCTTCTGAACCCTACAGTGTGCCCAAACAGCAGTTTACTTCCACATATATGGCATCGCCATACCCGGGAGAACCCTTTTAACAATTTTTGGGGTGTGTGTCTCCAGTGGCACAAGCTGGGCGCCACATATTGGCATATCTATAGAAAAAAATCCAATTTTCACTCTGCAACATCGAGTGCACACCAATTTCTGCCAATCACCTGTGGTGTTAATATGCTCACTACACCCCTAAGTGAATACCTTGAGGGGTGTAGTTTCCAAAATGGGGTCACTTCTGGGGGGGGGGGATCCACTGTTTTGGTCCCACAGGGACTTTGCAAATGCGACATAGCGCCCAGAAACCAATCCAGCAAAATCTGTACTCCAAAAAACAAATGGCGCTCCTTCCCTTCTGAGCCCTACTGTGTGCCCAAACAGCAGTTTATGACCACATATGTGGTAATGCCGTACACAGGAGAATTTGCTTTACAAGTGTTGTGGTGCTTTTTTTCATTTATTTGTTGAGAAAATGAAACATTTTCAGCTAAAACTACGTCTTATTGAAGAAAAAGGATTTTCACTGCCCAATTCTAATAAAATCTATGAAACACCTGTGGGGTCAAAATGCTCACTACACCCCTAGATGAATTCCTCAAGGGGTGTAGTTTTGTGAATGGAATCACTTTTGGGGAGTTTCCACTGTACTGACACCTTAGGAGCTTTGCAATAGTGACATGCTGTCAAGAAACCAATCCAGCAAAATCTGTGCTCCAAAAGCCAAATGGCGCTCCTTCTCTTCAGATCCTTGCCGTGTGCCCAAACAGCAGTTTATGACCACAAATGGGGTATTGCCGTACTCCAGAGAAGTTGCTTTACAAATGTTTTTTTTTTTTATTCCTTTATTTGTTGAGAAAATGAAAAATTTTGAGCTAAAGCTACGTCTTATTGGAAAAAAAGTATTTTTTTTTATCTTCACTGCCCAATTCTAATAAAATCTATGAAACCCCTGTGGGTTCAAAATGCTCACTACACCCCTAGATGGATTCTTCAAGGGGTGTAGTTTCCTAAATGGAGTCACTTTTTTGGTGTTTTCACTGTTTTGGTCCCTTAGGGGCTTTGCAAATGCGACGTGGTCTCCGCAAACCATTCCTGCTAAATTTGAGCTGCAAAAACCAAATGTCGCTCTTTCCCTTCTAAGCCCTGCCGTGTGTCCAAACAACCGTTTATTACCACATGTGGGGTACTGTTTTACTCGGGAGAAATTGCTTTACAGATGTAGTGGTGCATTTTCTCCTTTTAGCCCTTGTGGAAATTAGAAAAAATTAGCTAAACCTACATTTTCTTTGAAAGAATGTAGATTTTCATTTTCACGGCCTACTTCCAATAATTTCTCCAAAAAACCTGCGGGGTCAAAATGCTCACTATACCCCTAGATAATTTACTCAAAGGGTATAGTTTCCGAAATGGGGTCACTTTTGGGGGATTTCCACTGTTTTGGCGCCGCAAGAGCCTTTCAGACCCGACATGGTGCCTAAAATATTTTCTAATAAAAAAGGAGGCCCCAAAATCCTCTAGGTGCTCCTTTGCTTCTGAGGCCTGTGCTTCAGTCAATAAGTGCACTAGGGCCACATGTGGGGTATTTCTAAAAACTGCAGAATCTGGGCAATAGATATTGATTTGTGTTTCTCTGGTAAAACTTTCTGTGTTACAAAAAGAATAGATGAAAAATTTATTTCTGCAAAAAAAAAAAGAAATTTGAACATTTCACATCTACTTTGCCTTAATTCCTGTGAAACATCTAAAGTGTTAAGAAACTTTCTAAATGCTGTTTTGAATAGTTTGAGGGGTGAAGTTTTTAAAATGGGGTGACTTATCGAGGGTTTCTAATATATAAGGCCCTAAAATCCACTTCACAACTGAACTGGCCCCTGTAAAAATAGCCTTTTGAAATTTTCTTGAAAATGTGAGAAATTGCTGCTAAAGTTCTAAGCCTTGTGATGTCATAGAAAAATAAAAGGATGTTCAAAAAACAATGCCAATCTAAAGTAGACATATGGGGGATGTTAATTAGCAACAATTTTGTGTGGTATTACCATCTGTCTTACAAGCAGATACATATAAATTTAGAAAAATGCTAATTTTTGCAATTTTTCGCTAAATTTTGGTGTTTTTCACAATTAAATACTTAATGTATCGAGCAAATTTTGCCAGTAACATAAAGTCCAATGTCTCACGAGAAAACAATCTCAGAATCGCTTGGATAGGTAAAAGCATTCCGAAGTTATTACCACATAAAGTGAAACATATCAGATTTGAAAAAATTGGCTGCGTCCTGAAGGCCAAAACAGGCTGTGTCCTGAAGGGGTTAAAGAACATGAATGAAAACACACTAGTTTATATACATCACACCTAATTCAGAAATCTTGAAAATAGAGCATTACATGTACATTGCTTGTGTTTCATATTTTGTTAATACAAGTTTACCAAGGGTTTTATGTGCAAATAATATCAGCTATCCTTTCTAGTAAAAATATGTGGCAATGTAAGAAAGTATAGATAAAAATCCCCAAAATGTAGATATTAGCTTTATATGAAACAGATTCCAGAGTTGAGTCAGTATCTCCACCCAAGCTGTGAATCATAAATTCAGGTTTGGATTCTGGCTGAGGTAAAGCAAACCTGCAGAATACATATACGGTATATACTGGGTACTACACTAAAGAGCCAAGAATCCTCTCTATAATCCAATTAACCTCCAAAACGAGAGAACTATATCATATTGCCCTGTATGAAATAATATAACATCTAAACATCTTAAAAGGAAAAAACTAAAGGCTAAAAACATATAAAGAATATTTAGTAGATTTAATAAGAGAATTTCTGCTTATAGCAGAATGGGTTTTTTTTAATATAACTTTACTTCTCCTATTTAAACTGATAAATCATTGCATCACTTAATTTATAAATTAGAAATTCTAACTTAAATGCTATGTACACCTTATACATTTTTATAAATAAAAAACAAAAAACACAATTTCAATAAGTGTGTTCGGTGCAACTTTCGAAATACTTTTTATTAAAAATTATTTTTACTTAAAAATAATTTTTGCTGAGACCTGAATCCGTCAGGTCAGCGACACAGACGGGTTCCGTGACAGGGTGTTATGAACTTAGATGTGATCGGCAACAGATCGATCCTGCATGTCAGAGACAGACAGGACCTGCTGACACTGAACCCGTCCGTGCTGCTGACCTGATGGATACAGGTTTCAGCGCAAGATACAACTGTTCTATATACAGGATACAAAGCAGCTGTATCTCGAAAACGAAAAATTATTTTTAATAAAAAGTGTTTAGAAACTTGCACTAAACTGATAGACATTTTTATTTAAAAAAAACACAATTTCAATGGTGTACTTAGCCTTTAATAATAGCTTAGAAACGTGATGTGCAATAAAAATCAAGACCAAATGTTAAGAACCTACATTTCATGTTAGCAAGAAGCCTTCAATATATAATGACAATAAAAATAAGTAAGGAAATAAAAGTAAATACATTGTATCTCTAACGCCGGATCACTGATATCAATATCTGTCCCTGAGAACTGTTCACAAGCTACTGCAGCAGACCCTTACACGGCGTGTAAGAAACACGACACTGAACAAATAAGGAAGCTGCAGTGGTGAGTATTTCGCGTGTTCACTTGCCGCAGAGAATTGTATTATTGGTCACGCGGAACACCGACACAGCGGTCTCTTTTGCGGCGTGCAAAATACACGCCATGCACTATTATAATACCAAATAGCTCAATGCAATAAAAATAAACATTCAACAAGCCCATTCTATATTGAGATCTAGTTTGGATGATACCTAAGAAAAAATTAAGTGACAAAAAGCAACTAACTTAATCAATTACTGTATATTCATGAAATAAATGAAGAGTTCAAGTAGTTAGGCTGGTTAAATATATTGGGGACATCCAGCCTATTGGTCCCTAGGGTAAAAATCAAATAATTACCCATGCCTATGTTTTAATTATGTTCTATTGAATATTTCAGGATATTTTATTAAAAGTATATTTTTGAATCGCTTTTTACCATTTTTTTCCCTTCCCAATCTAAATATGATTCTTTTTGGTGGCTGATTTAAAAATGAATACACTATAACAACACATGTTAAATCAATAATAAATTACTGTAACTCTTTTAAGTAATACAATTCTAATACTACCTACTACACTGAAGAATAATCATACTCATTTGCTTAATATTCTCAACACATGAGCTTCAGACAGGATTTTTTTTAAGGGGGGGGGGGGGCTTGTTCTACTGAACTCACACCGCCAACTTTTTTGTGGGTCATTTGTCTTCTTTTTACAGTATGTGTGTTTTATAAAACAATTTTGCTATCTAATAAAGACTTATATAACATTGTCCCTTGACTTGACTAATTATTTGCACCCATGACAGATGACATGGTAACACTACGTTTCTTCCTCCTATCCCCCACCAAATTATTCCTACCTTGCTAACCTTTTACATGTACTACTTCATGCATTTTTCCATAGAGTCATTTAGGGGTTAGTGATAGTTTTCCTCTAATATTCCTAGAGGTCAAAAGCAGTTTAGTGGTTAATACCTAATGCCTCTAGTGGTCCTGGTTAGGTATGGGTTATTATATAATATCCCTGGAGGTCAAGGGTGATTTAGTGGTTAACACTTAATATTATTATAGTAATATAATTATATAGTATATTATTGTAAAGTTTAGCACGGTAATGGGGTTACTGGCGACAGTCTAGGGCAGGAAAGTGTACCCATAATTAAATAGGTTCAGAATTCTTTATAGGGTCAGGCTCTGAATTTCTCATAGAGACTCCAAATGTTTTGCTTTCTTTCATACAATGCTAACCTGTCACCTCTCCTGACATGTCTGTTTTAGTAAACAATTGTATTCCCCATGAAATAATTCTGGAGCATCTGTTCTTAGAAGTCTGCATCGTACCTTTCCTTTGCTATTCCTCTGTCAAATTTATGAATAAATTGACAACTGGGTGTTACCCTACACAGGCTGAGACTGTCCAATCAGTGCTGACAGCGTGAGACTGTGTAGGGACACGCCCCTTTGACAAGGTTAATCGTAACACCTTGTTGTCAATTTATTCATAAACTTCTAGAAGGAATAACAGAAGAACGGCACAACGCAGAGCTCTGAGAAAATATGCTCCAGAATTGTTATTTCACAGGGAATACAAGTATTCTGTCTGCGTGCAGCTGCCACTAGAGGGAGCTCACTGCACGTGGATTGATGCAGCTCTCATTAAATTCTATTATAAAGTAGTATGCAGTAACAGCGTTATTTCATTTATATCATTGCTTTCTACTGAACTGTTTATAGGACTTTTCCAGGAAGATGAGGCCCTGTGCACTTTTAAGTATTATTTAATTTTATTTAACCAAAATGTTACCAAAATTCTGGCTGCTCTGATCATAATATATCTTTATAATCGGTCCGAGCTCTGTTTTTTTTTTTTTTTTGGAGAACATTTTTGCTTCCCTTCACACAGCTATGCTGTTAAATGATAGAATTCTGTCTGCAGCTGCCTGCCATTAGGGGGAGCTGACAGCATTCTGATTTATTATTGAATTCTATGGGAACTGTTTAAATCTGTATATGTAAGCTTCCCCCCACTGGTGGCTACAGGCAGACAGAATGCAGCTGCAGTAATGATGCCAGTAAGTACGGCTTATAACCGCTGACCAGTAAGTACGGCTTGTGACCGCTGACCAGTAAGTACGGCTTGTGACCGCTGAGACCAGTGATTGGCTGCAGTGATCATGTCATCGTCGCTGGAATGTAAACAAAGACCGGCTGGAGTCCACCAGAGCATTGACGTGGGGAATTTAACAGGTGAGTAATGTTTTGTTTTATTATTTCATCACATTTTCTGCAGCCATTTTTTTAACTCTTGGAAAACCACTGTAAGCATTTACAGAGGTTTTCCTATAATTAAAGGGGGGAAACTGCCGTTATTTCACAGCTCTGTATCAAACCAATGAAATATTTCCGAGAGGCCCAAGAGAGAAACAGTTTTTGCTGTTTACATATCAGCTGCTGGGAAGCAAGGAGCCTACACACTTTTCTGCTCATTATTCCTGCCCCTGGCTTCAGGATCACAGGGGAATATCTCATATGGTCTCCATTTTTATTCATTTGCCTTTAATTCTTTCTCTATGCTATTATAATATTTAAGTGTGAGTGATGACCTTGTGAGTAGAGTATAAATGAAAATGTCATGAACTATGGGCCGAGCACGGCTTTACACAAACTATTCTTAACATTAGCTATAGGGCTTGTCCATACGTGACGTGCTGCGTATTTTCCATCCAGAATTAGCAAATCTCATCCACGCGATGCGTAAAATTTCCGTGCAGAAATTCACCTGTGGTGCGTATTTTTCGTATGTCAATTCCTGCTGTGGAAAGTGGAATGAATTTCTGCGTTTTTCAGGTTAGATATCATCATCTCCCAGCATTGAAAAAAAACGCAGCAAAGTCCGCACCATTTTTTGTAGTAAAAAATGCAGATTTTTCCGCAGCGGAATGTCTGCTAGTTTTAACGGAAATGCTGCAGAAATTTTCTGCAGCAATTCCGTTACGTGTGGACAAGCCCATACAGTATGTCTGCCTCTCTGTTATCCCTTGTCCACTTATTATACTATCTTATGTTCATTATGTAAGTTATACCTTGAGGTTATTTGACTTAGATTTTAATACAGTAGAGTTCTTGGAAACAACATGTAAGGTGATATGCTTCATTCAAATGTCACTCAGTTATGAGTGCACATGTTAAAAAATGATATATGACCCATTTAAGCTGACTAACATTTAAGTAATATACATATTAAACACTTTAATACCTTGGGGTATAAGACAAATTTTGGTTTCAATTCATATAATAAAAAATAAGTAATGTCCAGAGAATTTTTTTTTATCAGAAACCCAAATTACCCGACTATTACAAATAATTGATGAATCCCTTATTAGTATTATGATATTAAGAAAGTTATTCCACTTGACTATAATGCAATACAGTACAAATAGTTCAATAAAAGATTATATGTGGCGATTGAATTCAAAGGAATTTCTGGATTCTCAGGAATATTCACTAAGAGATCTTTCACATTACTATTAAGCTCTGTCTATCTCTCTTCCGTCAGAGGAAGAGATGAACAAGAGTCCAAACGGAAATCATCGCTTCTTTTAGAATTACCATGGATTTCAATGGTAATTCTTTTGTTTCAGATGCTTTCCATCTGCCTCCGTTCACTAGGTTTTTGTTTTTCACGGAAGCAAAAGTGTTGCAGACTGCACTTTTGCTTCCATCGAAAAAACGGAAACCTAGCGAACGGCGGCAACCTGAAAGCATCTAAAACAAAAGAATTACCATTGAAATCTATGGTAATTCTAAAAGAACTGTTGCCTTCTGTTTGGACCCTCGTTCCTCTCTTCCTCTGACAGAAGAGAGATAGACGGAGCTTAGCGGTAGTGTGAACTTAGCCTTAGCAGCATGGCTGCATGGGACGGTCAAATTACAACAGTCTGAGTTAGGGGATCATTAAAAAAAGACAAGTTGATGTAAATGGAAACCCCATTCTACCGTCTGCTGAGCCAAAGCAGAGAAAATGTTACATTTTATTATCGGAATTGTACTTTTGAAGGGGTTGCAAATAATAACTATATATCAGAAAAATGCTTTTTATGTACTTCCTTAATATATTATTTTTCAAAAGTTGCTAAAAAAAAATGTACAATTCAAGAACTAAAACATTTATTATTTTTAACTGCAAAGATTCAACTGCACAAACACATAAGCTTCATGTCAATGTCTAAAAAGAGAAAAATGTTCAACTAATGTTTTGCTTATATGGGAAGCCTGTGTAAACTCCATAAAAGTTTAAAATGGTTAGTGATACTCATATCCATGGAAGACTTTGTTCACATCTGCGTTGGGGTCCCGTTCTGACGTTTCCGCCAGAACGGGACCCTGAGCAGACACAAACTGACACCTCCGTTTCCATCACCATCGATTTCAATGGTGACGGAGCCGGTGCCGCTGATTTCCGTTTGTCTCTGTTGTGAACCGGATCCGTCGTTTTGCCGGAACCAATAGCGTAGTCGACTACGCTATTGCTTCTCTATTGCTTCCGGCAAAATGACTGGTCCGGTGCACAACAGACACAAACGGAAACCACGGTCACCAGCTCCGTCACCATGTGTCAGTTTGTGTCTGCTCAGGCTCCCTTTCTGATGGAAACCTCCAATGGAACGTCAGAACGGGACCCAACGCAGATGTGAACAAAGCCTTCCATGGATATGAGTATCACTAACCATTTTAAACTTTTATGGAGTTTACACAGGCTTCCCATATAAGCAAAACATTAGTTGAGCCTAAGTGACAATATTAGGCTGGGTTCACACCTGCGTTCGGTTTTCCATTGTTCTGCTCTGTCAGAGGAGCAAAACTACGGAAATACCAGAGCACCGGTACCATTGCACGACGGGCACCACTGGTGGCCGACGTGACCTATTGACTTTAAAGGGTTCCCAACGGGTTTCCGTCGGAGTGTTTGTCTTTTTACAAGAAACAATAGCAAAGCATGCTGTGCTAATGTTTCCGGTATTTTTTGGCCAGATCTGCGACGGAAGCCCCGAATGGAGCCTCCAATGAAGATGCGAATGAGGCCTAACATGGTGAAGAGAATTTTCATACTCCACAGTTTTAGAAAGAAAATGCTCACATTAGTCATGATGATATAATGAATTACGATTGTATATTTTTACCATGTATAATTTAAACTACAAAAATAAGGTTAGAATTGTACACTTATTTTTTTCATCTTAATTATGTTCTTGTTTTAGGTTGACGTTTTGCAGGGCTACAGAACCAATTACTAGTTTTCCATATAGTTATGGTCAAGTTACAATATTTTCAATTTACAATAGTCTTCCCGAAAAAAAATTAATATTGCAACTCAACAGACCCCTGTACAATGAAATTGCAGCTTCGTATTATGTAAGAGACTTCAAAAGAATGTTTGGCCATAACTATGGCCAGACTGGCACCACATCAGACCTTACATGTGAATGTTAATTTGTGTCCTGTACTTTTGGAGTGCAGCGGTCATAAGTCTAAGTATAGATCCCTGTAAAAATGACATGACTGGAGATGGTTCCACATGAGCGGAGACGGCAAGTCTGTCTTCCATCAGTGACTCTGACTACAGACAAGTAGCATTGGATTGTTTGCGGAGGAGATTATGCCTCATTTAAGGCACTAATATTTTTGGAACTTTTCAAAGGCCACAAATAAAAAAGCGGCGGAAAGTTCCTTTAATCCAAACAAGTAAACCAGTGGAAATGATTGAATAATGGTGCAATAATGTCTGAATAAAATGTCTTTTGAACTATAAAAAACAATACATGCTGACATGCACGACAATGCAGCAAATGTGTGCTTGTGTAGATGGGCAAGAGGAAAAGTGTGTGCGTACGTAGTAAAGGCAGGGTGTAGTGGAAGGAAGTTTGTGCTGAAATATTAATATCAAAGCAAATCGCTGGAAGGCATGAAAGTGCAGGAAAATAAGCACATTAGCCTTTGGCCCTGTTCTTAAAAAGAACATGGTTACCCTAATAATAATATTAATTGTAGACAGATGCAGAAATATTTAGTCATTTAACCATGCAAAGAGACAATTTATCACATTGACAAAGAGAAAACAAACATAAAATGTCAGTGATCAGCCATGGAGTTTATGATAGTTTACGGGCATTGTGTTCTGTTCACACTGGTGCCATGGTTCCATTCTGACGGGCAGAACAGAGTATTCTGCTGTGCTATTCTGACTCGTAAAAGAAAAATGGAAACCCACAGATTGCAGCTGATCCCTAGGGTTCGTAATTACGAGCACGGCCGGGCACGGCCGGCCACGGGCAGCCGGCCGCTTTTTCTAGCCGTGCTCCCATTATAAAGCATAGCAGCACGGCCCATAAAATGAAAAAAATAGAACATGTTCTATTTTTTTAACGGCAAGGGCACCTTCCCGTGAGAAAACGGGAAGGTACCCGTGACTAATAGAAGTCTATGTGCCGTTATTGCGGGTCGTAATTACGACCCGCAATAACGGGTGTTTTTACGGTCGTGTGCATGAGGCCTATAACCCGGTACTAAAAGTACCTATGCAAGAACACCCATGCTTTTTATGTGGTAATCGGTTTATTCAATATATTTCTATTTTTTAATTATTACAAAACCCAGTTATACAGTATTACACCAATAATATTTTTGTGAATACGGGGGTGAAGTTCACCCACTTTTTTTTTTTACCTATCAAGACATGTATTGCAACATACCCATAGTTTTCTTGTGTGCGGACGTATGTAAAAAGTGTGCCCTTATAGTACACATTCGACAGATACATTAATTTTACATTACAAAGCATGGTTGACTAAGCTTTTCAGAGCTGCTAGAAATGTATAGTTTACATTTTAATAATGGAAGTTAATGTCAGACGGGTATGCATGGGTTTAAAAAGTTTACATTTAGATCAGTCTGAAGAAATAAAGCAGAAAAAAACTGGAAAAAGCATCAATCAAAAAACGATACAGTTGGCACACTGTAGCATCCTATTTTGCAGTATACCGTTTGATTTTTAACAATCAAACAGTGGGTATATGTTTACAGCCTTTTTTTTTTTTTGCAGTATACTTTGAAAAAAATAAAAAATAAAATTGTCCCTAAACATGGTGTGAAAGAGTCTAAGGTAAGGCCTCATGCACACAGCCAGGTGCATTAAGCCTGTACAGTTTCGTACTGCGGACCAGTGAGTCTCTGGACGGCACTATATTGTCCCCTAGAACAATGCTTTTAGGAGAGAATACCTCCATACTACCTCAGGTGATGGAACTGCCATTTATGTTCTCCATGTGGAGTGAAATCAGGCAGCTTGAGCTGTATTGCAGTAGATCTGGTCTACAGATGGGGTTCATTCTCATGTGGAGACTGTTTGGCGTATAGGTATAGGATACACTCCTCCACTTTCCATGATTCAACAAATGATAAAGAGTTTAAAAATGGTTTACCACATCACGTGTAGGACAAGGGCAGTTATATATTTTGCAATATACCCGTGTGAATTAATTTATGTAGAGATGACCACAAAATGGTTGAGGGTGCGTGCTCTTGAGGAGCAGACAAAGAAACAAATGTTGAAAAACTAAAAGCAATTCCTAGCTGTTTCTAGCCATCCATGACTGTAATCCGAAGGGCTTTAAAATACATGGTATTGACCGGGTCTGCGTTTCACCTTTAGAATGGAATAAAGCCGTTAGCTTCAAGTCCTGTCTTTAATAAAATGTGGCAATATTTTATTTTTTCACTAAGGGATTTATATATTTTTTTTATTGTTTATGATTTACTAATTTATTCTTTTCTGTCTATAGTGTAGATCTTGTGCGACCTTCACCTCTGTGCTGTTTCCTAATATGAAAAGATCTAGAATTTGGACCGGTGGATGACAACAGTGATTACTAGAGAAGAATTAATTTTAGTGGGAGGCCCTTACCCTTTAATGTGTATTATTTGATGCCGCTATTTTTTTGTATAATTATACAATAGATTGTTATCAATTTATACCCATATCTGAATGTACAGGTTACTTTTATGTGTAATGTATGAGAAAAAAATCTCCTTCAACATATGATATTTTACACTTGTTTGTTTCACATATTTTTATTTATTTATTCTTTTGCTTCTTTTCTTGTCACTTTTTTTTTTAAATATATTTTTGCATCGTATGAATTGTATGTTTTTCACTTATTTCTGGTATAATATATACATCCATATACTTATATCTGCAAATTATATACTTAGCACTTTCCAATTTATTTATACAGTACTGAAATATACCTCAGATCTCTTTCCCCAGATTGCTTTTTGTTCTTCAGCTCTTACTTGAGATTAACGACTTTCCTGAAATATGTTTCGGATTTGATTTGGTTGAATTGGCCGTCAGATGTAATGATTTGTATACAGTGGATAAGGGGCATATATAGCACTTACTAATATACTGTGTCTAAAAGTTCTGCCCCGTTTTATTTAATCTTGAACTGTCACCCCCCAGGTATACTCCCCGAGCAGCCCCTCTACTCTCATCCAGAAAATGGCCACTAATGGAGGGACACATGGTGTTACCGCATCCATCAGCATCTCCTATTGTAATGCAATGCATCTACACTCATTTCCTGGTCCGCGAGTGCAGATGATAGTGATATACGAAGCTTTCATCTGCGCTTGCGCACCAGGAAACTAACGCAGGTGCAGTGCATTAGAATAAGAGACGCTGATTGGCGGAGGCGCTTTAAGTGGGCCTTCATCAGCGGCCATTTTTAGGATGAGAATGGAGGGGCTGCCCGGGAAGGAGATGTGGATAACGGGGCGACGCTTCATAATGACATAAAATGGGGCAGAACTTAATAGGGGAAATATATTAAGACTGGCGGTACAAACTTCAGTCTTAAAACTAATTTACATCAGCAGAAAATGCGTCAAATTTATTTAGAGGTGCACACCTCTTAATACATTTGGCGCATCTTTGGCTGCCTGTTTAACAGAAATGCAAATCTATACCTGCTATGAAAAGGTGTAGATTTGTGGCATAACTTACGCCAGTTCCTGGCTTAAATTGTGATAAACTTGTTGTTTTGGTGGTTGCCCTATCCCCTTATGCTAAACCCCACCTCCTTTTCTCTCCACTTTCGGAAAGTGTTGGGTAAAGTAAAAATACACAAATGTATGCGCAACTGTGGAGTATGAAAACATTTGCAACTTTTTTTTAACGATGCGAAACTGGCGTAAACCTTTTACAAAAATATACTGTCCTGAGGCAAATTGTAATATCGGTGCGGGTCAGCAGGGTCTGTTCACTTTAATGTTTACCTACACAGTGTAGTGTACTATACCCCCCCCCCCCTTCTATAATATTTGTAACTTGTTCCTGGTCCTGTTTTTGGTGAGCTCATCATTTCCTCAGTATATTTCTACCCCCTAGTTTTTAATCTTGCTTGCCTCCTGTCAAAGCTAGTGTGTAGCAAAACACACGTCAAGGTGTGCTATTCCCTTTGTCGCACCTACCCTGTTACCATATTAAGGGGTGAGTGACTGAGTTTCACAGATAGCAATTTGTAGAATTTGGTGCTGTCCATATTTATTATCCCTGCATATTGTTATATTGTGCATTGGCATAGGACACCATTACCATAATTTATGTATATAGCATTTGGACTAACTCTCTAGAGGGGCCCCTTGTTATACATCGGGGTACACATCTATTTATACTGCTGAGTGCTGATATTCTTTGTGCATATTATGTGTACTATATCTAATTGTATACAGAGACCCCGTGTTATGTATTGGGGTAAACACCTATTGCTGGGTTATTTTGTTCCCTCATAATACACAAGTGTTTTGTACACAATATATAGTCAGATATTTTTCTATATTCTGTGTAGTCAGATAGTAGGATATTAAGTTGTTACATCCCATACATGAGTGTTTGTGAACGGCTTGGTTAGGCATCATGGTTTTGTTGTCCATACCATTGTAGTGGATGGGCCATACCATCTTTTGCTCTTCTCCACTTGGATTGTCTATTTTGTACATACTATATATGTGATCTAATCAAATTTGGATTTATTTTTAATATATTGCTTTGGGCATTTTTTGATCCCCTGTGCTTTTCTTCTTGGTCTATCCGCTTGTGGAGGCGCCCTGGTATGTGAGAGGATATATTGTAGGTTTTATGATCTGCATTGCACTAGATTTGGTCTCCAAAAAGATCCTCTCATTGACATACATATTGGGAAACTGAAACTGCTCGGCTCAAGGACGGTCATATCTTCTGCTCTTGCTGCTGTTTTTCCTTCTTTGTCCCCAATGTACATGTGTGTCACTTGGCTGTTCACTTCGCAGTCTTTTTGCAAGTAATTTGTAAAATGGCAACCACCACTATTTAATCTAATGGTGATCATCTCCACGTTCTGTTGTTGTTGTTGTTGTTGAAGGTATACAGTACCTGTCCTGCTCATTTACTATAGATTTTATTCCTTTGTGAGGCTTTAAAGGTAAGTGAATTGTAAGGTTTTCTTTTGCAATTATAACCTCTACTACTTGCTTTCTCTGAGATCCTGTTCTTGGTTGCTATGACTGCCTTCCATTCTTCACTCAGGTCCTGTTTTCTATATTTGTCTACATTATACATTATGCCTTAAATAATCTTGCTTATTGTTGCCTAGTTGCATTGTTTATGGGAAATTATGCACTTAATTATCAGTAGTTCTTACATTTATAATTTATTAAAGGGGTTTTCCACCTTTTGACAACTGATGACCCATTCACCGGATAGGTCATCAGTACATGATCTGTGCAGGTCCGACACTCGGACCCGGCACAGATCAGCTGGTTCGGTGCCTCCGTGCACCGGAGGTACATGTCAGAAGCACTTCACTCCGGCCACGTAATAGCGGCCGAGCTGCAGGACTGCAGCTCTGCTCCTATTCAAGTGAATGGGAGTGGACCTGCAGTATGGCCACTATGCTATGTACGGAGTCAAGTGCTTCTGTGCTCCGTACATAGCATTATGTGCCATAACATCTGGTGCCGGCTGGCTTATCAGTGCAGGGTCCGGGTGCCGAACCCGCACCGATGATATACTGATGTCTTATCCACAGGATAGGTCATTAGTTGTCAGAAGGTGGACAATCCCTTTAAGTCCAGTTTTTGAGAATGGATATTCTAGTGTCCTTCTATGACAGAATTAGGTGTTCTTAAAGGGGTCTTAAACATTGAATGGGGCTGAATGAGATTAGCTGCAGTTCCAGGCACAGCCACCCATACGGACGAGCAGCTGTGCCTGTGTACACATTTAAGGTGACCCCTATTTTGTGCTGATCATCGGTTGGATCCAAACCCATCAAACACTGATGGTCTATCCTATGGGTTCCAAGAGAACTGATTTAAGTAAATACAGGTCACCATACGCGCAAATAAAAGTTGTCCGAAACGGATGATATAGAATGTTTCAGCTTATTTCGACTGCTTCGTCTATCAGCATTTATCATTAATGTTCGGGATGGCATTCATATTTTTATATAGTGTATTCCATCTGAGTTTTTCTACAGACCAAATAAGATCAATTTCCTTAAACCATTGTGATAGCTTGGTTTGCTTTCTTTCCTACACCACTGGCTGTAGTCACTTCCAAGGTTTATCAAGATTGTATTTTTTTTTCCACAAAAATGTAAAATTATCTCTGGGGAAATATGTATTTTTATTAGAAAATTACAAAATAAGCCAACACACAAGTATGTCGTATTGCAATTATTGAGTATATGCAGGTTGCCAAAGGCATATTGCTGTTTCCCAGGATTTTCAGAAACTCCTAGGCACGGGACTTCACGGGGTATGTGTACAGTGTGTTTTTGCCAAGACAAAACCCCTTTTTAACTGGTAAGATATAATATCAGTTCATCTTGAAGATTTTTTAGAGTTTTGGGTTGACAACCCGATCTCTAGTCAAATTAATGTTATGACATGTTAATAAAGAAATATGGGCCTGGGCTCAAAATTTTCCATAGTTTGTACATTGTAATTTCAAATGTTTATTGAATTCAGAAAAAAAAGTTATTTGCTAAAATTTCAAAAAAGGAAAAACACAAAACACTCTGTTGAGTAAGGAGGATGACATTTCCTCGTAAAAACATGTGTCGGCTTTATTGTCAGTTAAAACTCTGCTTTCTGCTTTTGCTCATAGATTGAAACCCTCGCAGGCAGGCCTCCATCTCCATCTTTACCAGTCTGTCACTCAGTAAACTCATGTTTATTGCAGTTACTTGTTTTTATCGTTTATTCATGTGATATATTTAACCTCCTCTGTATTTCATGTGTACAGTGCCCTTGCAGATAATGTAGCTTTAAAATAAATAATAATAATGCGTAGAATTATTTTCTTAAAGTCTATGTCCCGTGTATGTGTGACCACTTAAAGGTAAGCATTCAGAGACAGCACAGTATGGGCACAATAGGGATTAAGTACCAGTAGTGCCGGGTGTATGACGCTTTACTTTTAACCCCTTAGTGACCAGCCCATTTTAGGCCTTAATGACCAAGCTATTTTATTCGTTTTTCTATAGTCGCATTCAAAGAGCTATAACGTTTTTATTTTTTCGTCTACATAGCTGTATGAGGACTTGTTTTTTGCGGGATTAGTTGAGCTTTTTAATAGCACCATTTTTGGGTACATATAATTTTTATATTAACTTTTATTAACCCTTTTGGGGGGGGATTATAAAAAAAAACTGAAATTCCGCCATTGTTCTATGCGTTTTTAAATTGACGCCGTTCACTATGCGACGTAAATAACATGTTACCTTTATTCTATGGGTCGGTACGATTACGGCGATACCACATATGTAGAGGTTTTTTTATGTTTTACGACTTTTGCACAATAAAAACACTTTTGAACTAAAATTATTTGCTTTTGCATCGTCGCTTTCCAAGAGCCGTAATTTTTTTATTTTTCCATCAATGTAGTGATTTTTTGGGCTTGTTTTCTGCGGGACAAGACGTAGTTTTGAATGGTACTGTTTTGGGGTGCATGGGACTTATTGATTCATTTTTATTATGACTTTTTTGGGGGGCAATGGAAAAAAAATGCAATTTCGCCATGGTTTTTTGCGTTTTTTTTTTTACGGTGTTCACTTTGCGGTTTAAATTACATATTAACTTTATTAATGGAGTCATTACGGTCGCGGCGATACCACATATGTGTACTTTTTTTTTTTTTTTTTACACTTTTACTAAATAAAACCACTTTTTATGGAAAAAAATGGTTTTATTTATTTTTTTACTGTACTTTTTATTAATCATCTTTATTTCACTTTGATGACTGATTTTATTAGTCCCACTAGGGGACTTTACTGTGCGATGTTCCGATCGCTGCTATAATGCTCTGGTATACTTCGTATACCAGAGCATTATTGCCTGTCAGTGTAAATCTGACAGGCAATCTGTTAGGACGTGCCTCCGGCGCGTCCTAACAGGCATATGTCCAAGGCAGACCTGGGGGCTTTTATCAGGCCCCCGGCTGCATGACACCCCATCGGAGACCCGCGATTTCATTCGCGGGCCGCCGATGGGTGACAGAGGGAGCGCACTCCCTCTGTAAACAAAGTTAAATGCCGCGGTCGCTATTGACGGCGGCATTTAACGGGTTAAACGGCCGCGATCGAAGTAAACTTCGATCGCGGGCGTTGGAGCAGGAGCTCAGCTGTCATCAGACAGCAGAGCCCCGGCTCCAGCCTGCACGGGAGACCCGTGCAGGACTTAGACTAGGCTGACGTGAAAAGGCGTCAGCCTAGCCTAAAGCCCATTAGTGACCGACGTAAAAAGGCGTATTAGTGGTCACTAAGGGGTTAATACTGATGCCATTAAAATTGCAACCCATGAACATGTTCTAGGACTGTTCATAAATTAGTTGAACTGGAGGAAAGTCTCTATAGCATTTCTAGTGCGGTCATCCCTTACTCCATTTTTGATAGATGAATCCTATTGTGCATTATTTCTTTTACATTTAACCACACAAACTGCCAGTTGAACAATATAATTGCTCTGATTTGCATGACCTCTGTCAAAAGGGGAGATACCCAGTAGAGAGTCAGAAACAGGTGCACATTCCAGTAGCATTTAGGCTTTACAGCATGTGGTGGTACCTCAGCAGCGGGACATACTCATGCTAGGCCAACACCTAAAAAACATCCCTCCTCCAACAAACTTTACAGTTGGCACATTGTAGTCAGGCAGGTAATGTTCTACTGGTATTTGCCAAACCCTAGAAAAGCGTGATTTTCCCCTCCACATAACACGTTTCCACTTCTCCAGAGTCCAGTGGCGGCGTGCTTTATACCACTCCATCTGGCGCTTGCCAATGTGCTTGGAGATGCAATGTTTGCAGCTCGGCCACTGAAACCCATGTCATGAATCTCCGGGCGCACATTTTTTGTGTGGATGTTAATGCCAGAGGAGGTTTGTAACTCTGCAGTTATTGAGTCAGCAGAGTGCTGGCAACTTTAAGGCACTACGTGCCTCAGCACTTAGCGACCCCCAGTAACTGTAACTTCGCGGCTGAGTTGCTGTGGTTCCAAAACGCTTCTTCTTTGCAATAATATCACTCACAGTTGATCATGGAATATCAAGGAGGGAAGAAATTCCACGAACTGACTTTTTGCAACGGTGGCATCCTATTACAGTACCGCACTCAAATTCATTGAGCTCCTTAGAATGACCCATTTGTAAAGGCCGACTGCATGACTAGGTGCACCTGTGACAACGGTACTGAATGAAACACCTGAATTCAATGATTAAGAGGTGTGTCCCAATACTACAACAACAGAATTTGGGGACATTGTGTGAAGACCTCCCATCCTATGTAGCTTAGTCACAACTCCAGTATAAATAAAGCTAATTTACTAAGACCTAAATGTGCTCCAAGTTTGAAATACCTATTAAATTAATACACACTGGGGAAAGTTTAGACTGTTCTCTAAAATTTAGACAGCATAAACATAGACCAGGCAGTCAGAAGGCGCCTAATTTATCAAAGTTGCGCAGGCTGTATGATAACTTTGGCTCATCTTGCTAGACACTTTTCTCTTTCTTATACCACCTCTTGGTTGGCTTAGTTTATGCCAGTTTTTTGCCAAAATTTTGGCACAGTTTAAGGCACCATGCACATGAACGTGCCCGCAATCACGGCCCGCGATTGCGGGCACGGCCGGCCGCCGACTGACAGCCGCATTTTCGGGCCGTGCTCCCATACAAAGTATGGGAGCACGGCCCGCAAAATGCAAAAGAACGGACATGTTCCATAATTTTCGGAACATTTCCACGGCACGGACACCCTTCCGTAGTGCTACAGAAAGGTGTCCGCGTTCAATGAAAGTGAATGGGTCCATTTTTGTGGACCGTAATTGCGGTCCGCAAAAACTGAGGTTTTTTACGGTCGTGTGCATGGGGCCTTACTGCGTGGAGGCGCATTTTGAGTGATGACTATTTTCTGAAAAACCACACCTTTTTTCCTAGAGACTTTTAAAAAGTCTAATAAGGCAATAACATCTGTTGTTTTTGGTGCAAATCAATATTAAACTTGTCTAAATTAATGTGGGCAAAAGAAAATGCACATTTATGTATTTCAGTCTGTTCATATAGTTGTTGTGGCCCCTTTAAGTAGTGGAGATTTTGGATCAAAAAAGGTTGTGCACCTCTGATAATGATCCTCTTGGTTGTTTAACATAAATAATATATGTGCTAAATATTTAATTTGCACATTGGAAATGTGTACCATTTGCATGCAAAACCTTCATGTGTATACTTACATACATGCAGTAATGTAAACTTTGTACTTTGCATGGATAGCTCAATGAGGGACATGTCTGGTCAGATATAATCTTGGCAAATCAGACAGATCCTTATTGTTAACCAAAGTTTAAGTTCTTTTTATTTATTTTTAGGGAAAACAAGTCACTTGTCCAGCTGCATTACATTATCAAAATTCAAAAAAACTGAACAATGTTTTTAATCAAAGCGTGAAACCACCAATAAATATTATTTCCAGTAGCAACATCATTGGACGCACTCTGGATTCCAGGCTAATTGCAAAATTCTCAATAAATTTATTCAACAATTTGATAATTGCACTTACTTGGTGGAAGCCTAGGTAGTCTAGTATAGTCGAAGACACGTAGAATATCATCCCTTCTGTACTCACAACAAGAGCAAATCCGTTCAGTGACTAAGGAACAAACGAGGGGAACATAGGTTAATTAATAGTGAGTAAAGAAGTGTTATTTCTCCACATTTAATTGACAACATTCAGCCTGCTAAGAATTATTCTAGAAGTGGAATTTATGGCTTCTGGAAGATCAAGAAGAGACACTTTTAAGTACAGTCTCTTGAACTGACAGAACACTGCTTCAATAAATCACATCTGGAAGACATTCAATAACAAAGGAGCCAGCAGAGAAATTGTCCACTACTATTAACCCAAAAATTTCCACTAAACATAAAACGGCATATTAAAAAAACCAAAACCCGACTAAAGTCTCTTACACTGCGATTAACATTAATCCACTATTACAAGCTGTGACAATTAATCCATGGATTTTGACATATACATCCATGAACCAATAAACTGATGTCTTCACATGAAATATTTTTTTGCATCTTTAATTAACTTTTTCTTTACCTACTGATTAGTAAAATGATCCTCAATGTGAAACTATTGTGGCATACTAATATCCTTTCACAGTGCTCATTGCATACTATCCGGTATACAGCAGTACTGTGAGTCTCTATAAGACAGTAACAGTATATAGCCATGTCTACTTCACGGTACCAATAGATTTCCTGTGAACGGCAGAGACAAGATCCCAGCGTCTGTTTGTTCCCACAAACACATATGAGGAATTCATATGAAGAATTCTTTAGGTACTTTGAAACATCGCAATGTCCTTTGTTCTCCTGAACTTTATTGATTTTTATTCAAGGTAAATGATGTTTTTCATTCCATTATACACAGGATTTCACACATAGGTGGGCATCCTCTTATTCTGATGTCCCTCTGCCTACATTGGAGGTTCATCATACACTTATACATATAAGATCTTGAAACATACACAAATACACTATATAGGATTGCTTAAAGAGGCTCTGTCACCAGATTCTCAAATCCCTATCTCCTATTGCATGTGATCGGCGCTGCAATGTAGAGAACAGTAACGTTTTTGTTTTTTTAAAACGTTCATTTTTGGCCAAGTTATGAGCTATTTTATATATATGCAAATGAGCTTTGAAATGGACAACTGGGCGTTTTTTTTTCGTTATGTCCAACTGGGCGTGTATTGTGTTTTTAACTGGGCGTGTTTACGTGTATGACACTGACCAATCAGTGAGCAGTCAGCATCATACACTCCTCTCCATTGATTTACACAGCAGCGATGTGCAGCCACATAAACAGAGATTAACGTTACTGCAGTGTCCTGATAATGAATACACATGATCATCCAGCCTGGACGTCATGTGTATTCAGAATCCTGACACTTCTGACTCTTTTCTTTGAGATTTCTAGCAAGGGAAACGAAATCTCGTCAGATTACGGAGGAAAACGAGATTTCGTTTCCCTTGCTGGAAATCTCACAGAAAAGATTCAGAAGTGTCAGGATTCTGAATACATATGACGTCCAGGCTGGATGATCATGTGTATTCATTATCAGGACACTTGATTAACGTTAATCTCTGTTTATGTGGCTGCACATCGCTGCTGTGTAAATGAATGTATAGGAGTGTATGATGCTGACTGGTCACTGATTGGTCAGTGTCATACACGTAAACACGCCCAGTTACAAACACAATACACGCCCAGTTGGACATAACGAAAAAAAAACGCCCAGTTGTCCATTTCAAACCTTATTTGCATATATATAAAATAGCTCATAACTTGGCCAAAAATGAACGTTTTAAAAAAAAACAAAAAACTTTACTGTTATCTACTGTACATTGCAGCGCCGATCCCATGCAATAGGAGATAGGGATTTGAGAATCTGGTGACAGAGCCTCTTTAACATATATTTGCCCATTCTAGGTGAGAAATAGCAAACTAGTAGTATCTCTAATGGGACAGTATTTTAGAACCTACATGATTATCTAATGTAATGTTTCATTACAGACTTTATAATGCCATACCAATAGGGCACCTACAGACAAATAGAGATTCCTGCTTGAAAAATCTGTTTTTCATTCATTAATAACTGTTTCCAGCGTTTGAGACTATGAGATGATTCACATGATAACGTGAATCACCAAACCACGATTGTTCATATTTTAAGTTCTTTTTTTTTATAGTGGAAACAAATACTAAAAATGCATTTTAGAACATGTTTTCTAATTATTTGAGCTGAGTCATATGTGGTTTATATCCCTGAAAGTGCAAGGAATCTGGACAATTGTAATCTCACCAAAAATATATATGACACATGTATCCAAGAAAAATGTCATGAATCAGATATTAGCAATGGCCAAGAGTAGAGAAAATACCCAACACACAAACTTAAATATGATAGTCACTGTAGAGTACGTAGAATGCATGAGGATAATGCAACATTTTTGAAGAACAATATCTGAGTGTAATGCAATAAACTGTAATAAATGTGTAATATTTTGGCAACACAATTGATACTGAAAGGAGTACGTTTCCGTACTTGTTCTCTAAAAAATAGTTTCAGCATATTTAGGAGCGTTTTTTTCATGTGTTTTAAGGCATATTAAAAAAGCTATATCTAGAGCATGTGTCTCAAACTCGGCCGGGTAAATGGGTCGCACATAGAAAAATTTGAAGTTGACAGGCCGCATTACTTTCAAATTTGATACAATACAAAATTACTGTTAATCAATTTGTTATTTGAACAACTATAACAATACAACATTACTTACAGGAAATTTGCGAGTTCACTCCACATGTTTATTTTAACAATCCAGTTTTCCCATTTAAGTTTCTCTAAATGCAGTCTGGCTGCTCATTTGTCAGTGTTTTGCAGACACACAAATGTCAAGATTGGACAGCCCCTTTTTAGATAGTGCCACAGAGCGCTTTGTAGATAATGCCACAGTGCCCTATGTAGATATTGCCACAGAGTCCTCTGTAGATAGTGCCACACACCCCCATAGATAATGCCACAGTGTCCTCTATACCCCCCGTAAATAATGCCACAGTGGTCTCTGTAGATAATGCCACAGTGCCTTCTGTATATAGTGCCACAGTGCCCTCTGTAGATAGTGCCACAGTGCCCTCTGTACATAGTGCCACAGTGCCCTCTGTACATAGTGCCACAGTGCCCTCTGTACATAGTGCCACAGTGCCCTCTGTACATAGTGCCACAGTGCCCTCTGTACATAGTGCCACAGTGCCCTCTGTACATAGTGCCACAGTGCCCTCTGTACATAGTGCCACAATGCCGTCTGTAGATAGTGCCACACACACCCACATGTAGATAGTGCCACCCACACATGGATAGTGCCACACACACCCACATGTATAGTGCCACACCCCCCCACATGTAGATATGTGCCACACATCCCCTATAGATATTGCCACACACAAACCCCTATAGATAGTGCCACACCCCCTATATATAGCTCCATTGGGGCTCCCTCTAGGAGTGGAATCCCCAGCCAGAGCGTTGCCGATGCTCTTCCACGGGATCCTCTTCGACCGGATTCCCCGGCCAAAGTGTTGGAAACGCTCTGGCTGGGAATTCCACTCCTAGAGCGAGCCCCAATGGAGCTAATCACAGTGAGGGAGGATGTTGTGGTGTTAACAGGGTGGGGGGGGGGTGTGGGGTGCTATCTACAGGGGGGTTGCTCTATCTACAGAGGGCTATGTGGCCATTGCTCACCTACCACCATCGATCCAGCAGCTCGGGAAAGGCATTGCGCTCCTTCATGACGTAATGAAGGAGCGCCGGCGCGCTCCTCCTTTGGCCTACTCTCTTCTCCGGAAGGAGCTTCGGTGCCCCGTGGGCCACAGATGACAACCTCAGCGGCCAGCATGTTTGAGACCCCTGACCTAGAGCATGCTGCATTTTGAAAAACAAAAACAAAATGCCACTAACTAGAAAAAGGCCGCCCCCCCATAAAACCTGCAAACCAAAATGCTATTTGTATATACAAATTCACTAGTTGCTATAGACTAACTGGAAATTTATGTATTCTATATGTAAGTAACACCTTTGTCTTATATTTGAGTGGCAGATGTGTCCTAAGTGTGAGTTTTGCATGTGCAGCATGTGTCTATTTTGCGAGTTGCGCGTATTCACTATTCTTTTCTATTTCTGTATATTAAGAATATGTCATTCCTTTTTCCTTGAGGGGTGCCCACAAATACATCTTGCACAGGGGCCCTATACTGTTAGTATCTGCCTCTGTGCCAGCAGCTTCTAAAGATTAATTTTGTCTATTAGTACTCTCCAATTATGAAAACAATAAATAATTTTTTTTACTTACAGATCATTATTACACTATCCATACTAAGCAGCAAGAAATGTATAAGAAATTACTTCTTTCATTTCCGCCATTATTGCTAGAAATTAAACAAACACGTTCCATTTATCTTTCATAAAAGAACACGTCAAGAAAATGTGGCAAAGATGTGGAAACATGCACAATTCATTAACTCATTACTTCCAGCCAATCACTCTGCATATCTTTCTTATGACAGTATTCCGCAAATGAATAATTGACTTATAACAACTATTAAAACAGAATTGAGATTTATATCCAGATTCACTTTTACTAGTATTTGTGATATTGTATATGGTTGTAGGTTTTAGTTTTAATGCCGTAAATTGGAAGACTGGAATCAAAACCATATCTTGTGGTATTCTAGACAAAACAGAATTATGAGCTCATACAATGAATGGTGTATGTCAATGGAATGTAAATAATGTTTCCATTAGGGATGTCTCATGATCTAATGAGCAGTGAAAATAAATATGAAAGGGATTATAATCACTGCTCTAATGAAGACTGAAAACATTAATGCAAAGCTAAGATTCAAAGTACAGACCAAAATGGCACAATAAAAGGTGTGATACAGTATCATAAGAATGATGGGAGATTAAAGAACTTCTCTGAAAGCTTTTCCTTTTCCAAACTTAATCCTTATTTTGTATAGTAACTGAAATACTTGGAAAAACACATTCTAAAAATTTTATAGTTGCAGGTCAGATGAACCAGCAGACAGTGTCTTGTAGCTCGGAAATAAATTCTACATGGAATACATTATAACAAAATGTACTCATTAAATAAGTAATATTATTGACGTGATATGATATATAGAGCGGAGAAATCTGTGACCAGGTCAGGTTACGTGTAGGCTCCATCACGACCCATGACTCTGATGGTTTGTCTATGCTCATTGACGTCCTGACCTTAGAGTGCTGGCTATATTGCCTTCATCTTGGGAAGTGGATTGATTACTTCATGATTTTCTTGAACGAACATTACACTTTTTTTTTTATCTACACCTTTTTGCAGATACAGACAGACTGCAGTTATATCTTTTGAAAACTTCTAGATACCAATAGTGTAACCCAAGGCATCTGTAGCCCAAAAAGTTTTTTGTTGAGAAAAAAAATTCAGATAATACACTACCTGTGGGACCAAAGACAGTCCAAATTGTAAATGATCAAATAGATAATACATGAATAATAAATAAAGAAATACGTTTTTATTTTAAAGGAGCACTAAAACACTGTGTTCTGCCTAGTGCAGGACCTGAGAAGGTGGTGCATGACACAGTAACTCAAAGAACACCAAAGAGAGGAGCAAACCACCCCCCCACCCATCCCCTGTATTAGATGTAACACTGGTGTATCCGTTTTGCCAGGAGTATTCTTTTAATTAAATAAAATCAATAAAATCTATTCAACATATGCATGCCAAATCCATCCTCTTAAATTTGGACGACTTCTGTCAATGGATTTTCAAAATGCAAGACAACCACACAATTCTGCATTATTGGAACTATTGGACAATTAAAGGGGTTGTCTGGGCATGGGGCGGTTTTTCATAGTGATACTTGAATAGGAGCAGAGCTGCAGTGTTGGAGCACGGTTGCTATACAGTGGTCGGAGCCATCTGCTTCTGGCACAGACCACTGCATAACTTGCGGTGCCGGAAGCAGCCAGAACTGCTGATGGGTGCGGGATCCGGGTGTTGGAGCCCAACCGATCATATACTGATGACCTATCCTGTGGAAAAACCTATCAGTGTGAAAAACTGCTCCATGCCTGGACAACTGCTTTAAGATTGCTGGACCACTAGCTGTCGGAATAAAGATATTTTATAGTGCCGGTTAGGTTTATTTTTTAACCTTGCTTTTTGCTAGTTTCCTATTACTATTTAGTTTTACGATTAACTTTACTGTTATTCGGTCTGTGGTCTATGGAACTCCTACATCTGTTCAATGCTTCCCCCTTTTATCTCTAGCACATTTCAAGATTTCTAAAATAAAACCTGACATAGTTTGTGTTGGGTCTGTACAGAGAGCTTACCCAAAACAGTCATTTAACCCAACATTCCTTATATTCATTTAAAGAGAACACCATTTTGTTAAGATGAAAATATAACTATTAAAATTATTTAATTACATAATAATTTTCATCAGACAGACAGAAGTGACTGGATTATGTAGTCCTAACAAATGTGCCTAAATAAGAATATTCCCTTAAGCTAAGTTTTCTTTTTTTCTTTCTTTTTTGTCCACACCATGTAAATCAATGGGCGAAGGGACTGGTGGCTGCAGCCTGTTATTTATGTGCTGACTTTGAAGGCACTGCATGCTCCTGCACACAGTGCCATCGGCAGGATCGGGCTGCCACACTGACAACCTGATCCTGTACTGTGACAAGGAACTGAAATAATTAGTTCCCTGTCACAAAAAACCCTAAACACAGTGCTCATTTTGAGCGCTGTGTTCCCGAACTCGCTTTCAGTGGGTTGCTAGGGAACCCAGTGAGTAATGACATCACAGGGTTTCCCTGTTCAGAAGGAATGCAGAGAAGATGTGATCTGCATGTCTGGCCATACAGATCACTGATAACCGTAATCTTACCATTAGATTACTGTTATCAGTGATCTGTATATGAGGATACCAGTGAACGCAGAGATAATTTCAATTAATACATTAATACTGTCAAATCTAAAAAAAAAATTTCATGAATAAATAAAAATAAAATGAGGAAGAAAGAAAACCTCCAAAAAAAGTGCACTTCTCTCCAAACCCACACACACTGATTTTAGACATTTTGCGCGACACAAATGCATTTGCATGGATGTCTGGTGACCAGGCATTAATATGTTCCTGTCAGGCAAAAAGTATGTCATGCCAAAAAAAAAATAATTATGCGACACCAATCTTAGTCTGTTCTACCAGATTTGCTTTTGCACCTTTACTAAAAAATGTCTGCACATCCATGTACAGATAAGTGAAGGAGAATTACAGGATTAATTTTAATATGAAATATTATTCATTTAACCATCTACCTTAAAAAATAGCCTGCCAAAAATTACGAAAAACTTTATTTTTTTCCTGTTTCTGACCAATTTTACATAAAAAAAAGACCTGTAAAATGAATTGCTATCGGCTCCAGTTTTCAATTATAAGAAAGCCCTATGTGTCCCTCAAGAAATAAACCAAAATGTTTTAGGGTAGACTAAAAAAACAACCGAAAAAAGTTTTCAATGCAGCATTCCAAAAGGTGAAACTTTACTCTGGTCATGAAGGCCCAAAACACCACGGGTCATGAAAGGGTTAACAGGTGTCATGTTAAACAACATTTTTAACTTTTGATTTTGCAAATAGGAACAAAGGCTTGGCTTTTAAGTCTTGGATTACATTTGCATTTAATATGTATATCCAATTATGAATAGTCACGAAGACCTGCACCTGCTCCTTATGCTCAACACAGTTAAGTGTACTATCTACAGCATGTACACGTAGCTCCCTTGGTACCTGGTAATCTTTCCTTGTTAACTAGAATAGCTTAACAGTGAGCTTAGCTCCCATGTAAACCTCACAATTAAAAAAATGAATAATCTTTTTTTTGTTGGGGGACCAGTGGTCACCTTCAGAGAAGTGCTTGTTGGTTGCCATCAATATGTACCACATGTGCTTGTACAATGTAGTGGGTGACTACACAGGTCTCTACTACAGCATGGAGAACCAGCTAAGCTTAACCCACACTTGCAGCAGGTACTAGGAAATCCCCCCCCCCTCCTTTAAAGGGGTTTTCCTATCAGAGACATTTATGACATATCCACGTGATATGTCATAAATGTCAGATAGATGCGGGTTCCACCTCTGGGACCCGCACCTATCTCTAGAATGGGGCCCCTTAAACCCTGTTATACCTTTTTCTGCTCCCTCTGCCTCCCCGGCCACTTCCAGACTATATGGTCGGGAGTTACAAAAACAGCATAGCTCGCTGAGCTACGCTGTTTCCATAACCCCCATAGTAGTGAATGGCAGTTATGGACACAGTGTAGCATGTGAGCAACGCTGCTTCCGTAACTACCATTCAGTTCTATGGGGTTTACGGAAACATTCCTAAGTCATGGTCGGAATTCACCTGCTTCTGCCGCAACACAGAGCAGCAGAACGGAGTTTAGGGGTCCCCGTTCTAGAGATAGGTGAAGGTTCTTGAGGTGGGACCTGCATCTATCTGACATTTATGACATATCCTTTGGATATGTCATAAATGTCTCCCATGGGAAAACTCCTTTAAGTATGTGAATGAGCGTGAATGCAGTCATTCATTAAGGATGTGGGACATCAGGGCATAATGTTTCCATCCCTTAAAAAATCTAATTAACACAAAGTAATGATCTAAGGTAATATTTATAAATTTTTTGGAGCTTTTTGTCATGCTTTTTTCTCTGTTGGTATTTTTTTTTGTAACAATTTTACCAAAAATGTAGACAAAATGTGCCGAAAATCTGCGTCAGAAATGCCCCTTGTGATCATAACCTAACTATAAAATTTCTGGTGTGCTCCAAATGTTCTTTTATGCACAATTGGTAGCTAGAATAATGCTGGAATAAGAAAATTTACTTGTATCAAAATAAAATTATATATAATATATGTTTTACTCCAAAAATTGTTTCGTCTAGGCAAAGAGGTTTCCTGTTTTTCTCTTATAGCTTAATAATATCCCAATTCCCACAACATTAGAATAGAGCAGTAATAACTTCAAAAAGACTTTACACAGAACCATGTCCAATTCCAAAAAAAAATAATCCCAAAAGATATTTGGCTTATTAGTTTTGGAATGATGGAAAACTAGTCGTCTGTTCTTTCCCTGGAGACGGGCTGCTATGGTTACTGCTGTTTAAAAGCGGAAACCAACAAGCAGGCCTTGATGTGAACAGCCGTGTAAGTCATTCAGATCACACAAAACATAAGCTACGACACTTTCAGGGTCACTGGACTCTTTAGTGAAGCTTCTTCCAGCTTTAATTTTAAGGCTACGTATCATGCACTGGGTTTGGCACATACTTTAATTTTGTAAGTCAAGAAAGTAAACAACAAACATTACAGACATCCAAACAATGACATGTTGAATTTGCCTGGTTTTATTGTTTTTTTCCCACAATAAGACATCAGCAACCAAATTAAGATAAATCTCCAATCATTCGGCATGTTAACTTCAATCGATGAGCATCTCCCTCTAAATTAAAAATATGTGGAAACTTAAGTCCCTGCGTTCTCTTTTTGTGTGAAATCTTTAAATATTCTATTCTGCCATTTCGGAGATTGACTTTTGGTTTACTGCTTGTGCCCACTTCTGTCTGCACTGCATATACTGTACATCCTTTGAAATTTTTGCTCTATACAGTAGAAACTACACAGGAGAGAAGTGTTCTTATGTCCTGATTCTCTCAACACTTCTCCGACATTGAAGAAGGCGTCCTCCAGATACTTTGCTGAAGGTGCTGTTAGGACAGCTCTATTTATTTCACTATTTCTCATCTTCTCCTTGTAATTTGTCTGTGCTGGGTTTCAAGCCCTAGACCGGCAGGCAGATACACTAGAAGCAAGCCACAGGCTGCACTGTTATCTATGAGAGGATTTTCTCGACCTAAATACCTCAACAGTATGATAGATTAGATAGATAGATTAGATAGATAGATAGATTAGATAGATAGATTAGATAAATAGATTAGATAGATAGATAGATAGATAGATAGATTAGATAGATTAGATAGATTAGATAGATTAGATAGATAGATTAGATAGATTAGATAGATAGATTAGATAGATAGATAGATAGATAGATAGATTAGATAGATAGATTAGATAGATGGATTAGATTGATAGATTAGATAGATAGATAGATAGATAGATGGATTAGATTGATAGATTAGATAGATAGATAGATAGATAGATAGATAGATAGATAGATAGATAGATAGATAGATAGATAGATAGATAGATAGATAGATAGATAGATAGATAGATTAGATAGATAGATAGATTAGATAGATGGATGGATGGATGGATGGATGGATAGACAGACAGACAGACAGACAGATAGATAGATAGATGATAGATAGATTTGCTAGTACATTACAGGTAGGAGGAAAAAAAAAGTCCTTCAATTCCGGTAATATTTACATTACTAAATAAATAACGGCACCCAATAAGTATGGGTGCATTTTTTTTGGAATACACTTTATTAAATAAATATCACGTCACAGTAAATAACAAGTCGTATTTGGTATACCCATAATCGTAACAGCCTGTACAATATGGCAAACACATTATTTATGGTGAGAAAAAAAGTCGAAATAATTTTTTTTCTCCATTCCCCTTATATTAAAAGTTAATACAAATTAAACATTTACTTATATGTATCGCAAAATGGCATTTAAAATCTACTAATCATCTCGCAAAAACAAGACCTGAAGTCGACATAAATGTACAGTATAAATATTATGCTGTTGAAATGTGGGAAGGCCAAAGAAAAAAATATTTCTGCCACCTGAACCTCAAATATGCAATAGTGGAACGGTAAAATGACTGCCTCTTCTTCCTAGGGTGTGTTTACATTAATCTTTTTTTTTTGGCATAAATTTCCCAAAATTTTTATGCCGAAATTGCAAAAACCGTAACAAAAACCAAGTTATAAATACACCTTTAGGTCAAATGCACACGATGCGTATTATGTGCATTTTTTTCTGAAACAAATCTGCAGAGTAATACAGTACCAGCAAAGTAAATGAGATTTCAAGTAATCTCATTTTACACGTTGCAGATTTTTTCTGCAAGTAAATTGACCTGCGGTGCATATTTAAAAATCCGCAGAATGTTAATTTATAATTTGTTTCCACCTGCGAATTGTATCTGACTAGTTTATAAAAAAACACACCAAAATCCGCAGCATAAAATCGCACCTATTTCCGCATCAAAATGTATAACCTGCACCTAAAAACGCATTAAAAAACACACTTAGGTGCGGATTTTACCTGTGGAATTACCTGCAGTTTTGATACAGAATTTCTGCACCAAATTACGCAACGTGTGCATGTAGTCATAGGGCATGTTCAGATGTGGCAGATTTTTTCCGCTGCAAATGTTGGTGCAGATTTGGGGCAATTACACATCGAATCTGCACCAACATTTGCATATTTGACAGGTAATTCAGACGTTGCAGATATCACAGCGAACTTACCACAGATTTCAGTTTTTGCATTGCAAAGGCTGAAATCCGCAGTGAAATTCCGTTTCTTCTCCGCAATGTCATGTGCATGCTGCGGAGGGAAAATTCTGCACCGCAGCCTGATTTCCGCACAGTTATTTTCCGCAACGTCTGAACTAAGTTTCCTAAAAATATATAGAAACAAATGTAAAAAACGCCTGCTGCAGAATTCCACTGCGGACTGTCCGCAACGGAATTCAACAGCAATTCCGCCACGTGTGAATGTGCCCTTAGGGTATATTCATATGTGAGACATTGTTGCATAAATTCTTCAACCTATTCATCTGTATGGGTTTTGCAGAAATAGCCCCATTCAGATGTATGAAATAGAATTTAATTTGCTGAAATTCCTACAGCAAATCCTTACATTAGGGCACACTCACATGTGGTGTTTCCAGTGCATTTTTTGGCGTTCCTTAGTAAAAATGACAGGAAAAAACATTCATGTGATTTTTAAAAATTAAAGTCGCACACAAAAGAAGCTATACATGAACAGATTGTTAGTGCCCCTGGCGGCATTATTGGTATATGGTATACTGGATGGATGAAAGAAGTTTAGGCGTAGTGGGGCCCACTGTGTCTCTTTTATCTAAGGGCTCACATAAACCTGGAGCTGGTCCTGGCCCTAAAACGCAATGTCGCATTATGGTGCACTTCAAAAGTCTTCTACAATCCCTCTGTCATCTTCTAAAAAGGGTCTATATACTTCTATCTGGAGTTAGGATAGGGAATAGTGCAGATAAGGCCTCGATTACACGAGCGTGATACACGTCCGTGCGACGCGCGTGCTTTTCACGCGTGTCGTATGGACCTATGTAAGTCTATGGGGCAGTGCAGACAGTCCGTGAGTTTTGCTCAGCGTGAGTCCGCTGAAAAAAACTCACAACATGTACTATATTTGTGTGCTGTACGCGCATCACGCACCCATTGAAGTCAATGGGTGCGTGAAAATCACACAGGTCACACGGAAGCACTTCCGTGCGAACAGCGTGATTCGCGCAACAGCTGTCAAACTCTGAATGGAAACAGAAAAGCACCACGTGCTTTTCTGTTTACGTGTAAACCAGGCCTAAAGGTAATTATAATGTTAACCCCTTAATGACCGGGCATGTTTGTACCTTAATGACCAAGCCAGATTTGTCAAATCTGGTATGTCTGACTTTATCAGAGAATAAGGCCTCATTTACACGAGCGTAATATACGCGCGTGCGACGCGCGTGCTTTTCACGCGTGTCGTACGCACCTATATTACTCTATGGGGCAGTTTAGACGATGCGTGAATTTTGCGCAGCGTGAGTGCGTTGCGTAAAACTCACGACATGTTCTATAATCGTGCGTTTTTCGCGCATCCACGCACCCATTGAAGTCAATGGGTGCGTGAAAACCACGCATGCCGCACGGAAGCACTTCCGTGCGAACTGCGTGATTCGCGCAAGAGCTGTCAAAAGGATGAATGTAAACAGAAAAGCACCACGTGCTTTTCTGTTTACAAACATCCAAATGGAGTGTCAAATTAGAGATGAGCGCACCGAACTTCACCGGGTTCGGCCGAACTCGTTTTGACCGAACCCGGCAAAAAATGTTAGGGTACGCGACGTCAGGAGACAGTCACTGCCCACGGTGCTGAAAGACTTAAACTGTTTCAGCACCATGGACAGTGACTTTCGATCACAATATACATATACGTGTAAAAAAAAACAGAGGTTCGGACTTACCGATAAGTCCCGGCTCCTTCCTCCAGTCCGACCTCCCGGGATGACAGTTCAGTCCAAGTGACAGCTCCAGCCAATCACAGGCCAAGCACAGGCTGCAGCCAATCACAGGCTGCAGCGGTCTCATGGACTGCCGCGTCATCCTGGGAGGTGGGGCCGGACGACAAGAGAGGGACGCGTCACCAAGGCAACGGCCGGGAGACCGGACTGGAGGAAGCAGGCAGTTCATGGTAAGTTTGAACGTCTTTCTTTATTCACAGGTTGGTGTATATTGTGATCGGCATTCACTGTCGAGGGTGCTGAAAGAGTTACTGCCGATCAGTTAGCTCTTTCAGCACCTTGGACAGTGACGGGCGTCGACTAGCCTCATCTCTATGATGGCGGCTGCGCGAAAATCACGCAGCCGCGCATCAAGTGCCTTTTGCGCACGCAAAACGCTGCGTTTTTTGCGCGCGCAAAACGCACATGCTCGTGTAAATTAGGCCTAACTCTGTGAAAGTTTTGAATATCCAAGTAATTCTGACATTGTTTTTTCGTCACATGTTGTACTTTATTTTAGTGGTAAAAGTAGACTGATACGATTTGCGGAAATTAATTAAAAAATAGAAAAATGGAAGAAATTTTGTAAAAATTACCATTTTCCCCTATTTTTAACTGCAATATGTCACATATGTACACACATACTGTACAATTTTTTTAATTAAATATATATTTCTATCTCTTTACTCCATTTTGGCACCACTTTTGAAAAAATAAAATAAATTTTCAGCAATTTAGAGGACTTACAAATTGAATAATAATTTTATAAATTTTGAAGTACATTTTGTTTTCCTGCACCAAGCCAGGTTTTCAGAGGCTCATAGGTGTCAGAATGGTGGAAACGCCCACAAATGACCCCATTTAGAAAACTAGACCCCTTAAGGTATTTACCTAAGGTTATAGTAAGTATTTTGACCCCACAGTTTTTTGCTAAATTTAATACATAGCAGGTGAAAAAAAAAAAAATTTCACTTTTTTTCATAAAAGTATCAGTTTGAAGACCAATTTCTTTGTAAAGCGACCATGAGAATGAAGAAACACACCACAAAATCTATCACCCTGTTTCTCCTGTTTTCAAAGATACCAACATTGTGGCCCTAATGCGCTGCCTGGACACACGGCAGGACCCAAAAGGAAGAGACCACCCGGAGGCTTTCAGGACTCATATTTTGCTTGAAAATGTTTTAGGCCCCACTGTACATTTGCAGAGGCTTTGAGCTGCCAGAACGATAGAAACTGCCCATAAACGACCCCATTTAGAAAACTAGACCCCATAAGGTATTTATTTAGGGGTATAGTAATTATTTTGACCCCACAGTTCTTTGCTAAATTTAATGCATATCAGGTGAAAAAAATAATAATTTCACTTTTTTCATAAAAGTATTTGTTTGAAGACTGATTTCTTTGTAAAGCGACCATGAAAATGAAGAAACACACCCCAAAATCTATCACCCTCTTTCTCCTGTTTTCAAAAATACCCACATTGTGGCCCTAATGCGTTGTTTGGACACACGGCAGGGCCCCAAAGGAAGGGAACACCCGGAGGCTTTCAGGACTCATATTTTGCTTGAAAATGTTTTAGGCCCCAATGTACATTTGGAGAAGCTTTGAGCTGCCAGAATGATAGAAACTCCCCATAAACGACCCCATTTCGAAAACTAGACCCCTTAAGCTATTTATCTAGGGGTATAGTTAGCATTTTGACCACACAGGTTTTTCGCTAAATATATTGAAATTAGTCTGTAAGAATTAAAATGTACTTTTTTTCTGAAACAACATAGAAATTTTTATTATTTACAAGGAATAACGAAGAAAATGCACCCCAATATTTGTAAAGCAATGTCTCCCGATTACGACAATACCCCATATGTGGTAATAAACTGCTGTTTGGACCCACAGCAGGGCACAGAAGGGAAGGAGCGCCATTTGGATTTATGATTTTGCTGGAATGGTTTTCGGTGCCATGTCGCATTTGCAATGCACTGGAGGGACCAAAACAGTGGAAACCCACCAAAAGTGACCCCATTTTGGAAAAACCTTCAAGGAATTTTTCTAGGGGTATAGTGAGCATTTAGACCCCACGGGTCTTTTGCAGAGTTTATTAGAATTAGGGCGCGAAAATTAATATCAACATTTTTTCCACTAAAATGTTGCATTTTCTCATTTTCACAAGGGATAAAGGAGGAAAAAAACAACCATTTTTTTATAAAGCAATTTCTACCGAGTACGGAAATACCCAACATGTTGTCATACGTTTTTTCATTAGAAATGAATTAACCCTTTCAGGACTGATCCATTTTTTGCTTTCATATTTTAGATTTTCACTCCCCGCTTTCCAAGAGCCATAACTTTTTTATTTTTCCATCAATAGAGTGGTGTGAAGGCTTATTTGTTGCGGGACAATCTGTAGTTTTCATTGGTACCATTTTGGGGTACATGCGATTTTTTTTGATCACTTTTTATTAAATTTTTTTGCAATCCTGAGCAAAAAACAGGAATTCAGGTTTTCTTTTTGCGGCGCTCACCGTACGCTATAAATGACATTTTTACTTTATTCTGCGGGTCGGTACGATTACGGCGATACCATATGTATATAGGTTTGGTCCTTTTTTTTAGCGTTTGCGCAATAAAATGACTTATTTATAAAAAAAAAAAATTCTGTGTCACCATATTCTGAGAGCCATAATTTTTTAATTTTTTAGTCAAAAAAGCTGTGTAAGGGCTTGTTTTTTGCGGGACGGATAGAAGTTTTTATTGGTACTATTTTCGGGTACATGCGACTTTTTGATCACTTTTTATTCTTTATTTAGGGAGCGGTGGTGACCCAAAAAATTGCGATTCTGTCGTAGTTTTTTATTGATTTTTTTTGGGGTGTTCATCGTGCGGGAAAAATAACATTATAGTTTTATAGTTGGGTTCGTTACGAACGTGGTGATACCAAATATGTGTACTTTTTTAACGTGTTCATTTTTTTTCTATAATAAAAGTCTTATTATAGGAAAAAAAGCATTTAGTGTTTATAGAACTTATAACTTTTATTTTTACACTTTTTTTAAAACATTTTTATTACTTTTTTTTACTTTTTTAACTTGTCCCACTAGGGGACACTTAGTCTTGCAGCTTTGATCGCTGCTAGAGTACATTACACTACACACGTAGTGTAATGTACTCTAACTGTCATTGTGACGTGACTGTCACACTGACAGGAAGCAGAGGAGGAACGGCCGGAGGCTGTTCCTCCGAGGCTTCCGTGCATGGCAACCCGGAGGTCATTATCTGACCTCCGATTGCCGTGACAAGCATCGGTAGCCCCTACGATCACTTTGTGGGGGCTGCTGATGTGCTTCAAACCACTTAAATGCGGCGACGGCAATCCGTCGCCGCACTTAAGGGGTTAACTGCCGAAATCAGCGGCGATGGTCCGCTGTCCGGCGAGACTGATGTCTCAGCTGTCGGGGACAACTGTCAGCGCGGGTCTGTCACTCTGTGTTTACACAGAGTGACAGTTTGAAATGCGGACGAAAATGAACGTCATGGTGCGGGAACTAGCAGTCGACCATGACGTTCATTTTCGTCCTTGGTCGTTAAGGGGTTAAGGATCTGCCAGGCACAACTTCTGTGTCGACGCCCATAGGTAATCAGTCTGCACCTGCTTCTATGTCTGTGAGACTGACTCCATCTTCCACCACTCAGAATGGCAGGCTTAGGAGTGGGAGAGCCTATCACAGCCTGGCCTAGCTCCCGCCCTCTGTCTATTTATACCTACTTTTCCTGTTCCTCCTTTGCTTGTGATTCTTCTCTGTTGGTTTCCTGGCCCTGCTGCAGCTTCTTGAACTACTGATCCTCTGCTTGTGATTGACCCTGGCTTACTGACCACTCTTCTGCTCTGCGTTTTTGTACCTCGCTCATCTCCTGGTTTGACTCGGCTCGTTCACTTCGCTTGTTGCTCACGGTGTCCCCGTGGGCAACTTCCCCATTTCCCTGGCTTCTTTGTACCCTTGTCTGTTTGTCTGTCGTGCACCTATTGAGTGTAGGGATCGTCGCCCAGTTGTACCCCGTCGCCTAGGGTGGGTCGTTGCAAGTAGGCAGGGACTGAGTGGCGGGTAGATTAGGGCTCACTTGTCTGTCTCCCTACCCCGACATTACATATAATAAAAAAGATAAATCAGTGTGTTTGGTGCAACTTTCCAATTACTTTTTATTGAAAATTATTTTTACTTTTTGAGAAGCAGCTGCTTTGTATTCTGTATACAGAGCAGCTGTATCGTGCGCTGAGACCTGAATCCGTCAGGTCAGTGGGACTGACGGGTTCAGTGTCAGCGGGAGCTTCATGTCAGATCGAGCTGCTATCGATCACATCTAAGTTCTTAGCTTAGATGTGATAGATTACAAGTGGATCCTGCGTGTAAGAGACACGCAGAACCCGCTGACACTGAATGTCACTGTGTACACCGCTACATTGGCTTTTCGAGAAAAACCCAACAGAAATGAAGCGGCACAGCGCTCACACGAGCGGTTCTGACGCTTTGTTTTAGCGATTGGTGGGGGTCTCAGTGCTCGGACCCCACTGATCAAAACTTCTGACATGTCACTATGACTTGTCAAAAGTTTGTTGAACGTTTAGTTACCCTTTAAAGACCAAGAATTATTTTTCGTTTTTTCATTGTCGCATTACAAGAGTCATAACGTTTTTATTTTTCTGTCAACAAAGCCATATTAGGGCTTGTTTTTTGTGGAACGAGTTGAATTTTTCAATGGCCATTTGTAGGTACGTATGATATATTGATTAACATTTTAGTGGGAGTGAATAGAAAAAAACAGCTGTAGCCGTATGGTTGTTCGAGGTTTAAATGTATGCCGCTCACTATGCGAGGTAAACAACATGTTGCCTTTATTCTATGGGTTGATACGATTGCGGCGATACCAAAATTGTATAGGTTTATGTTTTACTACTTTTGCACAATAAAAACATTTTTAAACTGTTGTCATGACATTTTGTCATTTTTACAGGCTTCCGTTAAGCCCTGCCACAGGTAGGGCTTAACAGAGGCAGAGTGAAGGCAGCGCTCCATACTTCTCACCCCGCATCAGCACGTAATAGCATGTTCTTTCGCGCGAAAGTATATTGGAAAATTATTTTATTTATATAAAAAACAGTAATTATTTGCATAAACCGGACAACCCCTTTAACGCCTTGGTAAATTTCCAGTTACCATAGGAACTGGAGTGTCATTACATATTTTATTTTCATTCACTCTCATAGACTGAATATCTGGCTCATAAAAACTTCTTGCAATGTTACATACCACATAACGCATCACTGGGATGTAATACGTAATTTACCTAATGTCATGCCCTTTTCATGTTGTTTGTCTGATTTGTGGATACATTGTCACTATAAGTGCTAGGTATCAAGATGAATAACCAAAAAAAAACAACTTTTAGCGAAACCTGATTAGAAGTGTGAGCATATAAGTTTTTGGAGAACAGTATATGAGCTGTGATGTGATCCTTTTAAAGAAATATGTGCATTCACCATGCAATTGGAAATATTCTGTTTCTGCTATAAGTGTTCTAGTGAAAGTTGTCGAGTGAAGCTGTCAGCGACTCCAAAACTTTTATTTTAACGTGTATATTACACAATTTTTTTTTCAAATATTTTAATTCTGTTCAGCTGCTTGAAATATTGATCGAGCTTTCACCGGTTCAGAAATCTTTACTGCTGTAACACCTACTTTACCCTCCTTTTTTATATTCATTGATGAGAGGTTGTCAATGCAAATCACGCAACACAAAGCTCACCCATGGGGGGAAAAAGTTGCAACTATATTAAATCCCTGCGTCTAGAAACAAAGTTAGTTGTAATGGAACATGTAACTGTCACATGATGGACTGTGATTGTTAGGCAACAATTTCTATTGCAACAAATAGTCTGTGTGTAGCCCAAGGCTATACTAATATTGTTCAGTAATAAGTCATCCCACAACCTCTCCCTAGCTGTTGCTTAACTTTCAATTTTAAAGAAACCAACAAAACTTATGACCGGAATGGAAAATGATTCATATTTGGTTAATTTTTTTGTTGTTTTTGTTTATATTGAAATTATAAAATATCAATCAAAACTCTTATAATGGGCATATCCTTTGAAGAGAAAGACAATGTACTAAGAAAAACAATTATGGGGGAATTTATCAACCTTTCTACACCAGTTTTCTGGCATGGAAAAGTCACAAAATGGCCCAAAAGTCAATTTGCATTGTTTACTTTTAGTGGATAAAATTCTGTCCATAGTCATGTGACGGACACATACCTTAATGAGCCGTGCACCTGTGTGATTATCACATGACTACGGACAGAATTTTATCCACTTGAGGTGAACAATAAATGTTCCTACTGAATAACAACAAGCAGAGATCTTCAAAACTGTGAGGGATTTAAACAGAAAGCACTTTGGAAAATTGTATAAATTTTAATTACACAAAAATAACGTTACTTTGCTGAAACCAGACAACCCCTTTAAATTTGCATATGCATATTTCACACTTGTTTATATGGAATATGATACGGATATCCAGAATTAATAATACAAGTTACACCCATTCCCGGTGTCTCTACCCCGCTTGCTGCCTTCAGTTGACAGTATTCAAGTAAAATAAAACAAAGTGATCATAAATTTTAATACAGATTTTCTTTACTTGTTAAGATCAGTATATAATAAGCAAGTGATTGGGGTGGATCCAAGTTGTGATATTGTATTATAAGGGTATGTTCACACGCTTACCAAAAAACGGCTGTAAATACGGACCTGTTTTCAAGGGAAAACAGCCTCTGATTTTCAGCCGATTTTTTGAGTCAATGACAATTAACAATGTTCAGGAGGTGGACCCACTCCTGAAATCTTTGTATTGGGCCTACAAATATGTTATATATTTGGCAATTACAGAACTTGATTTGTAAATGATATAATTAAAATCAGTACTACATAGACTGGCTTTCTTCTGAGCTTGTGCTTATACACAAATAGAGCTGCAGTGTAAAGCATGGGGAAGAACATCGCAGCATCCTGAGATTCTGATTTGACTGGAGGCAGATTTTGGTTATCCAAGACTGTAAGGGTATGTGCACACGATAACTGCAAATACGTCTGAAATTACGGAGCTGTTTTCAGGAGAAAACAGCTCCTGAATTTCATACGTAATTGCTCGTACTCGAGTTTTGCGAGGCGTCAATTACGACCGTAATTTGGAGCTGTTCTTCATTGGATTCAATGAAAAACGGCTCCAATTACGTCCCAAGAGGTGTCCTGCACTTCTTTGACGAGGCTGTTATTTTACGCGCCGTCTTTTGACAGCGTAAAATTACAGGTCGTCGGCACAGTACATCGGCAAACCCATTGAAATGAATGGGCAGATGTTTGCCGACGTATTGGAGCCGTGTTTTCAGGCGTAATGCGAGGCGTAATACGCCTCCATTACGCCTGAAAATAGGTCGTGTGAACCCAGCCTTACACACATTGTAATACCACAATTTAATATCTGCCTTAATGGCTATGGACACCTTCACTGCAGAAGTCAAAAGTTTATTTAAAAAAATACAAGCAATTCAATTTTAAAAAAAAATGGATTCAAAGTACAGATTGTTTGTTCTCAAGTTGCATAAACTATGGTTTATTAGTTTTCCTGTTGGTCCTAGTCACCCTAACTTTCAAGCTCACCCTATGGAAGTAGTTTTCAACCCCTACACCACTGAATACATGGTTTCCACATCTTGCACTGATGAAAGCCAATAGACCTACAACAGCTGTTTACAAGTTGGAATAAATGGCTTTGTAATAAAAGGCTATGTAAACCCTTGAAAAAGTTTTTTTTTTTTTTTTTTTAAATAAAATTGTCTATCAGTGTGTTTGGTGCAACTTTCTAATTACTTTTTATTAAAAATTATTTTGACTTTTTGAGATACAGCTGATTGGATCTTGTATATGGAGCAGCTGTATCTTGCGCTGAGGCCTGAATCAGCGGCACTGACGGGTTCAGTGACAGGTGCTGCTGTGTGTCTGTGACACGCAGGATCCACCTGTAATCGACCACATCTAAGTTATGAACTTAGATGTGACCGGTAACAGCTCGATCCCACTGACACTGAACCCCTCAGTGCCGCTGACTTAACTGATTGTATCTCAAAAGGTAAAAATAATCTTTAATAAAATGTAATTAGAAAGTGGCACCAAACAATGATACACATTTTTATTAAAAAAACACAAACAATATTCAAAGTTGTACATAGCCTTTAAAGGCTATGTCTGTGCTATATACCAGTAGTAGTTTTAGATACATAGTTGGCCACACACATAAAATAATAGATTTTTGGATATGCGATGGAAGTGAGATGTTCAAAGCTGTTCTATTATACAGTATATGGATCCTGCTATGTCATCTTTAAAATGAGTTTTGGTTAATTTTGTTTTTTACCCTATTGCTGTTAACATATTTATGTAGAAAATCAAAGGAATCCCATCATTCTTGCAGACTGATAGTAGTAGTCATTTAAAAAAAAAAAATGCTAGCTGTGATTTTGTACATGACTAAATTTGAAAGTGTTTCATAATATCATAAATAATTTGAAAGTCAAGCCCATTCAGGAATGAGTATCATGTCTCAGAAATGGTTAAAACGGAAACTTACATCATATAAAGATCGCTGTATACCTTACTGGAAGGATTATATCTAAATAAGAAGTCACTTCAGAATTATGAGCTCGTGTGCAATGTCCAATGCATGTGTCAGATTTTACAGTAGGGTATAAAAATGTACGTTTTAGGTAAATAATTCTCAATCACTATATAAATGAAAAGTTATACAACTTTCTATTATACTTTGGGGCAGATTTACTAAGACTAGCGCTTCACGCTGAGGGAGCCTGAGAAGAGAAGAGGGGCCTGAGATAAGCATTCATTTTAACATTCATTCGAACTGCTCAACATCTTAAAAAAAATTGCTTGCTGTCAGTAAATTGGAACACTTATTTACATTCAGACGCAGCAAACCGGAAGTCCTGCTCTCAGTTGAGAATGAATACAAGCATATCCAGTCTGTGAGCATTATATCAGCAGCAGCTGCACAAATCTGTCTGATAGTTCGCTACAATGTATCAGCCTGAAGTCCAGGCTGTTTAGCTCACAGAGCATTGCCTAGACTGGATACAATTGTATTCACTTCTTAGCTAAAAACAGGTCTTAAAGTGTAGCCAAACGTTTGACAAACTTCTGACATGTAATAGTGACATGTCAGAAGTTTGTATTGGTGGGGGTCCGAGCACTGAGACCCCCACCAATCGCTAGAACGAAGCAGCTGAAGCTCTTGTGTGAACGCTCAGCCGCTTCGTGTCTGTTCTGCTTTTTCCGGAAAGCCGATGTATCGGAGTGCGGGCTCATAGACTTTCTATTGAGTCCGTACACGATACATTTATTTCTGGAAACAGGCGAACAGACACGAAGTGAGTGAGCGCTCACATGGGCACTTCAGCTGCTTCGTTCTAGCGATTGGTGGGGGTCTCAGTGCTCGGAACCCCACCAATACAAACTTCTGACATGTCACTACGACATATCAGAATGTTGTCAAACGTTTAGCTACACTTTACTATATACAGGTTTGCAGTCTTTGCATGCACACAAGAGTGTTCTCATTCACTGACAGCAAACTAAGGCTAAGTACACATCTGTGTCGGAGGCTCTGTTCGGTGGCCTCCATGGCAGATTCTGTCAAATATAATGGAAATATAGTCCTGCATGCAGAGCTGTTTTTCTCTTCATAACGATGGCTATCTGGGCGGAACCCAACTAACCCCATTGTAAGTTAATGGGCTCTGTTCGGTGCCGCTGGTGAACGTTGTGCACCGAATCTGACACTGCGCTTGACAGAACCTAATATCTTGAAAATGGTGAGGAATTCAACCACAAAGTATATTAGAAAGTTGCATATCTTTTTATGTATATAGTGATTAAGCATTATTTATGTAAAACTGGATATCCTCTTTAATAGATGGAATTTGAATGTTTTGGAAGTATTGCAAGAAGAGAGCAAAATGTCACATCAACGTCATACACTTCTCTTCATTCAAGCCCAGCTTGATCCACAGCACAGCGTGAACTTGCGAGATCACGCTGTGACGTCACTTTCTCCCGCAGGTCCTTCACCGGAGCAACGGAAGAGTGAAGAGACATCGCCTCTAGCCATGCCAGGACGTTTATCTGAATCTGCAATGGCTGGAGGCGATGTCTGTTCAGTCTTCCATCACTCCGGTGAAGGACTCGTGGGATGAAGTACGTCACAGTGTGATCTCGCAAGATCACGCTGTGCTGTGGATCAAGCTGGGCATGAATGAAGAGAAGTGTATGACGCTGATTTCTCAGCGTCATACACTTTTTTTTACAACGCCCATTTGGTCAAATGTAAAAAAACGCCCAGTCGGGCATTAAGAACAAATTTGCATAAATCTTAAAATCTTCATAACTTGGTAAAAAAGAAACGTTTTAAAAAATAAATAAATAATAGTAGTTAGCTACATTAAAGCGCCTATTAAATTAGGTTGGGGATAGGGCAGTTATAAACTAGTGACAGAGTATCTTTAACCGCATTCTCTCTGTTCACAATTCACCAGAGATAAGAATACATATACGTAAACAGTCATTATAATTGGACTATAATCTCTAATCCTCCTCCAATGCCGGATTTATGGCTGTATTGGGATTGTTCATGTCTATTTATTTGGTGACTGTAACAGAAGCAGTTTACATTGGGCATTGCGTTATTTTAGAAATGCCTTCTGAGAAATGTTCAGGCTTAAATCTCAAGTGACTTTCAAGATAAAGCTTCCAAAAGTATTTTGGGCAGAAAACCATCTACACAGCTTTCCTCTAAATCATAGGTCATCAGAAAAAAACAGGGAAGCCAAAATTCCATAGAAATATTCAGCCACTCCACCAAATCTGGCAGCTCGTAAATCTTTTTATGAGACACTCTCCAGTTATCTGGTACGATAGTAATCAATTCCATACTTTCCTTTCGCAGAGATTATTTTGTGGAGTCTCAAGTGGTGAGAGGCATTGTACACCTCCCTTGGCACACCTTAGTTCTCAGGATGTGGTATATATATAAAACACAAACCCTTCCTACAGGTCTCTTTTTCATTCTTTCATTTTTTGCATGCCTTACAACTTATTTGTCCCAGATGGGGGAAAAGTTCTACATTTGGTCTCAATGATAAGAATCACCTATGTGTCCTAAGGTTCATTGTACAGACTATAATAAAGCTGCAACATATTTCTTCAATAGTTTTTGTTTTTCCTACATTTAGTTACCATGAGCTGCATGATATGACAATCATATAGATAAGATGAATATGCGAACAATAAGGCCAGGGCAACATGGCGACTTTAGTCACGCGACATGGAGATAGCAATATCACAATGCGACATCACAAATAATCATTGTGAATCTTGTTGCGTTGTAAAATTAGTCTTAATGCGACTGGGACATAACAGTCACAAAAAATCTGAACCTGCTGGATTTTTCGGCGCAAATTGGAAGTCGTAATTGACTTTGCCTGCATAGATTTTAATGTAAGTCGCATGTGACTGACTCCTTTGCGACATGTCAGCGACTTGCAAGCCAGTTGCATCCTAAATGCGACCTGATGTTGCGTAACTGTGTAGCCCTAGCCTAATGCAGGAAGCCCTAAGTGTAAATTCGATTTTTGACATTACTCATTGTGTTTTATCTTAATTGTTGAATTCACAGGTGTAGCAGTGTCTCAAAGGCAATTATATAAAAAATTAACTCCCCCCAAAATACAAAAATCCTTTACTTCTGTTTTAGTTTATTCTTGTTGTTAGTTGGGAGTTTATGAGATCCACAGAGCTCTGCACCATTTCTATTGTTTACCCCCAGGTTGTCACAGCTCCGCCTCTGTTATCAGAAACAGATAGTATGACATACAGAAATGTTTTCTAAATTTTGCTCAATTTACAGGTTCCCTTGGCCATAAAAACTGAGGCTCGGAAGAGCATGCATTTTTTTAAATTATTGTTTTCCTCATATTCACCCAAACATTATATTTTTACTTTAGGGATTTAATATCCTTTGAGTTTGTATAGCCATCAAAGAAGCTGAAAGTGTGCCATTTTTCATGTAGACTTTTTAAGGAATAAGTTACTTTTAGATGTTTGCTAATCTCTTTCTCTTTTCTTTGAAAAACAACAACAAGCATGGTGTTGGAAAACATTGCATGTCTTATCTTCCTAAACAGCAACAGACGTACACTTTCAGTGGCACGAGCAATTTGCCAAGCCAAGTGTAATAGTAGAGAGATCTACTGTACAGTAAGGGAAGGCTATGAATTATTAATAGATTGCCGTTAAGGAAATGATAGCTTTTTATCACCCACCTCTAGTAACAACTCTCCTTCTGGCATGGCAGTCCCTCTGGATGGGTTGTCTCCTTTTATTGCGTGACCGACCGGCTGGCATGGTTGCTTCTTGGAGTGCTGTTCCTCAATTGCTGTTAAACAAGGTGAGTAAAAAAAAATTATAAGAAACAGAACTCATCAGTGTGAGAGACTCAGTGAAGTGTTACAGTCACAGGTCATAGAAAGAGCAGCATGCAATTTTCATATCTGACAACATGAAGCTCAATGCTTTTTATGATTTGGCAAATCCTCAAGACTTTAACAGAATTATCATGCTGTGCATTTGAACTGAAGCTCCCAAAATTTTTGTTATGTCAGTCATTGCCATTTATAATTCTATATACAGTAAAATAATTATAGAAAGTATAACTTATATATATATATATATATATATACACACATATATATATATATATATATATATATATATATAGTTATACTTTCTATAATTATTTTATATAAAAACATATACCTATACCACTGTACCCCCCCCCCCCATAGCTATACCAATATTCATATAAGGACTGGTGCACTGGTTCCTTCAGGAAGTAGCTTGGGCACAGTGCTTATTGGTATAAAAATGGAAATCTACATAGCATAGAGAGTTTGTAGGACACTATAATAGCTTTCATTCTTTCTCTGAACCTTTTCATACATCTGGTTTTCCATCTCACACCTTAAGAAATAAGAAAAGTATATATAGCACATGTTGTATGGCTGGTCATGTGACAGAATAATATTAAATCTTTGTTATCTAACTTATTTCTAAATAAGCAAAATTACTTTAAGGAAAAGCAAATGTGTAAAATTTTCAAAACTTCAGGCCGTTTTACACAGACCAATGATCTGGCAAACAAGCGGTTGTACGAATGCTTGTTCCCAATCATTGCCCTGTGAACAATCAAATGTTCATTCATCAGGTAATCGCATCTTTTATGTGCCCAGAAATATGGTTGCTTGCCGGCAGAACAACTCTCTGTGTAAACAGGGAATGTGCTGCCGACAAGATGAAAAATTAGTGGGGACGAATAATCGTTTTAAACCATTGTTTGTCCCTATACTTGTGATCATTGCTCCATATAAATGAAGCGGTAATCGACATGCTGTATTGTCTATCGGCACTGATTTAACGGGCAGAATATATGCCCATGTAAAAGGACTTTTAAAAGTAGCTAATATTTATAGTAATGATAAAGATTGAGGATCTTATGGTAAGTACCTTAAAAACATACACCCATTTGGAAAATCCAACTTCTATGGCCTTTTTATTAGCATAACTGATCGAATTCCATGTCTATATCTCACATGATCCACTACTAGGGAAAGAGCTCAACTCAAGAAGTGTAGTATAGATAAAAATGGTTATGGCCAGGGAACAGTATGCGGTAGTAAATGGAGTACACATACAACAGAAGAAAGGGATCTAGTTGTCCAAATCTCTAAAAATACTTACATCAATCCACAACCACTTATAAAATAATAAATCCATGAAAAGTTAGATGTTCATAGAGCATACATATGTGTTCACCCTTAACTTTTCTTGAATTGCGTCAAGTTATACAATTTGTCATAATACTAATACAATCTCGCACCATCCAGTGAAAAACGTATACGTTAAAATTCAGTCATATAAGCAAAGTTGTCAATCAACAGCAGAGGGGAGGGGAGTGGTTAGGGCTCTAGATGCTGGACACTTCCTGGTTTGGTGGACTCTCCAAACTAATTAGCATATGGCACGCGGCAGAATAAAAGTTATAAAAGTTGGTTTTAGAGATAAGTTAAGGGAGGACACAACTATATGTAAGGCTGTGAAAAATAACGACCCTGAGGGAACACTTAGTACAGATTTTAAGGTACTTATTTAATGAAAAAAAATTATCCAACACTTATATCACCCATGTGAAACTGCTGCCTTAGGGCATGTTCAGATGTGGCGGATTTGCAGCAGAATTCCGCTTCGGTCAGGCCACAGCGGAAACCCACAACAAACTTTTCTTTATTTGGTTTCTATAGCTTTTTAGTTTACTTAGTGCAGACATTGCAGAAAACAATGGTGCGGAAAATAGCCAGCTCTGCGAAATTTACATCCCACAGCCACCAAACTTAGAATCTGATGCTCAGTCTGCTGCGGAGAAGCTTTCACTGGCTGAAACCTGCGGCAAGTCAGCTGCGAAATCCACATATTTTGCACGAAATTCATTGTGTAATTCCCACAAATTTGCAGCACAATCTGCGGCGGAAAATTTCCAAAGCGTCTGAATATGCCCTTTTATTTTATCTAGTTGCTCCATCTTTAGCATTAATAGTTGCTACCAAATTTATAATCTGATGTGACTGACTTTAATTTTATTTCTTTCAGCCATCTGGAATTAGACTTCCTTTTATGCTTTGGGTATTGCAGCGTTTCTCGGTTACATTTTAGCTGCATGTCATGCACAGATGATCAGAAATTATTTTCTGAATTTTTTGGTACAGCACAGGTTTCAAGCCTCCTTCAGTAGGCTACATAGGCCTGCGGTTGTTTGCAGTGTGTTGTACTGTGATTATTTTTGTGACTTGCTAAATTGTCAGTGTTCTTGGAGTAATTTTATCAGTATGGCCAGCCCTAGAAAGATTCATCACAGTTCCAAGTTAAGTTAAACCTTTATCAATTTTTGTGGTGGACTGCAAACCATGGTAACACAAACCCCAACACAAAAACAACATAACATAAATAAAAACACATACCACTTTCACTTTGGAAAATATAGGCCGCGATGTTTATTAACCCGTTAATGACCAGCCTATTTTAAACCTTAATCACCAAGCCATTTTTTACGTTTTTCCATCATGCATTCCAAGAGCTATAACCTTTTTATTTTTGCGTCGACATAGCTGTATAAGGTCTTGTTTTTTGCGGGACAAGTTGTATTTTTTAATAGCACCATTTTGGGGAACATATTATTTATTGATTAACTTTTATTAACTTTTTTTTGGGGGGAATAGAAAAAAACCTGAAATTTTGCCACTCTTTTTCACGTCTTAAATCTACGCCGTTTACCGTGTGATATAAATAACACAATAACTTTATTCAGCGGGTTGTCACGATTGCAACGATACCAAATTTGTATCGTTTTTGTATGTTTTACTACTTTTACACAGTAAAAACGCTTTTTTTTCAAAATTATTTGTTTTGTGTCTCCATATTTGAAGAGCCGTAACGTTTTTATTTTTTCACCGATGCAGTTGTATGAGGGCTTTTTTTTTGCAGGAAGACTTGTCGTTTTTATTGGTACCGTTTTGGAGTAGATGCGACTTTTTGATCACTTTTTATCAAATTTTTTTTAAGTCAGGATTCACAGAAAACAGCAATTTTTCCATAGTTTTTTATGACATTTTTTATGGCGTTCACCGTATAGATTTATAGTTGGGGTCGTTACGGACGCGGCGATACCAAATATGTGTAACTTTTTTACTTTATTTTGGTTTTTTAATAGTAATGCATTTTGTAAGGGGAAAAGCTGGGTTTTTCATTTTTTTTCACATTTTTTTTAAAGTTAACTTTATTATTACTTTTTTACTAGTCCCACTAGGGGACTTTAATATGCGATCATCCGAACGCTATTATAATACACTGCAATATTTTTGTATTGCAGTGTATTACTGCCTGTCCGTTTAAAACGGACAGGCATCTGCTAGGTAATGCCTCCGGCATGATCTAGCAGGCATTCGCTCCAGGCAGACCTGGCGGCCTTTATTAGGCCCCCGGCTGCCATTGGAGACACAGACACTCGGCGATTTCCTTCAAAATCTTCTTCAAATGGCCCCAACCGTCACTGTACACTGTAATATAAAGGGGAAATCTTCCCGCCATTTTCACTCAATAACCAATCAGGAGAAAGCGCGGGCTTTACCAGTTCCAGCTGGAAGATTCCAGCACCTGCTCGTATGTTCCATACAGCTGACCGACAGTTGACCCCAGCAGGTAAGTACCAACTGTAAATAATAACAAGGGGAGGAAGGAAGAAACCAAACAACCTCTTTTAACTTAAATTAAAATCTGTGTGGGGCTGTGATACCATGTGTCCCCCAAGCTACTTGCATGGGGGGCCCTGACATAAGTACTGTAGGCCATAGGAATAATTGGTGCAGTCCTTTTCATGCAATGTAACGGGAAATAGGATGGAGGCGCCCCTTGCACTGGCTGCACTTATGATATGTCTTCACTTGTTGTAACTCAGGGATTACGCACTCATGTATGACGGCTACATACAATCTAGAACTTGTGAAGAGCTGTAACAAGGCAATATACTAGTCTATGCCCCCCAACTGTACCTCCATATTCCTTTAATGTCATACAGTGGCATACAAAGATTTTTCCTGTTGGATCCCATATATTGTGAACACAGAAACTAATGCTGCCCACACATCAAATATGCATGCAGTCCCACAATTGCAGCAAAGGCATTTACACTGCACTGGTGAGATAATGGTTACTAATACTCTTGATGGCCCAATATAGATTTGTACTAATAGATTTCTACGGGGCCCTATTTTACCAATTGTATAGAAAGGCATACAGAGCTTTTTTCTGTCAGGTTCATTAAAAACGATTTGTCTGCTCCCCCAGATGCCGTATTACAGAACTATCCTCCCACAGGTGCATTGCTTCTAGAGAAGAATATCTCCATATGAAGGCGCCATTTGATGCCTATGACTCTGGATCCTGTGCCTTCGTACAAGCTCTGATGTGTGCATGAGACTTGATATAAACTTTTTATTAAGTTTTATTTTTATCTTTTCTGTGATGTCCTTTGATTAATGTTCGTGCAGAAATTTGTAACTACTTTACTCTGATGGTAATTGAAGATATAGGTTTAGATTTGATAAACAAAACATATTACAATTGTTTGGTTATAATAGTAAAATCATATTACGTTACATATTACTCAATTTTCTCTTGTGTCTAATATTACATGTATTACTATTTTTATTACATTACAGAAACCAGTCACTGTGTATTTTAAAATCTAGCAACAGCCATCTGTGGCCATCTTAATATTTCCACATAACTGTATATACAAGTGGTTCCATATGTTTCTATTATTTGGAGTTATTTTGAAATATCGGTTAATCAGATATTCAAACAGGTTTCTTGCGACAAATAGATAGCATGTATATTATTGCAAGGGGAGAATATCATCCAACAACTGTTTATATATCAATTAAATTAATGAACAGTTTTCATTATTGTCTATAAAGATTAAATTACAAAAAGACATTGTCAACAATAAAATGGAACAATTGTAACATTTTCCATTATTTTTCCAAATGAGATTTTTTTTTTTTACCATTTCTGTTAACAACAACTCTTATCGACAATGAATAATGGCAACGTACAGAACACTACCTTCTAATATATGTATTGTAACATGCATAGATTTAAAAAAAAAACAACATAATTTCCAATTTTTTTTTACCTTTTTGTAAAGTTTGTATAAATTATTTTCAGATTTTCTATAACTAAATACACGATTCAAGTACACAAAAGAATAATATATTAATAACATTCTTTTCTGCTTGACAGAAGGAAATCAATGTGGTGGGGGATATTCTGTTGCCCGAATTGTATACTATATAGACAACCAATCTTGTGCCAGTGTATTGTACCAATTGTACCAATTTGCAGTTACATTTCCAGGTGAAGCATCCCATCTAAGATCTACACTGCGGACTGGAGCGCTGACCGAATTCCACCATGTGTAGTTAAAGGAAAAGGAATTGTATTAGTTACTGGGCAACACCGATTTCCCAAAATCTATGGCCTTGTTTCGCATGACAGATAAGAAATCTCAGGGGCTTGAAAGATTTACATTTTTATATGATAGTTACTATGTTATTCCTGCATTCTGCTGATGGACTTGCAAGACTACTGCCCTGCCTATTATGGGTGGGCTTCCAGTAGTAAATGTAAGTTAAGGCATTGCTGTTTATGTAATTCCCTTATGTATAAGTGTAAATTCACCAAATATAAACCTAAAATGTAAACTGCACTTATTGGTATTTATTTCTATAAAGTATCAACCACTACCCTATTTTCACTACATTTCAATTATTTTATAGATAGATTTTAACCAAACAAAATGATTATTTCAACATCTGTTCTGAATTCTATATAAAGCCTCATGCACACGACCGTGTTTTTGCATCCGCAATTCATCTGCAAAAATGTGGATGAAGTAGGGACCCATTCATTTCTATAGGTCCTTGCACACGACCGTTGGTTACTCGGTTCGGGCATTGGCCGGGAGCACGGTCAGCAAAAAAATAGGACATGTCATTATACGGGCCGCAATTGCGGTATGGGCTCATCAATGTCACTCTGCGGCCGTCCACGATGAGATAAGGTCACAGCCTATATAGGCCCCAAAATGTAAAATATATTACACCACAAAACATGCTGGAGCTCCCACTGAATACTAAGGTCATGCAACAATACATATTTTTAACACATTTTGAATAAAAATTATCTTATTTCCTTTTCACTCATAGCTTATTGTGATCTAATTTTGACTCAGCAGAACTATAATGGCCATCTGAAAACAGTGGCAGGGTGGTACTTCTATCAGGGGCCCAGGTAAGGCAAATAAGGGGCCCAAATCTCCTGTGGGCTGCTATCCACCCACTTTCCAGCAGTCGTTGCATGGGAGCTACACAGTTTTACTTATAAAATGAAAAGGCCCTATGTATTAGGAAATTATCTGCAAACCTGGTCCCCAACATGGTTTCCCGTACGGGGTCCATAAATTTCAGATGATGGGCCGTTCATGGCTTCCAAGAATTTCCATCTCCTCACGCTTTGTCCTTTAGACCATTTATCAAATACAGGCCACTGTAATTGCTATTTATGGGATTTGTGCGTTTACAATATATTATTCACCATAACTCCAAACTAGAGCTTTACTTTGGTTTCCCAATCCCTTTAAATCACCAAAGCGAAGCACACTGGGACTCCATCAGCAAGTAAAATCAGCATGTAATATTCATGAATGTTTCTAATGAATCCTTTGGCTGACGAATGGTGTAATACCCAGGCAGCCCCAATCATTAACACCTAAATATCTAATGTATTAGGTTTTAATATGGTAATCAGTGTCGCCATAATTAGAATAAAAATAAAGCCCTAATAAGATCTTTCTACATCAGGTAGGTAGCAGCAGCCAGGTAGGTAGAGAATTTTGTCTACAATATTTGAAAAGAAAAGAAAGTGAAAATATGTGCAAACAGAAAAAAAAATCGTGTGTCCAGGTATTTATCAAAAACAATTATGATGCAAGGTAATAGGTTTTTTTTAACCCCTTCCCGCTCCTTGACGTACTATTACGTCATGGCAGCTGTATCGTTCGCGCTCCATGCCGTAATAGTACGTCTCGGGAGTAACGGCCGTTTCGGCCGTCCTCCCGACACATACAGGAGCTGTGACGCTGCTGTCTTGTTCAGCAGCTGTCACAGCTCCTACAGCGGGGACCGATCGCTGTGTCCCCGCTGATTAACCCCTTAAAAGCAGCGTTCTATAGAGATCGCGGCTTTTTAGGGGTTAAGCTGCCATCGCCGGCCTGCTACGCGATAGCGGCCGGCGATGGTGACTATGGCAACCGGACACCAAACAATGGCGTCCGGCTATGCCATAGACGGAAGCCTAGTGGGTCCTGACAACGTCAGGACCCACTATGCTTGCTGTCAGTGAGTAGCTGACAGTTCTAATACACTGCACTACGCATGTAGTGCAGTGTATTAGAATAGCGATCAGGGCCTCCTGCCCTCATGTCCCCTAGTGGGACAAAGTAATAAAGTAAAAAAAAAGTTAAAAAAAGATGTGTAAAAATAAGAAAATAAAAGTTTTAAAAGTAATAAAAGTAAAAGTCCCACTTTTTCCCTTATCAGGCCTTTATTATTAATAAAAATATATAAACAAACAAATAAACTATACATAATTGGTATTGCCGCGTCCGTAACGGCCTGAACTACAAAATTATTTTGTTATTTATCCCGCACGGTGAACGCCGTAAAAAAAAATATTAATAAACCGTACCACAATCACAATTGTTTGGTCACTTCACCTCCCAAAAAATGGAATAAAAAGAGATCAAAAAGTCGCATGTACCTAAAAATGGTACTGATGGAAAATACAGTTCGTTACGCAAAAAAAAAGTCCTCGCACGGCTTTATTGATTGAAAAATAAAAACGTTATGGCTCTTAGAATAAGGTAACACAAAAAGTGAATGATTGTTTACAAAACGTATTTTATTGTGCAAACGCCATAAGACATAAAAAAAAACTATAAACATCTGGTATCGCCGTGATCGTATCGCCCCGCAGAATAAAGTTAATATATCATTTATAGCGCACGGTGAACGCTGTAAAAAAAAAGTATACAAAAACAATAGTAGAATTGCTGTTTATTAGTCACCACGCCACCTAAAAATGGAATAAAAACTGATCAAAAAGCCGCATGCACCCCATGAAAACTACAATGGATTCCTCAAGGGGTCTAGTTTCCAAATTGGGGTCACTTTTGGGGGGTTTCCAATGTTTTGGCACCACAAGACCTCTTCAAACCGGACATGGTGCCTAATAAAAAAGAGGGCTCAAAATCCGCTAGGTGCTCCTTTGCTTCGGAGGCCGGTGCTTCAGTCCATTACCGCCCGAGGGCCACATGTGGGATATTTCTCTAAACTGCAGAATCTGGGCAATAAGTATTGAGTTGCGTTTCTCTGATAAATCCTTTTGTGTTATAGAAAAAATGGTATAAAAAGAGTAAATGTCACCTCTACTTTGCTCTAAATTTCTGTGAAACACCTAAAGGGTTCATAAACTTTCTAAATGCTGTTGTGAATACTTTGAGGGGTCTAGTTTCTAAAATGGGGTGTTTGATAGGGGTTTCTAATATATGGGCCCCTCAAAGCAACTTCAGAAATGAACTGGAACCTAAAAAAATAAATAAATGAGGCAATACTTCGCTTCTTACATTATACTGATAATGAGCCGTGCCCACTCCGAGATGACCCCAGTTTTGACCGTTTGTATAAACGGAGACCCCTATTAGACCGTTCCAGTGCCCGGTTTTCCCAAGCATACACCCCCGAGAAGTGTTTTTCTATTGATGAGTCCCTGGTACATTTTAAAGGGAGGGTTCAATTCCGCCAGTACCTGCCAGGTAAGAGGGCAAGGTATGGCGTGAAGATGTATAAGCTGCGAGAGTGCATCAGGGTATACCTACAGATTTAGGATATATGAAGGAAAGGCCACCCCCAAACCAGACTGCATCTAGGGCTTGTGTTTTAGTCCACGAGCGCAGTAGGGCCACATGTGGGACATTTCTAAAAACTGCAGAATCTGGACAATACATATTTAGTAGTGTTTCTCTGGTAAAACCTTCTCTGTTACTAAAAAAAAATTGAATAAAATTGAAATTCAGCAGAAAAAATGAAATTTGCAAATTTAATTTCCACTTTGCTTTAATTCCTGTGAAATGCCTGAAGGGTTAAAAAACTTTCTATATGCTGTTTTGAATACTTTGAGGGGTCTAGTTTTTAAAATGGGGTGTTTTATGGGGGTTTCTAACACATAGTCCCCTCAAATCCACTTCAGAACTGAACTGGCACCTTCAAAAAAAGGCTTTTGAAATTTTCTTAAGAATATGAGAAATTGCTGTTTATGTTCTAAGCCTTGTAACGTCCAAGAAAAATAAAAGAATGTTCAAAAAACGATGCCAATCAAAAGTAGACATATGGGAAATGTGAACTAGTAACTATTTTGGGTGGTATAACCGTCTGTTTTTCAAGCAGATGCATTTAAATTCTGAAAAATGCTATTTTTTGTAAATTTTCTCTAAATTTTGCAATTTTTCACAAATAAAGACTGAATATATCGACCAAATTTTACCACGAACATGAAGCCCAAAGTGTCACGAGAAAACAATCTCAGAATCGCTTGGATAGGTTTAAGCATTCCGACGTTATTACCACATAAAGTGAAATATGTCAGATTTGAAAAATGGGCTCTGAGCCTTAAGGCCCAAACTAGGCTGCGTCCTTAAGGGGTTAAATATATATTTTCATTAGCCTATACAGCTTCTAAAAACAGTTTGGACAAGCCCCTGTCCGGAGACGGAAGCCTAGGAGACAGATGCTCTGTCTCCTGCTGCAGTTATGAGCAGCCCGCAGCTGTATAGGCTAATGAAAGTATATAGAAAAACTATTACTTTGCAAAGTACTGCACTATAATCATTTTTTTATATAACTGGAAGTACACTTAAGATGCTAAATTTTACATGTTCTGACTATATTTCATGGTGGAGCACTTTTTAAAGAACGTCTTTTTTTCCCAATGTAGACATTTATGGCATATCCATAGGATATGCCGTAAATGTCTGATAGATGCAGGTCCTAGCTCTGGGACCCACACCTATATCGAGAACGGGGGTCTCTGGACCCCGGTTTCACCTGCTGCGGCTGCCCGCTGAATAGAGACTGGGAGCAGTAGGGAGAGGGTTGCGTGCGGCTCTCTTCACTTTGTTTAATGGGAGTCCCAGGAAACAGACGAGCAAGCGTCTGTTTCTTGATGTAGGTGCAGATATGCCATAAATGTCTAAGATGGGAAAACCCCTTTAAGCGCTTTTATTTTAGACACAAGGCAAACAGTTTTAAGAGCAAGAAGGGTGCCACTTTTACTGTATATAGCATGTTAAGGAAGTGTCAGTAGAGGCAGTGTGACATTGTGGTTTAGTTGTTAGTTCTAAAAGTAGAAGTTTAAGGGTTCATTTAAGGCTTTTGTTACTTACATGTTTAATTTTAATCTCACTCCTGCCTTCATCCAGTATCACCAGACAGACCCCTTTGACAGTGGGGTGCTGATTTAAAGCTCTTGCCATGAGAAAATTAAGGTGTCTTTTAGCCACATTGGCAGTCAAGTACAAGGTGGTTATAATGAAAGTCAATTGCATATATATCCATATGTATGGGTATACGTTTGTACAATACAGATCCACCACAAGATAAAAAATACCCAAAAATTCTCGAAAACAAAAAAAAAAAATGGTCAAATGTCAACGTATAGGTATTATTTATTGTTGGTTAAAATGGGCTGCTCGCACATAAAAAATATTGTTTGTCTGATGGAAACATGTAAAGGGTCGTCCTCCTATGTGTCTCTACAATACTTTATTTTTGCTATGACTGAACATGAGTAAAAATTGTTCCAAAGACGTATGATAGTTGTAATTGATGTCACTAGGATATTCCATAACGTTCTATGATAGGAAATCCCTTTTAATACTCATAATGATTTCAGGGGGCGGCAATGGTTACTTGTTTGATTACACAATTGTTACGTATAAATATACTGTAAGAAGGAATTCTAATACAAACTGTATCTGTAATTGTAGTTTGGATAGAACAAATCTTTTTGTCATGATGATATTAACCCAACTTTAAAAATAATTAAAGGGACACTCCAGCCAAAACAAAACTTTCCCATGTGTACCATGTGGCTATGTTCACACGTTTAACCCCTTAATGACCAGCCTATTTTAGACGTTAATGACCAAGCCATTTTTTACGTTTTTCCATTGTCTCATTCAAAGAGCTATATGCTTTTTATTTTTGCGTCGACATAGCTGTATAAGGTCTTGTTTTTTGCGGGACAAGTTGTAATTTTTAATAGCACTATTTTGAGGTACATAGAATTTATTGATTAACTTTTATTAACTTTTTTTGGTGGGGAATAGAAAAAAACAGCAATTTCGCCACACTTTTTTGCGTCCTAAATTTACGCCGTTTACTGTGTGGTATAAATAACACAATAACTTTATTCAGCGGGTTGTTGCGATTGCAACGATACCAAATTTGTATAGTTTTTGTATGTTTTACTACTTTTACACAGTGAAAACACTTTTTTTTCAAAATTATTTGTTTTTGTGTCTCCATATTTGAAGAGCCGTAACGTTTTTATTTTTTCGCCGATTCAATTGTAGGAGGGCTTTTTTTTGCGGGACGACTTTTGATCGGTACCATTTTGGAGTAGATGTGACTTTTTGATCACCTTTTATCACATTTTTTTTAAGGCTGGATTCAAAGAAAGCAGCAATTTTTGCATGTTTTTTTATTTTATTTTTTACGACATTCACCGTGCGGGTTGAATGATGTAATAAGTTTATAGTTGGGGTCGTTATGGACGCGGCAATACCAAATATGTGTAACTTTTTTACTTTATTTTGTTTGTTAATAATAAAGCAGTTTGTAAGGGGGAAAAAGTGGGTTTTCATTTTTTTTTCACTTTTTTTTTTTCACTTTTTATTTAAAAAAAATGTTAACTTTTTTTCTAGTCCCACTAGGGGACTTCACTATGCGATAATCCGATCGCATTTATAATACACTGCAATACTTCTGTATTTCAGTGTATTATGCCTGTCCGTGTAAAACGAACAGGCATCTGCTAGGTCATGCCTCCTGCATGACCTAGCAGGCATTCACCACAGGCAGACCTGAGGGCCTTTATTAGGCCCCTGGCTGCCATCGGAGAAACAGACACTCAGCGATCTTATCGCCGGGTGTCAGTTGGATCAGAGGGAGCTCCCTCCCTCTCTCCAAAACCACTCAGATGCGGTGCACGCTATTCAGCACCGCATCTGAGGGGTTAAACGGGTGAGATCGATACTAATATCGATCTCACCCGGTCGAGCAGGGACGCCCCCAGCCCTCAGCTACCTCTGGTAGCTGAGAGCAGGGAGATTTGACAGCTCCCTGCTCTGTTTACTTATTCCGATGCTGCGAAGTAAAAAGTCTATGGCATCGGAATAAGGCCAGTTAGTGACCGACGCAGAAACACTATGGGCCGGTCACTAACGGGTTAACAAAAAACTGCTGAAAATAAAGAGCTGTTTTCAAGGGTAAACAGCTCTTGATTTTCAGTCATTTTTTAAGCAACTTGCGTTTTTTGCGGCCATTTTTGTATTTTTGGAACTGTTTTTCTATTGAGTCAATGAAAAATGGCTCCAAAAACAGCTCAAGAAGTGACATGCGCTTCTCTTTATGAGGCGTTTTTTCCGTCTGTTTTAAAAAAACGGCCGTGTAAAAAACGCCTTGTAGTAACGGAACACCGTTTTTCCCATTGAAATCAATGGGCAGATGTTTGGAGGCATTCAGCCCCCGCATTTTTAGCTGTTTTTCGTGGCGTTTATGGCCCGAAAAACGGGTGAAAATAGGTTGTGTGCAATTACCCTTATGGTATTCCATGCGTCAGTCTCTCACCTGTTATTTTTTTGCTGCTTCTATCTCTATATATCAGACTGGGATAGTTGCTTAGCAGCAGTGTGAATCAGGCTCGGTGACACGCTTTCTCTACTTGAGTCTATGGAGATCTATGTGTCACCCATCACAGGCTTCAGCAGTTCCCCTACCACATTAGTTTTGCACGGGGGGGGGGGGACGACAGAAACTTCTATCATCAGCTACCACTGATACTTAGACAGGTTCCTGTCACACAGGTATAATGTAGAAGAATATAGTACAGCCTCCCCGTCTCTATACTTATGGTTTCTCAGCTTATTTAGAAGACTGTAGATAGAATGTTAATCACAGTGTCCCCCAGCATGCTGAAACAGTATGGTCATTAGCTGGTCATGTGATGCTGTGCTGAAGCATCATGGGATTAATAGCAAAGCAGAGAGGAAGAGAAAGCTGGGGAAATATTTTTTAAAGCACAGAGAAGGCAGAAGTTCAAAAAGTAAGTACAGTATACATAAAAGAAGTGTAGCGTGTGGTATACAGTCAGGTGGGGAATGCAGACATGGAAAGTTGTGTTTCCACTGGAGCTCTTCTTTAATTTGCAATTTGAAATTAATATTTTTAATGAAACCATTGTTCTAACATGCAGGAAAAAAAAATCTTCCTCAGAATTCCTTCAGGAAGGCAATTTCGACTATTTTTTGGTGCTGATTCTGACGCGGTTTCCACATCAAAATCAGCACTAAAAAAACTCTGTGTGAACAGGGCCTTACCAAACACACAGTTTCCAAGAATTTCTTTTATTTATAATTTTGCTCCCTTCATCGGCAGAATGAATGCATCCTGCATCTGAGAACAGAAGTGATTTAAACACAGATACTTAATTAATACTGTTATTTTAGGATACACATTAAAAAGGAAATAATTCTCTCGAAGGTTTAGATCCAAAAAGTTTGCATTCACCACAAGGAAAAAAAAGCGTATGTTAGGATCCATTCACACCGCGTTTGGCCAAATAGTTGGCAGTATACACACATATATATATATGTATCGACTACGCTATTGATTCCGTCAAAACTACGGAAGCCTTGCACAACTGGGACAAATGGAAACCATTAGCACCAGATCCGTCACCATTAAAATCAATGGTGATGGAAACGGAGACCTTTGGTTTCCGTTTGTGCCAGTAAAGATCCCGTTCCGACGGAAAGCTCCGATAGAACGTGGGAACGGGACCCTGGCGCAGATGTGAACGAAGCCTAAGAAATGTAAATATGGGATCACTGAATTCATTACATATGTTTTCTATTGCACATTTAAAGCATCCCATGCTAAGTATAAACCAAAGTCTGTTTGCCTCCACCCCTGTTTGGGCAAACCCATATGAATGTACTATTCCACCCCATGAATCAGATTTATCTATATAATCTTTGGCCATGAAATCTTGTTTTTGTTATAGAAAAGGGAGAACCTCTGACTTTAATTCACCCTGACAGGATTTATACTGTAAACTACATCTGGATGAACCATGAGATGCCATTTCTCACAGTTTATCAGCATCATTAACAAAAGCATACACACGCAACCATTTTTAGTATCCAAAGATGCTAAATTTAAAGGAATGTGTAATCCGAAAATGAGCTATTGTTTAATTCAAGATTTTGTGTTAAACATATTTTCTATGACTTTTGGGTAATTTTTAAAAAAGTTTCTATGTCAATATCAGTATTTAAAAACAATCCTAAAATCTTGTAGTTTTCAATCTGGCCACTGAGCATCACAATAGACTGATACTTCCTGTTCTGTAGAGATCATTTTTCAGCAGTCATATGTGTATGTGTTATGGGCATACACATAAAATGTCAGTAAAATGAGCATTCAGCCAACTGCTGTTTCCATAACTTGAAACCTGCTGTACATTTATATTTACTGCAATAATGTATTCTATGTATGCGTTGTGTTATTGTTTTGTTTATTTATGATTGTGAATATGTTTATATGTGTATTGATGTTTAACTGTTGTTGTTCTGTTTTTGTCTGTGCTAACATAGGAGCTGTTGTGATGCTGGAATTACCCTTCGGGGATTAATAAAGTTATCTTATCTTATAATAAGGCCCTTATTTTATAATCGGCCGGTGCAGCGAGTGTCGATCTACGAGACATTGCTGATCGGCGCTCGTTTGCCCCTGTCACACAGAGCTATAGACGATAATATTTTACTTTTTTAAAACGTTACGATCAGCAGATGATTGAGCGTTTGCTCGTTCATCTGCTGATCGCTGCCTTGTTTACACAGGGCAATTATCAGCAACGAGCGTTCTATGAACGCTTGTTTGCCCGATAATCGCCCAGTGTAAAAACCCCCTATAGCCTCTTATTACCTGGGGAAATAAAGAAGAGGGTCTGTTGAAGTCCCATAACCAGACAGGAGGCAGTTGTGATTGACAGAAAAATTTCAGGCTGTTTTAACCCTTGGGGTATGGTCACACGGAGGAATTTTGCAGGCTGAATCCGCCACAAAATTTCGCCCCCCATTCATTTCAATGGGAGTCGGACGATTCTTTTTACCGCTAGCTGATTATTTCATAAGTGTCCTGTTCGTTCTTTGGGCGGATCCTGACTGAACCTCCTGTTGATATCAATGGGAGGGAGGAATCTGATATCACAGGTAGGAAGGAATATTTCCTCGGCGGATTTTGCAGCGGAACCCGCAATGCAAAATCCGTCGTGTGAAGTTGTCCTTAAGATGCAGAAATAAATAGCAATTATGGTATCACAAAAGAGGGGGGATCGCTCTTTTAGCTAACTATCAGTCTCGGTTTTAAGGGACAGCCATGGATCTAACAAAGGCCCCCATGTATAAAAGTTAATTAAGTTCAATAACATAATTTGTTGTTTTTAAAAAAAACAAAAAACGCGTACATGAAAAATAAGAATCAATGCGATTATTTTTAATAAAAACTGTTTTTAATAACTCTAAAGTTGTTGCTTTTGCCTCTCTTCCTTTTAGCAGTCATAACTTTTTATTTGACATGGCTGTATGAACCTTGTTTTATGCAGGAGAAATTGTATTCTTTTCCTATTCAGTATTGGGGGAACAAATTAATTACTGTGTAATTTATGCGATTTATTTTTGTGGTGTAAATATATATAACATAGATTTTCAGCATTATTTTTTCAGTTTATTTTTCATACCGTTCACATTTCACGCTAAATAAGCTGTTAAATGTATTCATCAGGTTATTATGGTCATGTGGATACCTAATAGCTGTACGTTTTTTTGTTTTTATGTAATGTATAAGCAATAAAATATATTTTATATTAAATAATTACATTTTTGTGAAAATGTCTTTATTATTTATTTTGTTAAGTTTTTTTTTTTTAATCCCATGAAGGATAACTTTATTTACAACTTTATTTTATACCTACAGTTAGGTCCAGAATTATTTGGAAAGTGACACAATCTTCATGATCTGGGCTCTGCATGCCACCACATTGCATTTGAAATGAAACAACTGAGATGCAATTGAAGTGTAGACTTTCAGGTTTAAGTCAAGGGGTTGAACAAAAACATCCTGTAAAACGTTTAGGAATTGCAACCATTTTTCTACACAGCCTCCTCATTTCAGGGGCTCAAAAGTAATTGGGCAAATTAACATTACCATAAATAAAATGTTTTTGTTTTTTTTTTATACTTTATAGAGAATCCTTTGCAGGCAATGACTGCCTGAAGTCTGGAACCCATGGACATCACCAAACGCTGGGTTTCCTGCTTTGTGATGCTTTGCCAGGCCTTTACTGCAGCTGTCTTCAGTTGTTGCTTGTTTGTGGGTCTTTCTGCCTTAAGTTTTGTCTTAAGCATTTGCTCTGAAAGCTTGCATATAGAACTTTTATGGTTAGCCAATAAAGGTATCATAGATACTATACTTTTGTCTTTTTTGACACAAAAGTATTTAACATTACATGTTAAGCAAGTGAAATGCATGCTCGATCGGGTTGAGATCTGGTGATTGACTCAGCCATTGCAGAATATTTCACTTCTTTGCCTTAAAAAACCAAGGGTTGCTTTTGCAGTATGTTTTGGGTCATTGTCGATCTGTAATGTGAAGCGACGTCCAATCAACCTTGCTGCATTTGGTTGAATCTGAGCAGAAAGCATGTCCATGAACACTTCAGAATTCATCCGGCTGCTTCTTTCTTCAGTCACATCAATAAACACTAGTGACCCAGTACCTTTGGCAGCCATGCATGCCCATGCCATCACAGTGACTCCACCATGTTTTACAGAGGATGTGGTGTACTTTGGATCATGAGCCGTTCAAGCCTTCTCCATACTTTCTTCCTCTCATCATTGGTACAGGTTCATCTTAGTTTCATCTGTCCAAAGAATGCTGTTCCAGAACTGGGCTGGCTTCTTTACATGTTGTTTGGCAAAGTCTAATCTGGCCTTTCTATTTTTGAGGCTAATTAATGGTTTGCACCTTGTGGTGAACCCTTTGTATTTGCTCTCATTATGTCTTCTTTTTATGGTAGACTTAGATACTGATACACCTACTTCCAGGAGAGTGTTCATCACTTGGGTAGATGTTGTGAAGGGGTTTTTCTTGATGCAAAGGATTTTGCGATCATCCACCACTGTTGTCTTCCGTGGAAGTCCAGGCCTTTTGGAGTTTACGAGATTACCAGTACGCTCTTTTTTTTCAAGAATGTACCAAACTGTTGATTTGGCCACTCCTAACATTTGTGCTATCTCTCTGATGGATTTATTCATTTTTTTCAGCCTAACGATGGTCTGTGTCACTTGCATTGAGAGCTCCTCTGACCTCATATTGTGGGTTCACAGCAACAGCTTCCCAATGCAAATACCACACCTGGAATCAGTTCCAGACCTTTTACCTGCTTAATTGATGATGGATTAACGAGGGAATAGCCGATGCCGCCCATTAAATAGCTTTTGAGATAATTGTCCAATTACCTTTGGTCCCTTGAAAAAGAGGCAGCTACATATTAATGAGCTATAATTCCTAAACTCTTCCTCAAATTAGGATGTAAATGCCCTCAAATTAAAGCTGAGATTCTACACTTTTAGCCCATATTGATTATATAACTGTACCAAAACATATTGAATATAAACAGCTATAATGGAAAAACTTGTGTCACTGTCCAAATAATTCTGGACTTTACTGTATAACGTATTAGCATACTCCTGTGTCACTATGGCACAGGCTGATATTAGGGCAACACATAGTGTGCCATAACAGCAGGCTTAGAGAACAGACAGCCCTTGGATCCTTTCTAGGTCCCCAGGACTAACTGCAGAGGGTTTTACCAGTCTCTGATCGCATCACTGGGTTTCCGATGATGCGATTGAAAAATGAGTTTCTTCATTCTGTGATCAAAGGGTTAAATGGCCGGGATCAGAGGTTCCTCCAATCCCAGCCATATTCAGGAGGCTGATCTAAGTACAGGAGATGTTAGTAACAATTCCTGCTTAAAGCATGCGTTTTCACTGTAGCGCTATTTCTACAGAAGGCACAAGACAGTAAGCAGTCAAGAAGTGGTTAAATAAATGTTATAAAACCTAACAAATACATTATACTGTATACTCCCTTCACCGTTACAACCCGTATAATAAATTTAGAACATAATATAAGTTTTAAAAAAAAACAACAATGATGAAATGTAATATTTTTGCACATTTTGCTTGAAAAAAGAAATCTGAATGAAACACTAAATTTAACCCCTTCAGGGCCCAGCCTGTTTTGGCCTTCAGGACACAGCCGATTTTTTCAAATCGGACATGTGTTACTTTATGTGGTAATAACATCGGAATGCTTTTACCTATCCAACCGATTCTGAGATTGTTTTCTTGTGACATATTGTACTTTAGGTCAGTGAAAAAATTTGGTCGATAACTTTGGTATTTATTTCTGAAAAACACCACAATTTATAAAAAATTTGCAAAAATGAGCATTTTTCTAAATTTAAACGTATCTTCTTGTAAAACAGATAGTAATATCACGCAAAATAGTTACTAGTTAACATTTCCCATATATCTACTTTATAATTGCATCGTTTTTGAACGTCCTTTTATTTTTCTAGGATGTTACAAGGCTTAGAACTTTAGCAGCGATTTCTCATATTTTAAAGAAAATTTCAAAAGGCAATTTGTTCAGGGACCAGTTCAGTTCTGAAGTGGCTTTGAGGTCCTTATATATTAGAAAATCCCCAGAAGTCACCCCATTTTGAAAACTGCACCCCTCAAGATATTCGAATCAGCACTCACAAAGTGTTTTAACCCTTTAGGCGTTTCAAAGGAATTAAAGCAATGTAGAGGTGAAACTTACTAATTATTTTTTTTTTTGCTGAAATTCATTTCTAATAAAAAAAAAATTGTAACACAGAAGCTTTACCCAAGAAATGCAACTCAATATTTTATTGCCCAGATTCTGCAGTTTTTAGAAATCTCCCACATGTGGCCCTAGTGTGATAGTGGACTGAAGCACCGGCCTCAGAAGCAAAGGAGCACCCAGTGGATTTTGGGCCTCCTTTTTTTTTAGAATATATTTTAGGCACCTTGTCAGGTTTGAAGAGGTCTTGTGGTGCCAAAACAGTGGAAACACCCCAAAAGTCACCACATTTTGGAAACTAAACCCCTCAAGGAATTTATCTAGGGGTATAGTTAGCATTTTGACCACACAGATTTTTCGCTAAATATATTGGAATTAGTCTGTAAAAATTAAAATCTACTTTTTTTCTGAAAAAACATAGAAATGTTTAATATTTACAAGGAATAATGAAGAAAATGCACCCCAACATTTGTAAAGCAATCTCTCCCGATTATGGCAATACCCCATATGTGGAAATAACCTGCTGATTGTATCCACAGCAGGGCTCAGAAGGGAAGGAGCGCCATTTGGATTTTGGAGCACGGATTTTGCTGAATTGGTTGTCGGTGCCATGTCGCGTTTGCAACGCCCTGAAGGGAACAAAACAGGTGAAACCCCCCCAAGAGTGACCCCATTTTGTAAAGTACACCTCTCAAGGAATTTATCTAGGGGTATAGTTAGCATTGTGACCACACAGGTTTTTCACTAAATATATTGGAATTAGTCTGTAAAAATTAAAATCTACTGTTTTTCTAAAAAAACATTGAAGTTTTTAATATTTACAAAGAATAATGAAGAAAATGCACCCCAAAATTTGTAAAGCAATGTCTCCCGATTACGGCAATACCCCATATGTGGTAATAAACTGCTGATTGGACCCACAGAAGGGCTCAGAAGGGAAGGAGCGCCATTTGGATTTTGGAGCACAGATTTTGCTGGAATGCTTTTCAGTGCCATGTCGCATTTGCAATGTCCTGGAGGGACCAAAACAGGGGAAACCCCCCAAAAGTGACCCCATTTTGGAAACTACACCTCTCAAGGAATTTATCTAGGGGTATAGTTAGCATTGTGACCACACAGGTTTTTCGCTAAATATATTGGAATTAGTCTGTAAAAATGAAAATCTACTGTTTTTTGGAAAAAACATAGAAGTTTTTAATATTTACAAGGAATAACAAAGAAAATGCAACCCAACATTTTTAAAGCAATGTCTCTTACGATTACGGCAATACCCCATATGTGGTAATAAACTGCTGATTGGACCCACAGCAGAGCTCAGAAGGGATGGAGCGCCATTTGGATTTTGGAGCACAGATTTTGCTGGAATGGTTTTCAGTGCCATGTCGCATTTGCAACACCCTGGAGGGAACAAAACAGTGGAAACACCCCAAAAGTGACCCCATTTTGGAAACTACACCTCTCAAGGAATTTATCTAGAGGTTTAGTTAGCATTTTCACCACACAGGTTTTTTGCAGAATTTAGTGGAATTAGGCCGTGAAAATGAAAATCTACTTTTTTTCTGAAAAAGCATAGAAATTTTTAATTTTTACAAGGAATAAAGGAAAAAAAGAATCACAGAATTTGTAAGGCATTTTCTCCTGATTTTGGCAATACCCCATATGTGGTAATAAACTGCTGATTAGACCCATGGCAACGCTCAGAAGGGAAGGAGCGCAATTTGGATTTTGGAGCACGGATTTTGCTGGATTGGTTTTCGGTGCCATGTCGCGTTTGCAACGCCTTGGAGGGACCAAAACAGTGGAAACCCCCCAAGTTACCCCATTTTGGAAACAACCCTCAAGGAATTTTTTTAGGTGTATAGTGAGCATTTAGACCCCATGGGTCTTTTGCAGAATTTATTAGAATTAGGCCACGAAAATGAATATCACAATTTTTTTTCCACTAAAATGTTGCATTTTCTCATTTTCACAAGGGATAAAGGAGAAAAAAAAACTAACAATTTTTGTAAAGCAATTTCTCCAGAGTACGGAAATACCCCACATGTGGTCATACATTTTTTTCATTAGGAATGAATTAACCCTTTCAAGACTGATCCCTTTTTTGCTTTCTTATTTTTGTTTTTCACTCTCCGCCTTCCAAGAGCCATAACTTTTTTGTTTTTCCGTCAATAGAGTGGTGTGAGGGCTTATTTCTTGCGGAAGGAGCTGTAGTTTCTATTGACACCATTTAAAGTGCCATAAAATGTACTGGGAAACTGAAAAAAAAATCTTCGCAGGCTAATATAGGAAAAAAATCTGATTACATTTTTTGGTGTTTTTGCTTTTACAGCTTTCACCGTGCGGTAAAAACGAAAACTTTACTTTATTCTGAGGCTCCATACAATTACGGTAATACCAAATTTATATAGGTTTTTTTTATATTATACTACTTTTACAAAGAAAAATCTATTTGTTAAAATAAAAATTGTTTTGTTTCACCACATTCTGAGAGCCGTAACTTTTTTATTTTTCGGTTGATTGAGCGGTGGGAGGTCTTATTTTCTGTGGGACGAGCTGTAGTTTAAATTGGTACAATTTTTTGGTACATAAAAAGTGATAAAAAAGTTGTATTACATTTTTTTTTTGAGAGCTAAGATGACAAAAAAAAACCTGCGATTTTGGCGGTTTCAATTATTTAAGTTTTTTACGGTGTTCACCGGGCGAGTTAAATAATGGTATATTGTAAAAGTTCAGCCTTTTTACGTACGTAGCGATACCGATTTAGTTAATTTTTTTACATTACTTTAGAAGAAAAATGGGAAAAGTGTTTTTTTTTACTTTAAACTTTTTTCTTTCTCACTACTAATAACTTTAATTCTTCTACACACTTTATTAGTCCCCTTAGGGGACTTGAAGCAGCGATCATTGTATCGCTGGTACAATATACTGCAATACTAATGTATTGCAGTATATTGTTATTTTTACAGGCTTCTTTAACCGCACGATCGCTGTTCCTGTCCGTTAGTCCTGTGTGTCAGCTGTAATACACAGCTGACGCACGCAGCGTATGGAGCGGGCTCATACATCACCCCCAGCACCATGACAAGCTATTAAGTCATAGTGCGCAAAGGGGTTAATGCACAGCGGATGGTGTTAATATTGCAATTTTCCACTGATATGCCCTTTTAGTGCATAATATGTTGTGCCCAGTTTGTGCCACTGAAGAAAAACACCTCATAAAAAGCTAAGCGGGTTCTCTCTGTGTTTGGGAACGCTGCAGAGCTCAGAAGGGAGGGACACCATTTTGCTTTTGGAGCACAGAGTTTGCATGGTAAGGCCTCATTCCCACGACAGGGTTTCCCGGCCGGGTGCCGGCCGTTCATAAATCGGCCGTCACCCGGCTGCATTAGGAATAATAGACCCCTAATGGGGCTATTCACACGAAAACCGTCCGTCAAAAAATAGGACATGCTCTATCTTCGGCCGGGTACCCGGCCGCCCGGCTCCCATAGAAGTCTATGGGGCCGGGTAATACACGGCCATCACCGGGATGTGTCCCGAGTGATGGCCGGGTTTTCCGGCCCTTGCGCTCTATCTCCTCCTCCTCACAGCGCAGAGTCGGTACGATTATAGCGATACCATATGTATATAGTTTTTTTTAAGTTTTGCATCGTTTGCGCAATAAAATCACTTTTTTATAAAATAATTTATTTTCTGTGTCACCATATTCTGAGAGCCATAACTTTTTTATTTTCCAGTCAAAAAGGCTGTGTAAGGGCTTGTTTTTTGCGGGACGGGTTGTAGTTTTTATCGGTACTATTTTCGTGTGACTTTTTATCACTTTTTATTCTCTATTTTGGGAGGGGTGGTGACCAAAAAATAGCGATCATAGTGTAGTTTTTTATTGATTTTTTTTTGGTGTGTTCATCGTGCGCGAAAAATAACAATATGGTTTTATAGTTTCGGTCGTTACGTTGGGTCGCGGTGATACCAAATATGTGTACTTTTTTTAACATGTTCATTTTTTTCCTATAATGAAAGTCTTATTATAGGAAGAAAAGCATTTTTGTTTATATAACTTATAACTTTTATTTTTACACTTTTTTAAAAACATTTTTATTACTTTTTTTACTTGTCCCACTAGGGGACATTTAGGCCTCATTCACACGGCAGGGTTTCCCGGCCGGGTGCCGGCCGTTCATAAATCGGCCGGCACCCGGCTGCATTAGGAATAATAGACCCCTAATGGGGCTATTCACACGACCGATTTTTTGACGGCCGGGAAAACCGCCCGTCAAAAAATAGGACATGCTCTATTTTTGCCCGGGTACCCGGCCGCCCGGCTCCCATAGAAGTCTATGGGGCCGGGTAATACCCAGCCATCACCGGGATGTGTCCCGAGTGACGGCCGGGTTTTCCGGCTCTTGCGCTCTATCTCCTCCTCCTCACAGCGCAGAGTGCATGTGAGGAGGAGGAGTTGATGCCATTCTGACGAATGGCATCGCTGTACATGGTGTGGCAGGGCCGGGGTGTACAGCAGGTGGAAGGGAGCGCTGCGCTGGCTCCCTTCCCCTGCTGGTTTTAAAAGCACCCTGGCCCGGCGATACCTTTGATGGCGCCGCTAGCAGCTGCTGCTGCGGCTGCTACTACTGTAGCGATGCCACTATAGCAGAGCAGGGAGGTATCTCCCCGCTCTGCTATGTGCTAGCCGCACTTTAGCTCCTTGAAGGAGCGGAATCCCCGTGTGTTCGGGGATTCCGCTCCTGGACAGAGCGCTTGATGTCTCTGTCCATATCTGGGCAGTGACATCAGGGGAAACTCCTGAAGCGGAATCCCCGAACACATGGGGATTCCCCTTCAGGAGTTGCCGCTGATGTCACTGTCCGGCCCGGCACGGATGCATAACTTTATGCAAACCGGCCGGGCAGAATGGCCGATTTTACCGGCCGGCACTCGGGCTCGGACGCGACCCGGTCGTGTGAATCCCGCCTTAGACTTGCAGCCTTGATCGCTGCTAGAGTACATTACACTACCTATGTAGTGTAATATATTCTAACGGTCATTGTGATGTGACAGTCAGGGCCTATTTTCAGGCGTTTTACGCCTCGAATTACGTCTGAAAAAACGGCTCCATTACTCCTTCAAACATCTGCCCATTGCTTTTTAATGGGTTTTACGATGTTCTGTTCCCACGAGGTGTAATTTTACGCGTCGCTGTCAAAAGACAGCGCGTAAAAAGACGCCCGCATCAAAGTAGTGCATGTGACTTCTTGGGACGTTTTTGGAGCCGTTTTTCATTGACTCCATTGAAAAACAGCTCCAATAACGTCCGTAAAAAACGCAGCGAAAAACGTGAGTAGTTACAAAAACTTCTGAAAATCAGGAGCTGTTTTCAGGCGAAAACAGCTCCGTAATTTCAGACGTATTTTGCTACTTCGTGTAAACATATCCTAACTCTGACAGGAAGCCTCGGAGGACCAGCCTGAGGCTGCTCCTCCGAGGCTTCCGTACATGGCAACCCGAAGGTCATTGTCTGGCCTCCAATTGCCACGACAAGCATCGGCCGCCCCCACAAACACTTCGTGGGGGATGCCGATGTGCTTCAAACCCCTTAAATGGGGTCGCCCGCCGCGTTTATTCGGTTAATTGCCGAAATCAGTGGCGATGGTCCGCTGACCGGCAAGACTGGAGTGTCAGCTGTTGGAGACAGCTGACCTCCCGGTCCCCAGACACTGTCCGTTAGGACAGTGTGCGCAGGGAACCACTCCGTAACTGTACGTCCTGGTGTGGGAAGCAAGCCCTCTGCAGGACGTACAGTTGCGGCGCAGCGCGTGTAGAGGTTAATGTAGCAAAAATGTATTATAAACAAATACACACTGAAACACAAAAAAAAAGACCTCACACAGCAGCGTTATACAAAAAATAGTCTTGGATCTCAGAAAGCAGTTGTAACGTCCGTGGTCACTGACCTCGACACCGTTCTCTCCAGAGATGTCTGCACATGCTGCCGTCCTGCTCCACAGTGATCACCAGGGTGCGCTCGCGAGCTCAGTCCAGTCTTAAGGAGCCAAACCTCACACAGGTAGGAGAATGAGCTGATTGCCCCCAGAGCACCCTGGACTATAAGAAGGGCCCAGCCCCTTCCTGCCTTGCCTGAGCTTTGTTGTCGTTACCCTAGTCTGTCTATGCAAATGGTCTCCTAAGTGTTTTCCAGTTCCCAGTGTTTCCCATTCCTGCTACCTGTATCCCGTGCTATCCTGGTCAAGTGCCATATTGAGTTGGAGTCGTGCTGTGCTGAATGCTACGCCTGTCGTGCTACACCTCGCCTGGTACCTGCCTGCTGCCTAAGTCCCAGCCGAGCCCGTCTTGCTACTGTCTGAGCTACCACAGGTACACCTATACGAACTATAGCCTGTGACCTGTTGGCCAGCTGCCATACCGTCAAGGCAGTATGGCCCAGTGGGTCTGCGTACCGAACGTGACAGTAAGCTCCGGCCATGGACCCAGCTAGTCAATCCAAGACCACGATGATGTCACAAGAGATGCGGGTGGATATGCTAGACCGCCAGTCTCAACAGGACCAACTCCTCCAGGCATTGAACATTGTTGCACATCGGCTGGATGTGCAAGCTGCCGTTCCTCCTACTACACCTCCTGGCGGTAAAGATCCTCCGACTACACCTCCTGGCAGTGCTGATTCCCGATTCCCTTTGCCGCTTCCTGACCGCTATGATGGAGACACGAAGACCTGTAGGGGATTTTTTAACCAGTGCCAGATCCACTTTAGCCTGTATGCAAGGGCATTTTCATCTGATGGCGCAAGGGTCGCTTTTATCTTCTCTCTCCTCACTGGCAGGGCCCTTGTGAACCCTATCTGGGAGAGACGAGGACCAGAGACCCGTGACTTCCAGGGGTCCCTACGGACATTTCACATGGTGTTTGAGGAGCCTGGATGAGTCTCGTCTTCAGCCACCTCCTTGCTGAACCTACGCCATGGGGACACCTCCGTGGGCGAGTACGCCATCCACTTCCGCACCCTGGCGGGAGAACTGTTGTGCAACAATGAGGCCCTGGTGGCTACATTCTGGCAGGGACTGTCTCCTGAGATTAAGGACGAGCTTGTCGCCCGAGATCTACCGTCTACCCTGGATGACCTCATCCTTCTGGCCGCCCGGATTGATAGAAGGATCCGAGAACGGTTCCAAGAAGCTCGTCGGGAGGGACGACTCCGTAGCCCGGTGCCTACTTTGCAGCAACCCCTGCTGTCCTCAGATGCTGATCCTCCAAAGGAGTCTGTGAGGACGGACCAGTTTAAGCTGTCTACCCAGGAGAGACAACGCAGACGCACCTCAGGACTCTGTCTATATTGCGGCCTCGGAGGCCATCTTGTGCGTTTGTGCCCCCAAAAGCCCCAGAACCTGGGGTTGGTGGGAGAGACAACCCTGGGCAAAGAAGGACTTTTGTCTAAATTGACCATTCCCGTGACCATAGTGTCCGGCGAAAAAATGCACCGGGTCTCTGCTTATCTGGACTCTGGATCCACTGCTAATTTCATTCAAAGAGACCTAGTAGATCTTCTCCAATTGCCCACAACCCCCCTGGAGAGGCCTTTGATGGTTACATCTGTGAATTGGCTACCTCTGCCAGACCCGGTTGCAGCTGTGACCAAGCCACGGAGGCTCCAAGTGGGAGCCCTCTATTCCAAGCTCATCTCGTTCTTTGTCCTGGCTAAAGCCGTCAACCATGTGCTGCTGGGCCTGCCCTGGCTCCGACTACATGCCCCAGTCCTGGACTGGAATTCAGGAGAGGTTCTCCAGTGGGGTTCCAAGTGTCTCAACCGCTGCCTGGTACAGATTCGTTCGGCTCAGCCTCCTCTGCCTCGGTCCTTAGCCGGATTGCCTTGTCCTTATTCTGCATTCTCGGATGTCTTCAGCAAAAAGAGGTGGAGATGCTGCCCCCACACCGGGCGTATGACTGTCCTATCGAGCTGGTTCCTGGTGTATCCCTTCCCCGTGGTAGGGTACATCCTCTCTCCGTGCCAGAGACTCTGTCCATGTCCGCCTATGTTAAGGAGAACTTGGAGAGGGGCTTCATACGGAAGTTTTCCTCCCCGGCAGGAGCCGGGTTCTTCTTCGTCAAGAAAAAGGATGGTTCTCTGCGTCCATGCATCGACTACCGGAGTCTCAACCAGATCACGGTAAAAAAATAGATATTCGTTGCCATTGATTTCTGAACTGTTTGATCGCATACGAGGAGCCAAGATTTTTTCGAAGCTAGACCTGGGTGAGGCTTACAACCTAATGCGGATTCGCCGGGGTGACGAATGGAAGACGGCATTTAACACCCGTGACGGACACTATAAATATCTAGTAATGCCCTTCGGCATTTGTAATGCTCCCGCGGTCTTCCAAGAGTTCGTTAATGACATCTTCCGTGACCTCCTCTATGTTTGTGTTGTGGTCTATCTTGATGACATCTTGATTTTTTTCTCCAGATCCTATGACTCATCAGAGACATGTCCGTCAGGTTTTGCAGTGGTTAAGGGAGAATCGCCTTTACGCCAAGTTGGAGAAGTGCGTGTTTGAGAAGAATGCTCTACCCTTTCTGGGCTACATCATCTCGGATCAAGACCTCAAGATGGACCCTGAGACGTTAAAGGCCGTCCTGAAATGGCCACGCCCTCAAGGCTTGAGGTCCATACAGCATTTTCTGGGATTTGCTAATTTCTACAGACAGTTCATTCCAAACTTCTCCTCACTGACATCTCCTATCTCTACCCTCACTAAGAGAGGCATGAACGCCAAGGTCTGGACTCCTGAGACGGAATCCGCATTTAATAGCCTGAAGAGTGCCTTCACGTTTATCCTCCATCATCCAGATGTATCTCGACAGTTCTCATTGGAGGTGGACGCCTCCTCTGTCGGTGCTGGTGCACTCCTGTTCCAGAGAGGTTCCAAGGACAAGACAATGGTATGTGGCTATTACTCCAAACTCTTCTATTCTGCAGAACACAACTACTCGATTGGGGATCAGGAGTTACTGGCCATCAAATTGGCTCTGGAGGAGTGGAGACATGTACCAGAGGGAGCAGTTCATCCCATCTTGATATTCACGGACCACAAGAACCTCACCTATCTCCAAACGGCCCAAAGACTGAACCCTCGTCAGACTGGGTGGTCTCTGTTCTTTGTCCGGTTACAGTTTGAGCTCCACTACCGTCCGCCCGACAAGAATGTGAGGGCCGATGCCTTGTCCAGGTCATTCGAGACAGAGGATACTATGGTGTCTCCACAGAATATCATCGATCCATCATGAATCATTCTAGTCAACCCCCTGCAAGTTAGAGACAATCCACCGGGGAGGACTTTTGTGCGTCTGGCAGACAGAAGAAGAATCCTCCGCTGGGGACACGGTTCCAAACTGGCAGGTCGCACGGGTGCCCGTAAGACCCGGGACCTGATTGCTCATCAGTTCTGGTGGCCCACGCTGCCCAAAGACAGCACAGACTTTGTCTCCTCCTGCACAGTGTGCGCAGCAAATAAAGTTGCCCACTCCAAACCGACTGGCCTGCTCAAGCCACTGCCTGTGCCCGATGCTCCCTGGCAACATATTGCTATGGACTTTGTTAAGGACCTGCCTCCGTCTGCGGGATACAGTGCGGTCTGGGTGGTGGTGGACCGATTTTCGGAGATAGCTCACTTCGTTCCGATGACCGGTCTACCTTCTGTTTCTTGACTGGCCGCCCTCTTCATCCATCACATCTTCCGCCTGCACGGCTTGCTTAGGCATATTGTGTCTGATCGGGGGGTTCAGTTCACCTCCAAGTTCTGGTGAGCCCTTTGTAAACTCCTCAATGTAAAGTTAAACTTTTCGTCAGCCTACCATCCTCAGTCCAACCAGAGGATCAACCAAATCATACAGAACTACCTACGACATTTCATCTCAAAGAAGCATGATGGCTGGGTGCAGCTTCTTCCTTGGGCCGAGTTCTCGTATAATAATCATACTAGCGAGTCCACAAGAAATACACCGCTCTTCATAGTTTACGGCCAACACCCACGACTCCCTCTCCCGGTGTCCGTTTTGTCCGAAGTACCGGCAGCTGATTCTGCTTTTAGGGACTTCCTGCGGATCTGGCAGCAGATCCGATCCTCCATTCTGCTGGCAGTGGACCGCATGAAACGTAAGGCAGACACAAGGAGAAGAGAACCTCCCCAGTTTTCTCCAGGTACCAAGGTCTGGCTGTCCTCCAGAAATATCTGGATGAGGGTGCCATCCTACAAGTTTGCTCCCAGGTTCCTCAGACCCTTTGAGATCTTGCAACAGATTAACCTGGTCTTCTACAAGCTTCAGCTGCCTCCAACCCTCCGGATCCCCAACTCCTTTCACGTTTCTCTCTTGAAACCTGTGGACCTGAACCGGTACTCTAAGACTCTTAGCCCTGCAGTTGCCTTCAGCGGTTCTGCCGAGATATTTGAGGTTAAGGAGATCCTGGACACCAAAAAAGTAAGAGGAAGAAACTTTTATTTAGTAGATTGGAAGAGGTTTGATCCAGAGGAGAGATCCTGGGAGCCAGAAGAGAATCTCAATGCTCTTACCTTCATTAAGAAGTTTCTCTCTCATTCTGGTCCCAAGAGGAGGCGGCGTAAGAGGGGGGATACTGTAACGTCCGTGGTCGCTGACCACGAACTCCTTCCATCCGGTCAACGCCCTTCTCTCCAGAGATGTCTGCACATGCGGCCGTCCTGTTCCACAGTGACCACCAGAGTGCGCTCGCGAGCTCAGTCCAGTCTTAAGGAGCCAAAGCGCACACAGGTGGGAGACTGAGCTATTTGCTCCAAGAGCACCCTGGACTATAAGGGCCCAGGCCCTTCCTGCCTTGGCTGAGCTTTGTAGTCGTTACCCTAGACAGTCTATGAAAATGGTCTACTAAGTGTTTTCTAGTTTCCAGTGTTTCCCGTTCCTGCTACCTGTAACCTGTATCCCGTGCTATCCTAGTCAAGTGCCGTATTGAGTTGGAGTCATGCTGTGCTGAGTACTACGCCTGTCCTGTTACACCTCGCCTGGTGCCTGCCTGCTGCCTACGTCCCAGCTGAGCCTGTCTTGCTACTGTCTGAGCTACCACAGGTACACCTATACGAACTATAGACTGTGACCTGAGTCCTGTTGGCCAGCTGCCATACCGTCAAGGCGGTACGGCCCAGTGGCTCCACGTACCCAACGTGACAGCAGTAACGCAACACCTGTAACAAAATAAATGGTTGCCATATCTATTAGCTACGTAGCTGTTGCTATAACATAGAGCAAGGGGTATGAGCAGCTGCCAGACATATTTGACATCATTTATCTTCAGTTATCTCTACAATTGAGAAAGTTAAGGGTTTTTTATACTGGGCGATTATCGTGTAGACGAGCGTTCATAGAACGTTCGTTCCTGATAATTGCCCTATGTATCTGTATCTGCGATCAGCAGATGAACGAGCAAACGCTCAATCATCTGCTGATTGTATAGTTTTAAAAAAGTTATCGCTGTCGGCAGCACATCTTGGTATGTAAACAGGGAGACACGCTGCCGACATGATAATAATGTATTGGGACGAGCGATCGGGGTAACGACCGCTCGCCCCCATCCATAGCTCCGTGTGACAGGAGCAAACGAGCGCCAACGAACAATGTCTCGTTGATCGGCGCTCGCTGCACTGGCCTATTGTCGGCCGGTGTAAAAGACCCATTAGGCTCTGTTTATTGTCAGGCAGTATAGCGCAGCATACCGAGCTATTTTGTCCAATGAAGTTATGAAAACCATGACAGAAACCAGACGGAACTAATTAAGGTAAATTGGTTCCACTGGGTGCCATTGGTTTCCGTCATGCGACAGGTCTGGTGTTTCCATTTTTTTTTTCCTATCTCTGTTCCTACGACTGAACAGAAAAGATGGAAAAGTGAGCACAGATGTGAACGGAGCCTAAAATACAACCTGTCCACTCAATATTTATGCCCATAGTAGTCACCATAGATGTTTGTCTAGACTTAATGGATCCTGCTGATATTGCCCTTATCTGCCAACAAAAATCGAATAAATACGAGCAGCTTAAAACTTTGCGTTCCCACATAAGGGGGTCTTCTCTGTGGTAGCTGTTTACAAGGCAATTATAGCAATAATGAAGGAACATGAAAGAAGAATTTACCAACAGCAATGTTCTCTACTATTGCGCCTTTTCGGTTGGCTTAAAAAAATAAAAATAACGTACATGATACAGTCAGCGCTTTACAGGCTGCTTCAATGAAGGAGTTAATCTGTCCACATGCTTAAATTATAAAATGACTAAATTCTTGTGCACTGATGTCTTTTGTTCTTGTTAGCCACAGAACCTCTGCTGGCAGCGAGAGGGTTAAGTAAAGGATCACATTTCCTTCCTTGGAGTGGACGGTTAATGTGTTTTCCATACATAACAGGGCATCACAGAGGGTTACCATCTCATTCACATCAACACTTCTGCTCCAGGCGATGTACAGTGCATCTTCCCCCTCTCCCCCTCCTCCCTGCCATGTTCGCGTGATGTGAGCACAGCTATCTTCTCTACATGTGGGCGGGAACTGGCACACAGCCATCCCAGCACTGCTATAATCTAGCCTCTACTTTTTTTTTTTTCTTTCTTTTTTTTTTCACACACTGCCTTCTTTCCTAACAGTGGAATCCCATTTAGAGAGAAACACCAGAGGGAGAACAGACCGCTGGCTGACCAAACCCTTGCTGTCACGCAAACCCAGCCCTCTGTCAATCTCGTCTTCTGCCTGACAGAGCTCTGGCACTGGTTCAAACCATTGCGTGCAAGCAATGAAGCCACATTACCCGGCGAGGAATTTCATAATAACAACAGCTGTTAAATATTGATGACTCCTGGCAAGCGCTGAATGCACTTGGTGAAGGTTAAGCCCGCGTGTAATGGAATCTAATTCCTCATTATATATTGTATCAGCTCTCCGGAACTTGCTTTTTTTTAAGCATCTCGGTTCAAAAAACTAAAATCAAAAGCAATGAAAAAAAAAAAGCAGGACTAAGAAGTGAAGGGGTTAATGGGTGTGGTCCCGGATAAATGAAACTAGGCAGAACAAAAAAGTCCTGCATGCTGTAGAGTTATAGACAATGAAAAAGAACCGGTTTGCCCAGATTCCGGCCTTCAGTGTCTGCAGCGCTTTCTAGTAGTATTTCCTCAGCTGCTCGCAGCTTGCCTCATGCACATCTTTCCTCCACTACTGACTGTGTCTCTCACAGAAGCTGTATCACTGCTCGTGAGGATGGGGGTCTCAGTTTTACGGTAGAGTTGTGGTAAAAACAGCAGTGGAATGGCAGCAATGTCTATTTTTATATAATTTTTGAAAATTGCAATTTTTACAGAATAAAGACCAAGCCAGCAATAAAAATAAATGTAAACAATCAAGTTAAAACACACAAGGCACGTTTATCAATACAACTGTGGTGGTTTTCTGACACAATTGCATTGAAAAGAATGGCGCTGAGGCCGAATGCCATATTTATTAAGCCCCGCACCATTTTTTCGTTACTTCAGAACGTAAAAAAAGGTAGTGTGGCTTCAAAGTCGTATGGAGTTGTTAGAGCTTGTCCACACGTAACAGAATTGCTGCAGAAAATTTCTGCAGCAATTGCGTTGAAAGTAGCAGATTTTCCACTGCAGCAAAAATGCACAATTTCCTGCGTTTTTCACTGCAGAAAATGGTGCGTATTTTGCAGCGATTTTCACAATGGTAGGAGATGGTGACATCTCTGAAAAACGCGGCAATTCAGTCCACTTTCTCAAGCAGGAATTGACATGCTGCGGCCCGAAAAATACCCACCACAGGTCAATTTCTGCTCGGAATTTTTACGCAAATATGCAGCAATTCCGCTACGTGTGGTCATGCCCTTACAAACCTCTTCTTACATGTGGTACTGTGATATGGTTATTCATAGAGACTGTGCTAATAATATATTTTCCTGGAACCTACTCAGTAAAAAAGCTGCGTTTTTTTGCCACGCTTTCCATGCTGCAGGAATGATGTAGCTCTCTGCCGCACCATTACGCAGAGCGTTCAGGTATCCTTAGGCCACGTTCAGATGTGGCAGAATTTTTCCGCTGCAAATGTTGGTGCAGATTCTGGGCAATTACGCACTAAATCTGCAGCAACATTTGCATATTTGACAGGTAATTCATCAGACATTGCAGATATCACAGCGAATTTGCCACAGATTTCAGTTTTTGCATTGCAAAGCCTGAAATCCGCAGTGAAATTCCGCTGCTTCTCCGCAACATAATGTGCATGCTGTGAAGGGGAAATGCTGCACCGCAGCCTAATTGCCGCACAGTATTTTCCGCAACGTCTGAACTAAGTTTCCTAAAAATGTATAGAAACAAATTTAAAAAACGGCTGCTGCAGATTTGATTTATCCGGGACCACACCCATTAACCCCACACATGTGGACAGCTTTCCCGCAGCGAGGCAGCGACTCCTAGCGTCATAGATACTAGGAGCCCGGCTCCCTGCAGTGTGCTCAGTCCAGGAAATGCAGCCGACCTGCGGACCATATATCACGGACTGAACACGCTCGTGTGAATCCGGCCTACCACTGTGTAGTGTAACTACATGCAGTCTGCATCCAGAAAGGCTTTCCGTGCTAAATTTTTTGCAGCATGTGGATATTTTCCTGCTACTGTATTTCGCTGCAGATTTTCCATCTGCAAATCTAAACGGAAGATCCACAGCATTTCCATCCCGTGTGGATTTAGGCCTCTTTCACACTGCAGTATTTTGCATCCAAAATCAGGAGTGGGTCCAAAATGCAGAAAAGGGGTAAAAAAATGTCCATTATACTTTTCTTTGTGTATGTTTCACTCCTGTATTTTGGCTTTTATCCCCTTAATGACCAGCTACATTTTACCATTTTTGCCTCTCTGCTTTTTTAGCAGTCATAACTTTTTAATTTTTTCATTGACGTGGCTGTATAAGGCCTTGTTTTATGCTGGAGAAATTGTATTTTGTTTTTGCGTGGTTTAGGAATAAAAGAAATTCACTGTGTAAGGCCTTATCCACACGGAGGTGTCCATTTTGCGTGTCCAAAAAACGCTGCGTTTTGCGCGCGCAAAAGGTCCTTGTGTCATCAGCATATGGTGCGTGGCTGCGTGCTTTTCACGCAGCCGGCATGATGACACTCTGGTTTTATGTTTACAAACAGAAAAGCAAGTGGTGCTTTTCTGTTTTCATTCATTTATTTTACTACTGTTGCGCGAATCACGCGCGGCACCCAGAAGTGTTTCCGTGTGCCGAGCACGATTTGCACGCACCCATTGACTTCAATGGGTGCGTGCAGCGCGAAACACGGGCAAATATACATGTCATGAGTTTCACGCCGCGCACATACGTGAAATTCACTGACTGTCTGAACGGCCCCATTCATTAACATAGGTTCGTGCGACGCGCGTCAAAATCACGTGCCGCGTAGCACGGACGTATAACACGTTCGTGTAAATAAGGCCTAAGTTATATCATTTCTTATTATGGTAAGACTATAGAAAAAAGTGATTCTCTGCATTGTCTTTGTTTTGTTTATGTTTTATCCTGTTCACGTTTCACACTAAATAACCTATTAAATGAATTCTTTAGGTTATAACGGTCGTGTTAATACCTAATATGTGTAGGGTTTTTGTATTTTTATGTAATGTTTGGGCAATAAAATATATTTTATTCAAAATAATGACTTTTTTGTTACATTCTTTTATTTATTTGTTTTTGTTAAAAAAAAATTTTTTTAATCCCATGAAGGGATAACTTTATAACGCTATTTTTTACTTATAATGTATTAGCATTTTCCGGTATGCTTAGGGTATGTTCACACGCAAACTCAAAAATGTCTGAAAATACGGAGCTGTTTTCAAGGGAAAACAGCCCCTGATTTTCAGCTGTTTTTTTAATCATACTCGCGTATTTTGCTGCGTTTTTTACGGACGTTTTTGGAGCTGTTATTCTATAGGGTCAATGAAAAACTGCTCCAAAAACGTCTCTAGAAGTGACATGCACTTCTTTTTCGCGGCCGTTTTTTTAACGCGGCCGTTTATAAAAACGGGCAGGTAAAAAAACAGCCCGTCGGAACAGAATGCCATTTTTCCCATTGCAATCAATGGGCAAATGTTTGGAGGTGTTCTGCTTCCGATTTTTCAGCCGTTTACGGCCCAAAAAACTTCCGAAAATAGCCTGTGTGAACATACCCTGATATATTACACTGTGTTACTATGGCACAGGCTTCTGTTAGGGCCTATGCCCTAACAGCAGACACACTGAGCATACAGCCCTGGGGTCCTTTCTAGGTCCCCAGAGCTGACTGCAGAGGGATTCCCCGGTCTTTGATCGAATGGCCATGTTTCCAGTGACGCGATCAAAGAGGGGAGCTCCCTTTGATCATGCCGCGGTCACTGACTGGGATCGGAATGTTTTCCAATCCCAGCTGTGTTCAGCAGACTGCTCTAAGTTCAGGAGCTGTTAGTTACAGCTCTTGATATGAAGATGAGCGTTTGCAGGAGCGCTCATCAGCCTCTTCTACAGTGACACCAAAATACTTTGCTCGAAAAAATTGGAGAACCACGAGTCGCAAGGCTACATATAATGTAAAAAAGTACAATTTTATTGCATATAAATACATCAACATATAACATGTATAATGATAAAAACACAACGAGGTATCTAAAAGAAGACAGGTAGTATCTGGATCACGTAGCAAAGGTGGTCAAATCGCAGGAATGATGTACATATTGCACCTTATCAAAAATAACGGGATATATATTCCACCTATACACGGGGACATGTATGTGGTAGACACTAGTAATGAATGGAAAACCATGCAGTCAATACGTACATTGCAAAGGTGTAAGTTACATAAAGTCTACTAACTAGCATGATACAGCAATAGCACTAAACATATCCCCACATATAATGAGCGTCCCCCTTAGTAACTTATAAAGGGGTATTCCCAAAAAAGGGGGGGGGGGACCCCCTATATCGTATATCACAAGGGGAATATACCGTATATGTATCCAATAGTGAGCAAAAGGGCCCGTCCGGCAAATACCAGAGGGAGCCCATGGATCAAGACTTACCCATATATGCAATGTTGCACCTGCGATCCACGTGATCCACGTAACAAAAAATGATAATAGCACCCCAACGCGCGTTTCGCTGTTCTAGCTTCCTCAGGGGGTATAATCTCAACTATATCCTGTGCACCTTATATATTGTCCCTCATTATACTGACTCGAACGTTCCGTGTGAACTCGCTCCTCATTGGTCAACGGCGCATGCGCAGGGTAATGTCAAAGGTCATGTTGCCTCAGTCGCCTGTCGTCACACCGCTAATGCGCACGCGTGTCTCCGGAGACATGTCTCCATGGAGACAACGCCAGCGCATAGACGGCGTATAGACGAGAGGAGAACGAGGGACAGACCCGACGAACCCTACAGCACGCGCTCCCCCAGAGTATCGTGAGTACATAGTAGATATGTATATCTCTCTCTCTGCTAATGTCTAATGCTATATCACTGTAGGAATATAAACAGTATATGCCCCTTATACTGTATGTGAAGATAAGTGCTGGGAACAATACCCAAATAAGATTGCATGTATCGACACAGAAACCATCAATTATAGATAGAATATAGTAAATACAATGCAAAGTTGTGAGGAAATAACATGTAAATGAAACGATTCCATTAAAAGTGAAAAAGTGATGAACACTAAGTAATAAGTGGTAATGTATACTCACGTCCTAGTGGAAATCTCGGTATGACTGATGACTAATACAATTAACATGAGTATTATTGGCAGCCTTACTGTAATAGACTGTTTATGGTCGTTTTGCATGTTATAAATTACATTACCACTTATTATCCACCATGCTCTCTCTTTTCCTTCTCTCCCCATACCTATAATTTCTATGATTCAGTAGGTGGTGTACACCTGAGCATGGAGGGATAATTAAATTTAACATCTAAGAAAAATTAAAATTGGAGGTCTCCTCTACCAATTTCCTAGTGTCTACCACATACATGTCCCCGTGTATAGGTGGAATATATATCCCGTTATTTTTGATAAGGTGCAATATGTACATCATTCCTGCGATTTGACCACCTTTGCTACGTGATCCAGATACTACCTGTCTTCTTTTAGATACCTCGTTGTGTTTTTATCATTATACATGTTATATGTTATATGTTGATGTATTTATATGCAATAAAATTTTACTTTTTTACATTATATGTAGCCTTGCGACTCGTGGTTCTCCAATTTTTTCGTACGATATAGTAGAGTCCTGCTACTCCTTGATCTAATAGTTTGGGGGTACTTTGTACACATGTGCTGATCAGTACCTAACCACTTACTTGCTCCTGTGAGACATTTATTCATACAAAATACTTTGCTGTAGACAAAGCACTTGCACCACCTGCCGTCAAAAGACGGTGGGCGGTCGTTAAGGGGTTAAATACTGAAGAAAAATACTGCCGTGGGAAAGTGGCCTTAGGCCAAATGCACATGATGTGTACCGCGGATTTGCCGCGCGTATTTTCATTGGGACAATCCGCAGCATAACACAAAACCAGCAAAGTAAATGAGACCTCAAGCAGTCTGCGGTGAAAACCTGCGTTTACCTGCGGTTTTGATGCAAATTTTCTGCATCAAATTATGCAACGTGTGCATGTAGCCTTAGTGCTTGTTCACATTAGCGTTGGAGACTCTGTTAGTGGCCACCATCATAAATCCAGCCAAAAATACCGGAAATGGAAGGGCAATGCTGATGTGAACACGCCCTAACACTTTGTATTTGGATGCGGTTATTGAATGCAGTTTTTGTCGCCAAAACTGGAAATGGATAAAAAAAATAGACTCATAGGGGGAATTTATGAATCTTTCTATGCCAGTTTTCTGCCGTAGAAAAGTCGCAAATGCCTAAAAAGTCGCACAGGAGAGGCAGTTTTCTTCTATCTGCATTCTATAAGTGAATAGGAACATTACTGTTTATATCCAAAGCCTGAAAACCCATACAGTCCTAATAATGAAAGTTTACTACAATTGTATCCACTCGACCATCCACTGATACATTGTACATTGTTCAATAGCATTAGGGTATGCTCACACAGGTTGGATTTGCTGCGGAAAACTTTGCAGCAAATCTGTTCCAGATACCACAGGAAATTCTGTCCAAAAGTCCTCATATCGTGTTTGATTTAGTGCAAACTTTATGCTGAAATTGCCGCTGTGGACAACAGATGAGGAGATTTAAAAAAAAGTCCATACTGATTTGCCCCTGGTCTCTCATAGTGACACGTCACTCCTTCCAGGGCTGGTCTCAGTACAGGCGTCTCCGGGGATGAATTTTTCTCCTATGCGACCATTGCAGCCTGTGATTGGCTACAGTGGTCACATGGGATGAAACATAATTTCAGAAAGCCGGAGGTACTGAGACCAAATGGAGGAGGAGTGAAGTGTCACTATGGTAACGCCAGAGGAGGGGAGTATGGACATTTTTTTAATTAAAGTATACTTGTGATTTTTGCTGAAAATTCACAGCTGTTCCACAGCAAAAATCTATACATTTCCCTATTGAACACATAGGAGAAAGTCCGCAACTAATATGTAACTATTCCGCAGAAAAAATCTGCACCGCAGGTGAATTTCTCCATGGACATCTTCTGCAGCAGGTGGAGGACTTTTAAAAAAAAAAAAAAAATGGATGTAAAATGCAGTAATTACGCTGTGTGTGAAAGTATCCTTATAATATAGATTAAATGTAATTGTAGAAAACTTGCAGTAACAGGTTTGTAGAAGTTTTTAGCCTCTGGACATAAAAAATAGTTGATGAGAGATTAATGGTATGGTCACACGCAGTGTTTTCAGACATAATTCGGGGTGTTTTACGCCTCAAATTACGCCTGAAAAAATGGCACCATTATGCCTACAAACATCTGCCCATTGCTTTCAATGGGTTTTACGTGTTCTGCTCCCACGAGGTGTAATTTTACGCGTCGCTGTCAAAATACGGCATGTAAAAAGACGCCCACGAAAAAGAAGTGCAGGACACTTCTTGGGACGTTTTTGGAGCTTTTTTCATTGACTCCATTGAAAAACAGCTCCAATAACGGCCGTAAAATACGCTATAAAAACGTCTGAAAATCAGGAGCTGTTTTCGCCTGAAAACAGCTCCGTATTTTCAGACGTTTTTGGTCACTGCATGTGAACATACCCTAATTATATTAGTAAAAGCGACATATAATGCCCAGCGTAAACCCAGCATTTCTTAAATTAATGCTGCAATATACATGTCAAAACACATAATAATTACAATAAGGGGTTTGCCAAGAATATATTAACATAGCTGAAATGATAGACCTGCTGTAATTTCTAAATACCTCAGTATTGTTAGGGTATGTTCACACGAGGGCGTCCGTTACGGCTGAAATTACGGGGATGTTTCAGCCTGAAAACATCCCCGTAATTTCAGCCGTACCGGCATGTGCAGGCGCTTGAACGCCGCGTCCATTACGGCCGTAATTAGCGCTGCTATTCATTGGAGTCAATGAATAACGGCTCCAATTACGGCCAAAGAAGTGACAGGTCACTTCTTTGACGCGGGCGTCTATTTACGCGCCGTCATTTGACAGCGGCGCGTAAATATACGCCTCGTGTGAACAGACAAACGTCTGCCCATTGCTTTCAATGGGCAGATGTTTGTCAGCGCTATTGAGGCGCTATTTTCGGACGTAATTCGGGGCAAAAACGCCCGAATTACGTCCGTAAATAGGCCGTGTGAACATACCCTTACTGTGGACTGAGGCAGCACTGTTTACTTATGGTGGTTAACAATAATCACTTTGTCTATGGTACTGAACGATAGAAATGTGCTCCATTAGTCGGCGCACTTATCGTTCATGCTTCAAAATTGTCCTTGGTCATTGGTGGTAAATGCTACGGTTGAGTAAATGCACAATATTTCAAACAAATTCTTTACAAAATATTGGAATGCTTGTCGTACCATGGCCACATTTTTACATCTATGGCCAACGCTATCCTTAGAGACAGGCTAAATAGGTAAATCCAACAACACTATGCAAAGAGACACTTCCCCCTTCCCCAACAGTCATGCTTCTTGAGATCAAGGTTCACAAACAGAATTCTATCGGAAATCAATAAAGGCCGTATGTAACCAAATCATTGAATGGGTTAAAGGGTTTGGCATAATGCCACCTCTTTATGAATAGTGGGGGTCCCAGTAGTCAGACCACCACTGGTCATGAAGTAATGGTATATCTTAGAGATATGCCATCACTTTATCTAATGAGAAAACCTCTTTAATAAATAAATATTCCGTGCTACACTGGTTCTTTACATCGTTACTTTTTCGAGATGTGAGTCCATTTCTAGTTTATATTTAAGGAAGTTTGGGTGGTGCTGCTTCTATTTATTACACATTTGATTGTCACAAGTTGAGGCTCGATGTATGAAGAAAACAGTGGAATATTTTATAATGGGTTAAAGTCATGCAATTCAGATTGCTTAGTAACTAAATTTAAATTGTCCTGGAAGTAAACTAAATTTAACAGGGGTATGGCAAAAAAAAAAAATAGTCATATGATATGTATGTTGCCAAGTATGCACAGTAGCAGAAAGTTTTAGAGCCAATAACCCTGAAGACAGACTAATTCAACGCTTAAGAAAATGTTAAGCGTAAGTTTTCCGCTTGTTTTCATTGCACTTTGACGTAAAGGGTAGTGGTAAAATCCTAGACATTAGGGGAAACTTACTAAAATTATTACATTTTGGCACATACCATATTTGCACTAAGGGTAGGAACACACACAGTGTAAACACTGCAGATTTTCCGCAACTGATTAATTGCGAAAAATCTGCAGCGTATTACAGTAGCAGCAGTGTGGGTGAGAGTTCAACAAATCTCGTCCCCACACTGTGGTAAATTTCCACAGAAAAAACGCACATAAATTGACCTGCGGTGCGGTTACTTCAACCGCAGCATGTCGTTTTTGCCCCGAATTACGTCCGAAAATAGCGCCTCAATAGCGCTGACAAACATCTGCCCATTGAAAGCAATGGGCAGACGTTTGTCTGTTCACACGAGGCGTAATTTACGCGCCGCTGTCAAATGACGGCGCGTAAATAGACGCCCGCGTCAAAGAAGTGACCTGTCACTTCTTTGGCCGTAATTGGAGCCGTTATTCATTGACTCCAATGAATAGCAGCGCCAATTACGCCCGTAATTGACGCAGCGTTCAAGTGCTTGCACCTGCCGTTACGGCTGAAATTACGGGGATGTTTTCAGGCTGAAGCATCCCCGTAATTTCAGCCGTTACGGACGCCCTCGTGTGAACATACCCTTAATTTTGCGGATATGCAACTCTTCTGTTGCGGGCTTACCCATTGAATTCAATGGGCTGCTTAAACCCGCAACAAAGCAGTGTGTGTTGTGATATTTGCGGCGGAATCACAGCAAAGCGCAGCAAAAATCACAAGTAAGAAAAAAAAAAAAAAGTTATACTTACCCAGAGTTCCCTGCTTCTTTTCCAGTCTGGCCTCCCTGGATGACGTTGCAGGCCATGTGACCACTGCAACCAATCAAAGGCTGTAGCATCACATGGCCTGCAATGTCATCCCAGGAGGCCGGACTACACGCCGGGAAGTGGGAGGGGGTAAGTTTTTTTCTGTCGCCGCTTCGCAGCGGAAATTCGCCATAAAAACACATCACAATGTGGTGCCATTTTCCGGACGGCATTCCCTGCGGTGTTCAGGGCGGATACGCTGCGCAGCTTAACGCAGTGTATCCGCACTGAATACGTTGTGTGTGTTCCTACCCTAGAATGGGATACTTAGCAAAAAAGGGAGTGGGGTAAGGTGGGACAGGCTGTCGGTACGACACATTTAATATAATTCTCACCAGAAATTGTAGTAAACTATAGCACAAATCTATGCCTGCTCATTATTACTCTTAATTAATTTAGTAAATTATATGAAAAGTATTAAAAATTAGTCTCAATTAGGGTATGTTCACACACACTAATTACGGACGTAATTCGGGCGTTTTTTCCCCGAATTACGTCCGAAAAATGCGGCTTGAAAGCGTTGACAAACATCAATGGGCTGACGTTTGTCTGTTCACACGAGGCGTATATTTACGCGCCGCTGTCAAATGACGGCGCGTAAATAGACGCCCGCGTCAAAGAAGTGACCTGTCACTTCTTGGGGCGTAATTGGAGCCGTTATTCATTGACTCCAATAAAAAGCAGCGCCAATTATGTCCGTAATGGACGCGGCGTTCAAACGCCTGCACATGCCGTTACGGCTGAAATTACGGGGATGTTTTCTCCTGAAAACATCCCTGTAATTTCAGCCATTACGGACGCTGTCGTGTGAACATACCCTAAATCTGCCCCTATGTTCTCACAGGGCCACGTTATTCATTCTTGGTGTTATTTATAGTATAATTTTATAACAATTATTACATATAAATCACATGTAAAATGTAATCAATAGGAGCCCTGTAACAATTTACTGTATTTATTCCTTGTTCACGTGACAGAATTTTCATGCTAATTCCCACTCGTTTTCCCTGCTGGAATCGGCATGAATTTCATCGGTAACAAGGCTCTTTTTTATGTCAATTGGAAACCACCCTGGTTGTTCATACAGGGTGGAGTATTCAGCAGGCGGAATAGCAAACCACCTCACTAAAAAAAATGAAGTGACATGTCTTAACTCGGTTTCCTCTGTGTATTCTTCCGCGAAAACAGCATCAGAAGCCACAAGCAGATTATCCCCATTGAATGGGGATAATCTGCGTGCGGAAAACATGGCTGTAAACTGCCAAATCGTGGCAGAAATCGGAGGGGCAGCCTCAGATTTCTGCCACGGAACATCGGCAGAATACACATCAAATTTTTCCACTGTGTGAACAAGGCCTAACAAGTCCAGAAAACCTGAAATCTAAGACTAATTTAGATGTTTTGCGCAGGCATTGGCACTCCATGTGTCGCTCTATGGTGATCCATGTGGTTACATACTCCCCCAGAAACAATGCCTTTAATGGGGAGTGTGCCTGTGTAATATGTATTTTTTCATAAAGCATGGCACCATTTTTTTTTTAAAAAAACCTCTGTATGGCTCTATATGAAATCAGTACGGTAGGGCCAAGTAGAAATCTATGACCTCATGCACACGACCGTATGTATTGTGCGGTCCGCAAAACCACGGGTCTGTTGCAGTACGTTGTACTGCAAAGAAAACCCTTGTTGTGCATCTGTGTGCCATCCGGACTCACGGATCCAAAATAATTCACCAGTCCTGAGTTTCTGCGGTCCGGATTTGCGGACCCCGCACCGATCCGTGTAAATCACTCTCGTGTGCATGGAGCCATAGAAAAGAATGGGTCCTCAATTCATCCACAAAAATGTGTATAAATTGCGGCCGCAAATATACGATCGTGTGCATGAGGCCTAAGGGCACATTCACACGTGGCGGAATTGCTGTTGAATTCCGCTGCGGATAGTATGCAGTGGAAATCTGCAGCAGCCGGTTTTTTCATTTCTTTCTATATATTTTTAGTAAAGTTAGTTCAGATGTTGCAGAAAATAACTGTGCGGAAATTGGGCTGCGGTGCAGAATTTTCCCTCCGCAGCATGCACATGACGTTGCGGAGAAGAAGCGGAATTTAACTGCAGATTTCAACCTTTGCAATGCAAAAACTGAAATCTGTGGCAAATCCGCTGTGATATCTGCAACGTCTGAATTACCTGTCAAATATGCAAATGTTGCTGCAGATTCGTTGCGTAATTGCCCCAAATCTGCACCAACATTTGCAGCGGAAAATCACTGCCACGTCTGGCCGTGCCCTTAGGGTACAACTCCATACTAGAGCATTAGTAATCATTAGCTCACCAGAGAAATGCAAACAGTTTATATTTGACTTGCATTTTTTGCTGCACTTGTGGGAGACTGAAAATTTTATGTATGTGGGCAGCTTTAGTTTCTGTGTTTACAGCAAAAAATGTGTGTCTATAAAAGGAAAAAAATCAGTAGTTATAAATGTCAGTGTGCAATGAATTGTGGTTCTACACGTAATAATATTTTGATAAACATGACTATTTCCTAAATAACCACAAATCTGTCAGATCACTGAATCTCCCAATTGCTACAAATGACAAATTTCTGTTCAAGCTTGAGATCTCTCCAAAATGAAGTTCATGTCCAAGTGCTATAAACCCAATATATAATCCATATATAGTATACTCTCAAGTTCACAAAAGGCGTTTGGAGCAGTTACCCAAATCCGGGAGTGGATCCTTAAAGAGGACCTGTCAGTTTACCTGGCATATCTGTAAGGGGGGATTCACACGAGCGTGTATTCGGTCCGTGCGGGCCGCTTGGTTTTCACGCGGCACGCATGGACCAATACAAGTCTATGGGGCAGTACAGACAGTCCGTGCTTTTTGCGCGGCGTTTGTCTGCTGCGCAAAAAGCGCGACAGGTTCAATAACTCTGCGTATTTCGCGCATCACGTACCCATTGAAGTCAATGGGTGCGTGAAAACCACGCAGGTTGCACGGAAGCACTTCCGTGCGAACTGACTGAAACAGCGCACCAGCTGTCAAAAGGATGAATGTAAACAGAAAAGCACCACGTGCTTTTCTGTTTCCAAACATCCAAACGGAGTGTCTTTGCGATGAGCGAAGCCGGACAAGCGAACCGAACTTCACCGGGTTCGGCCGAACTCGTTTTGGCCGAACCCGGCAAAAAAATTATCGGTACGCGACGTCAGGAGATAGTCACTGTCCATGGTGCTGAAAGAGTTAAACTGTTTCAGCACCATGGACAGTGACTTCCGATCCCAATATACATGAACCTGTAGAAAAAAAAACGAAGTTCTGACTTACCGATAACTCCCGGCTTCTTCCTCCAGTCTGACCTCCCGGGATGACAATTCAGTCCAAGTGACAGCTCCAGCCAATCACAGGCCAAGCACAGGCTGCAGTGGTCACATGGACTGGCGCGTCATCCAGGGAGGTGGGGCCCGATGTCGAGAGGCGCGTCACCAAGGACGCGTCACAAAGGCAACGGCCGGGAAGTTCTCGGTAAGTACGAACTTTTTCTTTTTTTTCAACAGGTTTTTCGATATTGTGTTCGGCATTCACTGTCGAGGGTGCTGAAAGAGTTAGCTCTTTCAGCACCTTGGACAGTGACGGGCGTCGACTAGCCTCATCTCTATAATGGCGGCTGAGCGAAAATCACGCAGCCGCGCATCATACACGGATGACACACGCAGCTGTCAAATGGTTTTTGCGTGCGCAAAACGCTGCGTTGTTTGCGCGAGCAAAAACGCAACGTCCGTCTGTATCTCCCCTAAGGGTAAGTTCGCACGCAGTGTTTTCAGACGTAATTCGGGCATTTTACGCCTCGAATTACGCCTGAAAAAATGCCCCTAATACGCCTACAAACATCTGCCCATTGCCTTTAATGGAAATTACGATGTTCTGTTCCTACGAGCCTTTATCTTATGCGTCGCTGTCAAAATACGGCGTGTAAAATGACGGCTCGTCAAAAGAAGTGCAGGACACTTCTTGGGATGTTTTTTGGAGCTGTTTTTCATAGACTCTATTGAAAACGGCTCCAAAAACTGCCGTAAAAAACGCTGTGAAAAAGATCCGTATTTTCAGACGTTTTTTGTTGAGCGTGTGATCATACCCTAATAGTGCATTCCTCATAATATAAAAATGCTGGAGCATCTTTTCTTAGAACTTTGTGTTGTGCTATTCCTCTGTTATTCCTCCTAGAAATGTATGAATAAATTGACAACAGGGTGTTACCAGTTGGAGGGGGGGGGGTGTCCCTACATTGTCTGACAATATCCAATCAGTGCTGTCAGATTGAGACTGTAGGAATACAACCTACTGACAAGGGTAACACTCAGTTGTCAATTTATTCACAGATTTCTAGGAGGAATAACAGAGAAACAGCACAACGCAGAGTTAAAAAAAGAAAAAAATGGTGCTCCTGAACTGTGATTTCATATTTAATTCAAGTATTTACTAAAAGAGACATGTCAAGAGAGCTCACGGGCTTCTTTAAAGGTAAGGGTATGTGCACACACAAAATCAAAAACGTCTGAAAATACGGAGCTGTTTTCAAGGGAAAAGAGCTCCTGATTTTCAGACGTTTTTTTTAATTAACTCGCGTTTCGCTGCGTTTTTTATGTCCGTTTTGGGGCTGTTTCTCTACGCGGCCATTTTTCAAAACGTTGGAAAATAACTCCGTTTTTCCCATTGGGCAGATATTCGGAGGCGTTCTGCTTCCGATTTTTCAGACATTTTTAGTTTACGGCCCGAAAAACTGCCAAATATAAACCGTGTGAACATACCCTAACACGTCACATTGAAAATGCAGTCCTATCTGCAGGCAGCATGTTATAGAGCATGAGGAGCTGAGCAGATTGATTTATATTTTTTGTTGGAAAAAACAGTAACTTGAAAGGTATAGATCTAAATCCTGTTTCTCTCTGGGCTTAGGAGTCCAGTGGGCGGTTATAATCAGAGATTGCCAGCGATCAATCATATTGGTAAGGCTATCAATCATAGAGTAAGACCGCCCACTGGACTCCTAAGCCCAGAATGAGCAGAGGTTTAAATGAATAAATTACAAGTTATACTGAATATTTCCCAACAAAACCATATATTAATCTCCTTAGCTCCTTCTACTCTATAATTCTTTCCTCCATATATGTCCTTTATGATGAACTAAGGACAAACTACACCAAAACTGTAGTATATGTGAACCTGGCCCTTTGGGCTAAGCAAATCTATGAAAATGTGCTTCAATGAAGTTTCACCAACTGATTAATTTCCTAATACAGAACTATATTTCCATATCTGCCCCGGGGCTAGATTGCAGGGGGCAAGGGGGACAAGGTACTGTGCCAACAATCCCCACTGCCTTGCCAGGGTATTTAGATACAGGGCTATGTCTGCAAACATAATATTTGCCTCAGGTGAAGAAAAACCTAGTTATGACTGACCATATCATTCCTATTCATAAAGGGAGCGATTATGAAAGATGATCCTACACTTTAATTCTCAAAAATGATAATAGCATTACTTTCTATTGGCAATACAAATAATACTTTTTATATTGCCAAGTGTTATTGAAATAAATCAAGAAAAGTGGTGTTAACCACGGCAACCAATCAGACTCCAAGCATTTTATTCTGTATTATTTTGTATGCATGATCACCTTGGTGCTTCACGCATAAAATCAATGGCCCTGAGGGTGCGTGCGTTTTCTGTAAATTTTTGAATCCTAAAAACAGTAAATATTTTAAATATTCAAAAGTGAATCTTTTAAAACATTGACTTACATCACAATACCTCATGAGCTACCACCATTAAAATGGGCCCTTTAACATAGTCTTCTCCACACATTTATTGTCTAGCGTTGCTTTAAAGTTTAAACAATGTAGACTATATGTTTAGACTATTAAGATAACGAACTTGTATCCCGTGTTCTCGACTTACAGTATGTAGAGAATACTATACGTGTTTGTTTGCCGTAGGTAATATAGGCTCGTAACATATGGCAGCAGTCACGCAATGGACAACTTTTAATCTTATTTGGCTTTTAAATAGAGATTACCAAGCATGAAAATGTCAACTTGATGGGGATATGTACAATAAGGAAATTTAAAGGCAGAATTCAAATAATGCATTATGTACATTTATAGACATTCATTTATTTATCACCATCATTACAGTTTGTTAAACTTGATCCGAATAACCAGTTTATTTTATTTACCTTACATAGAATCAAGCCAAGAATAGCACCAGCATCAATACTAGCAAGAGGAAAATTGGGGGAAATGCAAATCAATGAATAATAATAGTTGGCATACAGCTGCTATCATTTATCTAGAGCTAGGACTTACTGTAAGGGCACGTTCAGACGTGGCAGAACTTTTCCGCTGCAAATGTTGGTGCAGATTTGGGGCAATTACGGAACGAATCTGCAGCAACATTTGCATATTTGACAGGTAATTCAGACGTTGCAGATATCACAGCAGACTTGCCACAGATTTCAGTTTTTGCATTGCAAATGCTGAAATCTGCAGTGAAATTCCGCTTCTTCTCCGCAACGTCATGAGTATGCTGCGGAGGGAAAATTCTGCACTTCAGCCTAATTTCCGCACAGTTATTTTCCGCAACGTCTGAACTAAGTTTCCTAAAAATGTATACCAACCAATGTAAAAAACGGCTGCTGCAGAATTCCACTGCGTACTGTCCACAGCGGAATTCAACAGCAATTCCGCCACGTCTGAGTGTGCCCGAAGGGCACGTTCAGACGTGGCGGTGTTTTTCCGCTGCAAATCTTGGTGCAGATTTGGGGCAATTACGCAACCAATCTGCACCAACATTTGCATATTTGACAGGTAATTCAGACGTTGCAGAAAAGACAGCGGACTTGCCACAGATTTCAGTTTGTGCATTGCAAAGGCTGAAATCCGCCGTGAAATTCCGCTTCTTCTCAGCAACAGTCAGTGCATGGTGCGGAGGGAAAATTAGTCTCTCCTATGTGCACCCCACCAAGCTGGTGTTAGTAGTCGCTCTCTCTCCTGTGTGCAGCGCCCCCTAGCTGGTGTTTTGTAATCTCATATGGTACATACGATGATCCATCTGATGAGTGGTTCACAGATGGATCATGTTTGCAAAGAAAGTCAGGGACAAGGGTTACACCAAAATGTTTAATTAAAAAAGTTGCCTACTACCGGACAACTGATGACCTATCCGCCGGATAGGTAATCAGTATAAGATCTGTGGGGGTCCGACACCTGGACCCCTTACCAATCAGCTGTTCCTTCTGCCTGCGGCCACCGGATGTCATCGCACAGTATGCAAAGTAGAGAGCCGGAAGCAGTTGTCACCATACATTGCATAGCGGCCGTGCTGCAGAACTGCAGCTCAGGTCCTATTCACTTGAACAGGAACAGAGCTGCAGTACTGCAGGACGGCCGCTATTCTGTGACCGGAGCCATCTGTTTCCGGCATGGACGTCCGGATGTTTGGGACGGGGTCCGGGTGTCGGATCTCCACAGATCATACACTGATGACCTTTCCTGTGGATAGGTCATCAGTTGTCTGGTAGTGGACAACCCCTTTAACTGATTAATTGGTTTATGTCACATACATGGTAACAGTTTATCTTATATGACTTTTATATACTTCATCTTTGATTTATTTATTTTTTTGTCAGCATGCCATACAAAAAAATGTTGCCTACCCCTGGACTAGGGGGTACTTGGCTTAACAACATTAAGAAACATTGTTTTATGACACATACCCTGACCAGTTTTTGTTCAAATCACTGGAAACACAAATAAAAAGGCAAGACTGGATCACACTGTTATTATATTTTAAAAATAGATCAAAGTGTTATAAATGATGTGTAACTTTGATGTTTGCCATACAAGATCACCAGATGGCACTGTGTTCTTCGGCTTCATAATGCAAAAATTACAGAAAAACTATAAGCACTCCTTTACTTAATGTCTTTACCCACATGTATCGTGTCTAGTGTAAATATACCTTTCTTTTCATCTCTGGTACATAGGGGACAGCTGTATACCAGGGTTGTAGCATATATTCACATTCTGTTCTCTCATACAAACATTCTGACAGTTATTAATTATTAACAACAGACTTTACGGCAGATTTACTAAGATTGGTGTTTTATACGCCAGTCTTAATATGAAGCCCACAGGAGCAAGTTGCGGCTGACTTATTAATAGGCCACACCTCATAATAAATTTGTCGCACCAGAAACCAGCTCGTAGCTGAAGTAGATTTTCACTAGAATTCACAAAAATTTCTGATTTATATTATAGTGAGTTTTTAGGCTGTGGGTGGCCCTGCCCCTTCTGCTAAGCCTTGCCTACTTTCTTTTAAAAAAGGTCGAGGTCGGTGGAAATCGGTAAAGAGCCATAAATTGCAATTTTTTTTTTTCAAGGCCCCATGCACACGACCGTATTTTTCCCTCCCGTAAATACTTGTCACACGTTTTTAACCCATATTTAACCCGTATTTACAGACCTGTGCCTGTAAATACGGGTTCATTGTCATCCGTATTCCAACTGTATTTACGGACCCGTAAAAAAAGGGGGTTGGAAATTGTCACATGATTGCACAGACACCATTTTCTCTGCTTCTCTTTATTAAAAAATTAAAATCCCCTGACGTCGCCTAGCAACGCTCCTGTAATTACACACATAGCCACCCGTAATTACGGGAGCCCCATAGACTCCTATGGGCCTGCCCATGCCGTAATTATGGCCTGAAATAGGACATGTTCTATATTTTTCAATGGTCCGGGCACCTTCCGGTATGCAAACAGGAAGGTACACATGGCCAACAGAAGTCTACGGGCCGTAATTACGGGTGTTTTTACGGTCATGTGCATGGGGCCTAAAACCAATTAAATCTTTTAAGAAATTCCTCCCTTTATGTTGGAAATGTGGAGATAATTAAGATTATTTTCTTAATATGTTTAGTTATCTCAGGTTTTGTTCACATCTGGGTCGGGGTTCCGTTCATGGGTTGGTCAGACATATCCATCAGGGGAACCCTTGAACGGAATCCATAGCTTTCCGTTTACATTACCATTGACTTCAATGCAAATGGTTTCCGTTTGTCTCTTTCCATTAGGTTTTCATTTTTTTGGGCGGAATCAATAGCGTAGTCGACTGCGCTATTGATTCCGCCCCAAAAAAACAACCTTAAGGAATGGAGAAAAACGGAAACCATTTGCATTGGAAGCATTACCATTGAAATCAATAGTAATGCAAATGGAAAGCAATGGTCTCTGTTCATGGGATCCCCTGACGGAAAGGTCTGACGGAACCCATGAACAGAAACCCGACGCAGATGTGAATGAAGCCTAAGGCAAAAAACTATCTCCAGTTCTGGTAGACTTTCAATTCTGTGTGAGCATTTAAACTGCAGCTCCACCCCCCCCCCCCCCCATAAAAGCAGACCATAGGGCACAAGACTCCCTACAATGAGCTGCATGCAGGGGGACCCGCTGTGTGAGAAGGGATTAACCAAGATAGACATAAACGTAAAGAAAGTTAGAAGGCAAAGAAGATTATCTTTTAAGACATTAAAATGTGATAACTTTTCAAAAATAAGTAAATTCAGCAACCAATCAGATATCTGCAGCAATGCTCATAAGTAAAAAGATGAAATATATTTCCAAGCCATATTCCTTGCATGCCTCAGCAACTACATTTGCTCCACAGCACTTACTTGCTTCCCACACATTATGCTCCTGTCCAAGTAGTGTACACTCACTGGCAGCAGTGCCTAACCTGGCTTAAATCTGGCTCTGATCATACTCCATTAGCCATGTAAGTGGAACTGTGATATGTATTGGGTGGTTTACACATCTGCTAAATGCTGGCCACCGCTGCAATGTGGTTTTATACAAATGTCAACGGGGATTAGTCAACTGTGGTTACATTTCGAAGGTCATTGATGCTTTGAGCTTATGTAACTAAAGGTGCATATACCTTTTATTTAATCTATCACTTGTACAGACTGGTGTTTGCCAAAGAAGGGTAATGGAGCAAGTTCTGAGAAGCTCAACTTTTAGGTAATATTTACTTAAAAAGGTGTGAATAAAAAACCGAACTAAAGGCATTTGCAGTGTGTTTATGTATTTGCAAAATGCACCTTTTAGATCAGGGAACGTTCAGATGTGGTGGACTTTTTCCGCTGCCTATTTTGCCACAAATTCGAGGCAAATCTACAATATATGCCGTGTTTTTAGTGGAAAAAAATGGGGAAATATAAAATGGCCTACAAAATTGGCGTTTTTTTTATGTGCCATTTTTTGCATTTTAACTTTTTTTCCCAAAATTGCATCAAGCCTGACTTTAGCATTTTTTGTCCCATAGACCTCCATATATATTTTTTTGCTCTCTAAAAAAAACCGCAAGTGTCATTGTGTGATTTTTATGGCATTATTAGTGTCATTTTTTTTAAAAAAGAGGAATATTTGTATCACATGATCTTCGTACCGAATGATTTGCTATGTGAAAAATGGCACCAAAAAAACGCAGGTGGTAAAACACACTATTAACAAAAAACATCAGCAAAAAATGCATAGAAAAAAATGCATGTATTATTTTACTTAGGGCATGTTCACACGTGGCGTATTTCTGCAGACACTGTCCGCATCAATGCCCCACATAATCTGCGTTGTAGATTCCTTTGCGCCTTTGCCTAAAACGTGCAGTAAAATGCTGCGGATTCGTCGTTGCGGATTCAGGTGAAGAGTACATCCTGCTGTCTTTTAAAACATTACATCTCAGTCTGGCTATAGACCTCGAAGCACATAGGTCCAGCCAGAATGATGAAATATCCTGTTCGCAAAAGCAATCCGCAACGCAACACACATAACAGCTGCGGACTTCATTGCGTAATTTTGCAACTCCATTGAAGTCAATGGAGAAATTCTGCCACAAGTACACATCAAGTCCGCAACAGCCAGTGTATGCTGCGGACAACAAATTCCGCACCGCAGCCTATGGTCCGCAGCGGAGTTGTCCACAACGTCTGCACGAAGATAACTAAAAAGGTGTGGAAACCAATGGACAGACTGTCTGCTGCGGATTTCCAGTGCGGACTGTCCGCAGCGGAATTCCACAGCAATTCCGCCAAGTGTGAACATGCCCTTAAAATACTTTTTTTAGTGTGGCATTTTTTCTTTAGCATAAAAAGCAAGAAAAAAAAATTTGAGTAAAGGAGGCCCAATGTAGATATTCTCCCCTAGTAGCAAAGCATCTGATAGAGCATGCCACATTTTATTTTCTCTCAAAATCTGTAGAAAACACTGTGTAAGATCAGTATCATAGGGATGCACAGTATGGCCCTATATACTTCTATAGGCACTGTATTACGGTTCCATACAAAACTTTTATATGGATGAAATAATGAGTACTCATAATAGGAGTCAAAATGTTTGCTCAACTGATTTATATTCATGTATCCAACCAATGGAAAATGATAATGCATTCTATCTATTAAATAAAAAGATTTTCCATTTTATTAGTAAGCAACAAACCACGTTATAATAATAATGAATGCAAGTAAGCAGTGACATTTTGTTCTTGCTAATGTTACTTAGTGAAATTGGTACAAGGCTGAAATGTACCAGGTACAGGTTATCCTCTCAGGGTGTTCTCCTACCCCCACACTAGGCACGGACAAAGGAGATGTAGATAATAAGGTAACAACATAATCACCTAGATAAGAGTGCTGACTCGTTATCAATATAGGTTAGATATATGAATATCCACACCGTATACAGTCTTGCTTAGTAAAATAAACTAAAATTCAATAGGATTTTTTAAAAAAACAAAAAACTTTCTGCCTTTTTTCGTCATATATTTGGTGTATAAAATGCTGCACACCCTTGCGCCCTCATTCTTTGTTCTTCAACATGTTTGGGTTAACGTTTGTTGCTTTCAGTACTCTATTGTTGTGCCGCATACACAAAGATACACCTGCTGAATTATAGGGGCAGAGAGCAGAAAAAAAGATGCAATAAACAGATTATATGACATTTTACAATTATTAATAGTTTCATGGTAAGAATGATTCCATTGTAATACAGACATATATTCAATGATGTATTAACCCCTCAAGGACGCGGATAATTTCTACCATCAGGATGAAGCATAATTTACTGTTTAAGCATTCTGAGAGCTATAGCTTTTTTTTTTCCTGACGTTGCTGTGTGAGGAATGTTCTTTGTATTCTGGGTGTATTTTTATTTATTTATATATTTTTATTTGCATTATTTGGTACCTATAAAATAGTGTTCGATTTATATGATTTTTCTTTAACGGAATGCAAAAAATATTCTAATCTGTCATTTTTGTTTCATTTTTTTAACATTGTTTTCCGCACACTCTAAATTACAGTTTTTTTTACTCACATTTTTTTTCCGTGGGTTTTAGCAATTAAGGAATGCCTTATTTGTTTTTGCATTGTATTATATTGTTATGATTTATGATTTTCTTTTTGTTTTTTGTTATGCATTAATCTCCTTTTCCTATGTCTGTTTTTTACTGATTATTTTTCATTTTTTTTCTTTCATACAATGGGACTTTTATGTATTCCAATTTATTCCTGCCTCGCATGTAAAATGCAAAGGCAGCTGCTAGATATGCCCTAACGGGTATTGTCTCAGGACAGCCCTTCGGGCTATCCCTTTAAAATGTCATACATTTATGGCCCAGGGCGGGAAGAGGTTACGTTTTCTTTCTTATGTATGTTTGGCTTGTGCTATTTATAGTGTCTTTACCAAATTTTTAGATGGTTGTATGACCCTAATGAGCATTTACCCTGTGGTTCCTCCAATGACAGCAACTGAATATTTGGGCTCCTGGGGAGTCGACAATTTGAAAATAGGTTGTCCAAATACCCAACTCCTTTAAACAATTACCTCAACTGTCTGTGGAAATTAAATTTGGTTGTTGCTAACTAAAGTGTTACCATTTAACATTTGGGGAGCATTACTAATAAGTGCCATCATGTCAGTTTCTGCTGCCTCTATGAACACATTTTTCCCCTTTTTTTTTATATATATATTTTTTGTCCTGCCAGTTTAGTCTTCAAGAAGGTGACAATTTTGGATTTTCACTGGTGCTATGGGGCATAATTTACAGTTTGTTGGCTTATGTAAAGTTGTGGCTATGGACTCAACGGGCATCTAAGATACAGCAAATAAATGAAGTTCAATCCATAATTGTAGGATTTCTACTACAATACTACAGACCTTTAACTTGGCGTCTTCTGCTGGAGAAACAATTAGGGTAGAGCAGCTTTGTATAGCTTTATAGTGAGGGTGCTTTATTATTGTCTTGTAATTGGGAAACTATATTTTTTTTTAGAACAGCTGCAAAGTGCTTGCAAAATGTGATCACAACATGTCAATCAGGCCTAAATGTCTGAAAGCTCCTTGCCCAGACATTACATTTCTATCCAAATATTACATGAAATTGTTAATTTCCTGCTGCACAGCAATAATGTACAGCTCATAGACTCAGACTAGATGACTATTTCCATGTACAGTGCTTCATCCTAGAGAAAGGCTTGGAGAGACTATCATGGCACAACAGACCGTGGAGGCTTAAAAATGATGGGCTTTAACTCAAGTCATTTAGCTAGATAATATGACCTAAAATTCACTAATGACAGGTGATCTACACTTGTTATTCTGAGGAATTAAATGGAATAACAATCCTTGTCAACACATTTGCAAATAATGGAAACTTGCCACTTGTTTAAACTTCAAGAAGTCATAAAATTGTTTTAGAAGACATCTGAAGCACGGTCTTGACATCATTTGGTTAGGTATTCTTAAAGAATTTTGAATCAGAACATTCTTGGAAGTCTCCCAACCATATAAAGAGGTGCATGTGTTCTCTAGTAACGAAACATTGTGCCAGACCTGACAGTTAATAAGCCAGAAGGTCTGATATGTGTTTAATGGACACCCATTAAATATCAAGGAAATCTACTAGAAGCCAAAAACACCATCCAAAATAATACTGATCACAGCCATAGAAAAAATACGATCACATAAGACAGACAGCTGGACAATTCAATTTGGCAAAATAAAAATAAGCATTTATTCCGATTAGATAGATTTTTTTTTTATACTTTGGCATTCTATCTTTTCTCAGTCATCTTGGGACTGAGAATGTATAATGTATGATAAAATGAAAAGGAAAGGAGCAAATTCAATTTTATGACCTCCATTAGAAGAGAAAGTCTTTGGACTTCATAAGGTTTAGCAAATATAGCACTATCAAAGTGCTACAGAGTCACCTGGGGAGATTCATTCAATCTCATTTAATTTGCTTTCTCTGTGAAAGAAAGACAAGGAAACCATTACTAATATCAATGATAATGTAAAGCATGCAGTCATGATCGCCATGTTAACAGTAAGGGTATGTTCACACGTGGCGGAATTGCTGTGGAATTCCGCTGCGGACAGTCCACAGTGGAATTCTCCAGCGGCCGTTTTTTACAGTTGTTTCAATAAATTTTTAGGAAAGTTAGTTCAGACGTTGTGGAAAACTCCGCTGCGGACCATAGGCTGCAGTGTGGAATTTTCCCTCCGCAGCATGCACTGACTGTTGCGGAGAAGAAGCGGAATTTCACTGCGGATTTCAGACTTTGCAATGCAAAAACTGAAATCTGTGGCAAGTCCGCTATGTTTTCTGTAACGTCTGAATTACCTGTCAAATATGTAAATGTTGGTGCAGATTCGTTGCATAAATGCCCCAAATCTGCACCAACATGTTCAGCGGAAAAACTCCGCCACGTCTGGCCGTGCCCTTAGGGTATGTTCACACGGAGTGTTTTCAGATGTTTTTCGGGCCGTAAACGTCCTGAAAAATGGCTAAAAAATCGGAAGCAGTACGCCTCCAAACATCTGCCCATTGATTCCAATGGGAAAAACGGTGTTCTGTGCATGTCACTTCTTGAGACGTTTTTGGAACCGTTTTTCATTGACTCTATAGAAAAACAGCTCCAAAAAGGGCCGTAAAAAACGCTGCAAAAAACGTGAGTTGCTAAAAAAAACGGATGAAAATCGGGAGCGGTTTTCCCTTGAAAACAGCACCGTATTTTTCAGACGTTTTTTGCTAAGCGTGTGAACATACCCTAAGAAGTGCTACTGCATCTCTTACTAGCTGCAGTTACCAATAACAATTGGTTAATAAGACAAAAATAATAACTTTTTGAAATTAGTAAATAGCATACAAGAAAGGGAAGGTATCATAAAATGGCAGCAGTCTAAGGGTATGTTCACACGCAGTGAGCAGAAACGTCTGAAAATACGGAGCTGTTTTCAAAAAACAGCTCCTGATTTTCAGACGTTTTTTTAACACCTCGTGTTTTCCGCTGCGTTTTTTACGGCCGTTTTTGGAGCTGTTTTTCAATGGAGTCAATGAAAAACGCCTCTAAAAACGTCCCAAGAAGTGTCCTGCACTTCGTTTAATGAGCCGTTATTTTACTCGCCGTATTTTGACAGAGACGTGTAAAATAAAGGCTCGTGGGAACAGAAAATCGTAATTCCCATTGAAAGTAATGGGCAGATGTTTGTAGGCGTATTAGGGGCGTTTTTTCAGGCGTAATTCAAGGCGTAAACCGCTCGAATTACATCTGAAAACAGTGCGTGTGAACATACCCTTATAAGCAACCGGCAGAAATTCAATGCCAGTTATAGCGTATCACAAACGAACCAATCAACCATAAGATGCTTGCCTCCACATGTGTGCCAGGAGATATTTGGGAATGAGAATCAGGGGCACAAGCGGTGCCCCAAAAACTGGAGCAAAACAAAGCAAAATGAACTATAACCATAAGTGTATGTTCACACGCAGTGGTTTCGGATGTAATTCGGGTGTTTTACGCCTGAAAAAATGCCCCTAATACGCCTACAAACATCTGCCCATTGCTTTCAATGGGAATTTCGATGTTCTGTTCCCACGAACCTTTATTTTACGTGTCGCTGTCAAAATACGGCGTGTAAAATGACGGATCGTCAAAAGAAGCGCAGGACGTTTTTGGAGGCGTTTTCCATTGACTCCATTGTAAAACAGCTCTGTAAAAAACGCAGCGAAAAACACGAGTTTTTAAAAAAACGTCTGAAAATCAGGAGCTGTTTTTGCCTGAAAACAGCTCTGTATTTTCAGACGTTTTTGCTCACTGCGTGTGAACATACCCTTAGGCTGGATTCACACGAGCACATTAACGTCCGTAATGGACGGACGTATTTCGGCCGGAAGTCCCGGACCGAACACACTGCAGGGAGCCGGGCTCCTAGCATCATAGTTATGTACGATGCTAGGAGTCCCTGCCTCTCTACAGGACAACTGTCCCGTACTGTAATCATGTTTTCAGTACGGGACAGTAGTTCCACGGAGAGGCAGGGACTCCTAGCGTCGTACATAACTATGATGCTAGGAGCCCGGCTCCCTGCACTGAGTTCGGTCCGGGACTTCCGGCCGAAATACGTCCGTCCATTACGGACGTTAATGTGCTCGTGTTAAACCAGCCTTTCAGAAAAAAAAGAGGCAGAGACCCTAAGGGCACGTTCAGATGTGGCTGATTTGTGGTGCAGATTCAGCATCGCAAATCTGCAGCAATTTACAATATAGTACAAGTCGATGGGGTTTTCAAAACCCATCCACATGTAGAGGAAAAATTCTGCAATGAAAGCAGAATATGCTTTTCAAATGCACAGCATACTCATTTTGTTTTGCGGAGAAGATGATAATAATTTTAAATCAATTTATAATAAAAATGGATACAAAAATCAAATTATCTTGTCTTGAGTGATTCCATCAAATGTGTTAACTCTTTACAATCAGAGATTAAAACTTTAATTTCAGAAAAGGCAACCCAATAAATAAATTTTAATCCTGCTCAGATGCTAATAGTACGGACGTTATAATAATGAAAATTATAGTAGTAAAAACACTAGTTCATAATGTAGGGTTTTGAAAATTAAACTCTTATTTAATTAATTCCTAGAATAATAAAGCTTAGGGTATGTTCACATGCACTAATTACGGACGTAATTCGGGCGTTTTTGCCCCGAATTACGTCCGAAAATAGCGCCTCAATAGCGTTGACAAACATCTGCCCATTGAAAGCAATGGGCAGATGTTTGTCTGTTCACACGAGGCGTATATTTACGCGCCGCTGTCAAATGACGGCGCGTAAATAGACGCCCGCGTCAAAGAAGTGACCTGTCACTTCTTTGGCCGTAATTGGAGCCGTTATTCATTGACTCCAATGAATAGCAGCGCCAATTACGTCCGTAATGGACGCGGCGTTCAAGCGCCTGCACATGCCGTTACGGCTGAAATTACGGGGATGTTTTCAGGCGGAAACATCCCCGTAATTTCAGCCGTTACGGACACTGTCGTGTGAACATACCCTTAGGGTATGTGCACATGTAGTGACCAAAAACGTCTGAAAATACAGAGCTGTTTTCAAGGGAAAACAGCCGCTGATTTTCAGACGTTTTTTTGAGCAACTCGCGTTTTTCGCGGCGTTTTTCGCAGCGTTTTTTACGTCTGTTTTTGGAGCTGTTTTCATTGGAGTCTATGAGAAAACGGCTCCAAAAACGTCCAAAGAAGTGTCCTGCACTTCTTTGACGAGGCAGTCATTTTACGCGTCGTCATTTGACAGCTGTCAAACGACGACGCGTAAATTACAGGTCGTCTGCACAATACGTCGGCAAACCCATTCAAATGAATGGGCAGATGTTTGCCAACGTATTGTAGCCCTATTTTCAGACGTAAAACGAGGCATAATACGCCTCGTTTACGTCTGAAAATAGGTCGTGTGAACCCAGCCTAATAGTTGCCACGAACTACGATTGTGAACTAATTTGTATATATACTTGTAAACAACCCACAATATGCACATTAGCTAATAGATGTTCCAAAATAGCAAATACCATTGTAGATTTCTTGGCAAGGAAAATGGATCCAAATATTTTTATATTCACATATGGGAACAATTAATTATTAATTCTGATTAATTTATTGTATTTAATTTCTGCAAGACTAAGGCTCTGTTCACATCTGAGTTGGAGTTTCAGTCACAAATTCCATCAAATTTTCCACAAAAAATAGTGCAGCAAACGGCGCTATTTTTTCCAATAAAATCATGGACTCCGTGACGGAACTCATTATAAGTCAATGATGTCCGTTGAGCACTGATGTTTCCCGTCATGTTTTCCGTTCTTCTGCTCCTGTGACAGAACAGAAAAACTGAATTCTTAGTGCAGATGTGAACATCACATAAAGGTATCATTTTATTTGTGTTGTTGTCCCCTGAATGTTATAATGAACATTACCTACCTCATTTATTCATTATGGTAATTGTATCGGCAATATAACAATATGCGTCAGATGTGGATATATGTAAAAATAAAGTATAGTAGTTATCAACACTAAGTAAACGAGCCTCAGAAATATGTATTCAGGCCAATGAAAAGTCTTTTATTTTAAAAAAAATTTTTTATATCCTACTATAATGGCATAAATCCACTTGTGTATTGTAAATAGGATTCTCAGTGGATAAGTGTGGCATTTTACATTTGCACAGCATTGTCAGGTTTTGTTAACACTGGCATCATGGCTTTGGGGGGGGGACTAGGGGCTTTCCTTAAGGGCGGATTTACACGAACGTGTAACACGTCCGTGCAACGCGCATGCTTTTCACGCGCGTCGCACGGACCTATGCTAGTCTATGGGTCAGTGCAGACTGCGTAAAACTCACGACAGGTCCTATATTTCTGCGTTTTTCGCGCATCATGCACCCATTGAAGTCAATGGGTGCGTGAAAACCACGCAATGCACACGGAAGCACTTCCGTGGGACAAGCGTGATTTGCGCAACAGCAGTCAAAAGGATGAATGAAAACAGAAAAGCACCACGTGCTTTTCTGTTTACAAACATCCAAATGGAGCCGCGCATCATACAGGGCTGCCACACGGAGCTGTCAAGTGCCTTTTGCGCAGGCAAAATGCCGCGTTTTTTGAGTGCGCAAAAGGCACACGCTCGTGTGAATCCGGCCTAAGTGTAAGGCCACACACAGCGGCACTGACCCAGCGTGGCTGTCAAATTGCCTATTAATGGCTGTGCGTTGTTTCAGATAAAATGGCCCTTTACTTTCAAAAACGTGCAGCCAATAAGAAGTACACCCTGTATGGCCACACGATTTTGGTGCCAGTGCGGCTACCAGGGTAGTTCTTCTGAACCTCCGCCTTTTCACAGCGGCACTTCAGAAGTTGTTTCCCCCGAATCGGATACTCTGCTTCTAAAGCCCAGGATGTTGCTAACTTAACTCCATTAAAAAATGCGATTGTGCACATTTTAAAGCAAGGGGAAGTGTGTTAAAAGGGTCTTAGGCCTCCTGCATACCTGTCAGATTTTGTTGCAGCTTGTGCGCATGCTGCAGAAACAACTCATTCAGATGCATTGAACTGGTTTTAATTCGCAGAAATTTCTGCAACAGAATCTGCAGCGTATGCAGCGGTCCTTACACAGTTTTAGGCCATGTTCATATGGCATATTTTCAGACAAAAAAACCTCACATTTTACAGTCTGAAATACACTTGATACGAGTGTCCAATTGTTTCCAATGGACAATACGTAGTGTAGCTCCAACGAGGCATATTTTTTCGCTGCTGAATTTAAAAAACGCCTTGTAGAAATACTCTTTGTAAAACAGAAGTGACATGTTACTACTTGAAGCGTTTTATAAGCTTTCCCATTAATGCTTTAAAACCGCTTCAAAAAACTCTTCAAAAACGGCTGGATTTCATAGGCTGTTTTCTCTTAAGATCAACCTTTTATTTTTCAGCCTGAACACATGCCTTGTGTACATGGGGTTCTTATTCAGTGCTTGCAGTACAGCAGTCAATAAATTAAATGTTCCTTTCATTTTATGTCTTTGACCCTCTTGAAATCCCCTCCAATATACACAGGTACATAAAACACTACAAGCCAAAAAAATGTACTGTAGTTAACCCCGGAGTGTGAAATATAGAACCGGCTACTCTAAACCGAGCACAGAACTACATGAAAAGCCTACACATAACTTTTAATTTAAAGTTGCACTTAATAATCAAATATAAATGTCTAAGTAAATTTCTACCACACGTTTTAATAGGCAGAATTTACACTGTCAATGACGGCAAACAATATATCATAAAATATTCAACAATTTCAAACATTCAAGAGTGCATCTTTTAAAGATATATTTAAGTTTTCGAGTTGTATTATGCTCCACAAAAGGGTATACAAATAAAAAAATAATTAAAAAAAATTATATATATATATATATATATATATACACTCACACACACATATACATAGACCAGACGAAGGCGGAAGCCGAAACGCGCGTCGGGGCATGTCGCCATTCCTTGAGAGACAGCATCATGGGTCAGTAGTCCACCTTTTTCCAGGTCGTTTATTGTTTGCACTTAGCACTTTACTAAATGGAATAGTGATAGGGGGGTCCCTATTGGCTCTTATATTGAGGCTGGTAACAGTATATTTCCCATACCCTTAGAAATAGATATACAAATGGTCAAAGTAATCATGTCGCACTATGCACTTTCTTTATGATACTGTATACCAATGCATATGTGGATATATAATGGTTATGTGAACTCTTATGATAAATGCCTCATTGTTTGGCGGTCTTTTTGTCTGTCATCTGTGGTGTTTCATTTTTAAATAGTTTATGTATTAACTTTTTAGATCTTGCTAAATAAAGTATATGTTTTATCTCTTGACTTAAAGACTCCATGTACTCTTTTTTGGTATAATATTTATAAGGAGCACAGTCGTGTTACGTGGGGAAATGATTATGTAAAATGATGCATGTATATACCCTATGGATAGGTTCTACTATATATATATATATATATATATACATACAGTGTATGTGCGTGTTTATACTATATATACATATAAAAAAATATTTTTTTATATGTATACCCTTTTGTGTGTGTGTGTGTGTGTGTGTGTGTGTGTGTGTATATATATATATATATATATTAATATATATATATATATATATATATATATATAAAAGTACTGTTGTTCAGCTGTTCATGTCTTTGACCTACACTGATATTATATGTAGCCTAGTAAAATATATTGTTACAGAACCCATTCACACGCGGTTTTTATTTTGTAATGAAGTGTTTTCTATAGCATTTTTTAAATAGTGACATTTTGTAGTAGTGGTTTATGAGGTTACTGTATATTAAAAACTGTAGGGTGAAAATTTCCTGAAAAAATGCCATATCTTTATCAAACTGTGTTTTGATAAAAATGTCACTGATGCCAAAAATGCCACAGACTAAAATGCTGTTTACGTAGACATTTTTATATTTTACTGTAGACTTTCAACTTACATCTGGCTGCAGCGTTTTCACCCGACAAAAAAAAAATAGCGGGAATAAAAACTTGACTAAACGTTGTGTGTGAAACTGGCTTTGTGGGGAATATGTCCCGCTGACAAAAACTTTTTGCATGGGGCATCTAATGGAAACAATTTACATACATGATGCACTTTATTACTCCGGGTTTGTGTTTCTGGACAGGAATTCACCCATAGTCAACATTAGGGTCAGTTCACGCGGAAACCGTGTTGGAATCAGTGCCAAAAAAACAGTCGAAACCGCCTCCCATTGATTTCACCGAAAAGCGCCTTTAGCGAAAAACGCAGCAAAAACCGTGGCAAGAATTTGCAGGTAGTTCAAAATCTGCCTCAAAATTCATTCCTGAAGGCATTTTGAGGCAGATTATTCTGTCTGCAAAAAAACTCATTGTGAACAGTGTGCACGCCAAAAATTTGTCAAAAAACGCGCTCTTAAGAAAGCTCTCTCCACACCAGAAGGTAGCTATGAACAGGATCAGGTACAAGCTAACATTAATGTGCTCCATATTCCCTGAAAGATGTTTGAGGGATATGGCACAAGATGTCCTCAAAATGCTGATGTCATGATTGTTACATTATGGGGAATGCAAGTATTTACTGCAACAGATGTCAGGAGAGCTGCCAGGTCCTCTTTAGACTGGGTTCTCACGTAGCGTAAACGCTGCAGAATCTCAACAACGGAATTTTGTGCAGAAATTCCGCAGAATTAATATAGCAGTGAATGAGATTTGAACAAAGCCACAAGCTGTAGAAAAAATGTGCAGCGAATATGTTCATAAATTGACTTGCGGTGCAGATTTTACATCTGCAGCATATCCATTTATACTTTGTATCCGTTGCTCTTTTGTTGCATTGAATTCAATGGGGATTTAAAATCCGCAGCAAATAGCAAATGTTGCGACTGAATCTGTGAAAAACCTGCAAATCAGAAAGAACCACCTCTTTTTTGTTTAAAATTAATTTAAAAAAAATAATAATTACCCATGGCCGTTGTCATAAAAACGCATTCTTCGGTTCCCCGTCCAGACTGCCTCCTGGGATGACGTTTCATCCCATGTGACTGCTGTAGCCAATCACAGGCTTCAGCGGTCAAATGGGCTGCAGCATCATCCCAGAAGGCTGGGCTGCACGGAGACTGAGGGGACGCATTGCTATGACAAAGGCCGGGGGAAGTATTAGTTTTTTGAGGGGGTTTTCAACCCCTGCTTTTTCCAGCGGAGATTCCACCCAAAAACCTGCACCACAATATGGTGCGTTTTTTTGTGCGGAATTCCCTGCGGGTTCTAGGTCGGATACTTTTACGCAGCATATGCAAACCATGGAGGGATTAAGAAAACAACAACGTTATTCGAGTTGTTTTTTTTTATTATTGTGATCATTTTTATTTAGTAAAAAAGAGTTTCGTTTAGCTTTTTGCCCTCAAAGCTTTATTAAACGTAATTTTTTTTTATTTTTGTCCCATTATGGGACTTTCACAGGCTCTAATAAGGATTTTCTGATGGCATCCCTGAGAGTCTGTTATGCCTTTGGCTGCCATAGAAATTTATTGGCACCATGCCAAGATGACGTCACAGATGGATTGACAAAAGAGGCACTCTCTCATTGTTGACACGTGCCAGGGTCGTTATTAAGCAAAGACTATGAGGGGTTAAACGGCTGAGATCGAAGTCATTCGTCAGCACTATGACTGCGCCATCCCCATCACTGTGACCTATCTTTGTTATACATGTACGGCACAGTGCGGGAGGAATCTGTGTGAGGCACCATGTTCTCCCCTAGGAACATTGCTTCTAGGGGAGAATACCTCTGTAATAAGGCATGTGAAGGAGGATGCCACCATTTATTTTCTCATGAATTACGCATGAATACAAGGCAAAAAAAAACTCTGTGTGTACCTGTAAAGTCAGAGGTACAGTATGGGCCCATGTCAGGCAATGCGTGCCCTATTACAGATTTACAAACAGGACCCATAAAACGGCCATGTCCATAAGTCCTTAAACTGGTGAAAAGTGTAAACTGATACAACAATTCCAGTATAAACTGAGCCAATGCTGCGCTTTTTAGATATCACAAAATCCGTGTTATACGGACAAACGCTAATATGAACTCGGCCCTAATTATGCAAATATTGCTAAGCAAAAATTCTTACATTGAAAATTTCATATTAAAGGTAATAGCTTTATGTGGTAACTTACAAGTAACATGCTATTTCTATCAGCAGTCGACATGCCTATAGCTTATCATGTGCCCGCTGCTTAGGCAGAACGCTTCTGAGTTGTAGAATCAGAGCCTGGTGTACTGACGGAATACTATGGGGAGTTGGCTCATTAATGGTTTTTCTACTTCACCAATCAGGTGAGTGATGCAACTCTGATGAAGAGATCGTTTTCATAACTACCCTTCTGTAGTCTGGCAGCTAAGCCTTCACAGTCACGCAATCCTCTGCCTACCACGCTTTTAAAGGAGATAATGTAACAAGACTGTCAAAAGGTCTTAAAGAAGCATTGACCCAACGTTACTAGAAAATAAATAGATCGTCCACAGAAAAAATTCTGTAGGAATGTCCATATATTAACTATTTATATTCATAATTCATTTGCAAGCTGCTTAAAACATATGCCCACATTTGAACAAGGTTTTACAGTTTACGTGAAGAATGAATGTACATAAAAGTTGGAGTAACTGTAAATCCATTACATTGCTAATCTTGTACTGTCCAGAGCTGCATTCACAATGCTGTTGACTTCATAAATGTATCAGCACAGAACTGGCTCTAGTGATTTGTATTCTGGGAAATGTAGTCTTTACCCAACACACTGTACAGCATTAAAGATTAAAGGGGGTTTCCCATGAGAGACATTTATGACATCCACAGGATATGTCATAAATGTCAGATAGATGTGTGTCCCACCTCTGTGACCTGCACCCATCTCTAGAACGGGCCCCCCTAAACCCCGTGCTAGCTTTGTCTGATCTCGCTGACTCCTGGCCACTTCCTGGTTATCTGGTCGAGAGTTACGAAAACAGCGTAGCTCGCTGAGCTACGCTGTTTCTGTAACTCTCATAGTAGTAAACGGCAGTTAAGGAAGCAGCATAGCATTCGAGCTACGCTGTTTCCGTAACTACCATTCTGTTCTATGGGACTTACGGAAACAGCGTAGCTCAGCGAGCTACGCTGTATTCGTAACTCACAACCATATAACCTTTTTCATGGTCGGAATTCACCTAATACAGCCGCAACACAGAGCGGCTGAATGGGGTTTAGGGGCCCCATTCTGGAGATAGGTGCGGGTCCCAGAAGTGGGACCCGCATCTATCTGACATTTATGACATATTGTGTGGATATGTCATAAATGTCTCTCATGGGTAAACCCCTTTAACTGTTAAGTATGTTTCTGATGAGGAGCTTGTCAAATGACAATCAGCAGAACTGTGAATACAGCTCTGGACTATAATACATGCTGTAATTTAGTATCAGGGCAAGATAAGTCATGTAATGTTTGCATAAAGTTACATATACAGTATAAACTGTAAAATGCTACTTAAAGGTGGACATCCCCTTTAAATTATTTCTTATGCTTCTCCCTCTATTATACTTCAATTATGTAAACTCCAAATAAAGCATTTTCAGATTATTTTTTATTACTAGGAAAAATAATTCTGGATTTATTAATCTAGATAACATTATATTACTAGCACTAGAAATGTGCAAATTTACAGAAATGGCTCTATAACAGGCTTCATTTGCATCTATGACGACAATAAATAATTAAAATGTGTTTCTCTCTTAAAGAATTCCATAAATAAGCATACATTTTTGAGTTGTTAAAGGGGTTTTCCCACTATAGGAAGTGATGGCATAAGGCTAGTATATGCCATCACTTCCTTTTTATCGGGGGTCTGATTTGCAGGACCTCCATTATCCAAAGAATGAAAGGGCCACTGTGCTAGTTAAGCAGGCGGCCGGGAACGTTGCTATGCATTGAGCTACAACACAGCTCATTCAGTGAGTAGCCGCGAACACCGCCATGCAGAAGAAATGCCCAAGGAACATCTGTTAATTTTTGGGATCCGTGGGTATGCTGAAGTTCGGACCCACTCAATCAGAATGTCATGGTATATTCTAGCGATATGCCATAGCATTCTCAGGTACGAATACCTCTTTAAAAATGATCTATGTGAGTGAGTGACAACCAACATAGCCCCATTACAGCTCCCAGAGCGGTTGTCAGCCAGCTCTCTAGGAGTGTGGAATAGCAAATTTCTCCTGTATCACTGCATATACAGTATAGGCAGGTTTGTTGATCAGGATCATAGGAAAGCTGGGTGGTAGAAACATAGAAAGTTAACAGCAGAAAAATACCACATGGTCCATATTGTCTGCCCTTACATTATTTCATTTTTATTTTAGGATAGATATATGTTTAACCCAGGCATGTGTAAAGGCTATGGACAGGTTAACAAATTAGTTTTTTTTAATTAAATGAATGTATTTTAAGCATTTTGTTAATTTTTTTTTTTACTTTTCAAGATACAGCTTCTATTTATCCTGTTCTGTCAAAGCCGATTCCGTCAGTTAAGCTGAATTGAAGGCACAGGATATACCATAAATATCCGATAGACTTATCTCTAGAACGGGGCCCCCTGATCCCCATAGAAGTTAATAGGAGTTACAGAAACAGTGTAGCACAGTGAGCTACTTTACTTTCGTGGCTACTGAGTTCCGGAAACAGTGTAGTTTGCTGTGCTACGCTGTTTTCCTGACTCCCATTCACTTTAATTAGAGTTACGGAAACATCGTAGTTCAGCGGTTTCCGTACTCCAAGCCACCTGGTAAATCAGTGGCTGGAGAGCACCGACAGCAGGATAAGGTATTAAAGGTTCAGGGGGCCCTGTCCTGTGGACAGGTGGGGGTCCCAGACGTAGAATAGAATACCCTTTCAAGGGACCTTTGAAATAAATAATAATAGTTATAATAATAATAATGGTGGACATATTGGTTGTAAGCGAACCTTTCCCAGAAACAGATATACCATATACAGTATTAGAGATATACACTAGAACTATATACAAAGAAAAGGAGGTAAATGAGAATTGATCTGAACCCACCATCCCGTATGAAACATATTTGAAGTAGTTCCTCTTACTTTTGGTGTGCATAGGTCAAGTGCCATTCTGAAAGCTTATACAACTGAAATGAACAGATTCTGCTTTACATCTAGCAGTGCTTCTTAGACACCCCACTCACGGAACACGCGGTTAGTGGGGTAGACCTGGAGGGTGAAGACATGGGTCAGCAGGACCAGGCAAGTAGCTGGGTTAGTGTAGTTAGGGGCAGTAGAAAGGGGTCCAAGAAAAGGAAGCCAATCCTGTTTCTGTTATTCCAAGCAAAATTGCCAAGTTGGGTGATGATGCGAGGGTGTCGGTCTCAGAAATATCAGCCCTAGTGGATACTGATCTCCCTAACAGCCGAGAGAACAGCCCAGCTAGTAGTCGGTGGGATTGTAATGCAGTTAAGGTAAGACAATTAGTAGTTATAGGGGATTCTATAATCAGGAAGGCGGATAGAATAATTTGTCGCCTAGACCACCTCAACCGAATGGTCAGCTGTCTCCCTGGTGCCAGGGTTCGGCATGTGGTGGAACGGGTGGACAAATTGCTGGGAGGGGCTGGTGATGATCCAGCTGTTGTGGTCCATGTGGGAACCAACGACAGAATAAATGGTAGATGGAGGAGACTTAAGAATAATTTTAAAGAACTAAGCTACAAGCTAAAGGGAAGGACTTCTAAGGTAGTATTCTCTGAAATACTGCCTGTGCCATGCGCATCACAGGAAAGACAGCGGGAGCTCAGGGAGTTAAATTCATGGCTTAAGTCTTGGTGTAGAGGATAAGGCTTTGGGTTCCTAGAGCACTGGGCTAACTTTTCATTGGGGTACAAACTGTATTCTGCAGATGATTTGCACCTAAATGGAAGGGGGTCCGCTGTGCTGTGGGAGAGAAATCTAGCTGGGGTGGCGAAGAATTTAAACTAGGGCTAGAGAAATTCAGAAAATAAAGGGGTAGTTGGGTTAGAGAGGGGTCAGACTATATTGGTGGGGAGAGAAATAAACTGTGGGGAGAGGACTAGACAACAGGATAAGGAGATCCTTTTTTTACAAAACAGAAATGAAAATAAAAATGGCCAAATAATGTAAAATAATCACATTTCTGATACCAAACGTGGGAATTTGAAATGCAAGTTAAAGTGTATGTTCACAAATGCCAGAAGTCTAGCAAGCAAAATGGGGGAGCTTGATGCCTTGGTACTGGAGGAAAACATAGATATAGTTGGTGTTGCTGAAACATGGCCAGACTCTTCACATGACTGGGCTGTAAATCTACAGGGTTTTACACTGTTTCGGAAAGACAGGACAAATAGGAAAGTTGGTGGTGTATGTCTGTATGTGAGAAGTGATATGAAGGTGAGTGTGAAAGAGACATTAGTGGGTGAAGATTGTGAGGAGGTTGAAACCTTGTGGGTGGAATTACAAAGGGAGTTAAACACTGAAAAAATTAGTAATGGTGTAATTTATAGATGCCCCAACATAACTGAGGAGTTTGAAGGTCAAATATATAATCAGATGGAGCGGGCCGCACAGGGGGGTACTGTGGAGATAATGGGAGATTTTCATTACTGTAATATTAATTGGTGTCATGGTTCGGCTTCAACTGCAAAGGGGAGAAATTTCCTGAACCTGTTACAGGAAAATTGTATGGCCCAGTTTGTGGGAGACCCGACTAGAGGTGAAGCTCTGTTGGATCTGGTCATTTCTAATAATGCAGAGCTTGTTGGGAATGTCAATATTCGTGAAAACCTCGGTAACAGTGATCACAATATTGTTATATTTTACCTATACTGTAAAAAACAAACACAGGCTGGGAGGGCAAAAACACTTAATTTTAAGAAGGTCAATTTCCCCAGGATGAGGGCTGCAATTCAAGATATAGACTGTGAAGAACTAATGTTAAATAATGGTACAAATGATAAATGGGAGATCTTAAAATCTACTTTGTATAATTATAGTAAAAAATCTATTCCTATAGGTAACAAGTATAAACAACTAGAATTAAACCCTTCATGGCTTACACCTTCCTTAAAAAGGGCAATATATGACGAAAAATGGGAATTTGAAAAATACAAATCTGAGTGTACAGCTGTAGCCTTTGTAAATTATAAATAGCTTAATAAAATCTGTAAAAAAAAGTAATAAAATTAGCAAAGATACAAAATGAAAAACAGTTGGCCAAGGATAGTAAAACAAATCCCCAAAAATTATTCAAGTATGTAAATGCGAAGAAACCAAGGACTGAACATGTAGAAACCCTAAATATTGGTAATGGGGAGTTATTGACTGGATCAAGAGAAGGCAGAGTTTCTATATGGGTTCTTTAGCTCTCTATATACAGCAGAAGAAAGAGCAGCTGATGTAGCCGGTGCCAGTGCTGTTAATATATCAGTTGATATACTAAATTGACTAAATGTAGATATAGTCCAAGCTAAGTTAAATAAAATAAATGTGCACAAGACCCCGGGACCAGATAGGTTACACCCAAGAGTTCTTAAAGAGCTTAGTTCAGTTATTTCTGTCCACCTCTTCATAATATTTAGAGATTCTCTAGTGACTGGTATAGTGCCAAAGGACTGGCGCAGGGCAAATGTGGTGCCTATTTTCAAATAGGGCTCTGGGTCTTCCCCCGGGTAATTATAGACCAGTTAGCTTAACATCAATCGTGGGAAAAATGTTTGAGGGGCTATTGAGGGACTATATACAGGATTATTTGACAAAAAATAGTATTACATGTGACAGCCAGCACGGTTTTAATTAAGGACAGAAGTTGTCAAACTAACCTGATTTGTTTTTTTGAAGAGGTGAGCAGAAGCCTAGACAGAGGCGCGGCTGTGGATATAGTGTTTTTGGACTTTGCAAAGGCATTTAACACTATCCCTCATAGACGTCTAATGGGTAAATTAAGGCCTATAGGTTTAGAAAGTATAGTTTGTAATTGGATTGAGAATTGGCTCAAGGACCGTATCCAGAGAGTTGTGGTCAATGATTCCTACTCTGAATGGTCCCCGGTTATAAGTGGTGTACCCCAGGGTTCCGTGCCGGGACTACTATTATTCAATTTATTTATTAATGATATAGAGGATGGGATTAATAGCACTATTTCTGTTTTTGCAGATGACACCAATCTATGTAGTAATGTTCAGTCTATAGAAGATGTTTGTAAATTGCAAGCTGATTTGGACACTCTAAGGGCATGTTCAGACGTGGCGGAATTGCTGTGGAATTCCGCTGCGGACAGTCCGCACTGGAAATCCGCAGCAGATAATCTGTCCATTGGTTTCCACACCTTTTTAGTTATTTTTGTGCAGACATTGCGGAAAACTCTGCTGCGGACCATAGGCTGCGGTGCTGAATCTGGTGTCCGCAGCATACACTGGCTGTTGCGGACTTGATGTGTACTTGTGGTGGAATTTCTCCATTGACTTTAATGGAGTTGCAAAATTACGCATTGAAATCCGCAGATGTTATGTGTGTTGCGTTGCGGATTGCTTTCACGAACAGGATATTTCAACATTCTCGCTTGACCTATGTATTTCGAGGTCTATAGCCAGACTGAGATGGAATGTTTTAAAAGAGAGCAGGATGTACTCTTCACCTTGTAACCATTTTTCTCTGCTGTCTATTTCACTTTGTAACTTACCGTCAAAATCAATATTTCTTGAGTAAGCAGGCCATAACCTAGGTGTATGTTTTGTTCACAAAAAAGATCTAATCGAGATATTACCTTGCTTCAATTCCCTGCAGAATACATTGGAACAAGTGAGGGATTTCTGCCTGCAGCGTACTTGTACTGTTTTTGTAATATAACTTGTAAGAAATGATGTAATATTTACACAAAGCTGCAAAAAGGTAAGAGATCCATATTTCTGTAGCTTGCAGCACATTCAGTTTCCATATTACCAGGTACTTTTAAAGGCATGTATTTTTGCTTTTATTGGACGCAATAACCTACAACTTCTACAATATTAATACAAAGGACAGAGGAAAGTATCAGAACATGATGCACAAAAGTATTGTCCAACTGAAGGCCTTGACATATTTTCTGTGCTAGTTTTTCATTTGCCATAAATTATAAATTCTCAAATAGAAGAAATGAATAAAAGCTCCCTTAAAGTACATTAATATGTGAAAACCAGTTAGCAGTATAGGCCCAAAGCCTGATTTTGCTCTACTGCTAGCCTCTAATGACAATATATCCCAGTTGGATTTCTTTCAGGTGCAGTCCTTGCATGGAGACCTTCTATGTATTAAACTTACCTAATACATCAATGCCCCCACATAAATGAACAAAACGGACAATATTCAAGCCATTTGGGATGTAGATGTTTGGTGACTTATTGTTTTGATTATTTTTATCAGGGACAGATTAAGCTTGCAAGGGCCCCCAAGGCGAAAAATTTGGTGGGACCCCCTTCCCAGTAACAGTGTCATATAATGTGTGGCAAACTTCTGCTGGATATTTCAATAGATACGTGTTGGCAGATGTCACCAGGCTCTGAGGAAAATAGAAGACTAGGTTCATACCACTTTTCAGATTTTTTTTATCAAAAAATAAAAAAATACTGTATATTGCCAAAAAAGTGTGCAAATGTATGCAGAAGACATACAATTGCAGCATCTTTTTGCCTAATCTGTTTTCTTTCTCTAACCCAGTAAGACGCAGCTTAGTTTGGGCCTTAAGGGTGAAGCTATTTTTTTTTTTTTCTAATTATATTTTTTAATGACAGCATTTTTGTGATTCATATAATGTATTAAATAACTTTTATTAACATTAAGGTTTAAAATAATGAATGTAGAGAAGAATTGATCCAGCGCTGATGATAAGTTAAAAGGGAAAACGGAGTCCCATGTTTATTGGAGAAAAAAGCATAAAACAGAAGGGAGACGCAGTCCCAAGGTGTGAGTAGTCAGGGCTTGAACCTGAGCCTACGCGTTTCGATCGCAGTCTGCGATCTTAGTCATGGCAAATGAGTAGAAGACCGTGTGTCTGAGATATCCTTATATGCTAATCAATCAGCAGGAAAGGCCAATATGCAAATGCTGGTAATTGGTAGATACCAAGAATTAAGGAGTGGCTAGTAGTATGAGTAAATACGAACCAAAGCTAGATGAAAGCCTAGCCCTCATATGTATATTAACAATGTCATATTGGTATAATATAATAGGAAGAATAATAAAAGTAACGGGTATAAGTGTAACAATATCGTTAATGATAGTAGATGGTAAACCCGTATATCTTAAATGAGTGCATATAAAAGAGACTGAGACACACGGCCTTATCAGTACTTATACATAAAAAGCAAACATGACATGTTGACAAATTGAAACATTGAAAAATGTGAGAAAATATAAAGAGATTAAAAACAGAAATGAAGAAGGATCAAAATACTGTAGTATTATAGAATGTAAATGGTCTATGGTAATTCAATTCACTTGTGTCAATAATTGTTCGAGACAACTGTCAGTCTAAAATAAATGCACATTATGTTAGGTAAATTGATTAATATAGAATGGAAACGAATGGCTCAAAAATATAAACCCAAAAATACATCATATAACCTGTCGGATCACAGAGAAAAAACCCCTGTGGCCGAGCGAACCGCAACGGATAAAGAGCTGATGAAAAAGAAAAAAGCTGATGAAAAAAATGCGCGTTAACAAAACTCAATGAGTGTGAATATGGACTTATATAGTATGCAAAGCAAGCTGTGTTTGCTGATAGAAAAAGCATCAAGTAAGATCAGTTAAAGTCCGCTGATAGTTGATAATGGTAATAGACAAAACAACAGAGTTGGAGAATGAAAGGATGTGAGTATTCACAGAAAGGGACATTCAACGAGTTACGATGGTGTACCTTGATTATGTTTTATAACTCATCAATACAAGTCACATTGTCATAAAAATAGTGTAATAATAAATATTGTTGATTGTATACCTAAAAACCTAACGAATGAATTAAACACTAGTTATATATATAACCATAGGAAAAGTCATATGCAAATGGTATTGTTGTGCATAGACTGATGTAGGAAAATAAGTTCAAAATGTATAGAACCATGTACAAATGGTATATATATGTATAGACTGATGTTAGAAAATAAATTCGAAATGAATAAAACCAACTAGTGGCTGGTAATAATATCATGAGTGTACAAAAACGTAGGCGAATATCAGAAACTGTAAATCTGGAATCCCAAGGAGTAGGCTATAAATTCCTTTACAAAATATACTGCGCGATCCTATGATACCATTGAATGTATAATGAGCTGATTCAAATTTGCTTGATAATTTGTGATGCTGAAAAATTAATTAACTAAGCATTGAATAGTCATAATAAGTGTGACAATAATTCAGTAAAGAGTATGTATGTGATCTTAGTCGTCATGAAAAAACATACAATCAATACAGTAGCATAGGTACTTAATGATGATGACCCAAAGTGGCCCATTAATATGTAGCTATAATGGATTGATCTAGGTACATATGGCAAAATGTAAGTATGTATTTACCTTGTGTATGGAAACTTGATGTAAAATGGCACTAAGAAAACAAGACTGCAATAAATGCCATACTGGAAAGATTTATTGAGGTGTGTGTACCTGCCGACACAAGCAATCAGGGTAGGAGTCTATAGTCTAGTTCATATAAATTGCGATGTTTCAATAATGAAACATAAGATCCTTCCTAAGGTTGAGTCCTTTGGGGAAGCGAGTCTCCAAACTATAAATCCAAAAAGCCTCCCTGGTGAGTAAACGCTGTTTTAAATCACCCCCTCTTTTAGTACCCCTTACTTTTTCAATAGCATATGTGGAAAAAGAGCTGACATTTCTATTGTGGCAAGTCACAAAATGCCTGGCTGCATTAGAAATATTAACGATGGATGCATTGCGTATATAACTAAGGTGTTCTAATATGCGAATTTTAAATTTCCTGGTAGTACAGCCGACGTATTTGAGATTGCATATTGTGCATTCGATAATATACACTACATGGTCGCTGTTACAGTTCATATATGTTTTAATAGCAAAGGTGGTGGTTTCTGAAGAGTTGGAGTATTGTTTGTTAATTTTAGCAAAAGTGCAAACTTTGCAGGGATTAGTCCCACACCTATAAAATCCTTTATAAGTTAGCCATGAAGGTTTAGGGTTATTAGTTGGCAGTAATGATGGAGACAATATGTTGCCCAAGGTTTGTGCCCTGCGAGATACTATTCTGCATCCATTTTTTAAAAGGTTTTCTAGTGTTGGATCGTCGTACAGTAAGGGGATGTATTTCAACACCATGTTTTTGATGGTGTTGAACTGCTTACTGTATTGCAAAACTAGAGTTGGAATATTTTGACTCTGGGTTGAAATAGTTTGAGTATTATCCATTGATATAAGGGAATCTCTATTTTTGGTAGCGACTATGTTTTTGGCCCTTGATAGGGTCCAGTTCTTGTAGCCTCTTGCTTTTAACCTGTTGCAGATGATAGACTCTTCTTTGATATAGCTCATATGGGAACTACAATTACGTTTGGCGCGTGTGAGTTCACCGATGGGAATGGCAGAAACCGTGTGTGTGGGATGACAGCTTGATGCATGCAGTATTGTATTTCCTGATATAGATTTGCGGTAGATGTTAGACTGAATTATGTCACCAATTTTGCACGAAAAACTTAGGTCTAGAAAATTGATGTATGAAGAATTAAATTGAAAAGTAAATTTGAGATTAGATCCATTGGTGTTAATAAAGGACATAAACAGTGGTATGGCAGATACATCTCCCTCCCATGTAACAACACTCTTACATCTGGAGGATTTAGCTGGACATTACATCAACCCATCTCCTCTCTCTGCATCCAAATTTGAAACCAAGAACCCAGGATTCTACCCGATTCATTCTCGCACAGAGTCTATGGACACTTTCCAGCAAATTGTAGAACGTGAGCTGTTTAAAATTCAAGAAGCAGCTAAATATGACACCTCCTCACATAATCTTACATCACTTGATAAACAGGCTATTAAATCCTTACATGATAACCATGACATAGTCATTCGCATGGCTGATAAGGGGGGTAGTGTCACCGTGTTAGACAAGGATGTGTACATCAACCAAATCATGTTATTGTTAAATGACACAGATACGTACATTAAGCTACAAGATAATCCAACTGACATGTTCCACAACGCCTTACAACAGATATTAGATAAAGGCTTAAATCTGGGTATTTTTACAACTAGAGAACACAAATACCTGTCAGTGGAACATCCGATAGTTCCCATTCTCCATGCACTTCCTAAAACACACAAGGGTTTGAATCCCCCTCCCATGCGACCCATTGTTTCGGGTATAGGCTCTCTTACAGAAAAGATTTCCGAATGGTTGGATACTTTTCTCCAGCCTTTAGTCACCAGAATTCCGGGATATCTCAAGGATACCAAGGATGTCCTACAGGCATTCCATAAGAAAATTTGGCAATGTGATTTCACCTGGCTTTCTTGTGACGTTGTTGCCCTCTACACCAGCATCCCTCGAGATGTTGCTCTAGAGGCCCTCAGGTATCACCTTCACAAATATAGTGGATATGACCCTAACATGCAATTATTTCTAATACAAATTACTCAGTATCTCATGACGCATAACTACTTCAGCTTCACAAACCAATTTTATCTACAAAAATGTGGTGTTTCCATGGGGGCCAAATTCTCCCCCTCCATTGCCAATCTCACCATGGCATGGTGGGAGGAACATTACATTTATTCTCCAACTAACCCTTTTCTTGATCACATACACTGGTATGGCAGATACATTGATGACCTCCTACTTATATGGGAGGGAGATGTATCTGCCATACCACTGTTTATGTCCTTTATTAACACCAATGGATCTAATCTCAAATTTACTTTTCAATTTAATTCTTCATACATCAATTTTCTAGACCTAAGTTTTTCGTGCAAAATTGGTGACATAATTCAGTCTAACATCTACCGCAAATCTATATCAGGAAATACAATACTGCATGCATCAAGCTGTCATCCCACACACACGGTTTCTGCCATTCCCATCGGTGAACTCACACGCGCCAAACGTAATTGTAGTTGCCATATGAGCTATATCAAAGAAGAGTCTATCATCTGCAACAGGTTAAAAGCAAGAGGCTACAAGAACTGGACCCTATCAAGGGCCAAAAACATAGTCGCTACCAAAAATAGAGATTCCCTTATATCAATGGATAATACTCAAACTATTTCAACCCAGAGTCAAAATATTCCAACTCTAGTTTTGCAATACAGTAAGCAGTTCAACACCATCAAAAACATGGTGTTGAAATACATCCCCTTACTATACGACGATCCAACACTAGAAAACCTTTTAAAAAATGGATGCAGAATAGTATCTCGCAGGGCACAAACCTTGGGCAACATATTGTCTCCATCATTACTGCCAACTAATAACCCTAAACCTTCATGGCTAACTTATAAAGGATTTTATAGGTGTGGGACTAATCCCTGCAAAGTTTGCACTTTTGCTAAAATTAACAAACAATACTCCAACTCTTCAGAAACCACCACCTTTGCTATTAAAACATATATGAACTGTAACAGCGACCATGTAGTGTATATTATCGAATGCACAATATGCAATCTCAAATACGTCGGCTGTACTACCAGGAAATTTAAAATTTGCATATTAGAACACCTTAGTTATATACGCAATGCATCCATCGTTAATATTTCTAATGCAGCCAGGCATTTTGTGACTTGCCACAATAGAAATGTCAGCTCTTTTTCCACATATGCTATTGAAAAAGTAAGGGGTACTAAAAGAGGGGGTGATTTAAAACAGCGTTTACTCACCAGGGAGGCTTTTTGGATTTATAGTTTGGAGACTCGCTTCCCCAAAGGACTCAACCTTAGGAAGGATCTCATGTTTCATTATTGAAACATCGCAATTTATATGAACTAGACTATAGACTCCTACCCTGATTGCTTGTGCCGGCAGGTACACACACCTCAATAAATCTTTCCAGTATGGCATTTATTGCAGTCTTGTTTTCTTAGTGCCATTTTACATCAAGTTTCCATACACAAGGTAAATACATACTTACATTTTGCCATATGTACCTAGATCAATCCATTATAGCTACATATTAATGGGCCACTTTGGGTCATCATCATTAAGTACCTATGCTACTGTATTGATTGTATGTTTTTTCATGACGACTAAGATCACATACATACTCTTTACTGAATTATTGTCACACTTATTATGACTATTCAATGCTTAGTTAATTAATTTTTCAGCATCACAAATTATCAAGCAAATTTGAATCAGCTCATTATACATTCAATGGTATCATAGGATCGCGCAGTATATTTTGTAAAGGAATTTATAGCCTACTCCTTGGGATTCCAGATTTACAGTTTCTGATATTCGCCTACGTTTTTGTACACTCATGATATTATTACCAGCCACTAGTTGGTTTTATTCATTTCGAATTTATTTTCTAACATCAGTCTATACATATATATACCATTTGTACATGGTTCTATACATTTTGAACTTATTTTCCTACATCAGTCTATGCACAACAATACCATTTGCATATGACTTTTCCTATGGTTATATATATAACTAGTGTTTAATTCATTCGTTAGGTTTTTAGGTATACAATCAACAATATTTATTATTACACTATTTTTATGACAATGTGACTTGTATTGATGAGTTATAAAACATAATCAAGGTACACCATCGTAACTCGTTGAATGTCCCTTTCTGTGAATACTCACATCCTTTCATTCTCCAACTCTGTTGTTTTGTCTATTACCATTATCAACTATCAGCGGACTTTAACTGATCTTACTTGATGCTTTTTCTATCAGCAAACACAGCTTGCTTTGCATACTATATAAGTCCATATTCACACTCATTGAGTTTTGTTAACGCGCATTTTTTTCATCAGCTTTTTTCTTTTTCATCAGCTCTTTATCCGTTGCGGTTCGCTCGGCCACAGGGGTTTTTTCTCTGTGATCCGACAGGTTATATGATGTATTTTTGGGTTTATATTTTTGAGCCATTCGTTTCCATTCTATATTAATCAATTTACCTAACATAATGTGCATTTATTTTAGACTGACAGTTGTCTCGAACAATTATTGACACAAGTGAATTGAATTACCATAGACCATTTACATTCTATAATACTACAGTATTTTGATCCTTCTTCATTTCTGTTTTTAATCTCTTTATATTTTCTCACATTTTTCAATGTTTCAATTTGTCAACATGTCATGTTTGCTTTTTATGTATAAGTACTGATAAGGCCGTGTGTCTCAGTCTCTTTTATATGCACTCATTTAAGATATACGGGTTTACCATCTACTATCATTAACGATATTGTTACACTTATACCCGTTACTTTTATTATTCTTCCTATTATATTATACCAATATGACATTGTTAATATACATATGAGGGCTAGGCTTTCATCTAGCTTTGGTTCGTATTTACTCATACTACTAGCCACTCCTTAATTCTTGGTATCTACCAATTACCAGCATTTGCATATTGGCCTTTCCTGCTGATTGATTAGCATATAAGGATATCTCAGACACACGGTCTTCTACTCATTTTCCATGACTAAGATCGCAGACTGCGATCGAAACGCGTAGGCTCAGGTTCAAGCCCTGACTACTCACACCTTGGGACTGCGTCTCCCTTCTGTTTTATGCTTTTTTCTCCAATAAACATGGGACTCCGTTTTCCCTTTTAACTTATCATCAGCGCTGGATCAATTCTTCTCTACATTCATTGCCTTACACCGCGGGCCGTCGCGGGGATCCGACTGACGCTGTTTGGAGACGCACACTGGTGAGCTGGAGGTTCTCTCCCTTTCTTCAAGGTTTAAAATAGTTCAAGTCAACTAAAGTGAACACAGAAATTTGCAGGATATATGAAACAGATATAACTATATGCGAAAATTATTTCCAGATAATTTAGCAAATTCTTACGTAACTTAGAAAAACATGATACATAAAAGCAGGATGCAACAATCTCTATGAGTGAATGGTAAAAAAAAAAAGTACATTTTGAAATGAACTGCAAAATAAAAAGCAAGTCCAGTTCTAAAACCATAGAAATATAGAAATGAATGAAGTTGACCTTAAGTTTACGAAGAATCAAAGGTCATAAAGGAAACTACCATCTGTTTTCTAAGCGTCACAAACTCCACTCTCTTGTTCCCTCCACACACATGTAAATTATTAAGGCATTCTGACTGTAACTGTTTACAAAGACATATTTTTGTGGTTCCTCAGGATGTGAAGTTTCTAAATTTGGAAACAGCCCTGGAACGATCAGTTTAAAATAAAGTATTTTCCTTGACACACCTCTTGCTCAGTTTTCACCCATTTTTGGAAGCTAATGCAATTCATTTGCTTAATATTTTGGTACTAGTTTAAAAAATATTCCGGATTATAGGATGGTCATAGTAAAGTATGCAAACGTCACCTGTAATTAAAAAAAAAATCCTAATTGGCTCTCTCTGCTTAGCATTTTACTTGTGGACTTGTGAAATTCTACATGATATTGCAGTTCTGTGCTAAAAACAAGCACTGAATTATCAGACATCTAGATTGTTGGATGTTGGGTTACAGGAATTGCAGTGTATTTTTTATAATATATGAAATAAATAGCTGTTGGCTATGAGTACATAATTTGGTTTCATAAATTTTTATCCATGAGGGTAAGGACACACGGAGCAGCCCTAACACGGCCGCAACGCAGCCAACAACTTGCTGGCACCATGTTCGGCGCGGCTGTCAAATACCGTGTTAATGGGCGCGCGTTATTGTGGGTAAAACGTCCCTTTACTTGCAAAATCGTGCGCCCATTAATTAATACACCCTTTATGGCTATACGATTTTGCAGGTAAAGGGACGTTTTGCCCGCAATAACGTGCGGCCATTAACAGGGTATTTGACAGCCGCGCCGAACATGGTGCCGGCGCGATTGTTGGCCGCTTTGCGACTGTGTCAGGGCCGCTCCGTGTGGCCTTACACTCAGAGTCTCTGTTTAAGAAGACCTATCACCTCTCCTAACATGTCTGTTTTAGTAAATGCTTGTATTTCCCATTAAATAACAATTCTGGAACATATTTTATTAGAACTCTGCCTTGTGCCATTCCTCTGTTATTCCTTCTAGAAATGTATTAATAAATTGACCAGCGGTTCTAGAATTGCCACCCAGCTGGTAATCCATCTGCCCAGCAGATGCTGACGTCAGGAAGCCAGTGTTGGTTTTTTTCGTGCACTATCAATACTAATTGCAAGTATTTTGCATGTACACATTATGTGTACATGCCAAAACGACAGTAGTAATATAGGGCTCCAGATGCTACTAATATTTTAGCCGCGGTCGCCGTGTGCAACCAAAACTACTGCTTTATATATACTTGGACTTAGGCGTCAGCGTGGGACTGGAGCGCGGCTTCAATTGACATTAGAGGTATGCTTAAGCAGCCTAGCGATGCTACCATGATGGCTTCGTACATGTAATCAAGTAATATCAGGAAATGTGGACACAGTTATTCGATGCTTCCCTGCACTTCCCAGCTTCACCCTCTATTCTTGAGAGTGTACTGCACTGTGAGAATCACAGCCTCACCTGCCGTTAGCTGATCATCTACTATGACATGGGAACATTGCTTGTCTTGTGTGACCCCAAATTAGAGTTGAACATGGACTGTCTGCTGGTCAGTGTCTATGAAGCAGCGCCTGGCAGTGTACATGTAGTCGGGGGCATCGGGTTATGATTAACGAAAACAAAGTGACAGCAGTGCCAAGGTGCCAGGTTGACACTTTCCCACTAATAATTGCCTGCTCATGGCAGCTGCCACCTTGACATGGCCTTTTACTTCTATGAACGACGTTGCTTCTCCGTTATCCCCTTGCTGTCTGTTGCTTTGTGCATTGGGATAATGTAGCCAGGTCATGAAATCTCCTCCCAATGCCATCCACAAAATTGCTGTGCAACATCAAAGGGACTGATTTCAGAAGGCGGATGTGAAAGGGCTTGGAATCTCACAAGATCTACCCACACTACCGGAAGTTTCATACCAGTCAGAGAAAGAGAGACCAGGGGGAATTGAAGACATGGTGAGTGGATCCAGACAGCCATGAGCAATAAGGGCATCAATGGACAAGGGAAACTAGGAAAACCTTAGCGCAATATCATAGCCATGTCGTAATAAAGGCCATACTGCTCACTGGTCCTGGAAAAACTAGGAGTCCTTCCAGTAATTATGTCACTACAGGCCATGGGATACCGAGATGTCTTCAGCCCCTTCAGTAGTCATGTCAATGCGCACCATACTCCTCAGTGGCACAGGGAATACTAAAGAGACCACAGACCCTGTAATAGTCATGTCACCCTAGTACACACTTCTACTAGGTATGGAGTCCTCGGTACCTTGAGTTGCCATGGTACTATAGGCCACACTCATCTTTATCTAGGGGGGTGGTTACTGTTTATTCTCATCACCCTCCTAGTAGTCCTATCACCACTAGTCACAATCCTTACTAGTTTGTACATTTATACAAAAGGTGTATACACAAAGCAGGATGTAGACATGGAATAGCTATGGGCACTCCTGTGGTTAAAGTAGTGGAACATATTGCTGGCTCTATGTTACTACATATGTCACCGGCTCCTACAGTAACATTTGTGCTGTGCATATACATCTGTTTGGCCTCATTCACACTTGGTCTAATTACTGTTTTTTTTAACTGTCGCATATATTTGTTTTTTTGTTAGGTAGTGTTTAGATATTAATTTTTTTCTAAGGGTGGCGAGAGAGTAGATTCAGTCTCCTGAGTGATCTGTCTCATTATAAAGTGGAGATTATTCCTTTATTAAAATTATAAAAATGATTGACAAACAATGAATAATGGCCAGACCGCTGCGAAAAGCTACACCCGCAAAACCACACACCCCTTTGACCCTTGTAAAGCCTGGTCTGTATTTTTTGGTGAAAAAGGTGGCAACATGCTGCGGGTTTTCCAGTCATATCCATTTCACGTTGATGGTATTTCACAAGATACCTTTTCTGAATAAGTCACCAGAGTGTACGTTTTTTCTGTGGCCATCTACTGGGCCTGTCCCCTTTTCTTCATGCTCTGTCCTACTGTGAATCCACCATTTATCTGGCTTCACACACACACTGCTACCCACAAATACACAAAGTTGCTGGCACACACACTTAACCCCTAAGTGACCATTAATAAGCCTTTTCACGTCGGTCACTAAGGGGCCTTAGGCTAGGCTGCTGCCTTTTCACGGCCCAGTCTAAGTCCTGCACTGGTGTCCCATGCAGGCTGGAGCCAGGGCTCTGCTGTCTGATGACAGCTGGGCTCCTGCTCCAACACCCGCGATCGAAGTTTAATGCTGCCGTCCACAGCGACCGCGGCATTTAACTTGTTTACAGAAGGAGGGAGCTCCCTCTATCACCCATCGGCGGCCCATAAATGCAATCGCGGTTCTCCGATGGGGTGTCATGGAAGCCGGGGGCCTGATAAAAGCCCCCAGGTCTGCCCTGGACATATGCCTATTAGGACGCGTCGGAGACACGTCCTAATAGATTGCCTGTCAGATTTACACTGACAGGCAATAATGCTCTGGTATAGCAGCGATCTGAAGATCGCACAGTAAAGTCCCCAAGTGGGACTAAAAAAATAAGTAATTAATGTGAAATAAAGATTATTAATAAAAATTACAGTACAATAAAAAGTGGTATTATTTAGTAAAAGTGTAAAAAATAAATAAAAGTACACATATATGGTATCGCCGAGACCGTAATGGCTCAATTAATAAAGTTAATATGTGATTGAAACCGCAAGATGAACACCGTAAAAATAAACCGCAAAAAACCCTGGCGAAATTGCAATTTTTTTCATTGCCCCCCCAAAAAGTCATAATAAAAATGAATCAATAAATCCCATGCACCTCAAAACAGTACCAGTCAAAACTACGTCTCGTCCCGCAAAAAATAAGCCCAAAAAATCACTACATTGATGGAAAAATAAAAAAATTACGGCTCTGGGAACGCAACGATGCGAAAACAAATCATTTTAGTTCAAAAGTGTTTTTGTTGTGCAAAAGTCGTAAAACATAAAAAACCTCTACATATGTGGTATCGTCGTAATCGTACCGACCCATAGAATAAAGGTAACATGTTATTTACGCCGCACAGTGAACGACGTCAATTTAAACATGCATAGAACAATGGTGGAATTTCAGGTTTTTTTTATAACCCCCCCCAAAAAAAGTTAATAAAAGTTAATAAAAAAATTATATGTACCCTAAAATGGTGCTATTAAAAAGTACAACTAATCCTGTAAAAAACAAGTCCTCATACAGCTATGTAGACGAAAAAATAAAAAAGTTATAGCTCTTTGAATGCGACTATAGAAAAACAAATAAAATAGCTTGGTCATTAGGGCCTAAAATTGGCTGGTCACTAAGGGGTTAAACACCCTAAGCCATACACATATGCAAACACACATGCACGCATTGACAATAATACATGTGTAGCTGTTAGGGGGTGAAATACAAGGGTGGGTGTTAGGTGGTGGCCAACTAGGCCTGCAAAGATGAGACCCCCAGTCATAACCTGACCGTGAGAGAGAATATTCTGCTCCACTGTCAGTTTCAGTAGTCAGGCAGAGCCCTCTGTCAAATCACAGCTACACAATCTTCTATGTCTCCAGCACTGATCTGTATGATCAGTACAGATCACTATGCAGAGAAAGGTTCAGCATCACTATGCAAAGAAACCAGAAAGTCCGCACCTGTATAAAAAAGTTAACTATGACATTCAGGACACAAAGGCTGCGATCCTAATGTCCTAGGGCGTTACATATACTGGAGCCAATCAAAGCCAATCAAAGTATTTTACTTGACAAGTATATGCTATTTCAATCATACGATTCTTTTAATTGCAAATTTCCAATATTATCGTAGAGTAATATTTTTTTTTTATTATTTCCATTTTTTTATTAAACCTCCTCCATGAAAATTCAGGATTTTCCCTGCTCAAAAAGAGTAATACACCAATACAGCATTGGGTGTAGTCAGTACAATGGTATTATGAGGGTGTGTTCTTTCACTTTTGTTATAAACATGGAGAGATTTTTGGGCATATGAGATCCATGGCTTAAATCTAAAATGCTGTTCTGTTTTCCTGGCACAGCTGTAAACAAAAAATCAGTTTGAGAAAAATTTATTTATTTCTGCTTATACATCAGAATTCAGAAAATGGTAATTTAGTGGTTGACACAAGATTTATCAGAGGAACATTCACGCAATGATATAAGATAGTGGACGCTAAAACTGTACCTACGCTCTCAATATCTAGTCTTAGTGATAAAATCAAAATGGAATATAGTTACTTTTTTAAATCTGCATGCAGCTTACATTGTCCCTCCCATGTAACTCCCCTGTTCAATCTGACGGCGGGTTTGGAGAGCCGCAAGTCAACCGTACAACACCTAGTGAGTATTATGCATGGGTCCAATTCTAATTAATTGGACCCGTGCTCGATACTTAGTGAGCATTGTACGGTTGATTGGCAAGTTTACTGGCCAGCGTTCAGTTGCGGCTCTCTCCGCCAGATGTCAGATTGAGCGGGGGAGTAAATGTAATATATATTTATGGGAATAACCTATTTAACCTTTTGCAATAGACCGTAAATCCCCCTTTGCTTTACCACATTTTAAATCTCGCACATGTTTACTCCTTATATAAACCAGAGCTTGTTTATATTTGAGTGTGACATATCTGCATAAAGGGAAAATGGCCAATGCTTTTATCTCTAGCATACATTGATACACAAAAAACAATTGGGTTTTGTACTTTTTGCTAAAAATCTCAATCTTTTGGAAAAACTGTGAAAAAAGTGTCAAAGGAAAAATTTGTAAAGTAGGATAAATCTTGTAGTACAGAATTCCTGACATGTGTCCTGTATTCTTCTAGAATTTAAAGGGTAAAATCCATCCAATATGATCTTCTGATTTGTCATAGATATATGTGAGGAGATTACGCTGGTGAAGTCTGTGATCTAGAAACACAACAGACTTCCAGAATAAAAGGGTTCTATAGAGAGATCAAACCCCTTTTACACTGCTCAGAGATATCTGATACTGAAAATCGGACTCAACATTTTAAGCAAAGGACCATTTTTTAACTTTCTGTTGACTTTCCAGTAACAGAAATCTCTGAGCAGTGCCAAAGGGCTTGATCTTTCTATAGAGCCCTTTCATTCTGGTAATCTGTGGTGGTCTGAGATCATAGGCTTTAGGGTATGTTCACACGGCCTATTTACGGACGTAATTCGGGCGTTTTTGCCCCGAATTACGTCTGAAAATAGCGCCTCAATAGCGCTGACAAACATCTGCCCATTGAAAGCAATGGGCAGACGTTTGTCTGTTCACACGAGGCGTGTATTTACGCGCCGCTGTCAAATGACGGCGCGTAAATAGACGCCCGCGTAGAAGAAGTGACCTGTCACTTCTTTGGCCGTAATTGGAGCCGCTATTCATTGACTCCAATGAATAGCAGCGCTAATTACGGCCGTAATTGACGCAGCGTTCAAGCGCCTGCACATGCCGGTACGGCTGAAATTACGGGGATGTTTTCAGGCTGAAACATCCCCGTAATTTCAGCCGTTACGGACCCCCGCCGTGTGAACATACCCTTACCATTGTGATCTTCTCACATGTATCTAACAAATCAAAAGATCATTGTTTCGGGATTTCCCCTTTAAGATCTTTGTTTTGTTATACTGGTTTAAGTCTTAACTGTACTGTATAACATATGCTATCCTGATGTTGTAGACAATGAATTAAAAGAACAAAGTCGTAAATGCTTTCTTTGTCATGGATATTTTGAGGTTTTGTGACCAAAGTAGTTTTTGTGTATTTTCCTTTACATCCAAACAGTAATTACTATAATGGAAGCAGAAAAGTACATGTAATCCTATTAAGTCAACTCTTAGGAACATAATTAAACACAATGTTCATTTTAAAATGTATTTGCATACAATAATATATATATATATATATATATATATATATATATATATATATATATATTTATATCTTCTCTATCTATATGTATGTGTTGTATACAATGTACAGTATAGAACAGGGCTTCTACATCTTTTTCTACTGGGACACCAGCCAGAACATGGTGATGCCTGGGCCTCACCATCGGTCATAGTCTATGCCAATATTTTTAGAAATTACCTCAATTTATCTCAAAGTTTATTTCCTGAACCTAGTATAACATTAAAATAAGCACCAAAGGAGTCAGTTATGTCACTAAATCAGGGATCGGTGGAACCATAGAAAGCCTTTTACAGCACATAATAATTTCTGCCGAAACTGCTCCCCCAGCTACACCTCCCCAACAAGTGGAGGTTGCCTCATACTTTAAGAAGCACTATAGAAATAGACATAAATAGAAAACAGCAGTTAAGACCTTTGCTTCCCGGATCCATGCAAAGCTGGTCAACATAAGGGATTCTGAACAACAGATCTATGAACAAAGGGTGCACATACAAATGAAATAGAAATCAGCCGAAATTGCTGATTTCTACGGGACAGGCCAACTATCTAATGTGTATGGGGGTGTCTTAACTCTCCCCCGACAACAGATGTCGGGGTAAAGTAGGATAAAACATGTTGGATTTTAACTTGGCTGATCCTTTCTTCCTGCAATAATTATTCCCCCTATCGACCCACAGCTATCTAAAATGTACGGGCAGCTTTAGACTGTCATTCTCTAAGACAATGCCATTCATTACAGTATATACAAAACTCTGCACGCTCTGAAGTGAATGCACTTCTTTTATTGATTTCTTGGCTTAAGGTCCTATTACACTGCTCGATATGGCCCGTTAACACAATTTCCGATCAACAAGGCCCGTGTAAAGTGTAAGACAATCTTGAAAGGTAAATGTTTCTAGTCGAGGATCTGCATCAGACCATCCGATTACTCTAGTGTCACATTAAAGTATAGACTGAATATGAAACGCTAATAGGAATAGCGAGTGTGTCACTAACTGAAATGGTGTTGGTGGACTAAAGGCCTTTAATGGAAACCACTTCTGGAATTCCTTGCTTATTTCTCAACCTGGGTGGTGAGTTACCTGGTATTTTGCCTGTTTCATTGTGATTTCCTGTGTGCTACATTCGTTTGATCTGTTAATCCGTGTACCGACTACTGGCCTAAGTCTGACCTTGCCTCCTGATACCATTTTCTGGACTTGATGCTGGCAAAGTTCATACCTCCTTGTGGGGGTTTAGGGGGATGAACTTAGTCTACGCTGGGCTACTCTATATACTGCCCATGAGCCTGCACCCAAGTTTGACTACTTTTACAAGGAAAAACTGATTGTTAAAAATAAAATTAGCGTTTTGTCACCATATTCTGAGAGCCATAGCATTTTATTTTTTCGTTGATTTAGCGGTGTGAGGGCTTATTTTGTTCGGAGTGATCTGTAGTTTCTATTGGTATGATTTCTAGGTATATCAGACTTTGTGATCACTTTTTATTTCATTTTATGTGGGAGATGAAGTGACCACAAAACAGCAATCCTGACGGTTTTAATTTTTTTACGCCGTTCACCGTGCGGACTAAATAATGATGTATTGTAATAGTTCAGACTTTTATGGATGGTTTTTTTTGTTTTTTTCAATTCTGTTTTTATTTATTTATCATAGGTGCATGACAGCGAAATTACACATTGCACAATTCTGTAAAACATAGATATGACATGTGAGCACCCATGTAAATTATACAGTCATAGAAAACACGAAAGAAAGAAAGGGGACCGGAGAGGTGAGGGAAAGAGGGGAGGGAAAGGGTGGTAAGGGGGAACTTATCCTCCGGGTCCATCCCATGGACAGACGTCCCAGACGAGGAACACGAAAATCCAGTGACGCACTATTAGGATATTAGATCAAGATACTCCGAAGAATTCTCAAAGCTTACCCACGTAGACCATACTCGCATAAACTTATCATGAGTGTCCCGTAGGGAAGCCGTAAGCTCCTCCATCCGTTTCACTTCTTGGATCTTCTGAAACCAAAGGCGTATCGAGGGAGCCTCCACCTGTTTCCACATAGCCGGAATGCACGCACGTGCCGTGTTGATCAGATGTCGTACTATGGACTTCTTGTATGTGGAGATCGGGATGTCACACAAATGAAGCAGGAAGAAGCCCGGAGATCTGGGCAGCGTGTAGTCCGTAAACCGAGATATTACAGTCCAAACCATCTCCCAGAACGCTTTTAAATGCTGACACCACCAGAACGTGTGTAAGAGATCCCCGACCCCAACCCCGCATCTCCAACACATAGGAAACACCTCCGGGTAAAATTTATTAAGCCTGGAAGGGACCCTATACCACCTTGTCAGAATCTTGTATCCCGCCTCCTGAATTCTACTTGATATCGAGGACTGATGGGTCATGATATATAGTCGGGTACGATCCCCCTCGGTAAAACTCCTGCCAAGATCTGTCTCCCACTTAGCCAAGTATGAGGGGTGTGAGTCTGCAGTTGGGGAATTTATGAGACTGTAGTTTGCCGAAAGGGCGTGACTGACCGTGCCCGACATTGTGCATTGCATTTCAAATGGTGTAAGAGCATGCGAGAAATCAGCCGCCGGAGCAAGGGATAGAAGAAAGTGACGAAGCTGGGAGGCCTGCCAAGGCGGAAGGTGTCCCGGATCTGCCCTGTCCACTAATTGAGCTGCCGTCTGCCAACTGCCATCAGTGATATAATGGCGGACCTGTGTCTCCCCCGCTAAGCGTTTGCGGGAGAACAGCCCGGATTCACACCCCGGCTGAAAAGCGGGATTGTCCAGTACTGGGTATAGCGGAGATGGTAACGGGGAGATCCGTGAATGTTTGAACGCCTGTGCCGCAACACGCAAGGTGGGGCCTATAAGCGAGTGCGATTTTGCCGAAGTTGGGATCTGATCCAGTAACCACGGTGCCGCCGCGAGAGGAAGGGATATGAAGGATTGTTCCAACTTGACCCATGGTTTGGACTCGGCATGTCTACACCAGTCTAAAATACGCGTCAAATGTGCCGCCTGGTAATAGCGGTGGATATCCGGCAAGCCCAGACCACCGTCAGATCTCGTGCGGGTCAGAATCGCTCGTGCAATGCGTGCGGGTTTGTTCGACCAGATAAACTTAAGCATTATAGAAGTGAGTGAGGTAAAGAAAAGACGTGGTATGTAGATTGGGAGAGCCTGAAAGATGTACAACAGCCGTGGCAACACATTCATCTTGAATATGGCGCCACGGCCGAACCAAGTTAAGGTCCCTTTTGACCATCTCTCAAGGTCTCCCTGGAGTGTCCGTAATATGTGCGGGTAGTTACAGGTATACAGGTGTGAGGGTCGACTTGTGAGCCGAATACCAAGATATTTAATGGAACTAGTCGCCCACTTAAAGGGGAAGGAATCCGCCAAGGTTGCCACCTCCTGGGGTGGGAGGGAGACATTCAGAGCCTCAGATTTTTGAAAATTTATATTAAAGTTAGTTAGCACTGCAAATGACCGGAATTCGGCCATCAGGTTCGGCACCGAAATACGGGACCGTGAGAGGAAAAACAATAAGTCGTCCGCATATGCTACGACTTTATGAGTCGTGGCCCCCTATGGATGTTTTTTTTAACTTTTAATAATGTTTTTTATGTAGTAAAAAAACTTTATTTTACTGTCTTTTACTTATCCCCCTAGGGGACTTGAACCAGTGATCGCTCGATCGCTTGCACGATATACTGCAATACTAATGTATTGCAGTGTATTGTGATACTGACAGGCATGGGCTTCATAGGACTACAAAGACTTCATCAGGCCCCCAGGCTGCCATGCCAACCAACAGCTCCCCCGATCTTGCTGCGGGGGGACGTTGGAACGTTACAGGGGATCGCCCCCCTGTTTTTAGTCATTTAAATGCCGCGGTCGCTATTGACCTCGGCATTTAACGGGTTGAACAAGCGGGATCCCGCTCGTTACCCGGAAATGCCGGCTGTAACACACAGCCGACATTCTCGTACTATGGAGCGGGCTCAGCCCATGAGCCCGCTCCATACACCCCCACCCATTGTGCGCTGTATATATACGATGAATGTCGGTAAGGGGTTAACATTACTTTTTTTTATATTTTCTTTGTACATAAAAAAACAAAAACCTTTCTTTAATTGTTTTTTATAAGTCCCCCTAGGGGACTTGAACCAGCGATTGTTTGATCGCTTGCACTATATACTGCAATACTAATGTATTGAAGTATATCGCATATCGCAATTTTGACAGGCTCCTAATAAGCCCTGCCTCTGGCTACCATCGGCATCCTACAATTGCATTGCAACCCAGTCTAGCATATGGAAGGACATCATTTTGGTATACGTTTGCCCAGTAAAGTCTATGGGTACATCGGCGTATATGCCATAAGTACACCAGAAACATGGTGTGAATGAGCTAAGTACGTAAGGATTGAAGTAAGCCAAGGTTTTTATTATTCTATCAAAAGCAGACATTGAGCCATATTTGCAGTTCTGTGACAGCTACTAAAGAGTTAATTTAATCTGTAAGTACTGGGTGCATGACATCAAAGAAATAGCTCAACTACTAGAGCTGTTTGGCAGGGAAAAATATGATGTATTTGTGTAATTTGCAAATGAAAAGTGACAGACTATGTAAAGCAGTCGTCACCCCTAACCACTGTAACTACTCTTACATTAATAACACATTGTTTACACTACTTGGCCCTTGTAAATGTATCCAGAATGTGTCCATAGGGTGAAATAACTCACCCAGTGCTCACCTGCTGTGAAAACCTGATGTCATCAGACATGATTAAGTGTCACTGTGATCTTCCATGAGCGGCTCTCCAATTCTACAGAAATTTGGCACATTGGAAACACATCTGTTGTCTGTCACTATAGAAATACCTGGCATCCATTAAACAAAAGGTGCGCTGTAGACAAAAAATCTGCATGGAAAACAAGCTAATCACCTGAATATGCAGTAGTGCTTGGAGAGTAGTACACTGCCTTCTATCATGTACATGTTCCTATCCCACCTTCTGGATGCAACATTTTTTTTAATTTAATACTAAAACATTGAAGAAAAAACTTACATTTCTAAATATGCAAAAAAAAGTTTTGCATATGTATATCAGTTTCCCTTTCCTCATGCACGCCATGCACTTTCTATGTCTGGCGGAACACAATAACAATAGCAGTTTACAGACATTCCCTCCTAAAGTTGAAGGGGTTGTCTCATGCAGACAACCACTATTTTAAACGAAGTCATCTGATCGCCATAGATCCGGCTTCTCTAAGGCTTCGTTCACATCTGCGCAGGGGCTCTGATCATGGGTTCCATCGAATCAGAGGGAACCCATCAACGAAATCCATAGGTTTCCGTTTGCATCACCATTGATTTCAATGGTGACACATCTGCTGCAAATGGTTTCCGTTAGTCACCATTGTCTAAGGGTTCCGTAGTTTTGGCAGAATGAATAGCACAGTCAACTACAGTATTGATTATGTCAAAGCGACAGAACCCTTAAACAACGGTAACAAATGGAAACTGCACCGGACCCGTCACCATTGAAATCAATTGTGATGGAAACGAAAACCTATGGTTTCCATTTGTTTCAGTTTGGATTCCGTTTTGTTTCCCCTGACGGAAAGCTCCGACGGAACCCATGAACGGAGACCCAACGCCAGTGGCGGATTATCATATGGGCCCGAACCGCACATCATTTTAAAAATCACTTAAGAGACTCCGTGCTAGCGCCGCTAATGGCCGCTGGTGAGAGAGAGGGAGGGGCGAAGTGGAACGGAATAGAGCTGCCAGCGCAGTACTGATGGGGAGGAGGGGGAGGGATAGTAATAGCAGGGGCTGGATAGGACTAGCAGACGTGTATCTGCTAGGTGGTAGAATACGCCCCTCGTTGACGCTGCACGTAAGGCCAGTGAGGAACAGAAGGGAAGGGCGGTGGTCAAGCGGTGAGGAAGAAGGTTAGTCTGCTGTTCGCCTCCTGCCCCAAGCAATAATCGGCAGACGCTAAGGGGGGACTAATTATACAGCAGGGGGGAGAGATTTCAATCTAACTCACTGCAGAGGACTCTATAGGGGGGTAATAATTTCCCCCCATAGACACTCAGCAGTCAGTTACACGCTCAACCACCCCTGCTGTATAATAAATACTGAAATCCTGATGGCTCTATGGGGGATGGGGGGATTATTCCCCCTTCATAGAGTCCTCTGGAGTCACTTAGATGGTTAGACCCCCCCCCCCATTCAGTATAATCCCCCCCCTTCCCATAGAGCCCTCACTAGTTACTAATATATTGCAAGGGGAAGTCAAATTGTCTCACTGCTGGGGGCTCTATAAGGGGTCTGAGCGACTAACTTCTGAGGACTCTATAGGGAGGTCTGAGCGGCGGGCTATTTGGGCTATCCCCCCCACAGAGATGTCAGAATCAGACACTCAGACCTCCCTATAGAGCCCCCAGCAGTCAGTGAGACAACCTCACCCCCCCCCCCTTGCAATATAATCCCCCCATACAGCCCTCAGTTTTCCCACAAGTGAAATGTATGACATATCCACCTGTTTTTGATCTCGCTGCATCCTGGCCACATCCTGATTACATGGTCGGGAATTACGAAAACAGCGTAGCTTGCTGAGCTACGCTGTTTCCGTAAGTCCCATAAAACGGAATGATAGTTATGGAAGCAGTGTCGCTCGCAGACTCCCACTGATCACTAAAACTAGGTGGCAGAAGCACTCATGTGAGCGCTGAGCCGCTTGGTTTCTGTTTCCGGAAAGCGGACCAGTTTGTGCATGGGCTCATAGAAAGTCAATGAGCCGTACACCGCTACTTTGGCTTTCCGGAAAAAGCAGAGCAGAAACGAAGTGGCTCAGCGCTCGCATGAGTGCTTCTGCCTCTTAGTTTTAGCGATCGGTGGGGGTCTCAGCACCTGGACCCCCACCCATCAAAAGTTCTGACATGTCACTATGACATGCCAGAATTTTGTTGAACATTTACTTACCATTTAAAAAGAGGTGTTACAATTTGTTTTTATTTGATGTGTTAAAGGCTATGTAAACCTTTCAAAAAGTTTTTTTTTTTTAAATACAATAGTGTATGGTGTTTGGTGCAACCTTTCTAAATACTTATTAAAAATTATTTTTGCTTTTTGAGATACAGCTGCTTTATATCCTGAATACAGAGCAGCTCTACTAGTGCTAAAACCTGTATCCGTCAGGTCAGTGGCACTGACAGGTACAGTGTCAGCGGGTTGGGGGTGTTGAATTGCGTGTGAGGGGGAAGGAGGGGGCCCAAGTTGTGTCAACAGCCCAGGACCCTTGGTACACTTAATCCGCCACTGCCCAACGCAGATGTGAACGAATCTTAACCTGGACAGTTACACATGTAGCTTTACATACTGGCCATTCGAATGTAATGCATTTAAGTGGACCACCAGAACGTTCTAGGAGTGGCTCTCCATTCTGCACATAGGTGGGGTTTTAGTCAACCCCTTTAACTGGTTGCCGACACAGGACGAGAATACTCGTCCTAAGCAGCGGGTACTCAGCGCATTAGGAAGAGTATCCTCATCCTGTGTTACAGTAAGTGTCCGCGCGCCACGATGAGTGGGGCAACGAATGTAACGGCTGTAGTACACAGCCGCAGCCCCGCTCTATTGGCGGAGAGAAGAGAAACCTCTTCTCGCCACCGTTAACCCAATCTAATCTAAAGTGAGAAGGGAGTCTCGCCACGTCCGGAACAACCTGTACAGTAAATGTATAACGTTATTTATGATGATCGGTGTATGGTGTAAAAAAAAATAAAGAAATCTGCAGTGGAACTGCTTTTTTTTTCTACGCTTTTGCCAAAATAAAAATGTATAGAAATTAAACGATAATTTAAATGTACCAAAAAAATGGTACCTACATAAAGTACAGCTCATCCCACACAGCTACGTCGGACAAAGAATGAAAAAGTTGAAAGCGCCGGGATGCAAAGAGGGAAATATAAAAAAAAATTGTTCGGTCCTCAAGGCCAAAATTGGCCGTGTCCTTAACCGGTTAAAAATAAAATTAAAATCACCAGTAAATATAAATCTGTAAATTGTAAACTTCTGCAAAGTTGTTGAGTTATATTCAGCCTTTTTTTTTTAGTTACATCTGTTTTTGGGAAACCTAAGGGACTTGTTAGTATGCATGTATCTTTGTCATATTGTAGAATATTCTCAAATGGTTTCCAGAATGTCGATGGTTTCAAAGACAACTCAATCACATGTAAGAACACATTGATGATGTCCCAATCCAATCTAAATACTGACACTTACAGTCAACAAATGTCTAGCAACTGTGGAAAGATTTACAATCCAATTATTCACATAATTCAATCTTCCAAAATTCTTTCCCTGAGACACCTAACTGTACAACCTAAAAAGATTGCAAGCAATTAAAATACACAATGTTTCGGATTACAATTAATACATTATCCAATGTAATTAGAGAATGAAATGAGCTTACAAGTTTCCAACGTCTTTAAAGGGCTCCATCTTGGTCCAATTATAGCATATCCACAGGATAAACCATAAATGCCTGATCGGTGTGAGCCCCCCTCTGTAGACCCTCCTGCGACCCCCATTCACAGACTCAAACTACCCATCAATGGAGCGTTTCCCATTAAAATCAAAGGAGAGGTGCCTTGTTGCATGTGGCTTTCTCCATTGAAGTCTAAGGTAATTACTACAAGAGCTGAAATACGGCTATTTTCATAACTCCCATATGATTAATTGTTTACATTCAGTAGCCTGCCCTGGATAGTATACTGGATAGACTAAGTACAGGACAAATGGAATGCAACGATCAATTCTGGGTGCACTGGACTTATAACCTGAAGTATAATATAACCTCCTCCTTTTTTCCATATAGGCAATTAAAGGGAACCTGTCACCAGCATTTCACCTATTAAACCAGCAATACCTGGTGGTTGTGGGTGAAAAATCATGCATATGTAACCTATAATTGTCTTCTAAGTCGGCTCTGTACCTTTAGTATTCCGTTTTTTAGTGTTCCCACGCCGTATGATAATGAGCAAAAAAGAGTCATATCTTCATTTGAAAAGAGTCACGCCTCAAGCCTTTCCGAGTTAACCGTTAACCCCCGCCTCCTTACTTTTGATTGACAGCTTAGTTTTGATTGACAGCATTCAGGATGGGCCAGTTTTTGGCGGTGGGCGGGCATAAGAAGAGGAACGAACGAACGAACGAACGAACGAACGACACTGCCGGATTATTACCATAAAAAGCGGATAATGTCTGCAGACCGTTATTTATGGTCGGGTGTGGAATTTAGGATATGGGATAATGGCGAAGAACTTTTGACAGCAGCGGCCAGCGAGGGGTGAGTAGAGTTCAATAGGTGAAATGCTGTTGACAGGTTCCCTTCAAGCCACTCCGAAGGTAAACACCAATGTGTCATATCCATTTCCTCCTAGGAGTGGCTTTTGCTATAATGCAAACACAGAAATGCACACAATGAAACAGAGCGGATCTCCGTTCTGGCTCATAGAGGGGGGGTCTCGAGCGAGCTATACCACCCCTAAAACACTTCTTTATCTATATTTGACAACTCCTTTATGTATAAACAGAAGTTGTAATGAACATGATATTGTTGAAACTAGATTGCAGGATAAAACTATTTATATTATAAGGATAAAATATGAACACTTTGGATTTGTAGAGTCAATAGTAGTCATTTATGCAGCAATATCTTAAAAAAACATAAAAGTCATTGCTGTGCTTTCAGAAGGTGGGCTTGGCAGCCTCGGGGGCCGTTTACATGGGCGGATTATCGTGTAAAATATTGTAAGATCGGGTAAAAGTTTGCAATCATTGGGTAGTTTACACATGTACAGTGCTTGCACGATCAAAAAGAAATAGCTCAATTGTCGTCGATCAAATATTTTATGATGGCCTAAAAAGTATATTTTGGCGTTATATCTCGAAATCAACCGAAGCTTCGAAAAACATACAAGTATTGTTATATATGGATCCAATAAACTTTAATGACTCACTATATTGTCGATCAGTTCTCGTTTTTACGAATTTATCTTCACATGTAAAATCACCCTTAGGCCTGATTCACACGAGAGCTGCGCATCTCGGACGTGAAAAACGGCAGTTTTTCACGTCCGAGGTGCATCCGTGCTCAGTGATGCGGGACGCGATGTCATGCATCCCCCATAGATGAGAGTCTATGGAGTGATGCGTGAAAAGATAGGACATGTCCTATTTTCTCACGGACCCTTCACACGGTCCTTTCAAACAACGGCTGTGTGAACGGCCACATTGAATTACATAGGTCCGTGGGACGGCCGCTGTTTCAACGTTCATGTGAATCAGGCCTTAGGTTTGCAGAATTTACAGTAGCAGTAAAGCGGATGAGATTCAGAACATTTCATGCCCACGCTGCGGGAAAAAATGCAGCGTAAACGTTAATAAATTGACCTGCAGTGTAGAATTTAATTCCGCAGCATGTCAATTTATGCTGTGTTTTTTTTTATTTTCTGTTGCAGGTTTTCCCTATTGAATTCAATGGGGATGCAAAACCCGCAACAGAAAGCCCAGTGATGTGACTTTTGTGGCGTATTCACAGCGATTACGCCGCAAATATCACAACTTCGGAGAATAAAAAAAAATCATACTTACCCAAACACCCTCCTTCCTGCAGTCGGGCCTCCTGGGATGACGTTTCATCCCATGTGATCGCTGCAGCCAATCACAGGCTGCAGCAGTCACATGGGCTGCAGCATCATCCAGGGAGGTCGGACTGGACTGTGAAGGAGGGACGCGTTGCCATAACAATGACCTACGTAAGTTTGAGCGTTTTTTACCGCTGCTTTCCGCAGCGGAAATTCCGTCCGAAACAACACACTGCGGTGCGTTTTTTGGACGGAATGTAGCGGGTTCCAGGTCGTATACACTGCGTGGTTTTTAAAATGATAGCAAGCAATGTGTTGTGCAATACGAGGTCAACAAGAAGAGTTGTAACTATTAACATTTCAATTTGGTAATTTCAGTACACTACCTTTCCCTTGAGAAAGCTTCAGGCGAAACGCGCGTCGGGGCGCTCTTCTATACTTTTGGGTCACACTCAACCTCCCATACATGGGTAAGTGCATCTCTCGGACCTAACTTGGCTTTATGTTATTCTTCCAAGGCACTAGTCACTTAGATTAGTTACAGACCTTTTTGAATTAGGCATTTTTGTCCATCCTTGCACTGTTTGCACCTTAAATTACCCTTATCTGATGCACCCTGTGTTGGAGCTACATTGAGCTATAATAACTGTGCATACCATTCAATTTATTGTATATACTGCTATCAATGTACACATCTGTGATCCGTACTAGGATTTATTTTGGATTCTCTGTCTTTGTCATTTAGTGTATTTTTATGGTATCAATAAAGATGTTTTATTCCTTCATATGTTGATATGTATGGACTCTGTTTTTCTCTTGTTTATCATGTATTATTAGAGTCCTTATCTCTAATTATTTATATGGGTGGTTGAGATTTGTCTCCCACCTAGACACGTATTTGTCCTGTGAGACTGCTTGTCTAATTACCTTCCCATGATGCAATATTGTTACAGTTGCGCTTAGAAACCATCAATGAGGTAGTGAATAATGCACGTTTTTCCAATAGAAAAGCCTGGAAACCACTAGAATACTGGTGAAAACAGCTCCTGATTTTCAGCCGTTTTTTAAGCAACTCGCGTTTTTCGGCAGAAAATAAGCCGTGTGAACATACCCTAACTCTTAGGGCTTATTTAGACGAATGTGATATACGTCCGTGCAACGCACGTGGTTTTTACACGCCTCGCACGGACCTATGTTAGTCTATGAGGCCGTTCAGACAGTCAGTGATTTTTGCGCAGCGTGTGTCCGCTGCGTAAAACTCACGACATGTCCTATATTTGTGTGTTTCTCGAAGGCAATGGGTGTGTGAAAATCACGGGCAGCACACGGAAGCACTTCCGTGTGACGTGCGTGATTCGCGCAACAGCAGTAAAAAGTATGAATGAAAACAGAAAAGCACCACGTACTTTTCTGTTTACAAACATACAGAGTTTCATAATGATGGCGGCTGCGCACAAATCACGCAGCCGCGCATCATATGGTGATGACACACGGAGCTGTTAAGTACCTTTTGCGAGAGCAAAACGCTGCGTTTTTTGCGCGTGCAAAACGCACACGCTCGTGTAAATCGGGCCTTAATATCTTTGGAGCCTTTCTCTCGCGGAAGTTGGAACCATATTTCTATAAGATCACTTTAAATATACTAGTATATTAGACCATGCCATATATCATATTATACGATGATTTATTGCCAGAAAATAGAAGAAAAATCACATGTAAATATGTGTATACAACATTTTACTACAATATTTAAGGGCATGTTCAGACGTGGTGGAATTTTTCCGCTGCAAATGTTGGTGCAGATTTGGGGCAATTACGGAATGAATCTGCAGCAACATTTGCATATTTGACAGGTAATTCAGAGGTTGCAGATATCACAGCGGACTTGCCACAGATTTCAGTTTTTGCATTGCAAAGGCTGAAATCTGCAGTGAAATTCCGCTGCTTCTCCGCATCGTCATGAGCATGCTGCGGAGGGAAAATTCTGCACCGCAACCTAATTTCCGCACAGTTATTTTCCGCAACGTCTGAACTAAGTTTCCTAAAAATGTATAGAAACAAATGTAAAAAACGGGTGCTGCAGAATTCCACTGCGGACTGTCCACCGCAGAATTCAATAGCAATTCAGCCACGTCTGAATGTGCCCTAATGGTATGTTCACGAATGGGGTTGTTTCTGCAGCATGTTCATGGATTTCTGCAAGCGGCATTCAGATGAATAGGACATTTTTTGCCACAAATCTGCCACGTATAAATATATTCTTTAGGCCAGGTTGACACAACACAGTTTGGTGTCATTTTTTTAATGCATTTTTGTTTAGCTCAAACCAGAAGCCGCTTTTTAAAAAAGAGAACTACAAAGTAAAATATTTTATTTTTGTATCCAATTCTGGATTCGGTTATAAACAACTGCACCCAAAACTGCATCAAAACTGCATTGTGTAAACCAGACCTTATTGTCTTAGTAGAATTACTGATTTTTTTGGAAGCACTACAGGATTACTTGAAAAATAAGCAAGTCTGCCAATGTTTACAACCATCCATCCAGTTTACAAATCACATTGAGACTGAATGCTGGAATCCCCCATTTGTGCTTTGAATTAGGACGGCTACATGGGCCGTGTGTTTTCAGTGATGGAATGTTTTTCATTGCTATTACTTAATATTGCTATTTATGATAATAAACATGTGACCACAATGGAATCTATCTTCCTTTCTTCTGCATTACAAATGATGCCCCAAGGGCTTTTATTTCCTAAATTAGACTTTTAAACAAAGAGTCACGCAACCCAGCTTTTGCAATGGCTTTTATTGTGGTATTTATAAATATTTTGTCTGCCCTTCCTACAGTCCTGTAACCCAATTATTTCCTTATGTTTATTAACCCATCATGTTCTGAGGCAGCCCAAAACGTCAAAGTATCTCCATACAAGTTCCCCTACGGAAGGGACATGTTCCCTAGAAAAGGTAAAGAGACAATCATTTAATTTTTATTTTTTTCCATGAAACAATGATGGCTTTGTAGCTTTAAACGGCCTATGATGGGAATTAAAAACGAAAATTATTTATTTGTAGCAAACCACTAATCTTGTCACTTTTATTGTTGGGCTCTTACAACCAGGCAAAAGCTCCACAGCGGACTTTAAAAGCCTCAATGAAGGGCTACCATGTATTAGTTTAGCATATTAGTCTAGTCCAATGGGAAACCTCACAAATTGTTGATCCATTGGGATTTTGATTGAGAGATATTGCTACGTTGGCCAAATCACTTTTTGTTGGTATGGGTCATACAGTATTTAGAATCCATCATCTCCACACTTCCGGTCCCACCTAACGTATGCCCAGACTACGCAACTGTATCCCTTTACATCTGCCATTGACAAAAAAAAAAGCACACCGTATGCGTTTTTTTTAATGTATACAGTTGTATTGAAAAGCATAGTCAACTATGCTTTTCAATACTGTTTGGACTGCCAGGATTTAAACAAGCAAAACAAATCTCAAAAGGACACCCTTATGGCATATGTTTGGACATTGAGGTCTATAGGTACATAATCATATACTTTGGGAGATTTGAATCATTATTTGCTGTCATAAAGCTACCTTTCTAGATTGTTCTTTTTTTGTTAAGCCATCCAAATATGGCGCTAATATATAACCTGTCAGCATACAACAGATGACGCTAGGTGTCCATTAGGTTGTCTGTTTCAGTACATTATATTTAATTAGTGGAAAGTCTATATAATCCAGATGGATCATTCAAGCATATGTGTCAAATCTCACTGCATCAAAGACCGGTATTTTGCCATATGCGGATAATCATAAATTTGGGTCTACAGGTTTATTTATTTCTATAACAGTTTGGAAGCAACATCTATGAGGCCTAACAAAATTTGTATGTTTATTGTGACAAGACAATGTAGAACAATAAAGTTGTGAGATACAAATACATTTTATTAAATATAAGTTCCAACACATATAATAATATACACATATTTGCTATTGTCACAACTGTTACAACCTGTACAATACATTTATTGCATCATTCGAGATGATTGATGTATGTCGGGTAAAAAACAAAACAGCTGCGGAATTGCTTTTTTTCAGCATTTTTGCCAAAAAAGGGCACCTAAAGAACAAGTCGTCCTGCAAAGAACAAATCTTATACATCTACGTCGAATAAAAACAAAAAGGTTATGACTGACGGAATGTAAAGAAGAAAAATAAAAAAGTAGTTCTGGTCCTCAAGGCCAAAATTGGCCAAATCCTTAAAAAAAATAATGATTTTTCTCTTACAGGATAAGTTATAGGGGCCCGAATTAATATATTTATGGCTGTCAGGCCTCAAGCACACTTCAGTGATATTCTTTAGTGTGCTATCCCTTTTTTTTAACGTATAGCACACTAAACAATTCATTTCTATGGGGCCATGCACACTTCCGTTTTTGTTTTTTTGCGGATCCGTTTGTCTGTTCCGCACTTTGTAGAACAGGTCCTATTCCTATCAGTTTTTGCGGATCAGTGTCGGCCATTCTATTCATTGGTCCGTTGAAACTACGGAAGCCATCCGTGTGCGGTCCGTGTTTTGCGGATCTGTGATTTGCGGCCGTATAAAGGGCCACGGATGTGTTCTTGAGGTCTTATGTGCTATTGAATACTATGAATACCCTCTGGTAATAACTTTATTTGTATATTGATATAGTTATTTCAAGGTTACATCACAAGTCTCTCTGGGAAACAATCAGGTAGTTAAAAGATACTTCACTCAAATTTATTTATGCAAAAATATAGAGCTGTTGGCCAATGCCTGTTCATCATGCAACTTTCTCCCCCAACCTGCGCAACAAAATGCACTCTAAGGGTATGTGCACACGATAACAACCATTACGTCTGAAATTACGGAGCGTTTTGCGAGGCGTCAATTACGGCCGTAATTTGGAGCTGTTCTTCATTGAAGTCAATGAAAAATGGCCCAAATTTACGTCCCAAGAAGTGTCCTGCACTTCTTTGCCGAGGCTATTATTTTACGCGCCGTCTTTTGACAGCAACGCGTAAAATTACAGGTCGTCGGCACAGTACATCGGCAAACCCATTCAAATGAATGGCCAGATGTTTGCCGACGTAGTGGAGTCGTATTTTCAGACGTAAATCGAGGCGTAAAACGCCTCGTTTACGTCTGAAAATAGGTTGTGTGAACCCAGCCTTAGGGCTAGTTCACATTGAGTTTTTTGGCACTGTTTTTGACACGGAAACTGCATCGGAAACCGCACCAAAAAAACTTCCAAAATCGCATCCCATTTATTTCAGTTGGAGACAGAGGCGTTTTTCTCCCGCGAGTGGAAAAAAACGCTCACGGGGAAAAAAAGCGAAATGCTCTTTCTTCCCGCGGTTCCATCTCTGACCCCCCCATTGAAATTAATGAACGACAGAGAAAGCAGGGTTGTTTTTGCTCCTTTTTTTGCCCGCGGCCCTTAATGGCAGCAAAGAAAGTGCAGGCAGGTGAAAATCTGCCTCAAAATTCCTGAAGGAATTTTAAAGCAGATTTTTCTGCCTGCATGTGTTCACATGGAGTTTTTGCAGGCAGAAAAAGTTGGTCTCAAAATTCCTTCTGGAATTTTGAGACCGATTTTGACCTGCCTGCAGTTTCTTGCCCCATTTTTTGCAACGTTTTTCGGTCATGGACTTTGAGCGTCGCAGGCAAAAAATGCAGCAAAAAATGCTTTCTCTACTTCCCATTGATGCCAATGGGAGGTCAGAGACAGAAACGCGGGAAGAAAGAGCATGACGTTTTTTTCCCGCAAGCGTTTTTATCTGCTCGCAGGAAAAAAACGCCTCTACCTCCATTTGAAATCAATGGGAGGTGACTTCGGCCGTTTTTTGCCGCTATTTCCGACGCGGTTTCCACGTCAAAAACAGAGCCAAAAAACTCAGTGTGTGAACTAGCCTTAAGGGTGGATTTACATGTGGCAGATTTGGTTGCAGAAATTTCTGTGACTGAAAATCAGTTCCATTCATCTGAATGGGGTTGTTTCTGCAGCAAGCACGTGGATTTCTCCAAGTTCCATTCAGATGGATGGAACTGATTTTCGAAATTTCTGAAAAAAAATCTGCCGCATGTGATCACACCCTAACTGCCCAGGCATGCTTATCTCCTGGGGAGATAAGGGATCTGGCACTTCGAAATTGTTTGCCTGACGTCTGCAATTGGGGAACAGTTGCGCTGCCCCCATACACATATATATATATATATATATATATATATATATATATATATATATATATAAAAGATTGTCAGTGGATCCCGCAGAAATCATCAATCTAAAGAAATTTAAAAAAAAGAGTACCCTTTTTGTCCCTCCTTCCCTCCAGTTTAGTTTAAATTCTGCCTTGACGTGAAGTTGCGTTTTCTGGGGGAAAAAAAAATTCTGCTGACTGACTGTTTCCAGAAACCCAGTTATACAAGTCCCTGATCTGGAGGTCTTATTTTGGAATACTTTTGGACAATCCAGGAGAGTAAGCACTGAGTTTATGAGTTTCAAAGAAAAAAAAAGGGGTGATTTAATATGTAAAAGTAAAAAATAATGATTTGTGACTTTTGTCGTTTATAAAATTTAACTGGTGAAGGCAAACACTAATTCCATGATGAGTTGCAGACAGAGAAAGAAGCACAGTGGGGTCAGAAGTATTATGGATAAAATCAAAGCGATGACAGCTAGCCCATTCAGCATTTTATAAATACATGAGTAACTCATGAGAAACAGGAAACTAATTATTTCTAAGAAAAAAAATGAGCTTTCAAACTGAAATATGTTCTCATGTGCCAGACAGTATCGACAAGCAATCATATAGTTAACAGCAAGGTATCACATCATTACATTAAAATATGTACAGATGGAATATTCTTAGTAATACATTATCAGCAAAGAGACACAAGAACTTGTCAACTTCTAATGCTTTATACTATAAAATAGATATGTCTCATCTTTGATACAGTTGTAGTGTTCATTTCTTTTATTTAGCACATCTATCTGTCTGTCCGTCCGTCCGTCCGTCTATCATCTATCTATCTATCTATCTATCTATCTATCTATCTATCTATCTATCTATCTATCTATCTATCTAAACAAGAAAATGTTAACCGCACAGTCAGTTCATAAAGATGAGGGTGCAGGCCCGCCAGGGACACGACCAAGGTCACCAAAAATATATATTCCAAGAATCAGGCAGCACTCCAGAGATGTAGCAAAAATAGAAAATCAGCATTGTGAGAAACTAGACATGGACCGCACAATCCACAGTATATACGTTGATCTGAGCCGCTAGGCATAATTTAGAAACATGAACATGAGGTTCTTTGTAAACATTTTGATCAAACTGTAATAAGCCCACTTGCCACTTCACGGCGACCTCTCTAAAGTGGGTCCCTACTCTAGCGGTTGCAGCACCGCATGGCGGCTACCGCCACCGCAGCACCGCTCCTGCAGAGGGAGCAACCCAGGGGCCCAAAAGCACCCATGCCTTCAGACCGTGCCAAACCTCCTTGGCTCTGGGCCACATCCCCCCACAAGTGCAGCACTACAGCAACAGACACCACCATACAGCACCACAACATGTGAACAGATGGAATGAGCTCACCTTGCCATGCGCCCCCAGTGGCCAACTGAGAGCACAAGCAAGAGCAGGAAATAGAAAATGTGCTTTATTCCATCAATCAAAAACATCAACGTTTCAGCTCTACCATAGAGCCTTTCTCAAGCTAGTGAATACATGTTTTAGCAGCGTATATATAGAAGAACCTCAATCAAGAGGAAAGTGTTTGCATCAGATAACAATCAACCATAAATAGTGAATATGGCATACAGTCGATACATGATATTAAAATAGTGCTATAGAAAATACATGTGGTATCATAATATACACATCCATAGATCACGATCTATAGATAACATACTGACAGTCAGTCTATAACCGTGATTGTACACAATTGGGTATTGATGACACCTGTGAATAAATACAAAAAACATATGGAGACACTCACCATGATACCGGCCATTGAAATTCAAAACAACCACGCTACTCACGGCGTCCCCTGTGTGCTATTGCCAGATATGTCAGAGGTGCATGCGCCAACAGAAATAGTGTATCGAAATCGTCATATTGAATAAGGGCAAGCTAAAACCGGCTATTAGTATCGCTCCATGCCGATTGCTACAGGAGTATGTAAGGAAAACGCAGGGAAGATGCAGTGCAGACTGTAATCATAAGATATACAGTGCAAGGACCAGAATACAATCTGGAAAAGCCACAAAATAGGACCAAACGACGAACCTTTTAACCCATACTTTTTCCCCATATATACATATGTAACTATATTATGTAGGAAGGCAACTTGATCTATAGACATATGTGCACGCAACCAGATGTATATATATTTATATAGACACCCACAGGAGCGCACCATAGCCTTACCCCTCAATTAAGAGGAAAAAAAGTCAAAAGATGCACGGGTGTGAAAAACGCACATCACCCACATATATAATGTGGATAGGTGCTTATAGACCCACCCACTCAATCCTGTATAGGGCATCTGTTTAAAGACTATAGGATTAGTCACATAGATAAGGCTATTCCAAACTCATGGTTTCTATTAAAGAAGGATATTGTAATGACTGGGTAGGGAGACAGACAGGTGAGCCCTAATCTACCCGCCACTCAGTCCCTGCCTACTTGCCAAGGCCCGTCCTAGGCGACGGCGTACAACTGGGCGACGGTCCCTACGCTCAATAAGTGCACGACAGACAAACAGACAAGGGTACACAGAAGCTAAGGGAAATGGGGCAGTTGCCCACGGCAACACAGTGAGCAACAAGAGTAGTGAACGAGCCGAGTCAAACCAGGAGTGCACGAGGTACAAATCGCAGAGCAGGAGCGTAGTCAGTAAAGCCAGGGTCAAAAATGAAGCAAGGTCAATAATCATAGCAGGAGCAGCAGAGCCAGGAAACAGAAAAGAATCACAGGCAAAGGAGGAGCAGGAAATGCAGGTATAAATAGACAGAAGGTGGGAGCTAGCTCCGTCTGGCCAGGCTGTGATAGGCTCTCCCACTCCTCAGCCTCCCAACCTGACTGGTAGAAGATCGTGTCACTCTCTCAGACTTAGGAGCAGGTGCAGACTGATTACCCACGGGCGTCGACACAGAAGCTGTGTCTGGCAGATCCTTTACAGATATAGTTGCCACTCTACATTTAGAAAAATACAGACAGACCTCAATCTAAAATGGAATATAAAGGGCAAGATACCATCCTGCTTAATCCTTACTCAACCTGCCCATATGAATGAAAATGGACACAGTAGTTCCAAAATCCAATGTATACACCACTGACATATACTGTGTAGTAAACAGTATAATATATGAAATGTGATTTTTATTGAAAAAATACAGTACAGTCATTATTAGCCGGTTACACTTCTGGTGAGTTCATCCATTGTTCTCAAATATCATGATCTGTGAATAAACAAAAGTGAAAATTAAAATAATTTAAAAACAAGATTACACTGAGGCTGACAATGGCACGGTCTAAAAGGGATGTGTGGAGACAATCAGATAGCATTACCTAAAGGGAAATCAACGTTTAACCAATAAGGTCTCAAAGTCTTGAGTTTATAGATCCACTGTAATTCTCTTGTCTTGAGTAGTTTAATTTGATTGCCTCCGCGCCTAAGTGGGGGAATATGATCAATAATGCAGAATTTAAGGTCCCGCTCGTTATGTCTTAGATCAGTGAAGTGCTTCGATACCGGAAGATCCAGCGTCTTTTTTCGTATTGTAGACCTATGCTGGTTTAATCTGGTCTTAACATCAAGTGATGTTTCACCCACATACAGTAGGTTGCATGGACATTGGCATATGTATATAACAAAAACGGTATCACATGTGAGAAAATGTTTAATAGGGTATTGCTGAACTGTACCTGGGTGTTTAAAACAGTTTCCTTTCATCATTAATGCACAGTTCATGCAACTAAGACTCGGAAAACAACCCTTCCTGGGGGGGCATAAATATGATTGCTGCCCAGCTCTGCTGGGACCCATATCCGACTTGACTAACCTATCCTTAAGGTTCATCGGTCTCTGATAAGAGAACATAGGCATTCGCTGAAATTCAACCACCGTTTGGAGGCACCTGCCTAACATAGCCCAGTGTCTATGAACAATGTCATTAATCTGACAACTCATCTGTGAAAACGTAGAAATAAAGGGAATACGTTTATCATGGGGTTTATGGTCCCTATTTTTTAGCAATTCTGTTCTAGGGATTGAATCAACTCTTTGTTTATGCCGATCTAATAATCGACTGGGATAACCCCTAGTTTTAAACTTATCAATCATCATCTCAAGGCCAGGTACAAGTCTGTCAGGTTTGTCTATAATCCTTTTAGTACGCAATAATTGACTGACCGGTAGAGATTTGATTAAACCTCTTGGATGGGAGCTCTCATGCCGTAATAGATTATTCCTGTCAGTCGGTTTAACAAAAAGATCTGTTGTAAATGTTGTACCCTCTAACTCCACCAGGAATTGCAGTGTTGTTTTTGAACTAGCCAAAGTGAATATAACAGTCTGATCTAGTATTAAGAAAATTTTGAAATTCAGTCAGCTCTGATGATCCCCTCGTCCAGACGAGGAAGACGTCATCTATGTACCGCCACCATCTGAGCACATGCCGAAAATGGTGGGATACATAGATAGGGTCCTCCTCGAGAGAACGCATATAGATATTAGCATACACAGGTGCTATATTGGGGCCCATTGTGGTCCCTTGTCATTGGACGTAAAATTGGTCGCGGAACAAGAAATAATTGTTGGTCAATATAACTTTCAATAATGATAGTAATAATATGCTACTCTCAGTCGAATATTCTGATTCAACCAGCCTCCTCTCAACTACTTAGGCGCGGAGGTAATCGAATTAAACTACTCCAGACAAGAGAATTACAGTGGATCTATAGACTCAGGACTTTGAGACCTTATGGGTTAAACGTTGATTTCCCTTTAGGTAATGCTATCTGATAGTCTACACACATCCCTTTTAGACCGTGCCATAGTCAGCCTCAGTGTAATCTTGTTTTTAAATTATTTAAATTTCATTTCTTTGTTTATTCACAGATCATGATATTTTGGAACAATGAATGAACTCACCAGAAGTGTAACCGGCTAATAATGACTGTACTGCATTTTTTCAATAAAAATCACATTTCATATATTATACTGTTTACTATATATGTCAGTGGTGTATACATTGGATTTTGGAACTACTGTGTCCGTTATCTTTCATATGGGCAGGTTGAGTAAGGATTAAGCAAGATGGTATCTTGCCCTTTATATTCCCTTTTAGATTGAGGTCTGTCTGTATTTTTCTAAATGTAGAGTGGCAACTATATCCTTCTTTAATAGCAACCATGAGTTTGGAATAGCCTTATCTATGTGACTAATCTTATAGTCTTTAAACAGATGCCCTATACAGGATTGAGTGGGTGGGTCTATAAGCACCTATCCACATTATATATGTGGGTGATGTGCGTTTTTCACACCCGTGCATCTTTTGACTTTTTTCCTCTTGTGGGTGTCTATATAAATATACACTACCGTTCAAAAGTTTGGGGTCACCCAGACAATTTTGTGTTTTCCATGAAAACTCACACTTATATTTATCAAATGAGTTGCAAAATGACTAGAAAATATAGTCAAGACATTGACAAGGTTAGAAATAATGATTTTTATTTGAAATAATAATTTTCTCCTTCAAACTTTGCTTTCGTCAAAGAATGCTCCATTTGCAGCAATTACAGCATTGCAGACCCTTGGCATTCTAGCTGTTAATTTGCTGAGGTAATCGGGAGAAATTTCACCCCATGCTTCCAGAAGGCCCTCCCACAAGTTGTATTGGCTTGATGGGCACTTCTTGCGTACCATACGGTCAAGCTGCTCCCACAACAGCTCTATGGGGTTGAGATCTGGTGACTGCGCTGGCCACTCCATTACAGATAGAATACCAGCTGCCTGCTTCTTCCCTAAATAGTTCTTGCATAATTTGGAGGTGTGCTTTGGGTCATTGTCCTGTTGTAGGATGAAATTGGCTCCAATCAAGCGCTGTCCACAGGGTATGGCATGGCGTTGCAAAATGGAGTGATAGCCTTCCTTATTCAAATTCCCTATTACCTTGTACAAATCTCCCACTTTACCAGCACCAAAGCAACCTCAGACCATCAGATTACCTCCACCATGCTTGACAGATGGTGTCAGGCACTCTTCCAGCATCTTTTCAGTTGTTCTGCGTCTCACAAATGTTCTTCTGTGTGATCCAAACACTTCAAACTTCGATTTGTCTGTCCATAACACTTTTTTCCAATCTTCCTCTGTCCAATGTCTGTGTGCTTTTGCCCATATTAATCTTTTCCTTTTATTAGCCAGTCTCAGATATGGCTTTTTCTTTGCCACTCTGCCCTGAAGGCCAGCATCCCGGAGTCGCCTCTTCACTTTAGACGTTGACACTGGCGTTTTGCGGGTACTATTTAATGAAGCTGCCAGTTAAGGACCTGTGAGGCGTCTATTTCTCAAACTAGAGACTCTAATGTACTTGTCTTGTTGCTCAGTTTTGCAGCGGGGCCTCCCACTTCTCTTTCTACTCTAGGTTAGAGCCTGTGTGTGCTGTCCTCTGAAGGGAGTAGTACACACCGTTGTAGGAAATCTTCAGTTTCTTGGCAATTTCTCGCATGGAATAGCCTTCATTTCTAAGAACAAGAATAGACTGTCGAGTTTCACATGAAAGCTCTCTTTTTCTAGCCATTTTGAGAGTTTAATCGATCCCACAAATGTAATGCTCCAGATTCTCAACTAGCTCAAAGGAAGGTCAGTTTTATAGCTCCTCTAAACAGCAAAACTGTTTACAGCGGTGCTAACATAATTGCACAAGGGTTTTCAAGTGTTTTCTAATCATCGATTAGCCTTCTAACACAGTTAGCAAACACAATGTACCATTAGAACACTGGAGTGATGGTTGCTGGAAATGGGCCTCTATACACCTATGTAGATATTGCATTAAAAAGCAGACATTTGCCGCTAGAATAGTCATTTAGCACATTAACAACGTATAGAGTGTATTTCTGATTAATTTAATGTTATCTTCATTGAAAAAAAATAAGGAAATTTCTAAGTGACCCTAAACTTTTGAACGGTAGTGTATATACATCTGGTTGCGTGCACATACGTCTATAGATCAAGTTGCCTTCCTACATAATATAGTTACATATGTATATATGGGGTAAAGTATGGGTTAAAAGGTGCGTAGTTTGGTCCTATTTTGTGGCTTTTCCGGATTGTATTCTGGTCCTTGCACTGTATATCTTATGATTACAGTCTGCACCGCATCTTCCCTGCGTTTTCTTTACATACTCCTGTAGCAATCGGCATGGAGCGATACTAATAGCCGGTTTTAGCTTGCCCTTATTCAATATGGCGATTTCGACACACTATTTGTGTTGGCGCATGCGCGGACATGCACTGTTGAACGATCACCTCTGACATATCCGGTCCCCTTGGCATGCGCAAGATCGCACAGGGGACACCGTGAGTAGTGCCGTTGTTTTGAATTTCAATGGCCGATATCATCATGGTGAGTGTCTCCATATGTTTTTTCGATTTATTCATAGGTGTCATCAATACCCCAATTGTGTACAATCACGGTTATACACTGACTGTCAGTATGTTATTTATAGATCGTGATCTATGGATGTGTATATTATGATACCACATGTATTTTCTATAGCACTATTTTAATATCATGTATCTATCTATCTATCTATCTATCTATCTATCTATCTATCTATCTATCTATCTATCTATCTATCTATCTATCTATCTATCTATCTATCTATCTATCCATCCATCCATCTATCTATCTATCTATCTATCTATCTATCTATCTATCTATCTATCTATCTATCTATCTATCTATCTATCTATCTATCTATCTATCTATCTATCTATCTATCTATCTATCTATCTATCTATCTATCTAAACAAAACAGGCAGCACATCCAATTGTATGGGTATGTTCCCACGCTTAGCAAAAAACGTCTGAAAATACGGAGCTGTTTTCAAGGGAAAACAGCTTCTGATTTTCAGCCGTTTTTTAAGCAACTAGCATTCTTCGCGGCGTTTTTTTAGGGCCGTTTTTGGAGCTGTTTTTCTAGAGTCAATGAAAAACGGCTCCAAAAATGGCTCACTTCTTTTTTGCAGCTGTTTTTTTACGCGGCCATTTTTCAAAAAGGCAGCGTAAAAAAACGCCCCGTCAAAGGCAGAACGCCATATTTCCCATTGAAATCAATCGATGTTTGGAGGCTTTCTGCTCCCAGTTGTTCGGCCGTTTACAGCCCAAAAAACGGTCGAAAATAAACTGTGTGAACATACCCTAAGTGTAGAAAAAGTAGAGCTTTATTAGGCCAAATGCAACGTTTCGGCTCAATAGCCTAGAGCCTTTCTCAAGCAAGTGTTCACAAGTACATGTGGAGGTATATATAGGGCATTGGTAACAAGCTATACATAATCATTCATTAACCAAAAGCATATTTATAAAGGGTAATATATGCATCACTAAATGACAATTATATAATGAAAAAGTGAATAAGTGCTACTCCATAAACAGTATACATTAGAACATAGAGAACATAGAAAGCGTCATACACATAATATCATCAGCCATTCCAGCTTAAATCAACAGGTTTGGCTGACTTTTATTTTGTGTATGGCCAGTGTCACTTTATATGGATACTTGAGCCTTATTCAACTCAGGGAGAGGTGCTCCATTAATTTATTTACGCAGCGTGGCTTCCTTCTGCTGAATTGTGTCTGGTTAATATATTATATACTGTATGTCATATTTTAGTTGTAAACAGCTCTGATGACAATGACATCAGGAGCAGCAAGAGGAAGTATAGCAATGTGCATGTGCAGCTCCAAAGGATGTAACCACAAGGAACAGTCTTTTTATATTTTCAATGAATCATTGTTATACAGACACAAGGCAGAACGAAGCACCACATAGCCCTAAGGCCGCGTGCTTGTTAGCTTTGATTTCTTTTTCCTTTTTCAGTTACAAGTTTTACTTCTTTAATATAAATCACATTTCAGAATTATATTGGTATGTGATGCTTTGGGTAGTTAAACTAAAGTATGGAAAATATAATAATGCAAACATCTTGGAATAGTTGAAAAAACACAGCCCTTATTTTTGTATTAGGCCTCATGCACACGACCGTAGTTATGTGACGGGTCGGCAGCGGACTGTCAGCCGCGAGCCGCCGGCAAATCGCGGGCCATGCACATGGCCGCGGCCATTATTTTCAATGAGGTTCTTTCTGCGGTCCATGCTCTCGGGCCATGCACTGACCGTGGAAACCACGGTCATGTGCATGGCCCCATAGGAATGAATGGGGCCGCAATTCTCCCTTTGATTTTCGAGGGAATTGCGGCCGCAAAAGCAGGTTCGTGTGCATGGGGCCTTAAGCTTAGTCATGTTGTACTTAAAGGGGTATTCCTGTTGCAGAATACATTTTCAAATCTCTCCCTATGCTTTGGTCTAGGTTAAATGAAGACTTTCTGAAGAGCATACAGGACGTTGCCCATAGAAACAAGAATAAAACAATCAACGAGGTTTCAATACAAGGTATAGATTTTGTGCAAAAACTATAGAAAAGCTTTGATAGCATTAAGTTGTTACGTTTTTAAACTTTTTAAAAATTTCACCAGACAATTCTTTATGACAAAACATTGCCCCATTTCTGAATCCTTGCTTAACCTTATTACATCCTCTTTTCATTGAATTACAATATCTTTCTTGCAATTTGTTTGGTGAAATGCCAAATTATCTCTCAATTAAATGTGAAAACAGTAGTAGTCTGAATTATAGCTTTGGTGGCTTGTAGTGTGAATGTATTTTAACTTAATGATTTGATTTTTTTAAATTTGGCTGTATCAGAATTGGGGCTTATTCAGACGAACGTTGAAATCGTTCATGTGAGGGCCATTTTTTAATGGCTGCATGTATTTGTATTTCTATGGGGCTATTCACACGGCCGTAGTTTTAACGGACCGTGTGAATGGTCTGTGAAATAATAGGACATGTCCTATATTTGTCTGTTTTCCCTCATAGACTCAAATCTATGAGGGCTCCATGAAAACGGGTCTTGCACAGATGAAAAAGGGCATTTTTCACGGCTGATTTGACACACGCTCATGTAAATGGCTGTTCAGTATTATGGGGTATTAGCTGCAATACCGCGCGTCCATTAAGAATCAAGCCCCTTTTAGCTGTAGTGCATTTTAAAACCGACCTGAAATTCATCACGGCCACAAAAGTGTCTGTCTGGTTCCTAACTGTATATTAAACCTCAGCTTGGTTATTCTTTTGATTTCCTGCAATGTGGATTCAAAAAATGTCTATATTCAGATGTATTTTGTGCTAATTTGTATATAAAGTATGTAAGTGTATAGATATGTATGAGAAATCAATCTTTCACACAATGAGTCATAAGTGTACCTCTTTCATACCTCTCAACCATCCCGGATTCAGTGGGACAGTCCCGGATTCCGGGCAGAGTCCCGCTGTCCCGGGCGGTCGGTGGTATGTCCCGTCTTCAACTGTATCTGTGTCCTCAGGATGCAGATGCAGTTGAATCCAATGGTAAAGCAGGAAGCTCCCTGCTTCACTATTTACTGTGTAGCGCCGGCCGTGAGCGGCTTGGCAGACAGGCACGATAGAGTGCTGTCGTCGCGTCTGTCTGCGCCGAGCCACTCATCTCCTCTACTCGCCGTGGGAACGGGGCTAGGTGAGAATTTTTTTTTTTTAAGGGACTATTGGGGGATTATACTGTATGTGGACAGCTGTGGGGTGATATATTGTATGGGGCAGCTGTGGGGGCATTATACTGTATGGGAACAGCTGTGGGGGCACTATACTGTATGGGGGCAGCTATGGGGCCATATACTGTATGGGGCAGCTAAGGGGGCATTATACTGTATGGGAACAGCTGTGGGGGCACTATACTGTATGGGGCAGCTATGGGGCTATATACTGTATGTGGCAGCTAGTGGGGCATTAAACTTCATGGGACAGCTGTGGGGCCACATACAGTATGGGGGAAGCTAAGGGTGCATTATACTATATGGGGGCAGTTGTGGGAGCATTATACTGTATGAGGGAAGTTATTGGGCCATATACTTAATGGGGCAGCTATGGGGCTATATACTGTATGTGGCAGCTAGTGGGGCATTAAACTTCATGGGACAGCTGTGGGGCCACATACAGTATGGGGGAAGCTAAGGGGGCATTATACTATATGGGGGCATCTGTGTGGGCATTAGAGTGTATAGGGACAGCTAAGTGGGCATTAACTGTATGGTGCAGCTGTGGGGGCATTGTACTGTATAAAGGCAGCTATGGGGCATTATACTGTATGGGTCAGCTATAGGGGCATTATAATGTGTGGGGACATTATACTGCATGGGGGCATCTGTGTGAGAATTATACTGTGTGGAAGGCACTATGGGGGCATTATGGGTCATTATACCATGTGGGGTCAGCTATGGGGTCATTATATTGTGGGGAGGCACTATGGGAGCATGGTACTGTGTGGGCCGAACTGGGTGTGTATGAGCGAGGATTCAGCAGGGTTAGAGGTGTGGCTTAACAGGGAAAAAAAATCCTACACGGGCCGCATCTTTTGTCCCTCTTTGCAATACTTCAAAGTTGGGAGGTATGCCTCTTTGACCATCCAAAACGTTAGGTGGTGTGTATAAACCAGTCCATAGAGTGCAAGCAAGGAAAGAGAAAATATTGCATATAAATTCAGGTTCAGTTACGGAAGTAACATGTATTGATCACTTGTAGTATAATGTATATCACTCCAGATGGAGGTGACGGTTTCTTATCTCTTGCTGGCACGCAATCATAAGTGTATGAAAAGAATACTGTATTATCTACATGCATACAGCACAGGTCGTAGAAACAGATTCTCTTAGTTTTTTCCGCTAAAGATTGTCATTGAATGCAGAGATATTTAAATGATGGGAAAACTTAACTTACCCACCTAGAAAGTCTCAATAGTGTAAAGTTCATGAATGCATATATCTAGCCTACCAATAAAGACTATAGAGTAAAGGCGTGCTAATGCTTGTGTCTTTTATTAGACGTTTGAATATATGTTTTTATGTGTGGATTGCATCAGTTGTCCAATCCATACACCACTTTATACAATGTCAAAAGCAGTAAGGATAAAATTTATTTTGAAGAGAAATCTCCTAGTACCTGTGTTTTCATATTGGACCACAGGTGCAAAAAAAATCCTGAATTGTCCAGTACCTTCTATACATAGGTTTATAAGGAAACATGTCTAAGAAAAAGATGCCAGTGTGAACATGGCGTAGTACTGGCAGCGAACCATTATTTGTACAGCACACTTCTGGCTTCACTACATAATTAACATCTCAGGGACAGAAAGGGCCTGCTCATATCAGCGTCACCCTTCCGTTCATGGGTTCCGCTAGACCTTTCCGTCGGAGGAACCCATGAACGGAAATGAAAACGAAACCATAGCTTCCATTTGCATTACCATTGATTTCAATGCTTCCGTTGCTAATGGTTTCCGTTTGTCTCCGTTCCGTGAGGTTTTTGTTTTTCATAAACAATAGAGTAGTTGACTGCGCTATTGTTTCTGCAAAAAAAAAGGAAACTTTACGGAACAGAAACTAACGGAAACCATTTGCAATGGGAGCATTAACATTGAAATCAATGGTAATGCAAATGGAAGCTATGGTTTCTGTTTGCCTTTCCGTTCATGGGTTCCTCCGACGGAAAGGTCTAGCGGAAAGGGTGACGCTGATGTAAACACACCTTAAACTCTATTTGTACATTACTTGTTTTTAATTTGTAGTGTAATAGATTTGATTATTTTTAGCACTACGATGGAAAGACCATTGTTTTGTGAGAAAGTAATAAAAAAAAAACTCAAGGTACCATAAGATATTTTAACATACGAAACTATTGTAAATATTTACCATATTATTCTTTGTTGTAGGTAACTAAACTTCACTTAAAAGTAATCTATTGGCACCAACAAACAAAATAGCATAGCCAATACACAATATTATCACTGCTGAATTTCTGTCCTGCAATAATGTTTTCCTCTGCGGATGTCATAACTCCAGGTAATAGACAATACAAGCACATGCATTCCTATCTTCCTCACTTATATAGCACTATATAGTTTATAGCTAACCTTTGATTTATAGGCCACTTGCATGGCATTGTGACAATAACATATATAGTAACCAGGGTAACACCTGTCTCTTTTTTAACATATATGTTATCCTTTGGTATAATATCTTGTACCACTAAATATGCAACAGATATGCAACACATTTCAGTTTCTCTTTATAATCTAGCCGCAAAACACTTTTTCTAACGTATGTTCTAACCATCCAGAATTGTTTTAAGCCTATATGATCTGCACCACAAATAAGTACAGTCTCTGCAATATTACATTGAACTGTTCTACTAGAGTGTGAGTCTCCCTAGTAGAGGGTCAGCGGAATAGAAACCATAGTGGTTATCAAACTATTTCTCCAACAGTCACTTTAGAGAGGGGGGCACATGCCCTAACAGGGCAGAGATGTTCTTAGGCTGTTTAATTATAGCACGTTGCCTACTTGTACGCTGGCTGACAGTATTGGACATCATTCTACTATATACTGAATACATTAATGTTTGTGAGCTTTACAGTCTGTAAGCAAACATGCCCCAGAACATAAAAGTATTGTTTTCTCTGTACATTTTGTACACAAAATTGACAGTTTACTTTAACAACTACATCTTCTAAATATTTGTACTGCCTTTATTTAGCATTATACATACAAATATAAAGATCAAAATGCTGCTAGTGTCTACAGTGGAACATTTTTCATCACATAGTTATTTTATTTTTGCAGAAGAGACCAATATATCTTATATTTCTTATACATGCATGCTAAGTGTCTCCATAGAGTTAATTTGACACCGTAAAATTAGTCTGGATGCGAAGGCTTCCTAGTGATACTTGTACTAGATGTTATGGGATTAGGGGTACCTTAATTCATATGATCTGGAAATGCTGTGCTCTCCAGGGAGAATATACTTTTGGGTCTTGTACGGGAACTTCTCCCTACAAAATATGGAAGAATCCTTTATAGACTCTTAATGTTCTATGCTAGGAAATCTATCCTTCTTAATTGGAAGCCTCCTAAGAAACCGACTAAATTCTATTGGGTAAAACGTATTAATGCCAATTTATCTATGTATAAAATAACCTATGCCCCTAGAGGGACCCCAGACCAGTTCTTCCAAATATGGGACCCATGGATTAATGCACAAACAGCCATTGTGCTGTAGCCTTAGTCTTTCTCTTGCATAAGCCGGAAATGAATGTGGAGTGAATGAGCATCTGTAAGGGACTATGTAATATGCCTTGTGTAAACTGTGTTTTATATGCCGTTCTGTATATCTGCTTTCATGTACATGTATAATGCTCTTGTATTTGGTTCCTTATTTGATGCAGATTTGAATGGCTCTGCTTTCATGTTTTTTTTCTTCTCATTGTTTTTTCTTTTTGCAAATACCAAAAATAAAAACTTAAAAAAAATAATAATTCTTATACATTATTATAGATTTGTGTGTCCCAGTAAATGGCAAGTATTCATTACCCGGGATTCAGGCCTGTCTTTATGATCATGACACATTCTCTATTTATAGAAATTATGGTAAAGTAAGATTATGTCTTCTTGGAGTTCAACTCTGCATGCTGTAATTTAAAGTGCCCATACACATTAGATGAATGTCAGCCGAACCCACAGATTTCGCCAGGACCCACCGACCATCTAAAGTGTATGGGGGTTTCCCAACTCTCCCTCGACGCCAGATGTCTAGGAGAAGAAGGATTGGCATGTTGGATTTCAACTTGCCTGATCCCTTGTTCTCACGGGACATAAGCCACCGCCAAAGGTGCCTGGCAGCGGCTTATTTTCCTCTCCACATCGAGAATGCATGCATGTTCGGCCGAGTTGTGCAAGCATGTGTATGGGAGGGTGGGGAGAGATTGTTGTCTGCTGAACGATCATTCATCCAACAATTTCTATAGACTATATATACTCTACCATAGTGTTAGCTTGAATGCCACCTCACTGCTCTTCTAAGCAGCCTCCTGTCCCTATCCCCAATTCCCATAGACTGTATGCTTATTTGGGCAACGCTCTCTCCTACTTTATCAGTCACTACTAAGTTATATTCTGCATATCTATGGCTGTATATTGTGCTTGTGTATTTATCTACTCTGCTCCGTTATATCACATTATATCATATCTACAGAAAAAGGTGTGGATCAGCCATAACATTAAAACCACCTGCTTAATATTGTTTAGATCCCCCTCGTGCTGCCAAAAAACAGCTCTGACCTACCAAGAAAAGGACTCTGCAAGACCTCTGAAGGTGTCCTGTGGTATCTGACACCAAGATGTAAGCATGTAAGCAAGCCTTTAAGTCCTGTAAGTTGCGAGGTGAGGTCTCCATGGATGGGACTTGTTTTTCCAGCATATCCCACAGGTGTTCGATCGGAATGAAATCAGGGGACTTAGCAGGCCAAGTCAACACCTAGAACTCTTTGTCATGTTCCTTAAGCCATTCTTGAACAATGTTTGCAGTGCGGCAGGACACATTATTCTGCTGAAGGAAGCCACAGCCATTAGGAATTACATTTGCCATGAAAGGGTGTACTTGGTTTACAATGATATTTAGAAATGGGGTAGGTGTCAAAGTAATATCCACATGAATGATATGACTCAAGTTTTCCAAGCATCACACTGCCTCCGCCGTCTTGTGTTCCTCAAATAGAGCATCCTGGTGGCATCTCTTCCCCAGGTAAGCAACGGACCGCTCTTGGTGTCCACGTCTTGTAAAAGTATAATTTTTTTTACACCAAGCTACCTTCTTCCATTGCTCTAGGTAAATACTTTCAGGAGGGAACAGAGGTCAGCATAGGCACTATGGCCAATCTGCAGCTATGTGATGAACTTGAATGTTGTGACACCTTTATATCATAGCCAGCATTAACTTTTTCAGCAATTTATGCTACAGTAGCTCTTCTGTGGGATTAGACCAGAAGGGCAAGCCTTTGCTCTCGATGCACATCAATCAGCCTTGAGAGCCCATGACTCTGTTGTTATAGATGACTTTTCCTGCTGAAAGACCAAGTGCAGGTCTGAAACACATTGAATCTCTGCACTAATAAAATCCTTGAGACTACTCCTTCTTAATACTCCAGGGCTGGAGAAGAGACTGTTTTCAACATCAACTCCCACAATTAAAAGCTGGTCCACAGCAAGTGAACGCTGGAGGGTTCCCAGCTGCCGGAGTACTTTTAAACCCATTGGTTGTCGCGCCCGCTAGCACAACTATACAAAATATAAGTGACCAACTTACGCTGTTCTTTTGTGATTTTTTTTCTTCTCCAGTCACTACATTGTGTGATCATATGTTAAGAAAAGAAAGGCATATCCGAATTTCAATGCATGCTCACTTTAAAATTCCTAGGTGGCCACCAACGCTTAGCAGAAAAAGAATCTTACTCCTCACAGAGTCTCAAAGTCCAACCACAGAAATGTATCAACATTTCAGGACTGTATATTACATCATAAGTGCAACAGGGAACCAAAACATAAGAGTGTAATAATTCAGCATTTCAAGAGACTTGTTTCTCTTCGTTGGAGCACATTAAATCATTGTCCATTATCTTTTCCCCGTCTTATTTACTCATAAATACTGGTTTGTATGAATAACGTATACAGTTGTGAGTTCTAGAGCTTGTATTCTAAATCTACAAAATGCTCTTTGTGCAGGAAGAAAATATTCTTGGAACATATTTAAAAGTGAACTCCATTTTTAAGGGGGCCAAAAATGGTGTGTCACTAATACGCTTTACCCCAGAACGGGGCCATGCTGTTTCACAAGCATATGGAGTATGGAGATTCAGCATGTCACCTCTGGTGGCGGTGCCTGCTGATAGGCAGCTGCAGGCCTACTTAGTATTTATAGTAACTCCATCCCGGAAAATAAAATCACTAAATTTACCACCAATTGTAAGTTAAATAATATAGAGCACCACTTAGTATTTACGTTAATATTTCCATGTACTTCATAACCTTTCTCTTCCTTTCAGAGGAATGGGCTCTGCCCATTATTGATCCTCTTAGTACATATGGATCACATTACAATAAATCTTTTAGTGATCTCCATGACATACCTCAACTGATTTGGTTATGTCATAGCATCATCAAACTCGACAATTTTTTATTTTGCACTGTTCGCATGTGAGCTCATGCACATGGCAATGCTGTGTGTACAGACAATGCATGGTGCTCCTCCTGTCAATACTGTTTGCAGTATAGTGCCCTGTATAATTGGTTCCATAGAATTCAATGAGTGCTGTTAATGCCTATAATGTCGCCATTCTTTATCCAGTTATTTGCCCTGACCATAATGCTACAGCACAAAGAAGAAGAAATCTATAGATCAGATAGCACAATGTCACCGATGAATACTGATAGATCGAGGCTCATGTATCAACAGTGCCCCTTGTGTTGCGAGTTTTTTTTAGATATTGATGAAACTTGTTGTGTCTGCAACATTCTTTTTTTTAAATGTTGCACAACATTTGGCCCAACTTAGTCTAAATTACATGTCTGTGACATCACAAATGAGTATTTTTCTTGTCACCGCGTAATATCTCGCAATGGTAAAATATAACATTTACTACAAGTGTTATTCAATAAGAAACATTGCATACAGTAATAATTATCAGATCTATATTAGGAAAGTTATGCTAAATCTAAACGGAAAAGGTTTTATAAACTTTGATTTGACTTTTTAACATGTTATGATGGATAACATATGGCTTTCACTTCATCTGCTGTCACTGTATTAAAAGGGCACAGATGTGTTCATTGGATCATTATTTGCACGTCACAAGTCAAAACAAACATTATTATTGTACTCTAATAGGGACATCTTACAGAAGATGATGGGTCTTTGTTTTTAGTGATACAATTAAAGAAACCACATTTGAGGAAATGTTGTACTTATGGCAACTGATTATACAACAGAGCTACATTGTAACATTTTTATGTTGCTATAGGATTTTTATTTGATTTCTTAGCCTTTTGAAAATAACAGATGGGAACTGGAGAAGATTAGCTTCCAACATCAATGTTCTTAAAGAATCCATCAGTGATTAATGCATTGTTATAGGTTACAGATAAACATTACCAGATATAATCAGATATAGCTTGGTACATTGTATCTGCATAAATTCTTACGTAAGGCTGGATTCAGACAGGGATTTTAAGTGTGGTTCCAAAGTGCATCAACTATCACATTAAAAAAAAAATCACTAGTATATTTTTTTATTTATGTTCTACCATAAAGTGTAAAAAAAGCACCCAGTATATCATTATATCAGATAATAACACCCTGTCTAAACCGGACTAGAATATTCTATGCTAGCATAGGCTTCCCAAGCAGGTCCGGATTTAAATGGAAGCCCTGGGCAAAGGGCCCTTGCTGAAGGGAAAATTTACATAGGAATACACTGAGCACTGTATGTACATCTTGTAAAATGGACACTAAACCTTGAAAAACAATAAAGAAAAAAATCTAAGAAATAAACATAAAAATGGCCCTTATAGCACTGCAACCTCTATTATGCATGGCAGCGTGACTGCGCAGCTCAGAAGTTATTCGCCGCACAGGGAAAGTCTCCACCCACGCAGAGCACTAGAGCTCCCCTCTTAATGATTGGGTGGAGCTCTCCGGAATCGCTGTGCCCGATCTTCGACAGAACTGTGCAGCTGCTTTGTCCTCTCTATCTCCTTCCTGAACTCATCTCTATGATCACTGGAGGGAGGAAACAGGAAGTTGAACGATCAGTGTTCAGTCCCCTATTACAGCAAGGACAAACCATGGAGCCTGGAGATGTGAGTAACCACTGGACACCAAGAAAACAATTATAAACTCTTCGCTGTTTTCCATCAGGGATTTTTAAATTAACCATTTCACTACTGATACCACCAGGGATCCTGGCATTAACCCCTTCCTTGCCGTAGACAACCAGGAATACTGGATTTAAACTATTCACTGTCCAAGACCACCAGGTATTCTGACATTAACTTCTACTCCAAAGAAACACTGCACAGGCACCCCACCACTCCAGCAGTTTTCCACCCACAACAGAGGGTTAACTCATATAACCATACAGCTCTTTTTGGTGGTGCACGCCAATTAAATATAGTCCCACAAAACATGAATGTAAAGATGAATATAAGCGGCACTCACCAATCCTTTTAAAACGGCTTTATTCAATTCATGCCAGCGTACTACACAGGAGGGCAGTGATTCCTTGGCCTACGACCGTTTCATGTGATGTCACGATTCTTTGGGGCCTCTGAGGAAGCGTGACTTCGAAATTGAGTTTTCTCACCCTGGAGTGATTTAGAGCCTTTTATATTGTGGAGGTAGGTAGCGCTTCCTATTTACCATCCATGTTCTGTTGAACACTTCAATGTCAAGAAATCCAACAACAATCCACAATCCCCTTCACATGCTGCGTAAAATTTCAGTGCAGATATTTATCTGCATCGCGTAAAAAACTCTAGCCATGAAAATAAGTAGCGGAGAGGCAGGGACACCTAGCATCATAGCAAACTATGATGCTAGGAGCCCGGCTCCCTGCAGTGTGTTTGGTCCGGGAAATGCAACTGACGTATGGACTGTATATCACGAACTGAACACGGTCGTGTGAATCCGGCCTAAGGCAGCATAAAATCAGTGCCTACAGGCTCCTGAGATGTAAATTTTGTACTGTGCCAACAGTTTGGCATTGGAAATGTTAAATGTGCCTTGAAAATATGGGGAATGCTTGTAACAAAATAAGCCATGCCCTCAAAATGAGCGTATTCCCTTATTTTCTAGTTACCATAGTTCAGACACTATTGAAATCAGTGTAAAACCTAGCAAGTGGAATAAAAAAAGGTATGGATGAAGGGTAAGAATGCATACACAGCATTTCTATTAATCCTATGTCTATAGCTTTATACTGTAGATGCTAAAATGACAAGTATCTAGGTCAGAAGACAAGTCGGAAGAACGACTGACAAAAAACACAGTACACAGTAAGAGAGGGGTTCTCATCACAGCTATTTTTCACCTTGAATCTGCTTCAAAGGGCTATTCACATCCCGGACGGATATGCCATAAATGTCCGAGATGGGAATACCCCTTTAAAATTTTTGTATTCATTTTTTTTACTTTATATTTGTTACACTAGGGAGATAAATCAGAAAAGTGCAAGTCATAGAAACAAATAATTGCAGGTAACTCCAGGTAGATGACTAGACTTTAAACCAAGTCATCTATAAAATATTAATTTAAGAGTTCAGTAGCAGTTTCCATATGAATCTGCAAGTTTCGCAAATGGCCTGACATAAAAGCTGAGATACTACCATAGCAACGAGACAGGTTTTTCAAAACATTTCTCTGGTGCTACTATCTTTCCTGTGCTCTTTTCAAGGGATATGAGTCACTGCACCAGTGTACAGGAAATGCGTGTTTTTTTTTTCTTAAACAATTTTTATTTGGTCATTTTCATCACAAAATTAATTCCAAAAGCCAGCGACATTTTGTAAACAAAAATCTAAATATAAAGTTGTATAAAAAAAAATACAACATAGCAGATGTGCAAATATATGCTGTGGCTAAAATAGTTCAGAAAGGAAATATGGTTTAAAACTAGCACCTTGAAATGTGAACGGAAGTTTTGCGGTTCTGTCTTGTAATGAATTTAAATGTTTTTCTTAACAATATATTACGCCTTAGGTCTACAGTAGCTATGTTTTCTTACAGTATAGTCCAGGGATTCATAAAAAAGGAATCCCTGACCTGTGTAACATTATCTGTATGTTGTATTTCTCTTTTTAACTAAAAAATAAAAAAAATGCAGCCATTTTTAACTGTGTAGGTATACATAACTGTATAGAGATTGCAGCTGACCCCCCCCCCCCTCTTGTATACCGATTGATGTAGTAAAGTATCAAATTCTTTTGGTCTTTACTACTAGAATCCCTGGTACTGCTTATGTTATACAGGTTGTACAGAGACACACCTGGGGCATTTAAGGGGGCATCTGTGGCTGGCATAGATTGTTAAGAGAGATGGTAATGCGGTAATGTAAGTGGCTGCTACAAAAATGTGTCACAGTTTGTTACATGGTACAGCATTTCGACATTGTTCTGCAACAAGGAGGATGTACTTGATCTCTACAGAGAATAGATAGATATTTTACTAAGTATTAAGATGGTATTTAGACATAGTAAGTGTTAATTCCGAGAGCGTACTTACCATAAAGGCAGACCATGCAGCTACTATTAGGTTTTTAAAAATGAAGGGGGTGGGCCAGGTAAGGTTAAACCTATGCACGTATAAGACAGTACCAAACTGTTGGCAAAGAAGAGAGGAAAACTAGTTTGAGAGCCATTTTGTCTTGGAAGACTTGAGGAGAAAACAAGCACTGGGATACCTAGTCCTAAAGTATGACAGCTGGTGGCATCCAGCGGGGTCCCTCTTTTGTGTGCAATACTTTAACTTGCATGTTCCCTCCCTTTACGTAAAATTGTGTCTATATGCTTTTAAATCTGTATCTTTAAGTATTTCACATTGCTATGTTATGTATATATTGTCATGTCTTCATTAGTGTGTTGTACTATGCCCATTGGCTTGGTGTTTGTCGTACACCTTGTTGGATATGGGCGATGAATGAATGGCAGACTATCATACGTGGCTGCGCTGCCAGTCTTTGCCATCACTGCAGGAGGAGGTGCCGGATGTCAGTGCTGAGCCTGGCACTGACGTGGGGGCGAACATTGTGATACTGTGCTGTGCACCTAGATCTTTGTTAGGAGGTGTCAGCAGGAGATGGAGAGGAAATACTGTATAAGGTAAAAGTTGGCACAACTTGGAGAGAGAGTGCGGCAGGACCACGTGTAGTGCTGTAAGCTGCTGTGTCTGCTGAAAGCTTGTAGCTGGGCCATGTACCGTGGGACCCTGCAACCACTGTGCGTGCAGTTGGGCCTTGACTTCAGCTGGCGGTGACCAGTGACATGTAGCGAAGGGAAGCGAAGAGGAGAGGTGCAGAGTGGATCTGAGGAGCCCCTGTAAAACTGTTGGTGATCCGCAGCAAAGCCTTGAAGTCCGTGATGGGTGATGTACTTAGGAGCTTGGGTTTTTCGCTGGGAGAGAAGCCATGAGTGGCGAGAGAGAAAACTGTACATCACCTTGTAGTCTGGGACCATACTCTTTAACACTCTTGTTGTGCTGAGTGTTGTAAGTCGTGTATGTTTCACGTTCCCACCCATGGGTGGTTGGGCTATTCTTTAAAAAGTAGTGGCATAGCAATCACAAGGACCCACGCAGACTCAGGCTACATCCAAACTAAGCGACCAGTTCAACCCTGCATTTTATGGGAAGTTGGGGTAGGCTGTGGTAGGGAGGAACCTTTCTGTGATCCATAGAAAGGGCAGCCGCTGAAAGTCAGGGCATAACCCAACCTTGGTGGATCAGTTCACTATCCACTACTATTAGGTTTAAGTTTTTAACACCATCTGTTCACTATTAATTGCACAACCACAGGAGAACCTATTCATGTAAAGAACCGCACTGTTGTGCAGCAAATAAAGATTATTGTTCAACTGCAACTGCTTAATCTATTGCGATCATTTACATCTTTACTTATACATAAAAAGGGCAACCCCCGTTACATACGCATCGTACTTAGTCATTTTTTCATTAGTTTTAAGCTTACAAAATTAGATTTAGATATAAAATTAGCTATTACCATGCTCACTACTGAAGTTCAACATGCCAGAAGCCTCATCTTCACATGGAAAATCCTTTTTCCAGTCCCGTGTTAGTATATCATAACCAGTATTATTAACCAAATATTTAGCTTTAGATCCACTTTAAATGTCTTTTTTTGCTGAATCATTTCATAACAATTTTGTTGTGTGGTTTGGTGTGTATTTTCTCATAGTAATTGTGTATGAGTGGCGTATTTTAAATACAGCTAAAAGTTTAGAGAGGTATGATGACTCTAGAAAGAGATGCCTCCAAGTAAGGAACTCTGGTGCTGAACCTTTCAGTAGGGGTCGCTGATACGCCTTCTATGACTGCACAGGTCGCACTCCCCTAAGGCTGGTTATGGTGCTCTTCTATCTGTGTACTCTAATGCTATGTTCACAGGGGGCAGATATGCTGCGTAAAGGCACACATCGTATTCACCCTGGCGGCTGCAGGGAATTTCGGCCGAAAAACAGCACTAAATTGTGGTGCAGTTTTTTGTCCGGAATGTCCGCTGCGGATAACTGCATGTTTAAAAGGAAAATAAACCACATACTTACCCTCTGATGTCCTGCAGACCGGCCTCTGGGATGACGTTTTATCCCATGTGACCACTGCAGCCGTGATTGGTTGCAGCGGTCATATGGGATGAATCGTCATTCCAGGAGGCTGGCCTGGATGCAGAAGCACAGAATTCTATATAAGTAGAAGATGTATTTTTGTTTTTTTGAGTTGTGTTGAAACATCTGCTATTTGTTGTGGGTTTCACCTCCCCATTAAATTCAATGGGGAAAACCCACAACACAAAAGCAATGTTTCCGCAAATAAAATTGACATGCTGCGGATTAAAAGACCGCACCGCAGGTTAATTTCTGAGCGTTTTATTCTGCTTATCATTTACGCAGTGTGTGGATGAGATTTGTTCAAATTATGCTGTGGATTTTCCACAACGAAATCCACTGCAGAAAATCTGCAGTATTTGTGAACATACACTTAAGGGGCAAAAGTTTATATCACTCACAGAAATACAAAAAGACATATATTAGGGTGGAGTACAAGATATAACAATGCCAAAATGATTTTTGGATTACCCAGTGGCTAATGTCACCTAATGGTATGGCTGGGCGCTTCCCTACTACCTACCACATGTACAGAAGTATGCCAAGTTTATCTGGACTCTGATAATTTTGCTGCAGCGTGGTATCACTCAACAAAAAAACATTGAAAAGTCATTGAAAAAGCCAAGGTAAAGTTTCTCCTTTAGGGGCCTCTGTCTCAGATCTGGCAGGGATTACCGGAGATTACCACATGCTGCGCTATTGTGTCTGGTAAAATCACAGACACCTCGACGGAAAGCCTATCGAACCTATTAAAGTCAATGGGTTCCGTCGGCAACCCGCGGTGCACATGATGGAGCAGAACAATGGAATGGCACAACGCAGGTGTGAAACAAAACGAAGTTTAAAAAAAAAAAAAAAAAAAAGGGGAAAACTATTTGTTACTCCATGCGGTATTGACACATATCTTTTTGGAGCATTTCCTAGAAGTGGTTCTAGGTGAACTGCATTGAAGTAGCCCATAAAAATTCCAAGCACACTACATTATTGTGGTTTATGTGACATAAACCATGAAAAAAAAAATGACTCGTGAATGGGATTTCTAAAAAATAATTATCTTGCGTTTTTTTATTTTTAACGAAAATCCACAGTGGATAGAAAACACTCAAACTCTGGGATGTAATGTTGGCAAATGTTTCATCATTGTTTTAAAAACGTATTAATATAAACTTGCAATTTATTCTTCAGTGTTGCCTACTATGTAGCTTTGCTTCATTAGAAAACAGCTATGCTCAGGTGGGTGGCACATACCACTTGTCCCAACATGTCCTCCATTGCTTAGTATTGTGGTAATGTGCTTGTTGATGGTATCCACAGAATCCAAAAAATAAAAAAATGGTATTTTATTTTACCTTGTTTCATGTAAAAAAAACAAAAACATCAAGGTCTGCTTCATATAATAATATCAGTGTCAAGTTGTGTACTAGAAGTTGTACGTGCTGAGACATTTTTACCCGGGTCATTTTTTACCTATTATTTCTTCTTATTAATTTTTTTTCTTTTTACTACAGTACAAATATACCTCGCACTATTATTATCTTTCTATAGTTTTTGTTTGGTAAAATATTTACTGGTTATCATATAGTCTTATCTTTTTCAGATGACTGGTCTTTATAAAGCAGCTGTCAAGTTTTTCATGACTCAAGCTATTTGCAAATAGTCAAAGTCAAATCTATTTTTCAGTTTCCGCTAGTATCAGAGGAACGTTTGAATCGACCGCATTACATTCACTGGGTGTTTAGGGCTGCTTTTTAGGAACAGCATGTAGAATTGTCAATTTGTCCCCATGTGGCCGGATTCACACATAGCATAAACAGTGCAGATTTTCTGCAACGGATTTCATTGTGGAAAATCTGCAGCGTATTACAGTAGCAGCAAAGTGGATGAGATTTGAACAACTCTCATTCACATGCTGCGTTAAAAAACCTGCCGAAAAACAGTTCATAAATTGACTTACGATACAGTCTTTTAAACCGCAGCATGCCAATTTATGTTAGGGAATCGCTGCTTTCCTGTTGCAGGTTTTCTCCATTGAATTCAATGGTGAAGTAAAACCCGAATCAAATAGTAGATGTTTTCAATTTTTCAAGCGGAAAAGCTGTGATCCTGCTGCAAAACTTGCAACAAAATCTCATACTTACACAGAACTCTCTGCTCCTGCGTCCAGCCCGGCCTACAGTGATGACGTTTTATCCCATGTGACTGCTGCAGCCAATCACAGAATGCAGCGGTCACATGGGATGAAATGTCATTCCAGGAAGCCAGGCTGCAGGACACCACAGGGACGTGATGCCATGGTTACGGACGGGGTTAGTATAAAAGGTTTAGGGTTTTTTTCTATCGCTGCTTTCCGCAGCGGAAATTCCGCCCATAAACCAGCACTACAATGTGGTGAGGTTTTTCGGACGGAATGTGCTGCATGGTTTTATGGACTGTATCCGGCCCGTGTGAATCTGGGCTGTTATTTAAAACTGAGAAAGGTGAATGTAGCCGCACTAAACAGCAGGAATTGGCATTTTACATGTCTCTACATGTAAATAGCAGTATATTAAATTAGATCTTTGTTCACACAGTGTAGTTCTAGTGCAGTTTTTATAAAAACAGGAGAGGAACATAAGAAAAGTGTAAAGGAAGGACTGGCTTTGGCATAAAAAAAACAAAACAAACAAAAAACACCTCAAAACAAATCTGCACTGTGAGAACAAGGTCTGAGCTTTTATTTGTTTTAAGGTTTAATTTTCTAAATTGTTAACCCCCTTCCCGCAGCCATTTTTCAGATTTTTATTTTTGCTTTTTCCTCCCCACTGTCCAAAAGCCATAATTATTTTTATTTTTCCCATCGATATAGCCATATGAGTTGTTGTTTTTTGTGGGACGAGTTGTAGTTTTTCATGGCACCATTTATTGTACCATAAAATGTACTGGGAAACTGGAAAAAAATTCTTTGTAGGGTGAAATGGGAAAAAAACAGCAATTCCTCTCCATAGTTTTTTTTGGATTCCTTTTTACGACATTCACCATGCAGTAAAAACGACATGTTAACTTTATTCTGTGGGTCAATACGATTACGCCGATACAAAATTTCTATAGTTTTCTTTATGTTTTACCTTTTTTTACAATGAAAAAACAAATTGTTAAAAATTTAAATTTGTTTTGTGTCGCCATATTCTGAGAGCTATAATTTATTTATTTATTTTCTATCGATTGAGCGGTGAGCGGGCTTATTTTTTGCGGGGTGAGCTGTAATTACTATTGGTATCATTTTGGACTATATGAGAGTTTTTGATCACTTTTTATTTATTTTTTTGTGTGGAATGAGGTGACCAAAAAACAGCGAATCCGGCAGTCACTGTGCGGGTTAATAATTTTATATTGTAATAGTTTGGACTTTTACAGACGCGGCAATACCAGTTATGTAAAAAAAAACTTTAACTGTGTTTACCTTTTATTAGTCCCCCTAGGTGACATGAACAAGTGATTGTTGAATCCCGTGCACATCATACTGCAATACTAATGCTTCGTTCACATCTGCGTGGGCTCCGTTCCGACCTTCCGTCTGAGCTTTCCGTCGGAACGGACCGCTGACAGACACAAACGGAAACCGTAGTTTTACACAGGGGTGTGGCAGAAACTTCTATCATCAGCTACCACTGATACCTAGACAGGTTCCTGTCGCACAGGTATAATGTAAAAGAATATAGTACAGCCTCCCCGTCTCTATACTTATGGTTTCTCAGCTTTTTTAGAATAATATAGAGAGAATGATAATCACAGTGTCCGCAGGATGCAGAAATGGTATGGTCTTTTTTTTTTAACAATATTTTTACAATTTTATTGAAAGAAAGAAAAGTTGACATAACAGATCGTTGTTACAAAAATTGATCCGATTGTACATAGATTTACATGTCATGCGGATACAATAAACAAGAAAGAAACATTTTCACATATCTGTTCCAACAATTCAGTTCATATATTAATATAAAGAGCTAGGTAAAAGTCATCATCCACGGAAATTATATACGCATGTCATACGGTTGTAATGTTAGTTTAGAATATAGATAGGTTTGTTTTCCTTTTCCAAAGGGCATGTAAATTCTATTGTCTCGAGAGTAAATTGAACAAATATACAAATTACAATACAGAAATTGAACAGGTTGTTTCTCATTTATGCAATACATTATATTATATATTGAGTTAAGAATTTTCTTTAGTGCTTTTAATCAATACCACTTTCTATAATGGGTCTGCTAAACCTGAGTCAATGCAAATATCCCAATTATTTTTGAATTTATGTACTGTTTGTTTGTTTCTAGCAATCATGTATTCATATTTGTAGTTTGTGTTAATTATTTTCGTCATTTCTAATAACGTTGGTATATCTAGACCACTTATCAATATGTGATCTAGACTGTAGGTTATTGGAGTCTAAGAGCATATTGTAGAAAAACCGTATTCCTTTTTTTGTTGAAATGGTATGGTCTTTAGCTGGTCATGTGATGCTGTGCTGAAGCATCATGGGATTGATAGCAAAGCAAAGAGGAAGAGGAAGTTGGGGAAATCTAAGAATTAAGATGGAGGCTCTTTTAAAGCACAGACAAGGCAGCAGTTCAAAAAGTAAGTACAGAATACATAAAAGTGTAGAGTGTGATATACAGTCAGGTGGGGAATGCAGACATGGAAGTTGTGTTTCCACTGAATGTCTTCTTTAAAACACTATCCTTAACAATATTTAGATATTCAACCTCTTCTGTACTCTAGGGTATGTTAAGGGTAAGCCAACACGCAGCTCATTTTTTGTTGCCGCAGAATAGACAGGAAATCCGCTGTAAAATCCGCATATGTTTCATGTTAATTTTGCCCACGGATTTTGGGGTGAATATACAGCGGAACTCACTATGTATTGCAAAGTCTGAGATCCGCTGTGATGAGGTGCAATATTTCTGCAAAACAATGAGCATGCGGCTGATTTGACTTTTTTTTTCTTTCAGATAAGCGTGGACAGAGTTTAAAAGCCCATTCCGCATGCATTGTACCTTCTCCCATTGAAGTGAATGGGAGAAGGCGGTAATACTGTGAACTGTCACTGATAGGCCATAATTGTTTGGGACTGGACAACCCCTTTAACCCTTTCCTGCTCTAAAATAGTGTACAGTATATTATTTAAGTACAAAAAACCTGCATACATTTTTTTACAACCGTTATTAAATCCGACTTGCATAGAAGAAAAGATAACAAACCATGTAATTTTCCCCTTAGAATCTTGGTGCAATACAATGACAAATACTGAGTTTTCCATTTCACTAAGTGCACTGCATAGGTAATCAAATATTCACTAGTACTACAACACTGTATTTTTCTATTGCAGGATCATTGTGTGCTCCATGCAGAACATAGTAGATAAAGTGTGCTAAGACATAACCCAAAGCACTTCTAAAAGTCAGTTCTTCAGAAAGGCCTAAGCCTTCCATTACGGACACTGTGTCATTTCAAGAAGTAACTGGGAAGCATTTCTAAAGCCTGTCCTGTCAAAAACTGCTTGTGCAAAATATACAATATTTTAATTTACAATATTTTAATTTACGTGGTCTCTCCTTTGGCCATGTAAAGAGGTCATTCTCCAAACACTGAATGGCACAGCTCACTATCTCCCTCTCCAAGCAGGAAGTAAAAGCATGATTTAAAGCACCAATCAGCAGCTGAGTTACATCCAGCCAATCAACTGTACAAACAGCCTTGTGGAAAAATCAAAAATGTGAAAGCAGCACTAAAGTCCCATATAGGATAGTGACGATGGATGCAAGAGTACATCTTAATGGATCACTCGTCGTCTATCTTGTAATTGCCCAAAAAATATATCATTTGACCTCAGCATACCATCACTTTTATTCAGGCAAGCAATACAAAACCAGCAACGTTTCTGCTTACATAGAAAGGTAAGGCTTGGAAAATGCTTATGCATAAGCCGAAATGTGTCTGGTTTTGAATTCCTTGCCTGAATAAAATGAAGTGATGATATGTTGAGGTACGACTATCTTCATTTTGTACACACATACACATTTTGTTTTTGTGTTCTTTATTACCTCCACACACCGCAGAAGCCCAGCATGTGTATAAAACAAATGTACAAGTCAAGTCAACTGTTTTCTCGGATGCTGCATCACGCCAATGTCTTCATATTTTTTACAGCAAATTTTGGATAGCAAGACACCACTAGAAAACAGTTTCACATCACTCTAAGACTTCACAGATAACATCTACAGATCACAAATGAAAATCACTGTTATCTACCACAGTACAGAGGTAAAGACGACTGAGACCAAAAAACGAATTGTAAATGTGAGATCAACAAAAGCAAAACTTGTAGCGTTGAAAAGGTTTATCTAAAACTATAACCTACCTTGGAAGAAGCTTTTTACACGTAAGTAGCTGACACTTAGCCGAAGTATGGAAAGTTTATCCAGCTTTGTAATTATTTCTGGAGGGAACGGTAGCAGACTGGCCAGTCGATCTAATTCTGCATTTAGTCGATCTCTGTGTCTTTTGGAAGGGTTTGATTTTTCACTCCCTGATGATGGTCTCCTATAAAAGATTACAAAAATTCAACTTTATATAGAACTTAAATCATTCCCCCAGACAAAACTGAAACATTGACCGTGCTGCAAAACCCTTATGTGCTACTCAAACCCATCTGATTTAGCTCCAGACCTTTACTGCCTTCAGTTTTTCAGACATAAAGTAGTGATCTAAAAATTACTTCCTGTCAGCCATATTAACCCCACTGTTGAGCTACTTTCTCTGGTCACCCAGAGGATGTAATTCTTTCTCTAAGCTCTCCCTGGTTGTTACAAAGAAAAAAACTTCTTCTCTAATTCTCATTCTTAAAATTAAATCTGTAGGATGCATGTATAGAGTGAAACATGTACTGGCATTTAAACAGTGAAAAACAATTGATTCTGGGAAGTATAGTTCCATGGTGACATCAGTGAGGGAGCAGCAATATGTAACACATCTGCATCAAAATGTATGAGATTTAAAGGGATACAACAATTATAAAACACATACCCTTGTTATGTTTTAATGTCTAGAAATATGCTTTAATACTGATACTACAATCCAAGGGCAGACTGAGCATTTCAGCATTCGGCCATAGGGGTTCCAAAGTCCTTTTGTTAGTTAAAGGCTATGTACACCTTTAAAAACCTTTGGTGTATCAGTGTGTTTGGTGCAACTTTCTAATTACATGTTATTAAGAATTATTTTTACTTTTTTAAGATACAGCTGCTTTGTATCCTGTATCTGTCAGGTCAGCATTACCGACTCGTTCAGTGACAGCAGAGCCTGTGTGTCTTTGACACCCAGTATAGAGCTGTTATCGATCACACCCAGGGCCGCACCATCCATGAGGCGAGATGAGCATCTCGCCTCAGGCAGCGGCTTCTGCCTCTCTGAGGGGTCGGCGGTGGCGCCACTGAAACCAGCCGCCGCCACCCCCTCCTGCACTATAATTTTACCTGCGTCTATAGGATGCAGATACAATTACATGCATAAGGGCTGAATGGCGGGGCACGCCATTCAGCGCCTTTCAATGACATAAGCGGTGCGATGTTGTCAATGCTCAGCTTAGGTCGTTGATTGCCAGGGCAAGGCAGCCTGCTAAACAGTGCCTTCCCACGGAGAACTGTTGGAAGGCGCTGATTGGCCTGGCAGAATGATTTGCCCTGCCACTCAGCGCCCCTAGCATTGTTCAGTCACAGTAGACCTGCTCAGAAGAGAGCAGGCCTGCATTGCAGGAGTACGGCACGGGTTTATGTGAATTATGTAAAGTTGTTTTTTATCTGTTAAAAGAGTGAGGGGCTATATGTGGAGCACTGCCCACAGGGGAGGCTGTATGTAGGGGCTATATGTGGAGCACTACTTTTGGGGGGATATATGTGGAGCATTATCTCCAGGTAGGCCGTATGTGGGGGCTTTATGTGGTGCATTATCTACAGGTGACTATATGTGGAGCACTATCTACAGAGGGGGCTGTATGTGGGGACTATATGTGGAACACTATCTACAGGGGGGCTGTATGTGGAGGCTATATGTAGAGCACTCTCTACAGGGGGTGGGGGCTATATGTGGAGCACTATCTACAGGGGGGCCATATGTGGGGCACTATCTACAGGGGGTTGTATGTGGGGCACTATCTACAGGGGTTACTATCTACAGGGGGATCTATGTAGCGTACTATCTATGGGGGGGGCACTATCTACAGGGGCTCTATGGGGGGCAGTAGCTACAAGGGGCCCTATGTGTGGCACTGTCTACAGGGAGCTATATGTGGGGCACTGTCTACAGTGGGCACAATATACAGGGGGGTCTGTGGGGCACTATCTACAGGGGGCACCGTGTGTGTGTGTGTGTGTGTGGGACAAAGTGTATGGTGCTATTATAATCAGGGACAAAGTGTATGGTGCTATTATAATAAGGGACACAGTGAATGGTTGTATTAGAATTAGAGGTGCAGTGCATGGTGCTATTATATTCAGGGGCACCCTGAGAATTTTATTTTCATTTATTGGTGCAGAAATGTTTGAAATGTGAGTACCTGAAGAAATCTGAGCGGAAAACTGCAGAAATGGGCCATGGCTGGGAGAAGTCATCATAGAGGTCTTGACCGGATGGAGACGGCACCTGTGAGTCACTTAATGTAAATGTTTATTCTGCCTCTAGTCAGTACTGTAGTCACTGTATAATCTGCAGTGAGATAATGGGTGGTATGATTATTTTTTTGTGTGAGGCTTCTAGTGATGTAGAACAGCCAGGGGGGTGTCAATGAAGATCTGGGGGGCGCCATTTAAATTTTCACCTCAGGCAGCAGAAAAGCTAAAAATGGCCCTGATCATACCTAAGTTCATAACTTAGATGTGATCAATAACACGTGGATCCTGCGTGTCAGAGACATGCAGGACCTACTGACACTGAATCAGTCAGTCGCTGACCTGACGGATTCAGATCTCAGCGCAACATACATCTGCTCTGTACACAGGATACAAAGCAGCTTTATCTAAAAAAGGTAAACACATTTTTAATAAATTGTAATTAGAAATTTGCACCAAACACATTGATACACATCTTTGTTTAAAAAAAAAAAAAAAAAACACAAAACTTTTTCGAAGGTGTACACAGCCTTTAAAGCACAGTTACTCACAAAATTTCATTGAAAGATCTAAAATAATAAAAATGCATCTCAATGGTTCTCAATGCATTAAAGATTGTACAATACAATTAGATAAATGCTGGTTCAGCATCTTATCATCAAACAGCATTTTAAAAACAGATGTTAGGCACACTTTAACATACTATTCCTCTCCATAGCATTTCCTAATGAATTACTGCATTGTGTTCTCCAACTGACAGAACACAGACATGAAAAAAATGAATAAGACACTTAACTGAATGAGAACTCTGACCTTTACAGATTAGAAACTCAGTTAATTACTTCTCTAGCATAGATGTACAATACTCAAAAGGAATTTACCAAACAGGGCTGTTACATTTGTATTAAAAGTCATATTTTCAAAATAATATATATTTTTTTTATTATTTTGTGTGTTTTATTGGTTTAGGGTTTTGGGAAGTTCGGTGGCTTTTAGTCAAATGTGTCTCTATCTATAGCAAATGGATAGATGCTAATCTAACTTGGGAATCCCGCAACTTGGAGAGATTAATCTTTAACCCTTCATTAGAGTTCCAGAGAAACACAGATGGCCGAAACATCTATTAGTTGCATGTATTGTGGCTTTCATCATATGTGTGATATCTAGTCCTGGTTAGGCTCACATTATTTGCAAACATGCCTATATGTAAAAGTCCCATTGAAAAGACATCATCTATATAGCAGCAGATTTTAACCTTTTTGTTTATGCTATATTTTCGGCTCTCTGAAGGTTAAAACAATAACAATACATTGAAATATGTCTGCTCAATGTATAGGGCAAGACATTTACCTCACAAATAATGGTATAGTAATAATTTAACAAAAATTGAGGCTGATGTTAGATTGGTCCTGAAAAGTTATCAAAATGCCCTTATGGGGTCAGGAATGATAAAGTGGCTACAATCACTCAGGGATTTTTATTTTACCTTCCTCTGGATCAAAAAGCTAGATCTGAGAACTAGTAGAACTTGATGGACATCTTTTTAACCATACTATGTAACTACATTATCTTTAATGAATATTTACATATGTATGAATGGACCACCCACCCATTGATGTATATTATTTAGCATTTTTGCAATGTATCAAAGGTCATTTTGCATACATATAATAAAAAATGACAGGAAAACTATTAATTATTACAACATTTTTTACAGATTTGAAGAATGAAATAGTAGGAGCTTGATTTGTATTGATATTGAAGCAAAATACATAGAAATAGTTTATGATATTAGGAAGGAAAGGTAATACAATTCAAAATAGATAGAAATTAAGTCAGAGTTAAGGTGGCCTTAGCGTGCATGAATAGCGTGCATGTTGGCGCTATATAAATAAAGATTATTATTATTATTATTATAATACCCTAAAGTGAGAGGGGAAAAAAAACCCTTTCAAACACCTTTTGCAACGGCTTATCTCCCATGAGAACAAAAACTTGGGCAAGTTGAAATCCTACGTGCCCGATCCTTCTTTACCATGATATCTGCCATCGGGGCAGAATCTGGACAACCTTTACACATTAGATGGTCAGCCAGTATTGCTGATTTGGGTGGGTTCGTGCAATTTTCATTTAATATGTATGGGCATCTTAAAGGGGTTGCCTGATTTCAGCAAATTAAAGGGGTTTTCCAATACTTTTTTTTATTTTTTAAATCAATGCAATGTTCCTCTATTAAGATATTAGTGCACTCTGTCTAGCTTTTTCTTGATAATAAATGGTTTTAGTAACATTACTCCCTATTGTTTACCTGGAGAGGTTTGTTTTGCTCAGTAAATTCATTCCTCTTCTCTTCCTGTGTTTCTCCTCCCTGCATGCACTGCTCTAGTCCCAGCATGCAATGTGCATGCAGCAGTGCACTTGCTCCGCCTACTACACCCAGCTCTACTAACTTCTGCAATCCCAGTCTTCATTTTGGTGCTCTCATTCTATTACTGCTAGCACAAGCTGAAATCACTGGATATCTGCGTTTTTAAACAACACTGACCCTATATGATGATACGTAAAGTTTGGTCTTTATAATTATAAGTTTTCTAAATGTATATTAACTGTTTATACAGTCTTAGTTTTAAATACTGTATTTTATATATATATATATATATATATATATATATATATATATATATATATATATATATATATATATATATATATAAAATAAAAAAAATTGAATTCTAACATGTGAATTGGGATAAAAGGAGCAATACCTGTGGATCGCCGCTGCATCCTGTGTCGGAGATTCACAGTGAGCAAGAAAAAACTAAAGGGAAGCAGCGCTCCTAACTAGCCATCGATGAAAAATAATTCCCCTTCATGTAACTCTGCTACCTGTCAACTGAAAAGTCATCCACCACAGGGAAAAATGTTAGTCCATCATGTCTGATTCCCAGGTGTTTCTTTGCGGTACTCCTCTGTGTGGAAACATTTTTCACTCTGGCAGCTGATTTTTCCATTGACAGGTAGCAGAGTTACACAACAGGAAAACAAATTCCCCATCATGTAACTCTGCTACCTGTGAACTGAAAAGTCATCGGCTGTTTGAAGGGGGTGCACCACTCGTATAAGCGCTGCTTCCCCTTACTTCATCACACTGTGAATCGCTAACTAGTTCGTATAGAAGCGAAGTATTGCCTAATTATTTTTTTTGGGCTTCCAGTTCAGTTCTGAAGTGGCTTTGAGGGGCCTATATATTAGACACCCCTATGAAACACGACATTTTAGAAACTAGACCCCTCAAAGTATTCACAACAGCATTTAGAAAGTTTATGCACAAAATGTTTTACCAGAGAAACGCAACTCAATACTTATTGTCCAGATTCTGCAGTAGAAATATCCCACATGTGGCCCTCGGGCGGTAATGGACTGAAGCACCGGCCTCAGAAGCAAAGGCGCACCTAGTGGATTTTGAGGCCGCCTTTTTATTAGGCACCATGTCCGGTTTGAATAGGTCTTGTGGTACCAAAATAGTGGAAACCCCCAAAAGGTGATCCCATTTTGGAAACTAGACCACTTGAGGAATACATTGTAGTTTTCTTGGGGTGCATGCAGCTTTTTGATCAGTTTTTATTCTATTTTTAAGTGGCGTGGTGACTAAAAAACAGCAATTCTATTGTTTTTTAATTCTATTTTTGTTACAGCGTTCACCGTGCGCTATAAATGACATATTCACTTTATTCTATGGGGCGATACGATTAGGGCTCATTTACACGAGCGTATTATACGTTTTTGCAACGCGCGTCGCAGGGACCTATGTTACTCTATGGGGCCGTGCAGACAGGTACGTGATTTTCACGCAGCGTATGTCCGCTGCGTGAAACGCACGACGTCCTATATTTGTGCGCTGTTCGCGCATCACGCACCCATTGAAGTCAATGGGTGTGTGAAAACCACGCATGTCGCACGGAAGCAATTCCGTGGGACGCGCGTGATTCACGCAACAGCTGTGAAAAGGATGAATGAAAACAGAAAAGCACCACGTTCTTTTCTGTTTACAAACATCCAAACGGAGTGTCATAATGATGGCGGCTGCGCGAAAAGCACCCAGCCGCGCATCATAAAGGGCTGACACACGGAGCTGTTAAGTGCTTTTTGCGCACGCAAAACGCCGCGCTTTTTGCTTGCACAAAACGCACACGCTCGTGTAAACTCGGCCTTACGGTGACACCAGATGTTTATAGTTTTTTTATGTCTTATGGCGTTTGCACAATAAAATACGTTTTGTAAAAGATCATTCACTTTTTGTTACCTTATTCTAAGAGCCAGAACTTTATAATTTTTCCATCAATAAAGCCGTGCGAGGACTTATTTTTTGCGTAACGAACTGTAGTTTCGATCAGGACCATTTTTCGGTAAATGCAACTTTTTGATCTATTTTTAATACATTTTTTGGGAGGTGAAGTGACCAAACAATTGTGATTTTGGTACGGTATATTATTATTTTCTTTTACGGCGTTCACCGCGCGGGATAAATAACGAAATAATTTTGTAGTTCAGGCCGTTACGGACGCGGCGATACCAATTATGTATCGTTTATTTATATATTTTTATTAATAAAAAAGGACTGATAAGGGAAAAAAAGGGGGATTTTTTTAACTTTTAATTTCTTATTTTTACACATCTTTTTTAACTTTTTTTTTTACTTTATTACTTTGTCCCACTAGGGGACTTGAGGGCAGGAGGCCCTGATCGCTATTCTAATACACTGCACTACATCCGTAGTGCAGTGTATTAGAACTGTCAGCTATTCACTGACAGCAAGCATAGTGGGTCCTGACTTTGTCAGGACCCACTAGGCTTCCGTCGATGGCATAGCCGGACGCCTTTGTTTGGTGTCCGGTTGCCATAGTAACCATCGCCGGCCGCTATCGTGTAGCAGGCAGGCGATGGTAACTTAACCCCTAAAAACCCGCGATCTCTATAGAACGCGGCTTTTAAGGGGTTAGACAGTGGGGACACAGCGATCGGTCCCCGCTGTAGGAGCTGCGGCAGCTGCTGTACGAGACAGCAGCTGTCACAGCTCCTGCACCTGTCGGGAAGACGGCCGAAACGGCCGTTATTCCTGCAACTTCGTATACACACCGCTACACACCTTCAACCTTGCGCATGCGCAGTGTAATATACACGGCCGCTGAAGACGCAGCCACATAATTTCACAGAGCATGCGCGGTGGAGTGTGTTCACCACGCATGCTCTAATTCAATAAAGAAGCACGTGGTACGGTTACGTCATTTTTGACGTAACCGTACAGTGTGAAAGCCGGAAACCGGAAGCAAGGCAGAAGACCAAATGGACGGGTCTGCACAGGAAGTGCAGATTTTGCATTGCTAAGGGGACGGCGACGGAGGAGGATATACGACGCTACAGCCATCTGATGAAACGTAAGTACATTGGAAAGTTATATCTTTTTCATTGTTTTATTTAAATAAATGTAATTTTTTAGTTCCGGAATACCCCTTTAATGTTATTATTTGTATAATTTACAGTTATACAGTTTTCCAATATACTATTTGTATTAATTCCTTATGGTTTTGAAGATCTCTGCTTGTTGTTATTCAGTAGGAATATTTATTGTTTACTTCCAGTGGATAAAATTCTGTCCATGGTCATGTGATGGACACACAAGTGCAGGGATCGTTACAGTTACAGTATCTGTATCAGAGCTGTGACCTCTAACAATCCCAGCACCTGTGCGTCCATCACATGCCTATGGATAGAATTGTATTCACTGGAAGTAAACAATGAATGTTCCTACTGAATCACAGTAACCTGCACATGCTGAATAAAATTCACAGATGCATCAATTTATTTTTATGGACACTGGAAAAAAAACAACCCTATTTTTATGAACTGTCCAGGAATTGTCCTGGTGATCACAGATCTGAAATTAAACTTGTTTTCATCTTGTAATTTTTTCTGAATGCTAGTTATGCAAATGAATGATGCACTTTTTGATATTGGATTTTTTTCTCTCATCAGGGTTTGAAACCCTCAGCAGCAGTTGACAGTCCAGCATCACAGGAATACAGGTATAAAAAGTTGTTCTGCCTTTAGATTCTCTTTGAAATTCCCCATAATGTTACAAGTTTTACCCAGTGCAAAGTCCCCCCCCTCTCCCCACTCATAAACCCCCTATAATTTGTGGAAGCGCTGTATCGATAGGCACTCTGGATAGATTGTGGACGTGTTGTATACTTGCAAATAGCCTCAGAAAAAAACAAAGTGCACATTTTGCCTGGAAGTAAAGTTTGTCATTTGATTTAAAAAAATTCTCATTTAAACTCCACGTGATAATTGGACACTATCTAGTAGTCTGAGCTAAGCAAGATGTCCCACCCACGTTAACTTATCTATAGTATTCATATGTTTCTAGGCAGGATCTCACTTCTTTCTCAGATGTCAGTGGATTGTTCTTCCACAATGAAATAGAGCTTATCTGGACTGCTGCCTTAGTGCATTTCATTTCCAGTGCCCATTTAAAGTAAGTTAAATAAACATCTTGGCAAAATGTGAGAAGCTTTTACCATGGTATTATTTACCACAGCAGTGTGTGTAACTACAGCAGCAGTAAAGAGAACTCTTAAAACTGCAGCCCACGTTCACTTCATGGTGCACCTGTTCCTAGTAAGAACCAAGAAAGACAGGGAGATAAAACCTTCACTATTAAATGTCTACTTTTCTGGACGCAGTTGACTCACACATCCTTAGAAACATACAGAATTAACTCCTTGTTTACAAAGAACGACATGACAATAGTTTTGTAATTTTTGAATTTACCGAAATTCAGGCCTGAACAAATTAAACCAAGACATGGAAGCAAAATCAGATGTTAGGAGCTATTACATTTTGGAAGCCACGTAAAGAAACGCAATGCGGTGCTGATATACAGAATCATAAAAGCATGTTAATAATATGGAGTATCATAAACAGAAGACCTCCCACTCCCAAGGAAATAAACCAAACACTAAATCAAACAACATAAATACATACAACATTTTATTTGGTTGTTACATGGCAATAGCTTTTATTTATATTACATGGACAGAATAGTCACTATTTGAGACCCCAGCTGTCTGACATAAAGCTACAGGCCAAACAGCAAGCTACAGGCCAAACAGCAACCAACGTGCCAAAAACCAAGGAAAAAAAAGAGGAGACGCACAATTCCAGGTAGTCAAGTTGCCTTCTGGATTACCAGTTTCAAACCCAGGGCTGGCGTAGATTTCCACTTTAACTTACTGCAGTGTCTGCCTGGTCGCGGGTGACTCAATTTACGCTAAGCCCTGCTCACTTTTTAAAAAAGTGTCAGAGGCGGCGTAAAACGGCAAAAGTCCCAAATTTGCTGTGCGCCATAATATACACCTTTTTAATGCCATAATACTGGTGTACAGCCATTGATAAATTCTTCCCAATTACTTTTTATAAACATTGATTATACACTTTAAGCTATATTTAGTCAATTTGGGGGACATAAAACACATTTGTCTATGATTTCATGATGTAAAAGAGAACCTATAAATTCTGAGAAAAACTCTCTACAACTATTTTTCTCATGAATTTCTACAAAAGCAAATCTCAATCCTAATAAATTAATTTGACAATACATCCAGTTTGTGTGATAAATGAGGCAAATTGGCTAAAAATGCAATTCGGGGCAAAAAAACTTTCTCCCCATTAGCCAGGAGTCCGAATTCTACTTTATAAAGAATATTGTTATTTTATGAGCCATGTAATAAAATTCCTGTGTACTATCTAGACCAGCTAGAGGAGGAGGATGCAACTGCTTGTAAAGTAAGAATCTATTACAGGAGAAGGAAACTGCTGCTTAAAAATGGTTAATCACTGCTACAGGAACAGAAGGAGACAGCTGCTTGAAAAGGGTTAATCTGCTAGAGGAGGAGGATACAGCTTTTTGTAAAGGGAAGACCGGAGTCTCTCAATACATACACACAGTGCTAAGCAACAGTCATACACTGAGGAGAAAGATGTGACAGGATTTACCTCGGCTGCTGCTTCTTCTGGCCTCCTCCTCCTTTTCCATAATACACAGGAATCCATCTTATATTGGTACTAATATAACACCCAGCAGGTTGTTATATAGCAGCAGAGATCTCCCCTGTACAGATGCTGCACACTTACAATGCTCCCCTCACAGTGGACTATCCATTCTTAGAAGCTGAGGGGTATATTGAGACGCTGCAGTCAAATCACAGTTAATTACCGTTATGTAATGGCCGGAAGGAGGTGAAGGGAAAGTGAGCCCTAATCTACCCACCGCCCTGTCCCTGCCTACTTGCAACGACCCGCCCTAGGCGACGGGGTACAACTGGGCGGCGGTCCCTACGCTGTCTAAGTGCACGGGAGAACAAACAGGGAACACGCAAGGGAAGGGGCAGTAGCCCACGGAACGCCGCGAGGAAACGGAGCGGTGAATGAGTAGTCCGGACCAGGATGAAGTGGAGTATACCCAAGTGAGCACGGAGGAGGAAGCAAGCCAGAGGCAAAGCAAAGCAGGTTAAGCGGAACTGCAGCAAGGCAGAAGCACGGCAGAAGCAGGCTGGAGCAAGCAGCAGTGGGGCCAGGAATCCAGAAGAATTACAAGCACTGAGGAGGAGAACAAGGCAGGTAATAAAGGACAGGGGGCGGAGCTAAATCCGACTGACCAGGCCGCGATAGGCTCTCCCACTCCTGAGCCTGCCACCCTGGTTGGTGGGAGATGGTGTCAGTCGAACAGGTCTGGCCTCAGGTGTGGATTGATTAATCCCAGGAGTATACCTAGACGTAGTACCTGGCAGATCCCTAACACGTGATTGCCGCAAAACACCAAGTTTTTTTGCAAAACCGTTGCACTTTGCCAGGATTTCGCAGTAATTGCTTTAATAAACCACTATTTGACCGCACCACCTAAATTAACCCAAAGCCTCTCAGAGCAGTCAAGGACTGCATTTGGAGAGTTGACTTCAGCTGTAGTAGACTCAGCTCTTAATGGGCCAGAGCTTTTATCACTAAACTAGAGAGGACATTTTTTAATTTGAGAAATGTTTTCTACTATGGCCTAATTTCTTTATGACATTTACCAAGAAGTGATAAGTTCTTTTAAGGGGTTTAAAGGGGTAATCCAAGATTTCTGTTGGTGGGATTACCATGTAACAGACTACAGTTCCCATAATTTATATGCCAGTCTAAAAGCAAAAAAGGTTGGAATCACCTCTTAATTAATGTGCCGCATCTTTGGCTGTCCGTGCGGTACACTACAGAGGAAAATCTAAGCCATCTACAAGCCGGTGTAGATTTCCGATATAATTGACGCCATTTTTAAAAAAAAAAGTAACGTGAGCGGCGTAAAATTGGAAAAGTCTAAAATTTTTGCATAAAACAACATTTTTATATCTTTCTTGTACTGATTGTTAAATTCTTATAATAAGAATGTATATACCTTTAGCTATACGATACCTATCATTACATAGTTTATGATTAAATGACTCTTCACTTTACACTTGTCTGAGGTGACTCCAGGACATACAGTATTCACAGGTCTAGTAGATAAAAGTTCCTCCAATACTCATCATTTAAAACAAAAAGTTACATACAGATGCGCCCACCCTTACCTTTTCTTGAATTGCATTACGTTATACAATTTGTCATAATATTAATTTAATCCATACTCGGGCCACCCAGTAAAAAAATGTATGTGTTAAAGGTACACTTTTTAACATGGCAGTCTATTGGCGATGGATGGCCTCTGATGCCTCTGATGGATGCCATCCGTCGCTCACACACTTCCATGTTAAAAAAAAGTTTACGTTTAACGAATATATTTTTTCACAGGATGTCTGTGACATAAACATTTTATTAACATGAAAGTCAATGGGTGATGGATGGCTGACGGATGGAATCCATTGTAGGCATCCATCGAAGGTATACATTTTTTTCGCATGTTTATTTAACATCGTGGGCCTTACATCTCGGGTATGTCGAATTAAAGGGAGCCCACATCTGTACTGCAATTTGACCATTTATTATGTTTTTCCTATTTTGTTTTATGTGCGCAATGCATAGTCTCATAAATAATCTGTCTTGTTTTAACGGGCCGTAAAGCTTTAGTTTGAAGTGGTTATCCAGCTTGGACAATCTCTACTTGTTAGAAGGGTTTCTTGACAATTGGCTGCTCAAAAAGTGTCCGCCTTCCAGGACCCTCAGAAATCCACTATTATCTGTGGGGAAACTTTGCAGTAAATGTACAATTTCCCTGCAGTGCCACCACAGAGGAAATCAAGCATTACACAGTGCCCATTCAAATCAATGGGTTGTCTGCGTAATCCCAGACATATCCTCCAGGGCTAGAGACGCTTTTTTGTAACTGCTCTCCAATCTCCCCAATCTCGCCAAAAGATGAGGATCCTGAACAGAGTACCCCCCATCTAAAAGGTTAAATGAAAATGGGCTTTCTAAAGTAGACAACACCTTCAACCAAGAGTGTTCTATATCTAAGTTCCACGACATAACCTTCCTATGCAAATTTCTTTTTGATTTTCAGTAAAAGATTCTGATAGTAACCACAAGATGAGTAAAAATTTATGATAAAAAAATCTTTAAATGTTATGATTTTGATTTTGAGGTTTGGGTTTCCTGCAAATCTGGCAAGCTTAATGGACTAACATTGAGGTTGACGTTATAAACGCTTTATTATGAGAGTGACAAATGAGTTTCACATCATTTCCCACAAAGCTCTGTATAGTTTATTTTACAGCATAGAATCATTTTGAAAATGATTCCAAATTAAGACAATAACTGGAAAATACTTCATAGTGTTTAGTGATTTTCTATGTGTGATGACATATTTATTTGCGTTGCATTTCCTGAACTATGAAAGCATCGGGTAATCTAGAATATATGCACAAAATGAAAAACATGCCGTCAGGATAATGAACAGCATATAACTAGTAGAATAAATCCTGTTATCTTTATATTCTCTATTGTACAGATGTACAGCATACATCAATACATTAATACTGGATGACTTTTTTCCTTTACTTTTACAAATATACATACCGGTAGCTTATTTTCAGGGGGGTTGTCATTTTTTATTTCCAACCCTTTTATTGTGGTGATTGGCAGAGGGGTTCCCAGAGGTTGGCCCTCTATCAATCAAACATTGATGACCCATTCTAAGGACTCCCGTTACATGAGCCAAAGTTCTTTTAGATACACAGGCCAATACTACTGTATACTGTAATTTTTTACTTATTTACCTTCTCTCTCTATACATTTCTTCTTCTGCCCTTTTCTTCCGCAAATGTTCCCACAATATACCTCTACTTACAGAATGCTGAAGAGCTTTATGAAAATATATTTATATGGAAATATATTTTTATTATTGTAATCTGGTCATTTATTGGTGAGCAGTTTCTTGTCTATTCTTTGTTTATTTTTTCTAAACAAAAAACTTTAGCAAAGATTATTCCAGATGAAAATACTGTAAATCTATTTAAGCCATTCTGATATGCTTTGGATCAGTATCATGTTGCACCAATAGTTATCTTTGCATTTTATAGCAGAAAGTTGTCATAATGTTCTGATGACAATTTGAATTCCATTTATACCTCAATAATTGTAAATTGGCTAGAACCTAAGGTAGATGAGAAATCCCACAAAATCCCTGTCCATTGCCATGCTTCACAGTCAATATGATGTTCAGGCAGGTATGTCCGAAAACATTGTTCTATTAGTACTGTGAAACCTTATGGTGGTCCAACATTTTTTTTTTTTTTTAAATATTGCAAACATAAATATTAATACCTATTAAATTTAAAGTCTGAAAGAAACAGAATTTACATCCCAAATTGTCTCTTCAAATAATCTCCTCTGCTGTAAACTTTAGCATTCTTTCAAAGAGAGTGATTTCTATACTGTAAGCAGTGAGAGATACCGGGTTAGGAAAGTGATTATTTGTATCGAATGGTTTATAAAGCCATGTAAAAGATATACTTCGCATTTAGCAGAGTGGAATTGGTTAAAGGGCTTTTCCCATCAGAGACATTTATGACATATCCACAAGATATGTCATGAATGCCAGAGAGATGCGGGCTACGCTGTTTCCGTAAGTCCATTTGTAGTGAATGACAGTTACGGAAGCAGCGTAGCATACGAGCTACGCTGTTTCCGTAACTACCATTCACTTCTATGGGAATTACAGAAACAGCGTAGCTCAGCGAGCTAAGCTTTTTCCGTAATTCATGGTTGAGAAACACACGCTTCAGCCACAACATCCCGTGGATATGTCATAAATGTCTCTGATGGGAAAACCCCTTTAAGCATATGGTACCTGATGAAAGGACACTGATACTAAATTCCAGTGAACACAGCACTAAACACTTTCAAAGGAGTAAAATTAAGTCTTTTTTTACAGTGTCTTTACTTTGATGTTTAAGGCTGTGTTCACATCAGCATTGTCTTTCAGTTAAGAGGTTCTGTCTGAGGTTTCCATCGGGGGAACCCCTCAACGGAAAGGCATATGGAAACCTTAGCTTCCGTTTGCATCACCATTGATCTCAATGGTAACGGAAACTTTGCTAATGGTTTCCGTTTGTCATCGTTGTGACAGGGTTCCGTTGCGCTATTGATTCAGTCAAAAACAACGGAACTCTGTCACAACGATGACAAACGGAAACCATTAGCAAAGTTTCCGTCACCATGCTGTGCAGGAAAGAATGATGAAGGAGGAGAGATCCTGAAATCTTATACCTATTATTTATTTGAAACCCTGGCTGGATGCTTTGCAACTATAAGGGTATGTTCACACGGCGGGGGTCCGTAACGGCTGAAATTACGGGGATGTTTCAGCCTGAAAACATCCCCGTAAATTCAGCCGTACCGGCATGTGCAGGCGCTTGAACGCCGCGTCAATTACGGCCGTAATTAGCGCTGCTATTCATTGGAGTCAATGAATAGCGGCTCCAATTACGGCCAAAGAAGTGACAGGTCACTTCTTTGACGCGGGCGTCTATTTACGCGCCGTCATTTGACAGCGGCGCGTAAATATACGCCTCGTGTGAACAGACAAACGTCTGCCCATTGCTTTCAATGGGCAGATGTTTGTCAGCGCTATTGAGGCGCTATTTTCGGGCGTAATTCGGGGCAAAAACGCCCGATTTACGTCCGTAAATAGGCCGTGTGAACATACCCTAAGGGGGGATTCACACGAGCGTGTATTCGGTCCGTGCGGGCCGCGTGGTTTTCACGGGGCACGCATGGACCAATACAAGTCTATGGGGCAGTACAGACAGTCCGTGCTTTTTGCGCAGCGTTTGTCTGCTGCGCAAAATGCGCGACAGGTTCAATAACTCTGCGTATTTCGCGCATCACGCACCCATTGAAGTCAATGGGTGCGTGAAAATCACGCGCACCACACGGAAGCACTTCCGTGGGACGAGCGTGATTCGCGCAACAGCAGTGAAAAGGATGAATGAAAACCGAAAAGCACCACGTGCTTTTCTGTTTCCGAACATCCAAACGGAGTGTCTTTGCGATGAGCGAAGCCGGACAAGCGTACCGAACTTCACCGGGTTCGGCCAAACTCGTTTTGGCCGATCCCGGCAAAAAAATTATCGGTACGCGACGTCAGGAGATAGTCACTGTCCATGGTGCTGAAAGAGTTAAACTGTTTCAGCACCATGGACAGTGACTTGCGATCCCAAAATACATTAACCTGTAAAAAAAAAACGAAGTTCTAACTTACCGATTACTCCTGTCTCCTTCCTGCAGTCCGACCTCCCGGGATGACACTTCAGTTCAAGTGACAGCTCCAGCCAATCACAGGCCAAGCACAGGCTGCAGCCAATCACAGGCTGCAGCGGTCACTTGGACTGCTGCGTCATCCAGGGAGGTGGGGCCCGATGTCAAGAGAGGCGCGTCACCAAGGACGCGTCACCAAGGACGCGTCACCAAGGCAACGGCCGGGAAGTTCTCGGTAAGTAGGAACTTTATCTTTTTTTTTTACAGGTTTTTCGCTGTTGTGTTCGGCATTCACTGTCGAGGGTGCTGAAAGATTTAGCTCTTTCAGCACCTTGGACAGTGACGGGCGTTGACAAGCCTCATCTCTATGATGCCGACTGCGCGAAAATCACGCAGCCGCGCATCAGACACGCATGACACACGCAGCTGTCAAATGGTTTTTGCGCTCGCAAAACGCTGCGTTGTTTGCGCGCGCAAAAACGCAACGTTCGTGTGAATCTCCCCTTAGGGTATGTTCACACGACAGCGTCCGTAACAGCTGAAATTACGGGGATGTTTTCAGGTGAAAACATCCCCGTAATTTCAGCCGTAACGGCATGTGCAGGCGCTTGAACACAGCGTCCATTACGGACGTAATTGGCGCTGCTTTTCATTGGAGTCAATGAATAACGGCTCCAATTACGCCCCAAGAAGTGACAGGTCCCTTCTTTGACGCGGGCGTCTATTTACGCGCCATCATTTGACAGCGGCGCGTAAATATATGCCTCGTGTGAACAGACAAACGTCAGCCCATTGCTTTCAATGGGCAGATGTTTGTCAACGCATTCAAGCCGTAATTTCGGACGTAATTCGGGGGTTAATACGCCCGATTTACGTCCGTAATTAGTGTGTTTGAACATACCCTTAGTCACTTTGTCAAGTCACTTCTCTCATTACCCCATCATCTTGACACACTATTTTTTAACTTATTACTGTCACGGCCGTGGTCACGGACCGCCGCCGTTCCTTACATGGCGACACCCACGACTACAGTTCGTTGTCTTCCTGCTGGCTTCTCCCTCCTAGGAGACGCCAGCAATCGCGACCGGCTGGTCCTGCTCTCACTGGTAAGGTGTGCGCGCGGGCTCAGTCTTAAAGGGCCAGCGTGCGCACATGTTTAAAGGTCCCTAATCAATCCCTGCCCATCCTGGACTATAAGAAGGGCTCCTCCTTCCACTCCTTGCCTGAGGGTTGTTGTAGTTTTCCCATGTCTGTATTGCAAATGGTCCTTTAGTGTATTCCTTCTGCCAGTGTTCCCTTGTCCGGCCTCCTATATCCTGTATCCCGTGCTGTGCCTTGTTCTGAGCCTGTATAGTACCTGAGCCGTGCCTTGTCCCGCCTGTGGAATACACCACGTCTGCTGACGCATGTTATCCCGGATACCATCCGATACGTCTGGCGCAAACTACCACCTCCAGCCCCATCCGTGCCAGAGACCTTGTCGCCATACGGACTATCCCAGGTACCCATGTGTAACATTTCTACCAAAGACTTTGTGTGTAGACTGTGAGTTGTCAGCTGCCTCTCTGCTATGGCGGAGCAGCCTTGTGGGTCCACATACCCCTGGATCGTGACAATTACCTGTTATTTATACTGAAACAAAATATTGTACAATGCAAGTCACTTTCTCCACTGGAACTCTACTGGTGATATATCTCCTAAATGAAGCCACTGGAGGATAAAGGTCAGTGGAGGTGAGGGGAAAGATAAGAATCTGGGTTAAACTCTGTTTTTGTCATTCACCTTCTGTCTTGGGTGCTCACACAAGCCTTCACCATCATTCAGATTGCCTTTTTACAGCTCCATATGGGAACACTCAATTTAGCTCCAAAAATAGGACCGTATCCTGTTAACGTAATGCAGTAAAACCTTTTCCAATGCTTTTGGGGAAAGCTTTCCTGCATTCTGCTGCACATATCCACTCCAGTTTTTGTAGCTAAATAGAGTGCTCCCATACAAAGTTGTAACACAGCCATCTTATTAAGATCAGAGGCCTAATAAACTATCATAATGTTTTTAGAAGGGAACAATTGTAGAAGGAAACAATGGAGAGGCATTAAAGACGAATGACACAGACAATTTTCGTTTTTTAATTTTTGTTTTTTTCCTCCCCGATATTCCAAAAGCCAACATTTTTTTATTTTTTTTTCGTTTTTTGGACATAGCTGTATTAAGGCCTTGTTTTTTGCAGGACAAGTTGTAGTTTTTTTAATGGCACTATTTAATGTTCCATGTAATGTACAGGGAATCTGAAATAAAATATTATTTGTGGGGTTGAAAAGGAAAAAAACAGCAATTGTGCCATTTTTTTGGAGGTTTAGTTTATACGGCGGTCATCATTTGGCAAAAACTAGGTTGATACGATTACGACGATACAAAATTGATATTTTTCTTAATGTTTTACCACCGTAAAAAAAAAATATTTCTTTAAAATAAATATTGTTTTTTTGGCACTATATTCTGAGAGCCATAACTTTTTTATTTTTCTGTCAATTAAGCGGAGTGACGGCTTATATTTTTTTGGGGTACATGTGACTTTTTGATCACTTTTTATTGCATTTTTTTGGGGAGCTTAGGTGACCAAAAAAACAGTAATTTGGGCGTTTTCATTTTTTTTTTATTTACTGCATTCAGCAAGCGCATTCATTTTTTTTATATTGTAATAGTTTGGACATTTACGGATGCGGCGACAGCAGTTCTGTTAACTTTTTTTAGAGGTCCCCCTAGGTGACTTGAACCAGCAGTTGGATCGCTTGCACTTTATACTGCATTACTCACTGCAGTATATAGTGATTTTGACAGGGTTTTATTAAACCCTGCCAGAGGCAGGCTTTAGGCCTCATTTACACGAGCGTATTATACGCGCGTGCGACGCGCGTGCTTTTCACGCGTGTCGTACGCACCTATAATAGTCTATGGGGCTGTTTAGACGATGCGTGAATTTTGCGCTGCGTGAGTGCGTTGCGTAAAACTCACGACATGTTCTATATTCTTGCGTTTTTCACGCAACACGCACCAATTGACTTCAATGGGTGCGTGAAAACAACGCATGCCACACTGACGGTCCTGCGTTGCATGCGCGAAAATCACGCAAGAGCTGTCAAAAGGATGAATGTAAACAGAAAAGCACCACGTGCTTTTCTGGTTACAAACATCCAAACGGAGTGTCAAATTAGAGATGAGCGCACCGAACTTCACCGGGTTCGGCCGAACTCGTTTTAACCGAACCCGGCAAAAAATGTTCGGGTACGCGACGTCAGGAGACAGTCACTGCCCACGGTGCTGAAAGACTTAAACTGTTTCAGCACCATGGACAGTGACTTTCGATCACAATATACATATACGTGTAAAAAAAAACAGAAGTTCTGACTTACCGATAAGTCCCGGCTCCTTCCTCCAGTCCGACCTCCCAGGATGACAATTCAGGCCAAGTGACAGCTGCAGCCAATCACAGGCCAAGCACAGGCTGCAGCCAATCACAGGCTGCAGCGGTCTCATGGCCTGCCGCGTCATCCTGGGAGGTGGGGCCGGATGACAAGAGAGGGACGCGTCACCAAGGCAACGGCCGGGAGACCGGACTGGAGGAAGCAGGCAGTTCATGGTAAGTGTGAACGTCTTTTTTTATTCACAGGTTGGTGTATATTGTGATCGGCATTCACTGTCGAGGGTGCTGAAAGAGTTACTGCCGATCAGTTAGCTCTTTCAGCACCTTGGACAGTGACGGGCGTCGACTAGCCTCATCTCTATGATGGCGGCTGCGCGAAAATCACGCAGCCGCGCATCATACACGGATGACACACGGAGCTGTCAATTGCCTTTTGCGCACGCAAAACGCAGCGTTTTTTTGCGCGCGCAAAACGCACACGCTCGTGTAAATGAGGCCTAAAGGTGCACAAAAAATGGCAGACCTCAGGGCCTTCATTAGGCACCCAGGCTGACATGATGACCATTGGCAAAGGGGGGGGGCAATGTCATGTCAGAAGGGACCGCCCCCTAATTCCGATGCCTTAGATGGCGTGGTTGCAATTTACAGCGGCATCTAAGGGGTTAAACGGGTGGAATTAAATTAATCTTTGATTCCACCAATTGTAGTTAGGTGTCGGGTATATTACACAGCCGACACCAGCTGAGTCTGGATATCCATACTTCGCGTTAACTGCTGCCACATACATGTACGTGGTATGTCAGACTGTCTATATGAAACAAGAGATTACTTTTTAACCACTTACAACAATGTGAAATATTAAAAATCTGCAATGTTGGAAAGCTGTGCTAAGTCTTGATTCTAAAATGACTACATGATTTGCATATTCATTCTGAAACTAAAGGATATATGTGTTATAAAGTTTCAGTGGTACTTTATTCTACAGGTAACTTTGGGTTGAATTCAGTAAACATTTTATAATGCTACATTGCTAAATTGGGATGTATTAGCAAATCTAAAGAACATTTTCTTTTATTATCTTATAATCACCAGTAAATATAAGTGATTGTGATGTGCTATTATATTATTAAAAATTATAATAATAATTCAATCAAATAATAAGCCATTCCTTTGCTGTTTCTGTGAAAGCTTAGTGAGCACCAACATTGCTTCACCAGGGTCCAGGGTACTTAGTTATGTAGTTATATATTCTTTTTTATTTTTTTACATAAAAAACGTATTTTTCTTAATTCTTATATAACCGTTTCAAATTTTTTTCAGTACAAAATGTGATTATACAAAATTAGTAAAAAACAATAAAAAGAAAACCGACAATAAAACCAAACATAAGGTTACGCGGACCCTCAGAGCTACAACCATACAGTAAAACAGTACCTGCATATTACATTGAACAAAGGAAACACACACAAAAAAAAACAAACGGAAAAGACAAGACCCTTGATCTTGAACAGGAAATATTCCCCCCCTTGTATGGACTATTTTCCCACCTTCCCACTCCCCTCCCCCCAGTTATTCCTATATAGGTTTTGTCACCTGATCCATCCTAAGGACTCATGCACATGACGATATTACGAATCCATGTTGTACAGGCTAAATAGGACTAACATTTAGACCGCCAGACATGCTACGACTTTGTAATGTTATATAAAGGGGAATATTTCTTATCATATGCTTCATTCATGGGATACAAACAGGGATCACGTATTGCCACGTATATACGGAAGATTCATATCGAAACAAACATCTCCCCCCTCCCGCAGCTCTAGTCCTCACTATACTGTATGCAGGTTAGAGTAGTTCTAGTGTTCTTTTTTAGATTAAACCTAAAATATGGAACCACTTGAATTACTACTTGCAAGGATTGGATTATAGGAAGGACAATTGCCAAGAGGCCTCCACCATCTTGTGGCTTCCACATCCAGATGCTCCCCGGGAGCAAGAATTTGCAATCTGAAAAGTTTTAAGTGCCCAACAATATAAAAGTTTTAGGTCTGCATAGCTCACTAGTAGCAACTTTGTGGCTGGGCATTCATGTTTATTACCGAAGGTAGAGGGGGATGGGCAGCTTCCAGGCACTAAGGGCATGTTAAAATCTAACTGAGAAAGGGGCATCTTCCAATTCTTTTTTTGTCCAAATGCATTTACTAACCTTGATCCAGCCCTGCTACGTGTGACATGGAGAATTCAAACTGTCTACCTATTTGTCTATTCATTTTTTTAGGGACAAGAACGGCTGCAACATAGCGCAATAAAATACTTCAGTGCCGTTATTTTTGCTCAACGATTTAATAACTCATAAAAAAGTTAAATGATTACAGAATTTCTTTGGATTAGTTCATGTACTACTATTCACTCTTTTAGAGCATCATTATGTCAGCCACAATAAGCAAAGCAGAGACACTTCTATTACCGTTCGTCAGAATAAAATGCTGAAATATTTTACACATACGCTCATATACATAGCTGCTACTGTTTTAAAGAAGTTTTAGGGAAACTTTGCTGCTGAACTAATGCAGTTAGTCGTATTTGTGCATATTACTGCCACCTAAACTGCTAATAAGCAAGAAATACTGAGCAAAAAAAAAGTAAATATTAAAATGTAATGCTGCAAATTGTCAGTTAAAAAAATAAGGGCATTTCTAGGAACAGATATTTCCAGAGGCAAAGGTTTAAAACGTAAAATTGTCCCGTTATGATCAGTTGACAATTACGTAACATATTTCATCTTGGATTACCACAATCTTGAAAATTTATAATTGAGATATTGTTAGTTGACTTTATAGTTAATTTATAAGAATTGTGGATTTACAAAAAAAAACAAAAAAAACGGGAGCATTGAATACAGCACAGCAAGAAGTTATACAAAATGCACACATTTTCCTGGAGTGTATAAGAAAACTATGTAGTATGTGGTAAACTGTTAAAACGGAAAAAACAAAACCTTTCCTCAATTTCTGAGAACCCGCACTTTTTCCCTGTTACAGTGTACATTCTTCTAGACAAGATGTCTAACTGGAATCTCTGAAGAGATCTTTAAATGGTCCTTATATAAAACTTTACATCCATTTTTTAACATATGCTAGTTATTTATAGGACTTAACTTAAAACAAAAATGCTGAATTTGTAATCCAAACAAATCCAAAACTTTGATTTATGTATTGAATGAATTTAATAATATTACTTTAATATATATAAATATATATTATTAAATGCATTCAATAAATAACACATCTAACAATAGCACGTTCATATATATATATATATATATATATATATATATATATATATATATATATATATGTATGTGTGTGTGTGTGTGTGTATACGGTATATCATAGAAATAACAAATTCAGTTACCAACATTTCTGAACACCGAAAACATCTGGAACACATTTCTTTTATTTGGGTGATAATGACCCTTACTTTCTGCAATGTCAGATGCTTATATCACATCCAGCATTGAGCCATACCTTAATGGACGCCACAAAACATATTTAAAGCTTTACTATAGCTTTTCTCATTAAATGTTGCCTAAAATGACTCGGACCGTTTAGATCCTTGTATATTTAAAGGTTACATTTTGATGGATCGGTAGGCGTGTGTTGCTTTGAATGTCTTATAAATCCACTATAGATACACAAAAAAAACTAAATGTAACGACACATGTGCTGGAATACTGTATTTATACAACTGCACATATTACTGATAAAGTCACGACTGCCCTATGCATACATTTAACATCAAGTATATTGTTGTGTTTGGGTGTATGCAGTATAGGCACATTTCCCACCTGTTGATAGAATCTCTTTACTCCGATGCTGCTTACTGTACTAGCCCTGGTAATAAAATCTTTTTTTTTTTGGTAGATGGATGATGAACTGCAGAACCGAAGTAAGAATTGGAACAATTGATGTAGTCCAAACCACTAATATATATATAATATTTATGTTTATTTAAACTAATAAGTAGCGCTGGTGCAATCTCATCCTTGTATACATTTATATAATATTTACATGCTTTGTTTTGGAGTAGAATAATGATTTGATCGTCAGAATCTATTAAAAATACGTTATTTGCTAGTTAAATTTATGTGACTGTAAACGCCTACTGGACTGAATTGAACTGTTATACCTCAATCATGTAAGGAATAGTCATTAAAATTCTTTACAATATTCATACAAAATAAAATATATGACGTGTTCCAAAAAGTCTGCTTCTATATTATCCTGTCTTTATGGTCTGCTTTCTAAATAATCATGTCCAAATGATCTGCTTCTTTATAATCTTGTCTTTATGGTCTGTTTCTTTATAATCCTTCTTTAGGTTTTGCTTCTAAATAATCTTGTCTAAATTATATGCTTCTATATAATCTTGTCTACTTCTATATAATCCTGTCTATATGGCCTGCTTCTTTATAATCCTTCTTTATGGTCTGCTTCTAAATAATCCTGTCTATGTGGTTTGCTTCTTTAGGGCACGGCCAGACGTGGCGGAATTCCTCCGCAACTGTCCGCATCAATGCCGCACAGAATCTGCGTTGCAGATTCTGCTGCGGATCTGCACAAAATGTGCAGAAAATTGATGCGGACTAGCTGCTGCGGACTGCGGGAAAAGTGCTTCCCTTCTCCCTATCAGTGCAGGATAGAGAGAAGGGACAGCACTTTCCCTAGGGAAAGTAAAAGAATTTCATACTTACCGGCCGTTGTCTTGGTGACGCGTCCCTCTTTCGGCATCCAGCCCGACCTCCCTGGATGACGCACCAGTCCATGTGACCGCTGCAGCCTGTGCTTGGCCTGTGATTGGCTGCAGCCGTCACTTAGACTGAAACGTCATCCTGGGAGGCTGGACTGGAGACAGAAGCAGGGAGTTCTCGGTAAGTATGAACTTATATGTTTTTTACAGATACATGTATATTGAGATCGGTAGTCACTGTCCCGGGTGCAGAAACAGTTACTTCCGATCGCTTAACTCTTTCAGCACCCTGGACAGTGACTATTTACAGACGTCTCCTAGCAACGCTCCCGTCATTACGGGAGCCCCATTGACTTCCTCAGTCTGGCTGTAGACCTAGAAATACATAGGTCCAGCCAGAATGAAGAAATGTCATGGTAGTAAAAACAATACGCTCCGCAGCACACATAAGATCTGCGGACTTCATTGCGGAATTTTGACTCTCCATTGAAGTCAATGGAGAAATTCCGCCATGAGTCCGCCACTGGTCCGCAACAGACAGAGCATGCTGCGGACACCAAATTCCGCTCCGCAGCCTATGCTCCGCAGCGGAATTTTACGCCTCGTCTAAACGAACACTGCTAAATTAAAGTGTAAATCAATGGACAAACGGCACCGCTGCGGATTAACGCTGCGGAGTGTCCGCAGCGGAATTTAAGTGAAATTCCGCCACGTGTGAACCCGCCCTTATAATCCTTCTTTAAGGTCTGCCTCTATATAATCCTGTCTATATAGTCTGCTTCTTTATAATCCTTCTTTATGGTCTGCTTCTAAATAATCCTGTCTAAATTATCTGGGTCTATATAATCCTGTCTATATGGTCTGTCTCTTTATAATCTTTCTTTAGGGTCTGCTTCTAAATAATCCTGTCTAAATTATCTGCTTCTATATAATCCTGTCTATATAGTCTGCTTCTATATAATCCTGTCTAAGGGCATGACCACACATGGCGGAATTCCTCCGCAACTGTCCGCATCGATGCCGCACAGAATCTGCGTTGCAGATTCTGCAGCGGATCTGCACAAAATGTGCAGTACATTGATGCGGACTAGCTGCTGCAGACTGCGGGAAAAGTGCTTCCCTTCTCCCTATCAGTGCAGGATAGAGAGAAGGGACAGCACTTTCCCTAGTGAAAGTAAACGATTTTCATACTTACCGGCCGTTGTCTTGGTGACGCGTCCCTCTTTCGGCATCCAGCCCGACCTCCCTGGATGACGCGCCAGTCCATGTGACCGCTGCAGCCTGTGCTTGGCCTGTGATTGGCTGCAGCCGTCACTTACACTGAAACGTCATCCTGGGAGGCCGGACTGGAGACAGACGCAGGGAGTTCTCGGTAAGTATGAACTTATATGTTTTTTTACAGATACATGTATATTGGGATCGGTAGTCACTGTCCCGGGTGCAGAAACAGTTACTGCCGATCGCTTAACTCTTTCAGCACCCTGGACAGTGACTATTTACAGACGTCTCCTAGCAACGCTCCCGTCATTACGGGAGCCCCATTGACTTCCTCAGTCTGGCTGTAGACCTAGAAATACCTAGGTCCAGCCAGAATGAAGAAATGTCAAGTTAAAAAAGCAAGACGCATCCGCAGCACACATGACATGTGCATGACAGCTGCGGACTTCATTGCGGAACTTAGAATCTCCATTGAAGTCAATGGAGAAATTCCGCCATGAGTCCGCCACTGCTCCGCAACAGACAGAGCATGCTGCGGACACCAAATTCCGCTCCGCAGCCTATGCTCCGCAGCGGAATTGTACGCATCGTGTAAACGAACACTGCTAAATTAAAGTGAAAGTCAATGGAGAAACGGCTCCGCTGCGGATTAACGCTGCGGAGTGTCCGCAGCGGAATTTAAGTGGAATTCCGCCATGTGTGAACCCGCCCTTAAAGATCTGTTTATATATAATCCTGTCTATATGGTCTGCTTCTTTATAATTCTTCTTTATGGTCTGCTTCTAAATAATCCTGTCCAAATTATCTGCTTCTATATAATCCTGTCTTTATTGTCTGCTTCTATATAATCCTGTCTATATAGTCTGTTTCTATATAATCCTGTCTTTATGGTCTGCTTCTATATAATCCTTCTTTATGGTCTGTTTCTATATAATCCTGTCTTTATTGTCTGCTTCTATATAATCCTGTCTATATAGTCTGTTTCTATATAATCCTGTCTTTATGGTCTGCTTCTATATAATCCTTCTTTATGGTCTGTTTCTATATAATTCTGTCTTTATTGTCTGCTTCTATATAATCCTGTCTATATAGTCTGTTTCTATATAATCCTGTCTATATGTCCTGCTTCTTTATAATCCTTCTTTATGGTCTGCTTCTAAATAATCCTGTCTATGTGGTTTGCTTCTTTATAATCCTTCTTTAAGGTCTGCCTCTATATAATCCTGTCTATATAGTCTGCTTCTTTATAATCCTTCTTTATGGTCTGCTTCTAAATAATCCTGTCTAAATTATCTGCGTCTATATAATCCTGTCTATATGGTCTGTCTCTTTATAATCTTTCTTTAGGGTCTGCTTCTAAATAATCCTGTCTAAATTATCTGCTTCTATATAATCCTGTCTATATAGTCTGCTTCTATATAATCCTGTCTAAAAGATCTGTTTATATATAATCCTGTCTATATGGTCTGCTTCTTTATAATTCTTCTTTATGGTCTGCTTCTAAATAATCCTGTCCAAATTATCTGCTTCTATATAATCCTGTCTTTATTGTCTGCTTCTATATAATCCTGTCTATATAGTCTGTTTCTATATAATCCTGTCTTTATGGTCTGCTTCTATATAATCCTTCTTTATGGTCTGTTTCTATATAATCCTGTCTTTATTGTCTGCTTCTATATAATCCTGTCTATATAGTCTGTTTCTATATAATCCTGTCTTTATGGTCTGCTTCTATATAATCCTTCTTTATGGTCTGTTTCTATATAATTCTGTCTTTATTGTCTGCTTCTATATAATCCTGTCTATATAGTCTGTTTCTATATAATCCTGTCTATATGTCCTGCTTCTTTATAATCCTTCTTTATGGTCTGCTTCTAAATAATCCTGTCTATGTGGTTTGCTTCTTTATAATCCTTCTTTAAGGTCTGCCTCTATATAATCCTGTCTATATAGTCTGCTTCTTTATAATCCTTCTTTATGGTCTGCTTCTAAATAATCCTGTCTAAATTATCTGCGTCTATATAATCCTGTCTATATGGTCTGTCTCTTTATAATCTTTCTTTAGGGTCTGCTTCTAAATAATCCTGTCTAAATTATCTGCTTCTATATAATCCTGTCTATATAGTCTGCTTCTATATAATCCTGTCTAAAAGATCTGTTTATATATAATCCTGTCTATATGGTCTGCTTCTTTATAATTCTTCTTTATGGTCTGCTTCTAAATAATCCTGTCCAAATTATCTGCTTCTATATAATCCTGTCTTTATTGTCTGCTTCTATATAATCCTGTCTATATAGTCTGTTTCTATATAATCCTGTCTTTATGGTCTGCTTCTATATAATCCTTCTTTATGGTCTGTTTCTATATAATCCTGTCTTTATTGTCTGCTTCTATATAATCCTGTCTATATAGTCTGTTTCTATATAATCCTGTCTTTATGGTCTGCTTCTATATAATCCTTCTTTATGGTCTGTTTCTATATAATTCTGTCTTTATTGTCTGCTTCTATATAATCCTGTCTATATAGTCTTCTTCTATATAATCCTGTATATGTCGAAAAGGCAGTAGTTAAATATATAATTTGTCTGTAATGTCACTATTGTTGGAACTTACTATGGACTTCATACGTATTGTAAAAAATATAAAAGTTCTAACAAGTTATTTCTATTTTGTTTTATTATATGTTCTACAATACGAATTTTCGATTCACACAGAGCAATGCTTCATACAGACATGCATGTAAATGAATGTAATGTGAATGCTTAACTGTTTTTGTATGGGTTTTCTTCTTTTTCTCCCCGCATACATGCATTCTCCTGGCGGAATCATAGTGGTATAACCTGAAACAAGATAAGAAAAAGCAACAGGTGCATTTAAAGACACATGTAGACTGAGGCAGTGGGAGTGTAACGAAATATCTCACAGAGTAGTTTTGTGATTAAAATATAAGCCCTGACAGTGACACAACTACATGGTGAGCCATCAGAAAGTGATGCTCTCTGACAGGACATTTACTGTGTCACTGCATCCCACAAGAGGCTCCCAAAACACATACTTCAAAGAGATGGCTCTGACAACAATCAAAGCACGCCAATAAAAGTGCCCACAGCCTGGTATTACCTCTGATACATTTTTCTATATATTACTTTGTAAGAAAAAAACAACCACATAATATACACAAACTTAAATAGACAATGAGTGGTTAGCAATCACCTTTGGATGATAGATATGAGATAGATACATAGATGGATAGATTAGATTAGGATAGATAGATAGATAGATAGATAGATAGATAGATAGATAGATAGATAGATAGATAGATAGATAGATAGATAGATAGATAGATAGATAGATAGATAGATATGAGATAGATAGATAGATAGATAGATAGATAGATAGATAGATAGATAGATAGATAGATAGATAGATAGATAGATAGATAGATATGAGATAGATAGATAGATAGATAGATAGATAGATAGATAGATAGATAGATAGATAGATAGATAGATAGATAGATCGATCTAGGTTTCATTTTCAAGTGCATAACCAAAATATTATTATTACATTATAATAACATAATATATAAATGTAAAAATCACCTGCACCACTTTCTCTTGATGGGATTGGAAGGGCTAAGTTTTTGAGGTGTGAAATGACATAACTAATGGAAAGTGCATGCTATAGTAAAGTAATACATTAAACATGACAAGTAACTGATAAACATGTAAAAGTTGCACAGAGCATCTAACACAAGACAACTTTATGAAGAGACTGGAAGTTTGCTGCATGCCAGTCAGCACACGTGTAAAAAGCACAGAACTCACCCCTGTCAGTGACACTTGTCCCAATCCTATGAAATGATGAGATACATCCAGGGCTGATTGATTGTCTGTAATGCCAGGTCCAAGACTGCAGGCTGTACTCACCACCACTGGGTACCTTGTAACTTCAGTGCAGTGTATGGGCTATGTCATTGGCATGTTATGCCACAATGGTGCAGGATCACTGGTGACAGCGTCCCCTTTATGTTCTTACGACTTTCTCTCACTTCCTTACGATTCAGGTGGCGAGCATGAAAGTGAATGACAAGAACAGGCTCCACATGTGGAGAGAAGAAGGAGACGGTCTTTGCAGCAGGATTTTGAGCGCCATCTAGCGTCCATTCTTATATATCCCTGTCATAAGTACTGAAAGAGTTAGGTATTTGATTTTTTTTACTAACATTAGCATACAGCAGACACACATCCAAATGTAATGTAAAATGTTGTTGTTTTTTTTTAAATGTACTGGTGATTGAAACATACAATATCTCTCCCCCCCGTAACTAGGAAAGACTGGGCCCCATAGCAAACTCTTAACCGGGGCCCACAAGCAGCCCCCCCTTATAAATAGTGCCCCCTGCAGAATGTGCCATGCAGCCCCCCCTGTAGACAGTGCTATATAGCCCCGCTCTGGGGGGTGGCTAGGGAGCAGGTGGGGCATGTGCCCCGGGCGCAACTTAGAGGGGGTGCCAACGATCAGTGTCGGCGGCCTGCCTTCTAGGTGAGCTTCTGGCCTCAGGCGCAGGGTACAGCAGCTAAGAACTGCCGCCTGACTGTAACAGCAGCTGTAGTCTGTGCTGCTAACAAATCTCCCCCTCCAGCCACCCTCCCTACTCATTACACCTCTCCTCGGGCAGGCTGCTGCTATCAGTCGGGACTTGAGAGAGGGGAAGGGGAGACTTTCTGCGGCACTGTGTCGGGCCATCAAGCTGCAGAACTCCCTTCACAATTATCCTACATAAAAGGTAAGTGCATGTGTGTTTACAATGTGTACTTTATATGTGTATAATGTGTGCATGTAATGTACATATTTGTGTGTCTGTATATGATGATGTGTGTATATATAGTGTGTACATGTGTGTGTATATATAGTATATGTGATGTGTACATGTTTCTTTCAGTTACTTATATAGCGCCAACATATTACGCAGCGCTGTACAGAGGTCCTCTTTTATTTTTTGATGTCCCCATTGGGGCTCACAGTCTAAATTCCCTATTGGTATGTTTTTGGGGTGTGGGAGGAAACCCACACAAACACAGGGAGAACATAGAAACTCTATGCAGATGTTGTCCTTGGTTGGATTTGAACTCAGGACCCCAGTGCTGCTAAGGCATCAGTGCTAACTACTGAGCCACCGTGCTGCCCTGAGCCACCATGCCACATATGTGTATATATATAGTGTGTGATGTGTGTTCATGTGTATATATAGTGTATGTGATGTGTACATGTGTATATATAGTGTGTGATGTGTTCATGTGTGTGCATATATAGTGTGTGATGTGTTCATGTGTGTATATACAGTGTATGTGATGTGTACATGTGTATATAGTGTGTGATGTGTTCATGTGTGTGTATATATAGTGTATGTGATGTGTACATGTGTATATATAGTGTGTGATGTGTTCATGTGTGTATATATAGTGTGTGATGTGTTCGTATGTGTATATATAGTGTGTGATGTGTTCATGTGTATATATAGTGCGTGATGTGTTCATGTGTGTATATATAGTGTATGTGATGTGTTCATGTGTGTGTATATATAGTGTGTGATGTGTACGTGTTCATGTGTGCCTATGACTTTCAACGGAATTGCTGCAGAAATTTTCTGCAGCAATTCTGTTGTGTGTGTGGACAAACCCTAAATCCGCCGCATAAGGGCTTCTCCACACGTATTGGAATTGCTACAGAAAATTTCTGCAGCAACTAGCAGAAATTCTGCTGTGGAAAAACAGCACCATTTCTTGCGTTTTTTGCTGCATAAAATGGTGCGGATTTTGCTGCATTTTTCACAATGCTGGGGGATGGTGACAGCTCTGAAAAACGCAGCAAGTCAGTACACTTTCCATTAGGGTATTGACATGCTGCAGTACGAAAAATACGTACCGCAGGTCAATTTCTTGTCAGAAATTTTACGCAGCGTGTGGATGGGATTTGATAAGTATCACTCACTTTGCTGCTACTGTATTTTGCTGTGTATTTTCCGTCCGCAATTCCGGATGGAAAATACACAGCAATTCCGTTACGTGTGGAAAAGCCCTAATGCAGTAGCAACAGAGTGGATGAGATTTGAACAAATCTCACCCACACGATGAGCGGCAAATAGGCTCAGTAATTGACCTGCGGTCCGTTTTTTTTAATCCGCAGCATGTTAATTGTATTTGCATAAATGCTGCTTATTTGTTTTGGGTTTTCCCTATTAAATTCAATGGGGAGGTAAAACTCGCAACAAATAGCAGATGTTGTGTTTTTTTGAGGTGGAAATCCAGCGATTCCGCTGCAAAAAAACGGAACTCATGAAAAATTTTAATCTTATACTTATCTAGAATTCTGTTTCTTTTTCCGGGCCGGCCTCCTGGGACGACATTTCATCCCATGTGACCGCTGCAGACAATCGCAGGATGCAGTGGTCACATGGGATAAAACATCATCCCAGGGCTGCAGGATGTAGGTGGGAAGCGTCACCATGGTAAGTATCCATAGTAAGCCCCCACTGTATATAGCGCTATACAGCTCCCACTGTATATAGTGCCACACAGCCCCCCTCCCTTGTATATAGTGCCGCACAGCCCCCCTTAGTAGAAAGTGCCACACACAGACCCTTGTAGATGGAGCCACAGCCCTCCCTCTTGTAAATAGTTCCATACAGTTCCCCCATGTGTATAGTGCCACACAGCTCCCCCTTGTGTATAGTGCCACACAGCTCCCCCTTGTGTATAGTGCCACACGGCTGATACAACTTTCTCGGATGCGCCATTGCCTTGTGGCACTATACACAAGGGGGGGCTGTGTGGCACTATACACAAAGGAATCCTCCTTTGTGTATAGTGCCACACAGCCCCCCCTTGTGTATAGTGCCACAAGGCAATGGCGCATCCGAGAAAGTTGTATCAGCCGGGGAGATGTCACTTAAACATGGAAAGGTGGGTTTGGAGGCAGGACTATGTGACTCTTCAGGATAGAGGCATCGCCCCATGACCCTCTAATGAGTAATTAGCATATAGTGTGCGCCGTTTTAAAAGTGGACTTTAAGGATTTTGCTGCATCTGAAAAAAACATACAAGGGAATGTTTGGAAATATTGTCAGGTCATGTATTACCGCATGGTGGCGGTTCAAGGGGTTAAAACTACCTGACAGATTCCCATAAAATATACAATGAATTGATAACAATTCCATCTGCCCTGCTATTTTGTTATTAGAAATATATCCTATATAATTACAGATCCAGAACCAAGCTCTGACATATATACAGTACCACAACCAAGCTCAGTACATAAATACAGTACCACAACAAAGATTAGTACATAAATACAGCACTAGAACCAAGCTCTGATATATATACAGCACCAGAACCAAGCTCAGTACATATATACAGCACTAGACCTGTAACGTCGGGGTAGGGAGACGGACAGGTGAGCCCTAATCTACCCGCCACTCAGTCCCTGCCTACTTGCACAGTCCGTCCTAGGCGACGGCGTCCAACTGGGCGACGGTCCCTACGCTCACTATGTGCACGACAAACAAAACGAGACAAGGGAACACAGAAGCAAGGGAAGAGGGGCAGTTGCCCACGGAAACACCATGAGCAACAGAGTAGTGAACAAGCCGAGTCAAACCAGGAGAGTACGCGGTAGCAAACGCAGAACAGGAGAATAGTCAGTCAAGCCAGGGTCAATATGAAGCTGAGGTCAATGGTAATAGCAGGAACAGCAGTGCCAGGAAACACAAGAATCACAGGCAAAGGACAAGCAGCAAATGAAGGCATAAATAGACCAAGGGCGGGAGCTAGAACCGTCTGGCCAGGCTGTGATAGGTTCTCCCACTTCTCAGCCTACCAGCCTGAGTGGTAGCAGATCGAGTCACTCTATCAGACCTAGGAGCAGATGCAGACTGATTAACCACGGGCGTCGACACAGAAGCTGTGTCTGGCAAATCCTTTACAAGACCCAAGCTCAGTACATAAATACAGCACCAGAACCAACCTCAGTACATAAATACAGCACTAGAACCAAGCTCAGTACATAAATACATCCCCAGAACCAAGCTCAGTACATATATACAGCACCAGAACAGAACTCATTACATATATACAGCACCAAAAACAATCTCATACGTATATACAGCACCAGAACAAAGATCAGTACTTACATACAGCATCAGAACCAAGATCAATACATATATACAACACCAGAACAAATACAGCTCAATTTAGTGCAACCCCTGCCGTATAGGTTTGTACGGCGTAAAACTACAGCTCCAAGCATGGCCCGAACAATGGTTAGGATATGCTGGGAGATGCTGCTTCACAAAAAAAAATCATACCACCCATCATCTCGCTGCAGATCATACAGTGACTACATTACTGATTAGAGGCAGAATAAACATTTTCATTAAGTGACTCATTGGTGACGTCTCAGTTTCTAGTTCTGTTCTTCCCCCTCTGGTCCAGACATCTATGATGGATTTCTCCCGGCCATGACCCATTTCTGCAGTTTTCCGTTCAGATGTCTTCAGCTTCTCACTTTTAAAACATTTCTGCACCTATAAACGAAGTTAAAATTCTCAATACCTCTAAATATAATAAAGCACCATACACTGCACCTCTAACTATAATAGCACCATAAACTGTGTCCCTGATTATAATAGTACCATACACTAGCACGCGCGCACACACACACACACACACACACACACACACACCGTGTCCCCTGTAGATAGTGCCCCCATAGCCCCCTGTTGATAGTGATCCCCATAGAGCCTCTGTAGATAGTGACTTACATAGAAGCCCCCGTAGGTAGTGTCTGTCTATAGTGCCTCCAAAGTCTATATGGACTCCAAAGCTGCAAGGCAATAGTGCTAACCACTGAGCCACCGTGCTGCCCTACATATAGCTTCCCCTATAGACAGTGTTCTACGTGTAGCCCACCTCTGTAGATAGTCTCACATATATCTCCCCCTGTATATAGTGTCCCACATATAGCCCACCCCTGTAGACAGTGCGCTACATATAGCCACCCTGTAGCTAGTGCCCCACAGGTAACCCACATCTGTATATAGTGTCCCACATATAGCCCACCCTATAGAAAGTGCCCTAAAAAATAGCTCCCCTATAGATAGTGCTCTACATATAGCCCACCCCTGTATAGTGTCTCACATATAGCTCCCCCTGTATATAGTGCCCCACATATAGACTTCTCTGTAGATAGTGCCCACATCCCCACATATAGACCGCCCCCTGTAGATAGAGGCCCACATATAGACCCCCCTGTATATAGTGGCCCACATCCCCACATATAGACCCCCCTGTATATAGTGGCCCACATATAGACCACCCCTGTATATAGTGGCCCAAATATAGACCCCCATGTATATAGTGGCCCACATACCCACATATAGACCCCCCTGTATATAGTGGCCCACATCCCCACATCCCCACATACAGACCACCACTGTAGCTAGTGCCCCACATCCCCACATATAGACCCCCCCTGTATATAGTTGCCCACATATAGACGACCCCCCTGTAGATAGAGCCCCCACTATAGATAATGCCACTCACGGTTTTATGAGAAAAAAACAAAAAATGTTACATACTCACATGATCCCGTTCCTACGCTGTCCACTGGCAATGCAGACATGCTCTCTTCTGAGCAGGTCTGCTGGAGCTGAACGAGCGTCGTCCAATGACGCTGATTGGCGGGGCAGAATGATCCGTCAATCAGCGCCTTTCAAGCACGGAAGCGGCGCGATTAAGTCATTGCGCCGCTAGCCAATCAGCGTCATTTTAAGGCGCTGAATGGTCGGGTATGGAATGGCCATTCTGCACTAATGCAATAGAAAAATAGATCAATAAATCTCAAGTTAAATTTTTTTAAAAATAAATAAACATTTTCCCCCTCACTGAATGCTTCATCATAATAAAAAATAAAATATCTACACATAATTGTTACCGCCACGTACGTAACCACCCGCACGGTGAACATCGTAAAAAATAAAATTAAAAACAATTCTAGAATTGCTGTTTTCTGATCAACCCACCTTTCACAAAAACACAATAATTGGTACCAACAAATACTACAAGTGGTGCTGCAAAATATAAGCCCTTATACAGCTACTTCGGCGGAAAAATAAAATGTTATGGCTCTTAGAATATGGTCACTCAGGAACTAATATTTAAAAAATAAAATAAAATGCTTGTATTGTGTTCAAAATATTAAAAAAACTATGTAAATTTGGTATCAATACAATCGCAATGATCTGCAGAATAAAGTTATTATGTTATTTAAATCCATATGGTAAACAGTGCATATTTAAGGTGCAAAGGGGATGGAATTACATAATACACTAACAGATACTCAGCCCCCGAAGTGCCCCCTGCTCCTGCTCTGAGGTCCCGCTCTCCACCGCTCCGTTCCCGGAAGATCCTGCAGCGGTCACATGCCACTCATCGGTCTAGTGCTGCTGCAACCAATTGCTGGCTTCAGTGGTGATGCTGCCATGAACAGCAAGTGACCGCTGAGGCCAGCGATTGGGTGTAGTGGCACGTGAACAATGGACAGCTCGTGACAACTGCAGGATCTTCAGGGACCGGAGAGTTGAAGAACGGGACCTCAGCACTCGAGAGAGGGGCACTTCAGGAGGTGAGTATCAGTTTACTATGTAACTCAATCCCCTTCCATGCTGTCAATTTTGTAATAACCCAGATAACCCATTTAATGCATAAATTATGTGTACCGCCAAATGGTGCCATTAAAAAAATACAACTCTTCCCGCAAAAACAAGCTCTCACATGGTTATGGCTACCGAAAATAAGAAAATGATGGCCTTTGAAATGCAACATTGAAATAACTGAAAAAAAATCACTCGGTAATTAAGGCCCAAAATAGGCTGGTCATTAAAGAGTTAAAACAGTATTTGTATATTAAAAACAAAAGGTGACAAATACATGCATTTATGCAGTGTTTCTGTGACTGGCTATTGATGTTGGATTGGTGAACAACTTTGTCATCAGTTGTGTCTGGCTCAGTCGTAAAGTAACTGGCCAGACACAACGGATATATGTAAACTCAGCCTAAAAATAGTCACGCAACAAATTATTATATAAAATTTGAAAAGTTTACATTGATCTTACACTATTCTCATTACTAGTCCTTCTTAATGAATTAGAATATCATCAAAAAGTTTATTTATTTCAGTAATTCAATTCAAAAAGTGAAGCTCATATATTATATAGATTCATTACATACAGAGTGATCTATTTCCAGCAATTTTTTTCTTTTAATGTTGATGATTATAGCTAACAGTTAATGAAAACCCAAAATGTAGTCTCTCAGAAAATTTGAATATTGGGTAAAAGTTGAAGATTGTAGACTCATGGTGTGACACTTTAATCAGCTAATCAACACACGAAAAACCTGCAACGGTTTCCTAAGCCTTTAAATGTTCCAACAGTCGGGTTCAGTAGGCTACACGGGGAACATGGGGAAGACTGCTGACTTGACAGTTGTCCAGAAGATAGTCATTGACACCCTCCACAAGGAGGGTAAGCCACAAAAGGACATTGCAAAAGAAGCTGGCTGTTCACAGAGTACTGTATCCAAGCATATTAATGGAAAGTTGAGGGGAAGGAAAAAGTGTGATATAAAAAGGTGCACAAGCAACAGGGATAACCGCAGCCTTGAAAGGATTGTCAAGAAAAGGCCATTCAAGAATCTTGGGAGATTCACAAGGAGTGGACAGCGGCTGGAGTCAGTGCTTCAAGAGCCACCACACAGAGACGTATCCAGGACATGGGCTACAACTGTCGCATTCCTTGAGACAACGTCAGAAGCGGCTTACCTGGGCTAAGGAGAAAAAAGACTGATATCTTGCTCAGTGGGCCAAAGTCCTGTTTTCAGATGAAAGTAAATTTTGCATTTCATTTGGAAATCAAGGCCCCAGAGTCTGAAGGAAGAGTGGAGAGGCATCAATCCAAGTTACTTGCGGTCCAGTGTGAAGCTTTCAGAGTCAGTGATGGTTTGGGGAGCCATGTCATCTGCTGGTGTTGGTCCACTGTGTTATATCAAGTCCAGAGTCAACATAGACGTCTCCCAGGGAATTTTCGAGCACTTCATGCTTCCCTCTGCTGACAAGCTTTATGGAGATGCTGATTTCATTTTCCAGCAGGACTTGGCACCTGCCCGCACTGCCAAAAGTACCAATACCTGGTTTAATAACCACAGTATCACTGTGTTTGATTGGCCAGCAAACTCGCCTGACCTAAACCCCATGGAGAATTTATGGGGTATTGTCAAGAGGAAGACACCAGACCCAACAATGCAGACAAGCTGATTATCAAAGCATACTGGGCTTCCATAACACCTCAGCAGTGCCACGGACTGATCGCCTCCATGCCACACTGCATTGATGCAGTAATTTTTGCAAAAGGAGCCCCGACCAAGTATTGAGTACATACTGTATACTGCACATACTTTTCAGTAGGCCTACATTTTTTTTTCAAAAATCATTTTTGAAATTGGGCTTATATAACATTGTAATTTTCTGAGACACAGAATTTGGGGTTTTCATTAACTGTTCGCCATAATCATCAACATTAACCCTTTCCCTCCGCAGCCATTTTCCGAATTTTCAGTTTTGTTTTTTCCTCCCCACCCTCCAAAAGCCATAACTCTTTTATTTTTCAATCAATATTGCCGTATAGGGGTTGTTTTTTGCGGGATGAGTTGTAGATTTTCACAGCACCATTTTTTGTACCATATAATGTAGTGGGAAACTAGAACAAAAATATATGTGGGGTGGTATAGGAAAAAAACAGCGATTCCTCAACCTTTTGGGTGCTTTTGTTTTTACGGCATTCACAGTACGGTAAAAACGGCATGTTAACTTTATTCTGCGGGTCAATAGGATTACCGTGATACCAAATTTATATAGTTTTCTTTATCTTTTACTACTTTAATAAGTAAAAAACTGATTGTTAAAAATTCAATTTGAGTTTTGTCGCCACATTCTGAGAGCCATAACGTTTTTATTTTTCTGTCGATTTAGCCATGGGAGGGCTTATGCTTTGCGGGGCGAGCTGCAGTTTATATTGGCACAATTTTGGGGTACGTGAGACTTTTTGATCACTTTTTATTTTATTTTTTGTGAGAGAAGAAGGGGACCAAAAAACAGCAATTCTGATGTTTTAAATTTTTTATTTTTTACGGCGTTCACCGTGTGGACTAAATAAGGATATATTGTAATAGTTCAGACTTTTACGGACGCGTCGATACCAGTTATGTTAGCTTTTTTTTTTTTTTATATTGTGCTTGAGGGAAAATGGGAAAAGGGGGGTTTTTGAGCTTTTAATTTTAATTTTTTATTTGTTAAAAAAACTTTATTTGACTGTTTTTACTTTTTTTTACTTGTCCCCCTAGGGGACTTTAACCAGCGATCGTTAGATCGCTTGCACGATATACTGCAATACTAATGTATTGCAGTATATCGCGATTCTGACAGTCTCCTATGCCGGAGGCAGGGCTTCATAGGAGTACAAAGATGGCGGACCTGGGGGATTTCGTTAGGCCAACCAACAGCTCCCCCCGATCTCGCCGCGGGGGGGGCCGTTGGGACGTTACAGGGGGTCAGCCCCCTGTTTTTAGTCATTTAAATGCCGCGATCGCAATTGAACGCGCCATTTAACGGGTTAAACAAGCGGGATCACGCTCGAACGGGATCCCGCTCGTTACCCAGAAGTGTCGGCTGTAACACACAGCCGACACACTCGATCTATGGAGCAGTCTCAACCCGTGAGCCTGCTCCATATTCCCACACCCAGCATGCGCCGTATATATACGGTGGATGTCGGGAAGGGGTTAAAAGAAAAAAATGCTGGAAATAGATCACTCTGTGTGTAATGAATCTATATACATGAGTTTCACTTTTTGAATTGAATTACTGAAATAAATTAACTTTTTGATGATATTCTAATTCATTGAGAAGTACTAGTATATGCAGAAAGAAATATGTTTCATATAGTTAGGGGAGAAGGGTTTGTAATTCCACCCACTAATTATAATTCAGTTCACACACTTATTTCTACCCTGAAACATTGTGTCACTTGTCATGTCCTCTCATATAGCAAGAAATATATTTCACAATTAGCATTGTTGTCCTGGCTTTCCGTGTAACATTAACAGCAACTCTCAAGCTGTAATTTCATATTGATGATCCTCAACCAAACGTCTGTAAGGAGATTAATTCATAATTAGGTAATGCTGGGTGTCAGGGCCGGCTCCAGGTTTATGTGGGCCCTTGGGCGACACAGACTTAGTGGGCCCCTTTGCAGGGGAACTCATGGAGGCAGAAAACGTTACTTTGTGCCCCCTATAGAAGTTAGGCCATGTTTATGCCCCCATATAGAAGTTAGGCCCCCAGTTTGTACCCCCATAAATTTAGTGCCCTCTGTAGATAGTGCCACATAGCCCTCTCCCAGCTAGTGCCACACAGCCCCCCTCCCAGGTAGTGCCACGCAGCACCCCTCCCAGGTGGTGCCACATAGCCCCCCTCCCAGGTAGTGCCACACAGCTCCCCAACCCAGGTAGTGCCACACAGCCCCCCTGCCAGGTAGTGCCACACAGCCCTCTTTGTAGATAGTACCATACAGCCCCCTGTAGATTGCGCCATACAGCTCCCCTGTAAATAGCGCCATACAGCCCCCTGTAGATGGCGCCATACAGCCCCCCTGTAGATAGTGCCATACAGCCCCCCTATAGATAGTGCCATACAGCCCTCCTGTAGATAGCGCCATACAGCCCCCTGTAGATAGCGCCATACAGTCCCCCTTTAGATAGCGCCATATGGCCTCCCCTGTAGATAGCGCCATACAGCCCCCCTGTAGATAGCGCCATACAGTACCCTTGTAAATAGCGTCATACAGCCCCTTGTAGATAGGACCATACAGCCCCCTCCTGTTGATAGCCCAATATAGCGCCCGGTCCTGTAGATAACGGCATGTAGCGACCCCCTTCTGTAGATAGCGCTATATAGCAACCCCCCTTACTGTAGATAGCGCGATATAACGACTCCCCTCCTGTAGATAGCGCCATATAGCGACCCCCAAAAAAAAACAAAAAAAAACGTCATAATCACCTAGGCCCTGTTCCCGCAAAGAACGGTGCGAATCAACGGCAACGGGATCCTTGCGTAGGCCGGCGTGATCCAGTGACATCATCACGCCGGCCTACGCAGGGACAGGATCGGCTGCAGGCTGAACGTGGCCTGTAGCCTAGTAAATAAAGCCTAGGGAGATACCTCCCTGCTCTGCCATAGTGTTCAATAGTATCTGCGTCCTTAGGACGCAGATACTATTGAATATGGCGTCGCTACTGCTGTAGCAGCCATAACAGCTGCTAGCTGCACCACGGGGCATGGGGGGTGGCCCGTGACGGTGAGCGGCATGGGCCCCCTCATACCACTCATGCCCATAGCGGCTGCCATGGCTGCTACAGCAGCAGTTACGCCTCCTCCTAGACAGGGGCTCCCTCTAGAAGCAGAATACCAAACAGGAGCGTCGGCAATGCTCTGGTTGGGGAATCCACTCCTGGAGGAGCCATGATGGCAGTGTCAGCACCTGGTGGCCGAGTGGGCCCCCGCAACTTGCCCGGTTCACCGAGTGCTGATGCCGGCCCTGCTGAGTGTCATAGGTTTAAGAAAGCCAATGAAAAAGCCAGTATTAAATATGAAAAAACTGGAACTTTATAAGGAGATGCTCTATGATGCTCAGCATGATCTGCATGTGCCATTTTTTTTTCCTCCATTCCTTCAGTGGCAAATTCCAATAAAACATATGTAAAAAACACCAGAAAAATAAGGGTAACTAAACCTTCAACAAACTTCTGACATGTCATAGTGATATGTCAGAAGTTTTGATCAGTGGGTCTGAGCACTGTGACCCCATCGATCGCTAAAACTATGCGGCAGAAGTGCTCGGGTGAGAGATGAGCCGCTTGGTTTCTGATCAGCTTTTCTCGGAAAGCTGATGTAGTGGTGTACAGACTCAATAGAAAGTCCATGGGCTCGTACAGATTTACATAAATTTTCTGAAAAAAGCAGATCAGATCAGAAACTAAGCGGCTCAGCGCTTACCCGAGCACTTCTGCCGCTTCGTTCTAGCGATCGGTGGGGGTCTCAGTGCTGGGACCCCCACTGATCAAAACTTCTGACATGTCACTATCACGTCAGAAGTTTGTTGAAGGCTTAGTTACACTTTAAACGGCAAGCACTTTTTACATGCATTTTTTAAAATAAAAAAAATCAAACCCTGTGTGAAGGGAGTCTTAATAATGTCTAAAGATCGCATATATTTCTGCTGCATTTACATGTATTGGTAATGGTGTGATTTTCCACAACATCACTACCACATCACAAAAATACGCAAAAATACAGTATGTTGTAAAATGTGCACTCAGCTTTAATCTTGCAACATTCATTTTTATGGCTCGTCCACACGCTGTGGAATTGCCGCATTTTTTTCCCGCCAGAATTTCGGACGGAAAAACGCAGCAGAATACAGTAGCAGCATAGTAGATGAGGTTTAACAAATCTCATCGACACGCTGCGTAAAATATGTATGTGATATATGTGTGCCATCTATCTATACTCTGTATGATCTGTGGAAATGAAGTGACTCATGTTGCAACTCTGTCCTCAAGGAGCTCTATGTAGGATTTTTCGAAGTAGTACACTACAAGATGGACACTCTGAGCTGCTGTGCAGCTTCTCATGAATGGGGAGACCGGGTGGAGGGATGGGATTTATGTAAAGGTTTTATTGTTTGAAATTTGAAAATATTCAATAAAACTCTTTTGATGGAAAAAACAATAGGTTCATTTCTGATGACACGTTCCCTTTAAAACAGTATTGTTTTCAACTGCATTTTGTGAATGTGATTTTATAAAAATCCAACTCACTATACAGACACAGTGGAACATTACATCAGTGGCAAAATGTGAAGATACCCTAAAAATAATATTTTTTTTTCTAAATAGCTCAGAACACTATCTATTTATGGTTACTGCTTTACCCCATAAAGAGTAATGCCCAATCACCTAGATAATCTGATAGGCGCTGTCACACTGATAATTCTAGTGAATATTGTGTCCCAAAAAGTTTATTATTCTAAAAGTTATGAGCTTTTTTTCTAAAAATGTAAATGAGGCAATACTAGACAAGTGTGTGTCAACACCAGCGATTCTACTGAGGTGGAGCCACCTCACATGCCTCTGAGGCTGTCCTATCAGCATGAAGCTGCTGCACACAGTGTGAGAGACTGAGACTGGAGGGAGGGGGGGATCACTTCAAATAGCCATATCTCCGGCTGTGGACCACCTACAACAGCCATATTCTGGTGCCATATAAAAGATGAGATTCGAATATTTCATATGTCACCAGGATTGCAGTTCTACATGTGAAACAACTGGAGGTATCACCAGTTGAATACACAGTTCAGTTGGGAATGGAAGCTGTATGCTATATACTGTGTTGCTGGGCCGGGAAGAGGAGAACTGTATGACGCTGATTGGACAACGTCATACAGAAAACATTACACCACTCAGAGTGAAAGGAAAGTGTAACCTCCCATTTGGCAAGTGTAACCAAATTAGCATATTTAGAAAAATGCACATAACTTTGCAAATAATAAACGTTTTTGGAAAAAAAATTACACTGTAGTTATCAGCATCATAGTGCCTATTAGATTAGTTAGGAGATGGGGAATAAATAAACTAGTGACAGATCCTCTTTAAGGACACGCTCTCTGGCTTAAAGAGGCTCTGTCACCAGATTTTGCAGCCGTTATCTGCTATTGCAGCAGATAGGCGCTGCAATGTAGATTACAGTAACGTTTTTATTTTTTAAAAACGAGCATTTTTGGCCAAGTTATGACCATTTTTGTAGTTATGCAAATGAGGCTTGCAAAAGTCCAAGTGGCTGTGTTTAAAAGTAAAAGTCCAAGTGGGCGTGTATTATGTGCGTACATCGGGGCGTTTTTAATACTTTTACTAGCTGGCCGTTCTGATGAGAAGTATCATCCACTTCTCTTCACAACGCCCAGCTTCTGGCAGTGCAGATCTGTGACGTCACTCATAGGTCCTGCATCGTGTCGGACACATCGGCACCAGAGGCTTCAGTTGATAACTTTATTCTGTGGGTCATTACGGTTACAGCGATACCAAATTCATATTGTTTGTTTATATGGATTTTTCTACTTTTGCACAATAAAACCCCCCTTTTTTTTTACAAAATAATTTTATTTTGTTTTGCCGCCCTCAAAGACCCATAATATTTTTCCATCAACAGAGCTGTATTATGGCTTGTTTTTACAGGATGACTTGAAGTTTATTGGGGCTGGTTTTTATTCAGTTTTTCAGGAGGCTAGATAGCAATTTTATCTTTTTTTGTTTTTTTAGTAGTTGTTTCCGTGAAAAACAAAACAAAACTGGAAACCTAGTGGAACGAAGGCAAACTGAAACAAACTGAAGCCAAAAAATACCATTGAAATCAATGGTATTGCAATCGGAAACAATACTGTAAAGGATCTGCCAGGCACAGCTTCGGTGTTAACTCCCATAGGTAATCAGTCTGCACCTGAATCTACGTCTCTGAGACTGACTCCATCTTCCACCACTCAGGATGGCAGGCTTAGGAGTGGGAGAGCCTATCGCAGCCTGGCCAGACGGAGCTAGCTCCCGCCCTCTGTCTATTTATACCTGCCTTTCCTGTTCCTCCTTTGCTTGTGATTCTTTTCGTGTGGTTTCCTGGCCCAGCTACAGCTCCTAACTATTAGATCCTGCTCCATACTGACCCTGGCTTACTGACTACTCTCCTTCTCTGCGTTTGGTACCTCGTGCTCTCCTGGTTTGACTTGGCTCGTTCACCACTCTGGTTGCTCACGGTGTTTCCGTGGGCAACTGCCCTTTTCCCTTTGCTTTGTATTCCCTTGTATGTTTAGCAAACCGAACAATACCCCGAATGATACTAGTGGTCCTAGTGACTAATTTAAGCTGAACCAGAAAAAGAAACAAGTCACGACCAGGTGTTTGAAAAAATACAAATAATCTTTATTAAAGTCAATTAGACACATGGAGACAACGTATAATACTTAGACATAATAAAATGCCATGGACCCTCGAACACAAACGGAATCCGAACGTAAAAGCAGAGTAGCCCCCCAGATGTAAAAATGGTCTGACACAACCTATATATGGCTAAAGTGCATAGATACATATTAATGAGCAGGTACTAGGCATGGTACGCTTTGCACAGATGAACACATAAATAAGTATAGAGAATATATATAAAGTACAATCTAAGTAAAAACAACATGCAAAGTAGTATACCTACACCTGCGTATAAGAAGATAAATAGGAGATCAGGACCAGGAGGGGGACCTCTGCTTAACCCAACGCGCGTTTCGCTGGTGCACTTTAGCCATATATAGGTTGTGTCAGACCATTTTTACATCTGGGGGGCTACTCTGCTTTTACGTTCGGATTCCGTTTGTGTTCGAGGGTCCATGGCATTTTATTATGTCTAAGTATTATACGTTGTCTCCATGTGTCTAATTGACTTTAATAAAGATTATTTGTATTTTTTCAAACACCTGGTCGTGACTTGTTTCTTTTTCTGGTTTCCCTTGTATGTTTGTCTCGTGCACTTACTGAGGGTAGGGACCGCCGCCCAGTTGTACCCCGTCGCCTAGGGCGGGTCGTTGCAAGTAGGCAGGGACAGAGTGGCGGGTAGATTAGGGCTCACTTGTTCGTTTCCCTACCCCCGTCGTTACATAATCACAAGCCCATACCTAGTCTACCCTGGTCCCTGACACCACTATGGACCCCCTTGAGACCCTGGCTCAGCAAATGCAGGGTCTCTCCCTACAGGTCCAGGCCCTGGCTCAGAGGGTCAACCAGCCTGATGCTACCTTGGTAGTTCCCCTCACCTCACCTCCTGAATTCCACCTCAAGTTGCCCGACCGGTTCTCAGGGGACCGGAGGGCTTTTCACTCCTTTCAGGAGAGTTGTAGGCTTTACTTTCGCTAAAGCCTCATTCCTCGGGGTTCTGAGAACCAGCGGGTGGGTATAATTATGTCCCGGCTCCAGGAAGGGCCCCAAGAGTGGGCCTTCTCCTTGGCTCCTGACGCCCCTGAACTTTCATCCGTTGATCGTTTCTTTTCTGCTCTCAGACTCATTTATGACGAGACTGACAGGACTGCCTTTGCCGAGAGTCAGCTGGTGACCTTACGTCAGGGTAAGAGACCTGTTGAGGAGTATTGTTCTGACTTTAGGAAGTGGTGCGTAGCTTCTCGGTGGAATGACCCTGCCTTAAGGTGCCAGTTTAGGTTGGGTCTGTCGAATGCCCTGAAAGACCTGCTAGTTAGCTATACCTCTTCTGACTCCCTAGACCAGGTTATGGCTTTAGCGGTACGACTTGACCGACGTCTCAGGGAACGACAACGTGAACGTTTATGTGTTTTCTCCTCCGACTCCCCCATGATGCCTCCCGAGGTTCCGTTGCTTCGTTCCTCCCTGGAAGACTCAGAGGTACCTATGCAACTAGGGGCCTCCATGTCCCCCCAACAACGTAGAGATTTCCGCAGGAAGAATGGTCTCTGCTTCTACTGTGGGGATGACAAGCATCAAGTGAACAACTGTCCTAAGCGTAAGAATGCAGCCGGAGAACTTCCGCGCCTAAGTGATCATCGGGGAAGTCACTTGGGCGCACAGGTATTTCCCGTAAATATGAAACGTAACAAGATCTTGCTTCCCTTTCAGGTCTCTTTTGGTGGTAGGTCGGCTACCGGCAGTGCCTTCGTGGATTCAGGGTCCTCTGCTAATATCATGTCTGTGGAATTTGCTATGTCTCTTGCTATGCCTTTGATTGATTTGCCTAAACCTGTCCCGGTAGTGGGTATCGATTCCACTCCTCTTGCTAATGGTTATTTTACACAGCATACCCCTGTTTTTGAACTCCTTGTTAGCTCCATGCATTTGGAGCAGTGCTCTGTACTGTTGATGCAGGGATTATTGTCCGATTTGGTTTTAGGCCTTCCCTGGTTGCAGTTGCATAATCCCACGTTTGACTGGAATACTGGGGAGCTGACCAAATGGGGTAATGAATGTTTGACGTCATGTTTTTCTGTTAATTATATTTCTCCCCCTGAGGAGGTGAACACGCTACCTGAGTTTGTTCAGGACTTCGCTGATGTTTTCTCTAAGGAGGCCTCCGAAGTGTTACCTCCTCATAGAGAATATGATTGCGCTATCGAATTGGTACCAGGAGCTAAGCTTCCTAAGGGTAGGATATTTAATCTTTCTTGTCCCGAACGTGAAGCCATGAGAGAGTATATCCAGGAATGCCTGGCCAAGGGTTACATTCGCCCCTCTACTTCTCCGGTAGGTGCTGGCTTCTTCTTCGTAGGGAAGAAGGATGGTGGTCTTAGGCCATGCATTGACTACCGTAACCTGAATAAGGTCACTGTAAGGAACCAGTATCCCCTTCCTTTGATTCCTGATCTCTTTAATCAGGTTCAGGGGGCCCAATGGTTCTCTAAGTTTGATCTACGGGGGGCGTATAAACTTATCCGCATCAAAGAGGGGGATGAGTGGAAGACTGCGTTTAACACGCCCGAAGGTCATTTCGAATACCTCGTCATGCCCTTTGGGTTGTGTAATGCTCCGGCGGTCTTCCAGAATTTCATAAATGAGATTTTGAGAGATTACCTGGGGATATTTCTTGTAGTGTACCTTGATGACATACTGGTGTTTTCCAAGGACTGGTCCTCCCACATTGAGCATGTCAGGAAGGTGCTCCAGGTCCTTCAGGAAAACAAACTGTTTGCAAAAACTGAAAAATGTGTGTTTGGGGTACAGGAGATACCATTTTTGGGTCAAATCCTCACTCCTCATGAATTCCGCATGGACCCCGCCAAGGTTCAGGCTGTGGCGGAATGGGTCCAACCTGCCTCCCTGAAGGCGTTACAGTGTTTTTTGGGGTTCGCTAATTATTACAGGAGATTTATTGCTAACTTCTCGGTCATCGCTAAGCCTCTTACGGACCTCACTCGCAAAGGTGCTGATCTCCTCCACTGGCCTCCTGAGGCTGTCCAGGCTTTTGAGGTCCTTAAGAAGTGCTTTATCTTGGCCCCGGTGCTGGTTCAGCCCAACCAAATGGAGCCATTTATCGTGGAAGTTGACGCATCCGAGGTGGGAGTGGGGGCTGTCTTGTCCCAGGGTACCAGGTCCCTCACCCATCTCTGCCCCTGTGCCTACTTCTCCAGGAAGTTTTCGCCCACTGAGAGTAAAAATGATATTGGCAACCGCGAAGTCTTAGCCATTAAATGGGCATTTGAAGAGTGGCGCCACTTCCTGGAGGGGGCTAGGCACCAGGTAACGGTCCTTACCGACCACAAGAATCTGGTTTTCCTAGAATCTGCCCGGAGGCTAAACCCGAGACAAGCTCGATGGGCGCTATTTTTTACCAGATTCAACTTTTTGGTTACCTATAGGGCTGGGTCTAAAAATATTAAGGCCGATGCACTGTCACGTAGCTTCATGGCCAGCCCTCCTTCGGAGGAAGATCCTGCTTGTATTTTGCCTCCCGGTATAATCATTTCTTCTATTGATTCTGATTTAGTCTCTGAAATTGCGGCTGATCAAGGTTCAGCTCCCGGGAACCTTCCTGAGGACAAGCTGTTTGTTCCCCTGCAATACCGGCTAAGGGTACTTAGGGAAAATCATGACTCCGCACTATCTGGTCATGCAGGCATCCTGGGTACCAAACACCTCATTGCCAGAAACTATTGGTGGCCTGGGTTGCCTAAAGACGTTAATGCCTACGTCGCCGCTTGTGAGGTTTGTGCTAGGTCCAAGACTCCCAGGTCCCGACCAGCGGGCTTACTACGTTCGTTGCCCATTCCTCAGAGACCTTGGACACATATCTCCATGGATTTTATCACCGATTTGCCTCCATCCCAAGGCAAGTCGGTGGTGTGGGTGGTAGTAGACCGCTTCAGTAAGATGTGCCACTTTGTACCCCTCAAGAAACTACCCAACGCCAAGACGTTAGCTACCTTGTTTGTCAAACACATCCTGCGTCTCCATGGGGTCCCTGTCAATATTGTTTCGGACAGAGGGGTACAATTTGTTTCTTTGTTTTGGAGAGCTTTCTGTAAAAAGTTGGAGATTGATCTGTTCTTCTCCTCTGCCTTCCATCCTGAAACCAATGGCCAAACTGAAAGGACTAATCAATCTCTAGAACAATATTTAAGGTGTTTTATCTCTGACTGTCAATATGATTGGGTCTCATTCATTCCCCTCGCCGAATTTTCCCTTAATAACCGGGTCAGTAACTCGTCAGGGGTCTCCCCCTTTTTCTGTAATTTTGGGTTTAATCCACGTTTCTCCTCCGTTTCACCTGGTAGTTCTAACAATCCCGAGGTAGAGGTCGTTCATCGGGAACTGTGCACAGTCTGGGCCCAGGTTCAGAAGAACCTAGAGGCGTCGCAGAGCGTACAAAAAACTCAGGCTGATAGAAAACGTTCTGCTAACCCCTTGTTTATGGTCGGAGATCTGGTGTGGTTATCGTCTAGGAACTTGCGTCTTAAAGGGAATGTGTTGCCAGAAAAACATGTTTTTTTAAAAAAAATTAAACATTTAGTGTGTGGGTGATTAAACATTGTTCAAATTTTTTTTATTTTTTTCACGAGTCAGGAAATATTATAAATTAATTCTAAATTTATAATACTACCCATTTTTGGTCACTAGATGGAGCTATTCCCAAAATTGCAGCAGTGCAACATAGGGTTAAAAGCCCTCGCTCTAGTGAGCTCTCAGCATCCCCCCCTCCTTTATCCTGGCTAGTGCCGGGATAAACGAGGGGTTTGAACGGTGTAACCTCCTACACTGTGTGTTGCCATTTTTTGAGCTAACACACAGTGTAGTAGGTTTACATACAGTAGTAAACACACACAAACACGAACATACATTGAAATCTCTTACCTGCTCCTGCCGCCGCGGCTCCCTCCGGCCCGTCCGCTCCGTTTGCTGCCGCTGGTCCAAGTGCACAAATCCGGAAGCCGCGACCGGAAGTAGTAATATTACTGTCCGGACGCGACTTCCGGTCCACAGGAAAATGGCGCCGGACGGCGCCAATTTCGAATTGGACTGTGTGGGAGCGGCGCATGCGCAGTTCCCACACAGACGCCGTACACGGAAGTCAATGGGACGGGAGCCGTTCGCAGTCCCTATGGGACTGTGGCTGCCGTATTCCATGTCTGTATGTGTCGTTAATCGACACAGACAGAAATGGAAAAAAAATGGCAGCCCCCATAGGGAAGAAAAAGTGTAAAAATAATAAAAAGTAAAACACAAACACACAAATGAATATAAACGTTTTTAATAAAGCACTAACATCTTTAACATATAAAAAAATAATTTGTGATGACACTGTTCCTTTAAGGTCCCGTCCAAGAAGTTTGCTCCCCGGTTTATTGGGCCGTATAAGGTCATTGAAGTCCTCAATCCTGTCTCCTTCCGGCTGGAGTTACCCCCATCTTTTCGTATACACGACGTGTTTCATGCTTCCCTCCTTAAACGCTGCTCCACGTCCTTGGCTCCCTCGAGGAAACCTCCTGTTCCCGTTCTCACCCCTGAGGGGGTGGAATTCGAGGTGGCCAAGATTGTGGACAGCAAGATAATAATAATAATAATAATAATAATAATCTTTATTTATATAGCGCCAACATATTACGCAGCACTTTACAATTTAGAGGGGACATGAAACAAACAATATCAGACATTACATAGGGACAAAGTTCGTTTACAATTCAAACCTGGGAGTGAGGACCCTGCTCGCAAGAGCTTACAATCTATGAGGACATAAGGGAGACACAAAGTGTAATAGTGTTTGTTCTGTACAATGGTCCGGCCATTTTTATACACATGCGGTGGTGACATAAAGCTGCATGAGCCGGTCACCAGCCAGTATCCATGTATGACAGACATGAAGAGAAGGAGTGTGAGGGAATCTTATCCTGATGACTAATCTAAAAGGAGGGCCATGGAAAGGAGTCAGATTAGGGAATGTTATAGGCCTGTCTAAATAGATGTGTTTTCAGGGCACGTTTAAAACTGTGGATATTGGGAATTAATCGGATTGTCTGGGGTAGCACATTCCAGAGGACGGGTGCAGCACGAGAGAAATCCTGGAGACGGGAGTGGGAGGTTCGGATTATGGAGGATTTTAATCTAAGGTCGTTGGCAGAACGTAGAGCCCGAGTAGGGTGGTAGACAGAGATGAGGGAGGAGATGTAAGGAGGTGCAGCACTGTGGAAAGCTTTGTGGGTGAGAGTAATAAGTTTGAATTTTATTCGGAAGGGGATGGGCAACCAGTGCAGTGACTGGCACAGATTAGAGGCGTTGGTGTAGCGGTTGGTCATAAAGATGAGCCTGGCTGCTACATTGAGGATAGATTGGAGCGGGGAGAGTTTAGTGAGGGGAAGACCGACTAGTAATGAGTTACAGTAGTCAAGACGAGAGTGAATCAGAGCAACAATGAGAGTTTTGGCGGTTTCCTCCGTAAGAAAAGAGCGGATTATGGAAATGTTTTTGAGGTGAAAATGACAGGAGCGTGAAAGTGATTGTATGTGAGGAGTAAAGGAAAGATCTGAGTCAAAAATAACCCCGAGACAGTGGGCGTGCTGCTTAGGAGTGATGATAGTGCCACACACTGAGATGGAGACATCAGGTTTTGGGAGGTTAGTAGATGGTGGGAACACAAGGAGCTCAGTTTTAGAAAGATTCAGTTTCAGATAGAGAGAGGACATGATGTTAGAGACAGCGGACAGACAATCACTGGTGTTCTGTATTAGAGCAGGGGTGATGTCACGGGAAGAGGTATATAATTGGGTGTCATCAGCGTAGAGATGGTACTGGAAGCCAAATCTGCTGATGGTTTGTCCAATAGGAGCTGTGTAGAGAGAAAAGAGCAGCAGACCTAGGACTGATCCCTGAGGAACCCCGATAGCAAGGGGAAGAGGAGAAGAAGTGGAACCAGCAAATGACACACTGAATGAGCGGTCAGAGAGCTAGGAGAAAAACCAAGAGAGAGCCGCGTCCTTGAGGCCAATAGAGTGGAGCATGTTAAGTAGGAGTTTGTGGTCTACAGTGTCAAAGGCTGCAGAGAGATCCAAAAGAATAAGGAGAGAGGATTTACCGTCCGATTTAGCCACCAAGAGATCATTTGAGACTTTAGTAAGGGCAGTTTCTGTGGAGTGTAGAGTGCGGAAACCAGATTGTAAGGGGTCAAGAATGGAGTTAGCAGAGAGATAGATAAGGCGAGAGTAGACCAAGCGTTCCAGGAGTTTGGAGATGAAGGGCAGATTAGAGACTATAGTCGGTAGTTGGCAGCGCTGGATGGGTCAAGAGTTGTTTTTTTCAGTAATGGGTTTATAATGGCATGTTTAAAAGCGGAGGGAAAGATACCAGAGGAAAGAGAGAGGTTAAATATTTTAGTCAGGTGACTAGTGACAGCTGGGGAGAGGGAGTGAAGGAGGTGTGAGGGGACAGGATCACTAGGGCAGGTAGTAGGACGAGAAGAAGAGAGGAGCCTCGAGACTTCTTCTTCAGTTATTGGGTCAAATGCTGAGAGTGAAGAAGAGGGAGTGCGGGAGGGAAGGGGATCGATGTTACTAGGGGACTGGGAGATAATATCATGCCGGATGTTGTCAATTTTAACTTGATGGTCCAAGGCTCCCTCCAGTAACTGGTCCATTGGAGAGGATACGGGCCTGAGGAGAGGACTTGGGTACCCTCCCGGGATGTTCACGCTGGGGTATTGGTCAGGAAGTTCCACCTTCGTTTCCCCAGTAAACCAGGTCCTCTTAGAAAGGGTCCGGTGGCCCCTCATAAAAGGGGGGGTACTGTAAAGGATCTGCCAGGCACAGCTTCGGGGTTAACTCCCATAGGTAATCAGTCTGCACCTGAATCTACGTCTCTGAGACTGACTCCATCTTCCACCACTCAGGATGGCAGGCTTAGGAGTGGGAGAGCCTATCGCAGCCTGGCCAGACGGAGCTAGCTCCCGCCCTCTGTCTATTTATACCTGCCTTTCCTGTTCCTCCTTTGCTTGTGATTCTTTTCGTGTGGTTTCCTGGCCCAGCTACAGCTCCTAACTATTTGATCCTGCTCCATACTGACCCTGGCTTACTGACTACTCTCCTTCTCTGCGTTTGGTACCTCGTGCTCTCCTGGTTTGACTTGGCTCGTTCACCACTCTGGTTGCTCACGGTGTTTCCGTGGGCAACTGCCCCTTTGCTTTGTATTCCCTTGTATGTTTGTCTCGTGCACTTACTGAGCGTAGGGACCGCCGCCCAGTTGTACCCCGTCGCCTAGGGCGGGTCGTTGCAAGTAGGCAGGGACAGAGTGGCGGGTAGATTAGGGCTCACTTGTTCGTTTCCCTACCCCCGTCGTTACAAATACTTTCCGTTTGGCCTTCCATTTGGCTTTCCGGAACAGATGAACAGAAAGCCCAATGGAAGGCCAACACTGATGTTAACAGGCTCTTAGTTACAAGCCTAAGTGAAAAAACTGTGTTATAACTGAATAAGAGAAGTATCAGCCGATTTATAAACAAAAGACATAATATTTGGGTAGACCTGAGGGTCGGCCATGACTTTATGGACAAATTAATGTTGAAAAAAACGGTATCTTTTCCAGAACGTAAGATATCATTTTTTGAGTTTTAAAGACCCAAATGTTGGTTTCTGGATAATAAGGCATGTCGACTTTATTTTAACCCCTTGAGGACTGAGCAATTTTTTTACATTTCCCCTCTTTGCATCCCGACGCTCATAACTCTTTTATTTTTTGTACGACGTAGTTGTATGAGACTTTGTTTTTTGCGGGACGAGTTGTACTTTATGTAGGTACCATTTTTTGGTACAGATACATTATCGTTTAATTTCTATAAATGTTTATTTTGGCGAAAATGCAGAAAAAAAGCAGTTCCGCTGCAGTTTTAATATTAAAATACACCGATCATCATAAATAATGTTATACATTTGTTGTACAGGTTGTTACGGTCGTGGCGATACCAAATATGTCTGTATTATTTCATGCTTCAGGACTTATATTTTAAAAAATTTATTTATTATAAAAAATTTGTGTTTCTGTGTATTTTTTTTACTTTTTATTTATTTATTTATTTATCATGAATTTTTTTTACATTTATTTAACTTTTTTTTTTAATCCCATAAAGGGATTTATCATTTTGATTTTGATTTTGTAACTGTAATGTACTGGCATAGATCTATATGCCAGTACATTAGCCTGTGCACTGATTGTACACAGGCAGTTGTTAGGGCATACCTCAGTATGCCCTAACAACAGGAAATATGTTCAGACAGCCCTGGAATCCTTCAATGGACCCTGGGCTGTCTGGCCATATGAGTTATGGGCTTTGATAGTGTCACAGTTATTTTCTGTGACGCGCACTGGCATAGCTATAGGGGTCGCAGCGGTCGCAATTGCGACCGGGCCCCGAAGCCAGGGGGGCCCATGGCCCCCCGCACCACATCAATAAAAAGTTACTATAGTAACTCGGGCCGTGGGCCCCTGTTACTATAGTAACATACTTTACTTACCTTCCTGGTTCCGGATGGCAGCGGAGGTCCTGACGTCAAGCGCTGTGCGCAGCGCATGACGTCACAGCGCTATGCGCCGCGCACAGCATCGAGACGACAGAACTCCCGCCGCGGCCGAAGAGGAAGGTAAGGTTAGCCCTGACTGGCGGGGTCCGACTCCCGGGACCCGCCAATCAGCTGTTTTGAAGGGGCCGCAGCACTCGTACAAGAGCTGCTCCCCTTCATTCCTGTCACTTCATTCCGGTCACACTGTGAATCCGTGTCGGCGATTCACAGTGTGAGCGAGTAGTGAAATGAAGGGGAAGCAGCTCTCGTACGAGTACTGCGGCCCCTTCAAAACAGCTGATTTGCGGGTCCCGAGAGACACATCAGCTATTGATGGCCTATCCTGAGGATAGGCCATCAATGTATAGGGACTGCACAACCCCTAAGCCTACGATGTAGCAGGCTTAGGGGGCCCATGAGACAGGATCACAGATTGTGTGATCCTCTCTGCTGGGCCCTGTATCTAAGCCAATCACATGGTAGGCTTAGATACATGGCCCATGCGTGATCCTGTCTGCTGGGCCCTGTATCTAAGCCAATAACATGGTAGGCTTAGATACATGGCCCAAGCGTGATCCTGTCTGCTGGGCCCTGTATCTAAGCCAATCACATGGTAGGCTTAGATACATGGCCCATGTGTGATCCTGTCTGATGAGCCCTGTATATAAGCCTACCACACTGTAGGTTTAGATACAGGGCCCCAGCACACAGTAATCTTATACTGTATAAGATTACAGTCTGCTGGACCCTGTATCTAAGCCTACGTTGTGGTAGGCTTAGATACAGGGTCCCACAGACAGTATCACACATGGGCCCTGTATCTAAGCCTAACACACGTGTTACTAATCATTTTTTGTGTGTTTTCTTACAGGTTCTGTCGTTGGACTACGGCGGATTCCAGGACTACTTCGATGACGGCTTTTTTTTTATTATCAATAAAATGGTTAATGAGGGTTGTGTGGGTTTTTTTTTTATTTCAATAAAATATTTTTTCTATGTCTTTGCATTTTTTTTTAAACTATATTACTACCGCCTTAGTAATGGCCGCCGGCTGATTGACAGCATCCATTGCTAAGGCGGGGCTTAGTGTTAGCCGGAGCAGAGGCTAACACTAACCCCCATTATTACCCCGGTACCCACCGCCACCAGGGGTGCTGGGAAGAGCCGGGTACGATCCAGTACCTGACCATCTGTAGTGATGGTCGGCCACTGGGCTGGTATTATCAGGAGGGGAAAGGCCAAAAACAGTGGCCCTTCCTACCCTGGTGATGCTAGGCTGCTGCTGCTTTATTGTATCTGGCTGGTTATGAAAAATGGGGGGGACCCCACGTCATTTAAAAAAAATAAAAAAAAAAATAAAAAATTGGAAAGAACGATGTGGGGTCCCCCCCAATTTTCATAACCAGCCAGATACAACACAGCAGCAGCAGGCAGCATTACCAGGGTGGGAAGGGCCACTGTTTTTGGCCTTCCCCAGCCTGATACTACCAGCCTGCGGCCACCCCGGTGCCTGCCCGTCACTACAGATAGTCGGGTACTGGTTCGGCTCTTCCCAGTATCCCTGGTGGCGGTGAGTACCGGGGTAATAATGGGGGTTAGTGTTGGCCTCTGCACCTGCTAATATTAAGCCCCGCCTTAGTAATGGAGGTTGTCAATCAGCCAGCGGCCATTACTAAGGCGGTGATAATAAAGTTTAAAAAGATACAAGCACATAGAAAAAATATTTCATTGAAATAAAAAAACACAACCCTCATTAACCATTTTATTGAGAATAAAAAAAACGCCGTCATTGAAGTCCTTGAATCCGAAGTCCAACAACCGAACCTGTAAAAAAAACACAAACACCCAAAAAAAATCAGTAACACAAAGAAGCAAAATTATTATTCTTACCTATCCTGGGTCCAGCGCTGGAGCCGCAATGTCAGCGAGCTGGGCCCTGTATCTAATCCAATCATGTGTGATACTGTCTGCTGAGCCCTGTATCTAATCCAATCATGTGTGATACTGTCTGCTGAGCTGTGTATCTAATCCAATCATGTGTGATACTGTCTGCTGGGCCCTGTATCTAATTGTATCTTGTGTGATACTGTCTGCTGGGCCCTATATCTAATCCGGTCATGTGTGATACTGTCTGCTGAGCCACTGTATCTAATCCTATCATGTGTGATACTGCCTTCTGAGCCACTGTATCTAATCCTATCATGTGTGATACTGTCTGCTGAGCCACTGTATCTAATCCTATCGTGTGGTACTGTCTGCTGAGCCACTGTATCTAATCCTATCATGTGTGATACTGTCTGCTGGGCCACTGTATCTAATCCTATCATGTGCGATACTGCCTTCTGAGCCACTGTATCTAATCCTATCATGTGTGATACTGTCTGCTGAGCCAATGTATCTAATCCTATCCATAGTTTATAGGGTCGTAGTGCTATAGATATGCTGTCTCATATACACACTTTTTTTTGGGCGGACACATATGTATTGGGGCTATTTCCCCAGACATTTTAAGCCCTGAGGGTATGTTCACACGGCAACGTCTGTTACGGCTGAAATTACGGTGCTGTTTTCAGGAGAAAACAGCACCGTAATTTCAGCCGTAATGGCAAGTGCAGGCGTCTTTCGCTGCGTCCATTACGGACGTAATTGGAGCTGTTTTTCTATGGAGTCCATGGAAAACGGCTCCATTTACGTCTGAAGAAGTGACAGGCACTTCTTTGATGCGGGCGTCTTTTTTACGCGCCGCGTAATGACCGTCGGCACAGAACATTGTAAGACCCATTCAAATGAATGGGCAGATGTTTGCCAACGCTTTTGAGCCGCATTTTCGGACGTAATTCAATGCTAAAACGCCCGAATTACGTCCGTAAATAGGGTGTGTGAACCCAGCCTTAGTGACGCCCCGGCTGCTAGTGCTGCATTGTTGGGTCACTTAGGAGACCCAGCGATGCAGCTGAAAGCTGCGGACCGTCAGCCATGAGAAGTTTGCGGGGGGGGGGGGCCCAGTAAGAATTTTTTGCATCGGGGCTCATGAGCCTTTAGCTACGCCCCTGGTGACGCGATCAATGTGCAGTCCCCCCTCTTTGAACGCCGTGATCAGCTGTCATCGCGGCGTTCAAAGGGTTAACAGCGGAGAGAAGATGTTTCTCTCATCTCCGCTGTCAGAGCGGGGCCGTGGCTGTGTATTACAGCCGTTGCCCCTCTCTCAATCGCGCGCACAGACGGCTGTCACACAGGACGAGTATGCTCGTCCTAATGCGCGAAGTGCTCGCCGCTCAGGACGAGCATACTCGTCCTGTGTCGGCAACCAGTTAAACTAGACATAGATGACAACTGCCACTAAGGAGGTTGTGTACACAATAAAATATACGATCCTCCAGCCAACAAAAACAATGCCCCCTCCACCCAATCCTGAATGCCAAAAAGGAAAATGTCCATCCCAATGTCAGTGAGATGGACAACAACATTAAGCAGCAGACGCCTATCGTCTCCTTATAACTGGTGATGACAAACCACTACTCTTTTTAATCCCCGAGAGTGGAAAAAAATGGGACACCCTAATATTTAAAAGCGAAATAGCAGCACCATCCCTTACCCCATGTCACATGGTCCTGTGAATGATTTCAGGCCAAACTAAAACAACCTGGTGAAAAAAAAAAAAGCACATTAAAGTCCTGATTGAATCAAACCAATCAATTATACCAACCGAACATGACAGGTCAGAGACCACACCAATGGATATAAGCTCCATCAAATCCGAGGGAACGACCACGTGGACGTACTACAGCCCTGTGTTCGCATACCATACAGAAGGAAACGTATCTGTTAAAGAGATCTGGACGAACATAGCCAGCAAAGCAATCCGAACGCCAGTGCCCAATCCGTGCTCATCATCCTGCCATCCTAACTGGCTCGCTTCCATAGCTGCAACAATTTGAAAGGAATGCATCCCAAACTCTCTCTCTGGCAAGCCAGAATGCCCCAAAGCACATTTAAAAAACATGAAAAATGGGAAAGGAGTTTGCGGTCCACATGTGCTAAGAACTGCAACCCAGGTTTATGCACAAAAACATATTAAGAAACCTGCAGAACAACAGGGGCTCCCATGTGCCATCAAGGCAAAACCCAGCACCCTTTTCTAAAAAAATTAGTATTTCAATGGCAAATACGGGAACAGAGACTGCTATTAGACAATAGGACATCATCGCCAAAAAGTCCCCTGGCCACGCCGTGCTTGCAGGGACCAATTCAGAAAAGTGCCGTGCACCAAAAAATAGTGGCAGCGGCATCTAAGCCATTAGGCAAAGGGGGCCCCCATTGTCCCCCACCCCCCGCTATTCAATAATGGGTTGCCTGTAGGTTGTCCTAGCAGCCCAGCGAAGGCTCCGGTTTGTCATGTTACTGCTGCTATTCAGCCCTGCCAGAGGGCTTAAACGAAGACTGTTGCCGTGTATTGTACCACCGATCATACAATCACATTTTCAAGTTCCATAGGGTATGTTCACACGGCCTATTTTCAGCCACACTTCGGGCCGTAAACTCCCCAAAAAACAGCTGAAAATACAGGGGCTGAATGCCTCCAAATATCTGCCCATTGATTTTAATTGGGAAAAACAGCATTTCGTTCCCACGGGGCGTTTTTAAACGCGACCGTTTGTAAAACCGACGCGTAAAAAAAAACGCCCCGTAAAAAAGTACATGTCCCTTCTTCAGCCGTTTTTGGAGCCATTTTTCCTTGTCCGTGGCAGTGCTTAACAAGTCTGTAGAAATTATAATTTAATGCAATATATTAGTATCTAACAATCGCTGGTTCAAGTCCCCTAGAGGGACTATTGAAATGTGTAAAATAAAGTGAAATAAAGTTTTTAGTAGTGAAAATTTTTTAAATAAAATTCAGTTAAAAAAAATCCCCATTTTTCCTCTAAAGTAATGTAAAAAAAATAAAAAAAGTGAACAAAATTTGTATCGCTGCATCCAATAAAGTCTGAACTATTCAAATATAGCATTATTTAATGCGCATGGTGAACGCCGTAAAAAAATAAAACATTTAAAACACCAAAATCTGTGTTTTTTGGTAAACTTAGCTTCCAAAAAAAGTAATAGTGATAAAAAAATTATATGTACAAAAAAATTATACCGATAAAAACTACAGCTCGTCCTGCAAAAAATAGATGAAAAAATAAAAAGTTAATGTGGCGACACAAATCGAATTTTTTTTAACAAAAAGTTTTTTTTTCTTTAAAAGTAGTAAAATATAAAGAATACTAAATAAATTTGGTATCACCATAATTGTATTGAGCCACAGAATAAAGTTATGTTGTTGTTTTAACCGCACGGTGAAAGCCATAAAAACTAAACCCAAAAACTATTGAGGAATCATTGATTTTTCCAATTTCAGCCCGCAAATATTTTTTTTTCAGATTCCCAGTACATTATATGGTACTTTAAATGCTACCAATATAAACTACAATTCCTCCCGCAAAAAAATAGCCCTCACACAGCTCTATTGACTGAAAAATAAAAAAGTTATGGCTCTTGGAAAGCGGAGAGTGAAAAACGAAAATGAAAAATCAATAAATGGCTTTGTCCTGAAGGGGTTAAGATTATTTTTTTATAAACATCATTTTGTGTGAGGAATGCAAAAAAAAAAAAATACTCCACAGTTCAATACCACAGTTCAATGATGACCTAAAAAAAGTTTATATACTTATACAGTAGTACGTACATGTTGGTATTTTAATGGGGATACCAAGTATGTCAAGTCATTTTATTTTATATCGTTTATATTAAATAGGATGCATTTTATGTAGAACATAAAAGTTTTGGGTTGTTTTTAACAATACTGAAGTTTTTTTTTTAGCTCCAATAAAGAGACTTTTACCTTAAATCCCCCCCCCCCCACACACACTTAGGGCTTATTCAGACGAACGTTGCGTTTTTGCGCGCTCAAAAAACGCTGCGTTTTGCGCGCGCAAAAACCACTTGACAGCTCCGTGTGTCATCCGTGTATGATGCGCGGCTGTGTGATTTTCGCGCAGCCGCCATCATAGAGATGAGTGTAGTCGACGTCAGTCACTGTCCAGGGTGCTGAAAGAGTTAACTGATCGGCAGTTAACTCTTTCAGCACCCTCGACAGTGAATGCCGATCACAATATCGAGAAACCTGTTAAAAAAAAAGAAAAAGTTCGTACTTACCGAGAACTTCCCTCCCGGCCGTTGCCTTGGTGACGCTTCCTTGGTGACGCGTCCTTGGTGACGCGCCTCTCGACATCGGGCCCCACCTCCCTGGATGACGCCGCAGTCCATGTGACCGCTGCAGCCTGTGCTTGGCCTGTGATTGGCTGGAGCTGTCACTTGGACTGAATTGTCATCCCGGGAGGTCAGACTGGAGGAAGAAGCCGGGAGTTATCGGTAAGTCAGAACTTCTTTTTTTTTTTACACGTTCATGTATATTGGGATCGGAAGTCACTGTCCAGGGTGCTGAAACAGTTTAACTCTTTCAGCACCCTGGACAGTGACTATCTCCTGACGTCGCGTACCGGAATTTTTTTTGCCGGGTTCGGCCAAAACGAGTTCGGCCGAACCCGGTGAAGTTCGGTTCGGTTGTCCAGGTTCGCTCATCTCAAAGACACTCCGTTTGGATGTTTATAAACAGAAAAGCACGTGGTGCTTTTCTGTTTACATTCATCCTTTTGGCAGCTGGTGCGCGAAACAGGCAGTTCGCACAGAAGTACTTCCGTGCGACCTGCGTGGTTTTCACGCACCCATTGACTTCAATGGGTGCGTGATGCGCGAAATACGCGGAGATATTGACCATGTCGCGCTTTTTGCGCAGCGGACAAACGCTACGCAAAAAGCACAGACTGTCTGTACTGCCCCATAGACTTGTATTGGTCTGTGCGTGGCGCGTGAAAACCACGCGGCCCGCACGGACCCAATACACGTTCGTGTGAATCCCCCCTTATTCTGTAAAGAAATATGAATAGGCACCTGTTCTGGCTAGATTTCAGGGAGGGCATACAGAGCCCCCAACATACGGGGTCCTTGTCACACATAATTTTTGTGCCATTTAAAATGGCAAATCTATTCTGGGAAGTATTCACATGTTTTTTTGTGTTTGACTGACTGAGGATTGAGTTATGAACTTATAGATGTGATCGTTTACAGGTGGATCCTGCATGTCAGAGATACGCAGAATCCACTGTCACTGAACCCATCAGGTCCGCGGACCTGACAGGAACAGGATTTAGCGCTAGATACAGCTGTTCTGCAAAGAGAATACAGAACAGCTGTATCTTAAAAAGTAAAACAAATGTTTTATCAAAGCAAATGAAGTTACGCTGATCTATTTATTAAAAAAAACAACTCAAAATGTAACGTCGATTTTAACGTCCCTTTCTAAAAGATTAGCACTAGTTTGCTTTAATATATTCACAATATTGTTCCAGAAAGTCTCCTTCTGATTCCTTTTGTCATGTGTATTATGTCTTGATTTATTGCTATTTGGTGCTTGTAAGAGGTGGTTGAGGGTAATGCACACATTCATCACACATATAATTTTTATACAAAGTGTTACAGTATAATGTTTCTGCTGTTGGCGTGTAATGCCCTCTACTGGTTCTTCCAACATACTGCTGCTGAAACATTATACACTGAGTGCAATACTTCCTCTTTTCTATGATGCATGCTGTCTATAAAATAAAACAAGACAGATCATGCACTGTCTGCTAGTCCCTGTATTCAATATTCCATTTCTAGTTCTATTCTAGGATCCTTACTCTGTGCAGCCTATTGATTATTATATAGCTCCTATTGATATTCCCTCTTCCTAAGGTCAAAGTATTACCTATGGAAGAAGAAACATCAAAAAAGAGTCTCCACTAACTACAGCACTTATTTCTACATATCAGTATTTGACTCAAAATTATTGAATGACATAAAGCTCTTTCTTCTACTTTTAAAGAGGTTTTGCAGCAGCTAGGGGCGTGTTTACATGTGCCAGATATGAGAAATCAATGTAAGGCTACATTCACATCTGCATCAGGGCTCCGTTCCGACGTTCCAACGCAGATTTCCGTCAATATTGATTCCGTCAAAACGACGGGACCCTTGCACAACAGAGACAAACGGAAACCATTGGCACCGGATCCGTCACCATCGAAATGGTGATGGAAACGGAAACCCATGATTTCCGTTTGTGTCAGTCAGGTTCCCGTTCCGATGAAACGTTGGAACAGGACCCTGGCGCAGATAATAACGAAGCCTTATTTCACTGTTTCTAGTTAAGGCAACTCAGTAAGATTGCCAAGTAAAGCTAGATCTGCTATGCACATATCACTTGCTGCAGAACCTCTGTATCAAGAGAAAAATGAGCCTCATTTCAAGCACGATTGATTTAAATAAAGGGTACATTGTGGAGAACATGTGGGACAGAGGAAGAACAAAGAGATTCCAGGGAGAATGTTATTAATGGAAGCGATTATAGACATCTTCTGTGAAATTTGTGAGTGGAGATTAAATTCATAACCTCTTAGGAACGTGACCTATTTTGGGCATTAAAGGGAATGTCCGGGCACGGACAACTGATGACTTATCCACAGGATAGGTCATCACCAGTATATGATCGGTGGGGTCCGACACCCGGACCCTGCACCGATCAGATGCTCCAGCTGCCTCCGGGCACCGGATGTCCATGCTGCAAGCAGATGGCTCTGGTCACAGAATAGATGTGAATAGGTGTGAATGCAAGTGAATAGGAGCAGAGCTGCAGTTCTGCAGCACGGCCGCTATGCTGTGTACAGAGCCATCTGCTTCCGGCACCGACCGCTTCATAAAAATCCGGCGCCCGGAGGCAGCCAGAGCAGCTGATCAGTGTGGGGTCCGAGTGTCATATAAGGTGATGACCTATCCTGCCTGGTCAACCCCTTTAACCCCTAGTATTAGTATTGCAGTATATCGTGCAAGCGATACAGCAATCGCTGGTTCAAGCGCCCTAGGGGGCTTTATTAAAAAAAAGTTAAATAAAACATTTTTTCTTATATACAAAGAAAAAATGAAACGTGAATTCCCCCCCCCCCATTTCCCCCAAAATCAATGTAAAAAAATTTAGTTTTTTACGTAACTATCGCCGTGTCCGTAAAAGTCCAAGCAATTATAATACAACATTATGTCCCGCATTTAACGCACATTTTTAAACAACAGAACCACTGATTTTTGGTCACCTCATCTCCCACAAAAAATTGAATAAAAAGTGATCAAAAAGTTCTATGTAACCCAAAATGGTACCAATAATAATTACAGCTTGCCCTGTAAAAAACAAGCCCTTACACTGCTCAATCGATAATAAAGTTATGGCTCCCAGAATGTTGTGAGAGAAAAAAAAAATATTTTTAACTATTATTTCTTTCCTTGTAAAAGTAGTAAAACATAAATGCACTACACATATTTAATATCTCTGTAACTGCATTGAGCCTCAGAATAAAGTTAATATGTTGTTTTAACTGCACAGAGAACGATAACCAAAAAACAATGGAGGAATCACAATTTTTCTGCCATTCCAACCCACAAAAATATTTTTTTTTCAGTTTACCAGTACATTATATTGCACAAGGAGAGGTGCAGTGAAAAACTACAACTCCTCCCCCCAAAAAGCAAACCTTCATATGGCTACGGAAAAATAAAAAAGTTGTGGCATTTGGAAAGGGGGCGGGGGTCAAAAATGATCGTTTTTCTAAATAAAAAACACTGCTGTAATCTACATTACAGCGCCGATCACATTATGTACAAGATAGGCCACTTATAATGTGGTGACAGAGCCTCTTTAAGCTCCCATGCTGCCATGACGACAATCAGCACCCCACGATCGCGTCGCGGGGGGGGGGGGGCGATGGCACGTCAGAAGGGGCCACCTCCTCATACTAAAACTTTAGTTGCCGCGGTCGTGATTTACCGCGGCATCTAAGGGGTTGAACAGGCAAAGTCAAAGTGATCTTTGGTTCTGCTTGTTGCAGTGAGGTGTCACAGCTGACACCCGCTGAGTATGGAGAGAGCTTAGCATGTGAGCCCGCTCCATACTTCCCCTTAACGGCTGCCACGTAAATGTACGTAGCATGTTAAGGGGTTAATATAATGTTTGTTAAAAAAATCCCTTCCCTCCAGCATCCACTAAACTGATCCGTACATGGCCTCTGCCTCCCTTCCCTCACTGTCTGTGAGACAGATAATATATTTATCCTTCAAACATTATTGTCCAAGAGGGAGCACAGCCGCATGAGAGGGAAAAAAATCCATGTTCATGTTTTCATTACAGGGTCCTCTAAGGTTAGACAAAGGCAGACAGAAAAGATGACTTTTCTACAGGCAAAGAAAAGCAGCTTCCACTCCTGCCCCAGATGATTTCTCAAGGGGTGCTGTTTACCAAATGGAGTCACTCTTGGGGTGTTCTCACTGTACTAGTACTACAGGGGCTCAGCAAATGCGATATGGTGCCCAGAGACCATTCCAAAAACCAAATAGCGCTCGTTTCTTTCTGAGCCCTACCATGTGTTCAAACAGCAGTTTATGACTACATATGGGGTATTATTGTACTCAGGAGAAATTGTTTTACAAATGTTAGGTTGCTTTTTCTCCTTTAGTTCTTGTGGAAATAAAAAAATAGTAAAACCTACATTTTATTGGAAAAAAAATTATATTTTTACTTTCACGGCCTACTTCCAATAATTTCTGCCAAAAAACCTGTGGGGTCAAAATTCTCACTATACCCTAGATAATTTCATTAAGGTGTGTAGTTTCCCAAATGGGTTCACTTGTGGGGAGTTCCCAGTGTTTTGACCCCTCAGGGGCTTTGCAAATGCGTCATGGTCTCTGTAAACCATTCCAGCTAAATTTGATCTCCAAAAGTCAAATGGCACTCCTTCCTTTCTGAGCTCTGCGTCCAAACAGCCGTTTATGACCACATATGGGGTATTGCTGTAATCGGGAGAAATTGTTTTACAAATGTAGGGATGCTTTTTCTCCTTTAGTACTCGTGGAAATGACAAAAATTCTCAGTTTTATTGCAAAAAAATAAAATCTATGAAACACCTGTAGGGTCAAATGCTCACTACACACCTAGATAATTTCCTTGTGGGATGTAGTTTCCAAAATTGGGTATTTTGGGGGGTGTTTCCTTTGTTTTGGTACCACAAGACCTCTTCAAACTTGACATGGTGCCCGAAATATAATCTAATATAAAGATGGCCCCTTAATCCACTAAGTGCTCCTTTGATTCTAAGGCCGGTGCTTCAGTCCATTAGTGCACTAGAGCCACATGTGGGATACTTCTAAAAACTGCAGAATCTGGGTAATTATTTTGTTGTTGTATTTCTCTGGTAAAACTTTTTTTTACTTTGCTTTAATTCCTGTGAAACACCTAAAGGGTTTAGAAACTTTCTAAATGCTGTTTTGAATACTTTTATAGGTGCAGTTTTTTAAATGGTGTGATTTATGGGGGTTTGCAAAGTATGGGCCCCTCAAAGCCATTTCAGAACTGAACTGTGCCCTGAAAAAAATAGGCTTTTGACATTTTCATGAAAATCTGAGAAATTTCTGCTAAAGTTCTAATCCTTGTAACATCCTAGAAAAATAAAGGGATGTTTAAAAAATGATGTCAATCTAAAGTAGACATATGGGAAATGTTAATTAACAACTATTTTGTGTGGTATTACTATCTGTCTTACAAACAGATGCATTTAAGTTTAAGAAAATAAAATTTTTTGCAATTTTCGCTACATTTTGGTGTTTTTCACAATTAAATACAAATGTATCTACCAAATTTTACCACTAACATAAAGTCCAATGTGTCACGAGAAAACAGTCTCAGAATCGCTTGAATAGGTAAAAGCCATTCCAAAGCTATTACAACATAAACTGACACGTGAGATTTGAAAAATAAGGCTCTGTCAGGAACATCAAAACTGGCCACAGTGGGAAGTGGTTAAGTACCAAAATAATTTTTTAGTCTTTTACCTCTTGCCATTTTTCATAACTTTTCTAATTTTAGATCATTGAGCATGAGGCCTTGTTTTTTTGTGTGGCTTTCTTAGCTCTATTCTATGGGATTGCGGAAAACAGCCAAGCAGCAGTGCAGGGGGGACGGGGGTTGAGTGACTCCCATTCTCAATATAGACGCAAGTCCCTGAGCTGGGTCCCGCATCCATCAGACATTTATCGCATATCCTGCTGTACTGACGTTATTTATCCCGCATAGTACGATGCGGTGACAATTTTTCAGGGTTTTTTTCAGTTTTTTCCCATAATATTGCAGTTCTAATTGGAAAAAGGTGATTTTTGTGTTTTTATTTGTATTTTTATTTTTCATAAAAAAATTTTTTTTTCAATATTTATTAGGGCCTGTTCACATCACTGTTCGCTTTCTGTTCCGGGGTTCCGTCCGAGGTTTCCGTCAGGTGAACCCCTGCAACGCAAAGTGAAAGTCAAACCACAGCTTCCGTTTCAGTCACCACTGATATCAATGGTGACGGAAACATCGCTAATGGTTTCCGTTCATCACCATTGCAGAAGATTTCCGTTTTTCCGACTGAATCAATAGCGCAGTCGACTACGCTATTGATTCTGTCGGAAAACCGGAAACCTGCCGGAATGGTGACGAACGGAAACCATTAGCGATGTTTCCATCACCTTTGCTATCAATGGTGACTGAAACAGAAGCTGTGGTTTCACTTTCACTTTCCGTTGCGGGGTTCACCTGACGGAAACCTAAGACGGAACCCCGGAACGGAAAGCGAACGGTGATGTGAACAGGCCCTGAGGGTGCATTCGCATATGTCAGTTGTATCAGCATCAGTTTTTTTGTCTCTCAAGTGATTACAATTGATGCAAAAACTGATGCAAAAATGTATCAGTTGTCATCTGTTTTTCACGATTTTTACTACAAAACCATCAGTTGTCATCAGTTGTCGTTAGTTGTCATCAGTTTTTACCATCTGTTTTTAACATCAGTTTTTACCTCAAAGGTCCACCAAAAAGGTAATCTAGGGTCTGAAAATGTGCCAATTTTATAAGTGGTGTATAGTTTGTGATAGATTGGATACATGATAGATTAAATACTTGTTGTGTTCCATGTCAGGGCTCTCCTCTGCTCCAGCCTTGGCGCTACACTGAAGTCTGACACACACATTGTAATGTCATGTGTGTCATATTCAGTGCAGACGCCAAGAGAGAGAGCCAAGAAGGCAGCTGCTGTCCACTGACCTCAGATCAGATCTTCGAAGCAACCATGGGAGCCTGAAAAGACGCCAAACACTAGCCATAACTTCAGGGAGTAGATTGTTTTTGGCGCCTTTACAGCTACCCAATACCACCCTGCATTTCCTACCCACCCCACACCACGCAGGGACTCAAACAACAGGGTTCGGGTGTCGGCTGTTAAAAACAGCTATCTAGGTCTGTTTTTGACAACTGTTTTGCATCCGTTTTGTACCCGTTCCGTGTTTTTCGTTTTTACAAATTCTTAAAAACAGATGAATTTCATGTGTAGATAATGAAAACCGTGCCCTCAGTAGATAATGCCGCAGTGCCCTCTGTATACAGTGCCACACCCCCCTGTAGATAATTCCAAAGTTCCCTCTGTAGATAGTTCCACACCCCCTGTAGATAATACCGCAGTGCCCTCTGTTGACAGTGCCACCCCGCTGTATATAGTGGCACACACCCCCTGTAGATAATACTGCAGTGCCCTCTTTAGATAGTGCCACACCCCCTTGTATATAGTGCCACTGTAGATAATGCCGCAGAGCCCTCTGTAAATAATGCCACAGTACGCTCTGTAGATAATGTCACACAGCCCCGCTGTAGATAGCGTCACACAGCCCCTTTGTAGGTAGCGCCACACAGCCACCTTGTAGGTAGCGCCACACAGCCCCCTTGCAGGTAGCGCCACACAACCCCCTCGTAGGTAGCGCCACACAGGCCACAGCCCTCTTGTAGGTAACGCCACACAGCACTCTTGTAGGTCGCGCTGCACAGCCCCCTTGTAGGTAGCGCCACACAGCCCCCTTGTCGGTAGCGCCACACAGCCCCCTAGTAGGTAGTGCCACACAGCCCATCGCCTCCTTGTAGGTAGCGCCACACAGCCCACAGCCCCCTTATAGGTAGCGCCACACAGCCCCCTTGTAGATATCGCCACACAGCCCACAGCCCGCTTGTAGGTATCACCACACAGCCCCCTTGTAGGTAGTGTCACACAGCCCCCTTGTAGGTAGAGCCACACAGGCCCCTTTGTAGGCAGCGCCACACAGCCCGCAGCCCTCTTGTAGGTAGTGCCACACAGCCCTCTTGTAGGTCGCGCTGCGAAGCCCCCTTGTAGGTAGCACCACACAGCCCCCTTGTCGGTAGCGCCACACAGCCCCCTAGTAGGTAGTGCCACACAGCCCATAGCCCCCTTGTAGGTAGCACCACACAGCCCACAGCCCCCTTGTAGGTAGCGCCACACAGCCCCCTTGTAGGTAGCACCACATAGCCCACAGACCCCTTGTAGGTAGCGCCACACAGCCCCCTTGTAGGTAGTGCCACACAGCCCCCTTGAAGGTAGTGCCACACAGCCCACAGTCCCCTTGAAGGTAGTGCCACATAGCCCACAGCCCCCATGTAGATAGCATTCCCCTCCACCTTCCTGTATATAGCACAACTGTAGCTCCTTGAAGGAGTGAAATCCCCCTTTGGCCCGGGATTCCGCTCCTGGAGTTCTCCCTTTCATGTCTCTGTCCATATATGGATGGTGACATCAGGGGCAACTCCTGAAGCGGAATCCCCGTACACAGCGTTGCCGACGCTGTGACCGGGGATTCCAATCTAGGAGAAGTCCCTGTCGTCTGTGTCCATTTATGGAGAGTGACGTCACTGGCTTATCTTGGAGTGGAATCCCCGGTCACAGACTCGGCAACGCTGTGTACGAGGATTCCGCTTCAGGAGTTGCCCCTGATGTCACTGTCCATATATGGACAGAGACATCAAGCGCTCCGTCCAAGAGCGGAATGCCCGGCCACACGGAGATTCCGCTCCTTCAGGGAGCTACAGTGATGCTAGTAGATAGCAGAGCAGGGAGATACCTCCCTGCTCTGCTATAGTGTCATCGCTACCGCTGTAGCAGCCGCGGCGGCCGCTAGCGGTACCGCCGGCCATGGTGGGTCCCGTCCCCCTTTCTGACGAGCGCTCTCATGCCCGGTGTCACCAAATGCAGCAGCTATAGCTGCTACAGCGGCAGCGACGCCACTGAGTGAAGAAGCGGCTGGGCGGAAAGGCGACTGCTGAGTCGCCGGGCCCGAGCGCTTCTGAAATAAGCAGAGGAAGGGAGCCAGCGCAGCGTCCCCTTCCACCTGCTGGGGTGATGCGCCACGTGCAATGGCACAGGTCGCACACCCCTAAGGCCGGCTCTGGATGGGAGGGTAGTCGTCAGGGTCTCCGCCTGGAGTGGAATCCCCAGCAATACTATGACCGGGGATTCCGCTCCTAGCTCACATCCACCTTCCCGCCGGGTGCTGCCGGAAGATGGATGCGGCAGCATTAAAATAGATAGGATATGGCGCCAGACCTCCCTGGGAGCCGGAACCAAAAATGCTGCAGCTTTCGTTTTTAGATCAGACTCCCAGGGAGGTCCGGCACCATACGGCGCCATAACTGATGTCTTCCGTGCCAGAACAGATCCCATAAAAAACTATGGGATCCGTTCTAGCATCAGTTTGCCTTTGGCTTTTCTTCAACACGCCGGAGGTAAACAGAAGTGGACGCCGGACATATGTGAACGGCCACTTAGTTTGCTGCCAGATGTGAACAAAACAGTCAAATGAAGAGATAGCTGCCAGTTGAGTCATGGCTGGCATAGGAAGAGAAACTCGAGGATGCTGGCTGTACACAATGTAGAAGGGAGACGAGGCGGTAGACTCACTTGTGTGGTTGTTGTATGAGAATTCCGCCCAAGGCAGAAGTTGCTCCCAATTGTCGTGTTGGGCGGAAACAAAGTGGCGAAGATAATCCTCTCCACTTGACTATTTTACTGAGGGTGATAGGCAGAAAATAAGTCAAGTTTAACGTCCAGCAGGTTGCATAGGGCTCTCCAGAACTTGGATGTAAACTGTACACACCGGTCTGAGACAATATGTAGAGGGTGTCCGTGTAGCCGGAAGATGTGCGAAATAAACAGGCTTGCCAGGTGAGGAGCAGACGGAAGGCCAGTCAGTGGAATAAAATGTGCCATCTTGGAGAAACGATCCACTACTACCCAGATTGTAGTACATCCAGCCGAGGGGGGGGGGGTGGTAGGTCAGTGATAAAGTCCATAGCTATATGCTGCCAAGGGACATCAGGAACGGGCAGGGGAAGGAGCAGACCGGCAGGTTTGGAGCGGGAAGACTTGTTCGACGCACAGTTCGTACATGAAGAGTCATAGTCCACAACATTCTAAGGCAGCGTGGGTCACCAATACTGACGGGCTATGAAGTGCTGAGTCTTTCGAACACCAGAGTGTCCCGCCAGTTTAGAGCTGCTTCCCCAGCGGAGAGTTATTTTCCTGTCAGTAAGGCAGACAAAAGTCTTTCCAGGAGGAATGTCTCTAACTTGCAACAGGCTAGCGACAATAATCCTAGACGGGTCTATAATATATTGGGAAATCTCTTGAGAGTCATTAATCTCAAATGATCGAGACAGGGCGTCAGCCTTCACATTCTTATCAGCAGGGCGAAAGTGAAGCAGGAATTGAAATCTAGCATAAGAACAACGACCACCTGACTTGGCGAGGATCTAGTTGTTGTGCTGACTGTAAGTACGTAAGGTTCTTGTGATCCGTATAAATGATAATAGGGTAGGCTGTGCCTTCCAGCAAGTGTCTCGATTCCTCTAATGCGAACTTGACGGCCAGCAACTCCCGTCCCCGAGGGAATAGTTGCGCTCTGCCGGAGAGAACAATTTCGAGAAGAAGCCACAAGCCACCATCTTGCCCTTAGAGTTCTTTTGACCTAGTAGGGCTCCAGCACCAATGGAAGATGCGTCCACTTCCAGAAGGAACTGCCACGAAATATCAGGGTGATGAAGAACAGATGCTGAGGTCAAAGCTCTCTTGAGCTTAGTAAATGCAGATTCGGCCTCTGGAGGCCAAACCTTGGCGTTCACCCCCTTCTTGTTGAGGGCCGAGATTGGGGCAGTCAGAGATGAGAAGTTTGGGATAAATTGCCGATAGAAGTTTGTGAATCCCAGAAATCTTTTTATGGGCCGAAGGACCTGTGGATGTGGCCACTCTAAGACGGATCTCACCTTCTCTGGGTCCATCTTGAGGCCACGGTCGGACTTGATGTAGCCCAGGAAGGGCAGACAGTTTCTCTCAAACACACATTTCTCAATTTTGGCGTATATGGTGTTCTCCCTTAACTGCGACAGAACTTGGTGAATGTGCCTCCGATGTGTGATTAAATCCGGTGAATAAACCACTACACGGACATACAGAAGATCACGGAAAAGGTAATTTACAAATTCTTTGAACACATCTGCATCATTACACAGGCCAAAGGGCATTACAAGGGCAGTGGGTAATAATAAATCCCCCACTGGACACCACCGTACAGTTTGATCCCTAAGGGGGGTTTTACACTGGGCAGACAAGCGTTCATAAAATGCTTTTTGCCGATAATTGCCTTGTGTAAACAGGGCAGCGATCAGCAGATGAATGAGAAAACTATGATCTCTTGGTCGTATCATTTTATAAAAGTAAAATATTATCGTTGTCAGCAGCAAATCTTTCTGTGTAAACAGGGAGACGCGCTGCCGACATGATAATAATGTATGGGGACGAGCGATCGGAGTAACGACCGCTCGTCCCCATCCATAGCTCTGTGTGACAGGAGAAAATGAGTACTGATCAACGATGTCTCGTTGATTGGCGCTCGCTGTACCGGACAATTATTGGCCGGTGTAAAAGGGCCTTAAGGGTGACAATCAGTGAAAAGCAGAAGACAAAAGAAAAAGAGGATGATGACTTGACAATGAACGGATGGGACCCAAACCTAAGGGAGAAGTACTGAGATTGGTGATAGCATTATTTTATTAGTTGAGGCCCTTTTGTTTATATTGTCTGAGGTTTATAATTACAATGTATGTAAAAATGCCACGGTACTGTGAATTACAATCTGAGGTGTTTTATGTGGAGTTATGAGATGAAGGTCACTGGGTGTTGTCACTCATAAGTAAGAAGTACATGGCAGCAATGAGAGCCCTGAGGTTATGTTACCTGGGTGTTTTTAGGTTTTAGAAAGATGCTGCCCATGCCCTGTTATATCTGCAGTGGTAAAAGTCCCATTGGGACAATAAGTGACAGTGCGACAATTATGACCAATACATGTGCATTGACAGGACAAGTTTGGATTATTGCTAACATTAGTAGGTTTAGCAGTAAAGAATGCTCATAATATAGAGAAATTGGCTGACAGATTTGACAATGTTACAGATTACGTGTTTGATGTTTTGATGTGCCAAGTAGTTGGCCCAGCATGTTGCCATTATATAGACCTTTTTGGCATTATGCAGGACAAGTATGACGTAGCGCAAGCTAATAAAATAAAGTTCGTAAGGGGGATAAGCACTATTTTAACTGCCTGGCTAGGATACAAAATATCCTCATATAAACAAAATCGTAGTAACAAGCGCTCATCGCCATACATATCTCCTTATGAAAGGAGCAAACGAGCGCCGATCAACCAGCTGTCTCTTTGATCAGCGCTCGTTTACATGGCCCACGTCGGTCCGTGTAAGTGGACACTTAGTGTATGAGAAGAACTTGAAGTGACCCACCAGTTTTCACAATCTTCTGACATGTCAAAGAAACATTTCAGTAAATTGCGTTGGTTGGTGTTTATGGTATAATACCACCACTGATGTCTAAAACAAAGCCTCAGTTGCCTTCAGTATGACCAAACCCCTACTTCTATTCACTAAAATTATACAAGTTCTACTGCGATAAACTGAAAGTAGCGAAAGCTGTTGGTGCTTTCAGGGCCGGTTTTAGGCAAAGTGTGGGCAAATTGGCATAGGGGGGCCCAAAAATGTACTCAAAATGTCCTCATATAAACAAAATCGTAGTAACAAGCGTTCGTCCCCATACATAGCTAATTGAGAACGGAGCAAACGAGCGCCAATCAACCAGCTGCCTCTTTGATCGGCGCCCGTTTACAAGAGGGGCCCCCAAATTTAAAATAATGTACCAACAACATAGTTATATTCAGTCAATTCGGTAAATGAAAACAAATATAAATTTGGTATCGCTGTAACCGTATTGACCCACAGAATAAAGTTAACATGTCATTTTAACCGCACAGTGAACGGCGTAAAAACAAATACACCCCAAAAATGTAGTAATCTCTGTTTTTTTTCACATTCCACCCTATAAAGAATTTTTTTCATAGTTTGCCAGTACATTATATGGTACAATAAATGGTGCCATGAAAATCAGCAACTCGTCCCGCAAAAAACAACCCTCATACGGCTATATCGATGGAAAAATAAAAAAAGTTATAGCTTTTGGAAGGTGTGGAGGAAAAAACAAAAGTGAAAATCTGAAAAATGGTTGTGAAGGTAAGGGGTTAATCATGTCCCCTATTCAGACTCACTGGTCTACAGAACACCAACCTCTTCTTTTCCATTACTTTACTCTGGCTGCATATTATTATTGCAGCAATATATATTCATATAGATAATATATGTCACAATAACACAAACTTTTTAATTTTTTTGTAAAAACAAAAGACCCCAGACCAGACAACTGCTGCAGCGAGGCCATATAGTACTTAAAGGGGTTGTTCTGGCAAGGGCAACTAATGACCTATACACAGGATAGGTCATGAGTATATGATCGTAGGGATCCAATACCCAGACCCCACACTGATCAACTGTTCCAGCTCGGCTGCTATTCTGTGTCCGGAGCCATCTGCTGTGCCCGGAGGCAGTCAGAGCAGCTGATCGGTGCAGGGTCCAGGTGTCAGACTCACACAGATCATATACTGATGACATATCCCGTGGATAGGACAAACCCTTTAACCCCTTGCCGCAGAATCACGTACATGCACGGCATAGAATCCAGCCGTTAGCGCATTCTGCCGTGCATGTACGTGAAGGAGATCGTGCGGGCATAGAAGCTATGCCGGCACGATCGCCGCGGGAGCTCGGCTGTGACTGATAGCCAGGTTCCCGCTGCAACAGCTAGGATTGGAGAAACCTCCAATCCTGGCCGTTTAACACCTTAAAGAGACTCTGTCACCACATTATAAGTGCACTATCTCCTACATAAGGAGATGGGCGCTGTAATGTAGGTGACAGTAATGCTTTTTATTAAAAAAACCGATCTATTTTCACAACGTTAGGAGCGATTTAAGTTTATGCTAATGAGCTTTCTTAATGCCCAAGTGGGCGTACTTTTACTTTCGACCAAGTGGGCGTTGTACAGAGGAGTGCATGACGCTGACCAATCAGCATCATGCACTCCTCTCCATTCATTTACACTGCACTAGCGATATAGATATATCGCTATGTGCAGCCTCATACACAAGCCCTAACATTACTAGTGTCTTGATAATGAATACACATGAAATCCAGCCTGGACGTCATGTGTACTCAGAATCCTGACACTTCTGAATCTTTTTTTGTGAGATTCCGGCAAGTGAAACCAAATCTCGTTTAGCTCCGAGATCTCGCGAGATTTCGTATCCGTTGCTGGAATCTCAGAAAAAAGAGTCAGAAAGTAAAAGTACGCCCACTTGGGCATTAAGAAAGCTCATTAGCATAAACTTAAATCGCTCCTAACTTTGTGAAAAAAGATAGTTTTTTTTAATTAAAAGCATTACTGTCACCTACATTACAGCGCCCATCTCCTTATGTAGGAGACAGGGCACTTATAATGTGCTGACAGAGTCTCTTTAAATGCCACGGTTAATAGCGACCGCGACACTGAAGTTGTTTGACAGAGGGAGGGAGCTCCATCTGTCACCGATCGGCGGCCGGCGAATGCAATCGCCGACCACCGACGGGTTTCCATGGCACCAGGGGGCCTAGATAACGCCATACATCCCCCCTGTAGACTGTGCCATACATCCCCCCTGTAGACTGTGTCATACATCCCCCCGTAGATAACGCCATACATCCCCCTGTAGATAACGCCATACAGCCCCCTCTGTAGATAACGCCATACAGCCCCCCCTGTAGATAACGCCATGCTTCCCCCTGTAGATAACGCCATACAGCCCCCCTGTAGATAATGGCATACAGCCCCCTTTGTAGATATCTACAGAGGGGGCTGTATGGCGTTATCTACAAAGGGGGCTGTATGGCGTTCTCTACAGTGGGGGCTGTATGGCGTTATCTACAGGGGGGGCTGTATGGCGTTATCTACAGAGGGGGCTGTATGGCGTTATCTACAGGGGGGCTGTATGGCGTTATCTACAGGGGGTGCTGTATGGCGTTATCTACAGGGGGGCTGTATGGCGTTCTCTACAGGGGGCTGTATGGCGTTCTCTACAGGGGGGCTATATGGCATTATCTACAGGGGGGCTGTATGGCGTTATCTACAGGGGGGCTGGCAGTATTTTTTAGGGGTTTTTTTAGGGGTTTTTTCCGGCGTTCACTGTGTGGGATAAATAACATAAAATTTTTATAGTTCAGGTCGTTACGGACGCGGCGATACCAAATATGTATGGTTTTATTATTTTTTTACAATAATAAATGACTTGATAAGGGAAAAAGGGTTAGGCTGGGTTCACACGACCTATTTTCAGACGTAAACGAGGCGTATTATGCCTCGTTTTACGTCTGAAAATAGGGCTACAATACGTCGGCAAACATCTGCCCATTCATTTGAATGGGTTTGCCGACGTATTGTGCAGACGACCTGTAATTTACGCGTCGTCGTTTGACAGCTGTCAAACGACGACGCCTAAATTGACTGTCTCGGCAAAGAAGTGCAGGGCACTTCTTTGCAACGTAATTTGAGCCGTTCTTCATTGAACTCAATGAAGAGCAGCTCAAGATATACAAGCGTCACAGACACCTCGTATATTACGAGGAGGAGCATTTACGGCTGAAACGACGCAGCTGTTTTCTTCTGAAAACAGGCTGTCATTTCAGCCGTAAAAGCCAGCTAGCGTGTGAACATACCCTTATAGTGTTTTATGTTATTACTTGAAACTTTGATTGTATTTTTTACAACTTTTATTTTTACTTTTTTTACACTTTTTTTTTTTTACACTTTTCTTTAGTCCCACTAGGGGACTTGAAGCTCCAACTGTTTGTTTGATGTTCTAATACATTGCACAACCTATGTAGTGCAATGTATTAGAACTGTCAGTTGTTCACAGACAGCAAGCCGATCAGGCTCCGCCTCCGGGCGGGGCCTAAACGGCTTCCGTTATTGCAGACAGGAAGCCATTGTTAGGCCTCCTGTTGCCATAGTAGCAGTCGCCAGCCTTGCCATCGCAGGCTGCCAATTTGCTACATACCACTAAGATGCAGCGATCGCATTGGATCGCTACATCGAAGGGGTCAATGGCAGGAATCGGAGCTAGCTCCGGTTCCTGCCGATACAGCGGGGTGTCCACTGTAACATACAGTGGACACCCACTGCTGATGATGCTGGCTCAGCTTCTGAGCCGGAAGCTGAGCCGGCGCCATCTTGCCGATAGTACCGGAAGCCTTTTAGGCCCTGCCGACGAGCGGGGCATAGGAGGCTTTCGTTGCTGGCTGACCGGGAGGTAAGTATTAGGCCTCCGACCACCTTTGCAGCCACCGGCAACCCAGCGGTCACGGCACGGGGTGCCGGTGGCTAAAAACTTCTCACATGCTACGATCTCTATTGAACGCAGCATGTGAGGGGTTAATCGGTTGGATCGGAGGCTAGCTCCGATCCTGGCCGATACCTCAGGGTGTGAGCTGTTCACATACAGTTACGTGGAAATGCGTTAAAACACCAGTTTCCATCACGTAACTGTACGTGATTTTGCGGGAAGGGGTTAAGGCCTTGTTCACATCAGCATGAAGGAGGTACATATAATATGTGTGTATGATAAAGGTATTATATGTGTATGAATGACCACAAAATAAAATAAATAAATCAGACCCTGGAGATAATATTCTATGGCAGTGTGCTGCCCACTTGTAAATCTACCTCCTCCGCTCCTGCCTGCTATACTCCCTCTAGGCGCCAGTTTACTGTGTCCTGATGCTGTCCAGCGTACACCACGTCATGGCGATGACAGCATCAGGAAGACACAATGTGCGTGCCAGGACTCGGAGGAGACTGTCAGGTAGAGAGACTCTACCATACAATCAGCACAAAGGAGCGCCGCGCCGCCGAATTGCCGATATTATCAGTGATAATATCGGCGATTAGGTGGCGCTCCTCCATGCTGATTCTTTGGTAGAGGCTCTACCTGACTGTTACTGCTTTTCAGCAACCCGCCCGCTTCCTTTAACTGCCATTATAAAAACGTATATTGAATGAAAATGTCAATAGAAAGACAGCAGAAAGAAGTAGGCAAATTTAGCTTAACTGAGGAAACAAAGTACTTTGGGTAGATATGAGCTGTATTATATCTGTGGAGATAATAAAATAATAAACTTTGCGAGAAAGAAAGAAATGAAAGAGAAGTATGAGAGAAAAATAAGTTTCTGAACTATAAAGTTGAAATGAATTTTATAAATATAGAAACAGTATACCAAGTCCGATGCAGAACCTGGTGAATTCCACAACTTCTTATACTATAAATATTATTTATAAAAAATAAAAAATAGCTGGGGCCCTGTTACAGATTTAGAATTTAGGCTCAGGAGCTTCAAGTTACGCCTCCGCAACACTGAATAAAATTATTCACTAGGTCAATTTGTCAGAAACCAGTAGCCGCTAGGTGGCAGTATGATAACATAGTACCTTAGTTTTTAAGATTAAAAAAAACATAAGTCCATCCAATTTCAGCCTATAATTCTTTAATGTTAATTCAGAGGAAGGCAAAACCCCTGATGAGGCAGAAGCCAACTCTCCTCATTTTAGTGAAAAAAAATCCTTTCCCGACTCCAATATGGCAATCAGAATAAATCCCTGGGTTAACGCCCCATCTCCAGTACTCTAGTAAACAAAATATGTACTAATATTACACTCTAGAAAGGCATTCAGGCCCTTTTTGAACTCTTTGACAACTTTTTCTGGCAGAGAGTTCCATAGTCTCACTGCTCTAACAAAAAGAATCCCCTTCTATGTCGGTGTAGAGACCTTCTCTCTTTTAGACATAGAGGATGCCCCCTTTTATAGTTACAGTCGATAATATAAATAGATCATGAGAGAGATCTCTGTATTGACCTTTGATATATTTATACATAGTCATTAAGTCACCCCTCAGCTATCTTTTTTTCTAAGCTAAATAACCCTAATTTTGATCATCTTTCTTTGTGCTGCAGTTGACAGGATATGCCATAAATGTCTGATATATGCAGGTCCCAGCTGTGGGACCTGCACCTATAACGAGAATGCGGGTCATCCCCATCCTGCCTGATATGGTGGCTGTTGGCCGCTTTTTCCAGGTGGGGACTAAGTGAAGAGGGGGCAGTGCTTGGGAACCCTGTTCTCGATCTCTTCTTGCTTTAATTCAATGGGAACTATTATTACAAGGGAGAACTCTGATAATTGTACCTGTAATGAGCTGTGCACCTGTGTGATCATTTCATGTCCTTGACAGCCTGAAGGTTTCCTGACAGCAAGCAGAAATCTTGAAGCATGAAAAATGAATACAGAAAGTGTATTAGAATATTGTATTACTTTTTAACTTTCAGAAACTGGAAAACCCCTTTAATCTAATTTTTAAGGTTACACATTATGATATCCAGGGCCAGCCTTTGGGGTGTGCGACCTGTGCAATCTCACAGGGCGCATCACCCCAGCAAGACGCTGGCTCCACTCCCCTTGCTTTCCTGGAGCGCCTGGCAGTACCGCAGGCCCCGCAGCGGCTGCACATAACATTTATGGGCCAGGCAGCACGAGCCACTTCATGCCCGGTAGCGTTGCTAGCATCGGGGTAACCCCCAGTGCTGCAACTGCCACAATTGCTTGCATCTGCATCCTGAGGACGCAGAGAAAATTGAATAGTATAGGCTGCAGGCCACGTTAGGTCTGTTAGACGCTGGGACAGAGTCCCTGCGCAGGACGGCGTGATGACTTCACTGCATCACGCTGGTCTACACATGTGTCCTGTCTGGAGGCCGTGGAATGCCCCGGGAATGGGGCTGGGTAAGTAATATTTTTTTTGGGGGGGCTGTGTATCTAAAACGGGGGGGGGGGGGGATTGCTGTGTGGCACTATCTACAAGGTAGGGCTGTGTATCTAAAATGGGGGGATTGCTGTGTGGCACTATCTACAAGGGGGGCTGTGTATCAAAAACTGGGGGGTGTGGCACTATACAGGGAGGAGGGCTGTGTGGCATTATCTACAAGGGGTGTGTGGTACTATACAGCGGGGGAGGGCTGTGTGGCACTATACAGGGTGGAGGGCTGTGTGGCACCATACAGGGGGGAGGGCAGTGTGGCACTATCTACTAGGGGAGGCTGTGTATCACTATACAGGGAAGAGGGCTGTGTGGAACTATACAGGGAGGAGGGCTGTGTGGCACTATCTACTAGGGGAGGCTGTGTGGCACTATACAGGGATGAGGGCTGTGTGGCACTTTACAGGGGGAGGGTTTTATGGCACTACAGGGGGATGGCTGTTTGGCACTATCTAGGGGGGTTGTATAGCGCTATCTAAAAGGGGGGGGTGGTACTATCTACAAGGGGGGTGTGTCACACTATCTACAGGGGGTTGCACTATACAGCGGGGGAGGGCTGTGTGGCACTATACAGGGTGGAGGGCTATGTGGTACTATACAGGGGGAGGGCCTTGTGGCACTATCTACTAGGGGAGGCTGTGTAGCACTATACAGGGAGGAGGGCTGTGTGGAACTATACAGGGAGGAGGGATGTGTGTCACTATCTACTAGGGGAGGCTGTGTGGCACTATACAGGGGAGAGGGCTTGGTGCCACTTTACAGGGGGCGGTCTTTATGGCACTACAGGGGGAGGGCTGTTTGGCACAATCTAGGGTGGTGTGGCACTATCTACAATGGGAGGGGGTGTGGCACTATCTACAAGGGGGTGTGTGTGTGACACTATCTACAAGGGGGCTGTGTGGCACTAAATACAAAGGGGAGGGCTGTGTGTCACTATCTACGAGAGGGGGGCTGTGTATGGCTCTATCTACAGGGGGGTGCATGTGTGGCGCTATCTACAGGGGATGCAGTGGCACTATCGACAGTGGGCACAAAGGGGGCATTGTTAAAGTGGGGACACAAAGGGGGCACAGTTACTGATGGTGCACTTTTATTGTGTCGAGCACTGAGGGTCATTATTACCATCTGGGACACTGTTGATTACGAATTTGTTTAGAGGATGGGGTATTGGTATGGAGAGTGTTGGAAAAGCGAGTGTCACGATGCAGGGTGTGGACCCACTGGGCCGTACCGCATAGCGGGATGGCAGCTGACCAAACAGGTATACACCGCGTTCCAAATTATTATGCAAATGTTATTTTTCGCTGATTTTCCTAAATAGTCTATGCAAATGACAGTCAGTATAATCTTCAAGCCATCAACCGTTGGAGTATAATGCAAATTTTATTGAACAAATCTAATGATAACAGATTTTTTTTTAGAAGTAAAAAACTCAAAATGCACTGTTTCAAATTATTATGCACAACAGAGATCAAAACATTTTAAAGGTTGTAAAGAGAACTAAAATGGTAATTTGTTGAATTTGCAGCATCAGGAGGTCATATTTACAGAAATCAAAAGCTCTTTCAATCCAAAAAAACTTAGCAGGCCTAGTTACATGTTAACATAGGACCCCTTCTTTGATATCACCTTCACAATTCTTGCATCCATTGAATTTGTGAGTATTTGGACAGTTTCTGCTTGAATATCTTTGCAGGATGTCAGAATAGCCTCACAGAGCTTCTGTTTTGATGTGAACAGCCTCCCACCCTCAGAGATATTTTGATTGAGGATGCTCCAAAGGTTCTCAATAGGGTTGAGGTCAGGGGAACATGGGGGCCACACAATGAGTTTCTCTCCTTTTATGCCCATAGCAGCCAATGACACAGAGGTATTCTTTGCTGCATGAGATGGTGCATTGTCATGCATGAAGATAATTTTGCTACGGAAGGCACGGTTCTTGTTTTTGTACCACGGAAGAAAGTGGTCAGTCATAAACTCTACGTACTTTGCAGAGGTTATTTTCACACCTTCAGGGACCCTAAAGGGGCCTACCAGCTCTCTCCCCATGATTTCAGCCCAAAACATTACTCCGCCACCTCCTTGCTGACGTCGCAGCCTTGTTGGGACATGGTGTCGATTCACCAACCATCCACTACTCCATCCATCTGGACCATCCAGGGTTGCACGACACTCATCAGTAAACAACACGGTTTGAAAATTAGTCTTCATGTATTTCTGAGCCCACTGCAACCGTTTCTGCTTGTGAGCATTGTTTAGGGGTGGCCGAATAATAGCTTTATGCACACTTGCAAACCTCTGAAGGATCCTACACATTGAGGTTCGCGGGACTCCAGAGGCACCAGCGGCTTCAAATACCTGTTTGCTGCTTTGCAATGGCATTTTAGCAGCTGCTCTCCTAATCCTATTAATTTGTCTGGCAGAAACCTTCCTCATTATGCCTTTATCTGAACTAACCTGTATGTGCTCTGAATCAGCCACAAATCTTTTCACAGTACGACGATCACGCCTAAGTTTTCTTGAAACATCCAATGTACTATTTCACGCTTTTCGGCAGCAGAGAGATCCTTTTTCTTTCCCATATTGCTTGAAACCTGTGGCCTGCTTAATAATGTGGAATGTCCTTCTTAAGTAGTTTTCCTTTGATTGGGCACATCTGGCAAACAAATTATCACAGGTGTCTGAGATTGATTACAATGATCCAAAGAGCCCTAAGACACAATACCATCTATGAGTTTAATTTAAAAACTAATCATTAAATGTTTATGACACTTAAATCCAATGTGCATAATAATTTGGAACATGGTGTAGTACAGAGTCTATAGTCCAAAAAGGGTACCTGTGGCAACTCGGACATTAGCAAGGCAGGCTCGGCTGGGACCAGGCAGCAGGTAGACGTCAGGTGTGGAGTAGCAGAACACGACAACAGCTTCAGCACGGCACTTGACCAGGACAACACAGGATACAGGATACGGGATACAGGATGCAGGAAACACTTGGGAACTGGAAGACACTAGCAGACCATTTGCAAGACAAACTTTGGGTAACGAACAATGCTCAGGAAAAGAACAAGAGGGCAGAGCCCTTTTTATAGTTTAGTAGCATTCTGGGCTTGATGCAGGCTTCCTGCAATTATGCGAGCACTGACCCTTTAAGACCGTGCACACGCAGGTTCGCGCGCCCTCCGGAGACAGTCTCAATTCCAGGAAGTGAGTGCCGGCGCCTCACAGGAGGATGACGCTGCAGTGAACTCATATGTCCATGGCCGTGGCCGTCGAGGGGTAAGTCAGAATGACCAACCGCGGCCATAGACGTTACAGTATCCCCTCTCTTTCGCCCCCTCTTCTTGGGATCAGAGCAGGAGAGAAACTTCGTCACGAGGGCAGGGGCTTCGATGTTCTCCTCTGGCTCCCAAGACCTCTCTTCTGGACCAAATCCCTTCCAATCCACCAAATAAAACCTTCTTGGTGGCCAGAATCTCCCTTACTTCGATAGTCCCTGACGATCCACCAGGGACCACTGCTGAACTAGGAGTCCTGGAGTAGCGGTTCAGGACCACGGGCTTCAGCAAGGAGACATGGAAGGATTTAGGGATCTTGAGGGTAGGAGGCAACTGTCACGATGCGGAGTGTGGACCCACTGGGCCATACCGCATAGCGGGGTTACAGCTGGCCAAACAGGTATGGTACAGAGTCTATAGTCCAGAAAGGGTACCTGAGGCAATGTAGACAGTAGCAAGGCAGGCTCAGCTGGGACCAGGCGGTAGGTAGACATCAGGCGTGGAGTAGCAGAACAGGTGTGGAATGCAGCACAACACGACAACAGCTCAGCACGGCAGTAGACCAGGATAGTACTGCATAGCACGGTATACAGGATACAGGTACGGGGAACACTGGGAACTGGAAGACATTTAGGAGATCATTTGCAAGACAAACTTTGGGAAACAACAACAACGCACAGGCGAGGATCAGAAGGGCGGTAGCCTTCTTATATTCCAGGAAATCATGTGAGTTAATGATGATGATTTCATGTGAGCGCGCTGGCCCTTTAAGAGCGAGCACGAGCACGCGCGCACCCTCTGGGAGACAGTTTTGATATTTCCGAAGTGAGTGGCGGCGCCTCACAGGGGGACGACGCAGCACAGCAGCAGGATATCCGTGGTCGCGGTCATCAAGGGGTAAGCTAGAACGATGGACAGCGGCCATGGACGTTTACAGTATCCCCCCTCTTACGCCCCCTCTTCTTGGGGCCAGAGCGGGAGAGAAACTTCCTCATGAGGACAGGGGCATCGATATTCTCCTCTGGATCCCAGGACCTCTCTTCTGGACCGAATCCCCTCCAATCCACCAAATAAAACATCCTTCCTTCCACCTTCTTGGTGGCTAGAATCTCCCTTACCTTGAAAGTCCCTCACGAGCCGCCAGGAGCCACTGTGGAACTTGGAGTCCTAGAGTAGCAGTTCAGGACCACGGGTTTCAGCAAGGAGACATGGAGGGAGTTAGGGATCTTGAGGGTAGGAGGCAGCCGCAGTTTGTAAGACACCGAGTTAATTTGTAGCAGGATCTCGAAGGGTCCGAGGAACCTGGGAGCAAATTTGCAGGACGGCACCCTCAGCCGGATGTTCTTTGAGGACAACCAGACCTTCGTACCTGGAAGAAACTGAGGAGGATCCCGTCTTCTAGTATCTGCTTTTTTCTTTATGCGGTCAACTGCCAGCAGAATAGAAGATTGGGTCTATTGCCATATTTGCAGAAAGTCCCTGAAGGTCGATTCAGCTGCAGGCACCTGGGACATAGTAGAGACAGGAAGAGGTATTCGAGGATGTTGGCCGTAGACTATGAAGAACGGGCTGGAGGTGGTGGACTCACTAGTATGGTTATTATAGGAGAATTCTGCCCACGGGAGCAGCTGCACCCAGTCATTATGTTGTCTGGAAACAAAGTGACGTAGATAGTTCTCCATAATTTGGTTAATCCTCTCGACTTGCCCATTGGACTGGGGATGATAGGCCGAAGAGAAGTCCAACTTTACACCGAGGAGGCCGCAGAGTGCTCTCCAAAACTTCAAGGTAAACTAGACCCCTCGATCCGAGACAATATGCAGAGGCAAGCCGTGCAGACGGAAGATGTGTTGTATGAAGAGGTCAGCCAGTCGAGCAGCAGAAGGCAGGCCAGTCAGAGGAACAAAATGAGCCATTTTAGAGAATCGATCCACCACCACCCAGATCACACTGCAACCCACAGAGAGAGGGAGATCCGTGACAAAGTCCATTGCAACATGCTGCCAGGGAGCAGGCAGTGGTTGGAGCAGACCAGCTGGTGTGGAGTGGGCAACTTTATTTGCTGCGCATACCGTGCATGAGGAGACAAAGTTCATGACGTCTTTGGGCAGCGTGGGCCACCAGAACTGACGGGTGATTAGGTCTTGGGTCTTACGAGTACCCGCGTGACCTGCCAGCTTGGAACTGTGACCCCAGCGAAGGATTCTTCCTCTGTCTGACAGACGTACAAAAGTTCTTCCTGGAGAAATGTCTCTAACCTGCAGAGGGATCACAGAGAAGATGCATGAAGGATCAATAATATTCTGTGGAGACTCCACAGTGTCCTCTGTCTCAAATGACCTAGACAAGGCATCGGACCTCACATTCTTGTCGGCAGGTTGGTAGTGGAGTTTGAACCGGATCCGAGCAAAGAACAACGACTACCTGGCTTGACGAGGATTCAACCATTGAGCCGTCTGTAGATAGGTCATATTCTTTTGATCCGTGAAGACCAGGATAGGATTGACTGTGCCTTCCAGTATGTGTCTCCACTCCTGCAGGGCCAGCTTGATTGCCAGTAACTCCTGATCCCCAATCGAGTAGTTGCGCTCTGCGGAAGAAAACAGATTGGAACAGTAGCCACATACCACAGTCATGCCTTTAGAACCTCTCTGGAACAACAGTGCACCCGCACCAACGGAGGAAGCGTCCACCTCTAATGAAAACTGTAGGGACACATCAAGGTGGTGAAGAATAGAGGCTGACGTGAAGGATTTTTTTAAGGATTCAAATGTGGTGTTAGGGATCTGCCAGGTACTTCATCTAGGTATACTCCTGGGATTAATCAATCCACACCTGAGGCCAGACCTGTTCGACTGACACCATCTCCCACCAACCAGGGTGGCAGGCTCAGGAGTGGGAGAGCCTATCGCGGCCTGGTCTGTCGGAGTTAGCTCCGCCCCCTGTCCTTTATTACCTGCCCTGTTCTCTCCCTCAGTGCTTGTAATTCTTTTGGATTCCTGGCCCCACTGCTGCTTGCTCCAGCCTGCTTCTGCCGTGCTTCTGCCTTGCTGCAGATCTGCTTGACCTGCTTTGCTTTGCCCCTGGCTTGCTTCTGTCTCCGTGCCCGCTCGGGTGTACTCACTTCGTCCTGGTCCTGACTGTTCGTTCGCCGCTCCGTTTCCTCGTGGCGTTCCGTGGCTACTGCCCCTTCCCTTGCGTGTTCCCTGTTTGTTTTCCTGTGCACTTAGACAGCGTAGGGACCGCCGCCCAGTTGTACCTCGTCGCCTAGGGCGGGTCGTTGCAAGTAGGCAGGGACAGGGCGGTGGGTAGATTAGGGCTCACTTTCCCTTCACCTCCTTCCTGCCATTACATAATTACAAGCCCTTACCTAGTCTACCATTTCTCCTACGCTGACGCTATCATGGACCCCCTTGAGACCCTGACCCAGCAGATGCAGGGCCTCTCCCTACAGGTCCAGGCCCTGGCCCAAAGGGTCAATCAGGGTGACGCTGCTTTAGTAGTACCCCTCACCTCACCTCTAGAACCCGACCTCAAGTTACCTGACCGGTTCTCAGGGGACCGTAGGACGTTTCTCTCCTTCCGGGAGAGTTGCAGACTGTATTTCCGCCTAAAGCCCCACTCCTCAGGTTCCGAGAACCAGCGGGTGGGTATCATCATATCCCGACTCCAGGAAGGGCCCCAAGAGTGGGCCTTCTCCTTGGCTCCTGACGCCCCTGAACTTTCCTCTGTTGATCGTTTTTTCTCTGCCCTCGGACTCATTTACGACGAGACTGACAGGACTGCTTTAGCCGAGAATCAGCTGGTGACCTTACGTCAGGGTAGGAGACCGGTTGAGGAATACTGTTCTGATTTTAGGAAGTGGTGCGTAGCTTCTCAGTGGAACGATCCGGCCCTAAGGTGCCAGTTTAGGTTAGGATTATCTGACGCCCTGAAGGATCTGCTGGTTAGCTACCCCTCGTCTGACTCCCTTGACCAGGTTATGGCCCTAGCAGTACGACTTGACCGACGTCTCAGGGAACGTCAGCTAGAACGCTTCAGTGTGCTCCCCTCTGACGTTTCTGCGATCCCCCCCGAGGTCCCGTCTCCTCGCCCCTCCACGGAGGACTCGGAGGTACCTATGCAACTCGGGGCCTCCATGTCCCCTCGACAACGTAGGGAGTTTCGCAGAATGAATGGTCTCTGCTTCTACTGTGGGGACGACAAGCATCTACTGAACACCTGTCCCAGGCGCAATAATAAGAAGCCAGAAAACTTCCGCGCCTAAGTGATCATCGGGGAGGTCACTTGGGCGCACAGGTATTTCCCGTTAATGTGAAACGCAATAAAATTTTGCTTCCCTTTCAGGTCTCGTTTGCTGGCCGGTCTGCCACGGGCAGTGCCTTCGTGGATTCTGGCTCATCTGCTAATATCATGTCTGTGGAATTTGCTATGTCTCTAAAGATGCCTTGTATTGATTTACCTTATCCTATCCCTGTAGTAGGAATCGACTCAACTCCCCTTGCTAATGGTTATTTTACTCAGCATACTCCTGTTTTTGAACTCCTGGTTGGCTCCATGCATTTGGAGCAGTGCTCTGTACTGGTGATGCAGGGATTATCGTCTGATCTGGTTTTAGGCCTTCCCTGGTTGCAGTTGCATAATCCCACGTTTGATTGGAATACTGGGGATCTCACCAAATGGGGTAATGAATGTCTTATGTCATGTCTTTCTGTTAACTCTATTTCTCCCCGGGAGGAGGTAAACACGCTTCCTGAGTTTGTTCAGGACTTCGCCGATGTGTTTTCTAAGGAGGCCTCCGAGGTGTTGCCCCCCCATAGAGATTACGATTGCGCTATCGATTTGGTGCCTGGTGCCAAGCTTCCTAAGGGTAGGATATTTAATCTTTCATGTCCTGAACGTGAAGCTATGAGGGTGTATATCCAAGAATGCCTGGCCAAGGGTTTAATTCGCCCCTCGACTTCTCCTGTAGGTGCTGGCTTCTTGTTCGTGGGGAAGAAGGATGGTGGTCTTAGGCCGTGCATTGATTATCGTAACCTGAATAAGGTCACCGTAAGGAACCAGTACCCACTTCCTTTGATTCCGGATCTTTTTAATCAGGTTCAGGGAGCCCAATGGTTTTCTAAGTTCGATCTACGGGGGGCATATAACCTTATCCGCATCAAAGAGGGGGATGAGTGGAAAACTGCGTTCAACACACCCGAGGGTCATTTCGAATACCTGGTCATGCCCTTTGGGTTGTGTAATGCCCCTGCTGTCTTCCAGAATTTTATTAATGAAATCCTGAGAGAGTACCTGGGTAATTTTCTTGTTGTGTACCTTGATGACATACTGGTGTTTTCCAAGGACTGGTCCTCCCACGTGGAGCATGTCAGGAAGGTGCTCCAGGTCCTTCGGGAGAATAATCTGTTTGCTAAGACTGAAAAATGTGTCTTTGGGGTACAGGAGATACCATTTTTAGGGCAAATCCTCACTCCTCATGAATTCCGCATGGACCCTGCCAAGGTTCAGGCTGTGGCGGAATGGGTCCAACCTGCCTCCCTTAAGGCGTTACAGTGTTTTTTAGGGTTCGCCAACTATTACAGGAGATTTATTACCAACTTCTCGGTCGTCGCTAAGCCTCTTACGGACCTTACCCGCAAGGGTGCTGATGTCCTCCATTGGCCCCCTGAGGCCGTCCAGGCCTTTGAGACTCTCAAGAAGTGCTTTATCTCGGCCCCCGTGCTGATTCAGCCCAACCAAGAGGAGCCATTTATTGTGGAGGTTGACGCTTCCGAGGTGGGAGTGGGGGCCGTCTTGTCCCAGGGTACCAGCTCCCTCACCCATCTCCGCCCCTGTGCTTACTTCTCTAGGAAGTTTTCGCCCACGGAGAGTAACTATGATATTGGCAACCGCGAACTTCTAGCCATTAAATGGGCTTTTGAGGAGTGGCGGCACTTCCTGGAGGGGGCCAGACACCAGGTAACGGTCCTTACGGATCACAAGAATCTGGTTTTCCTAGAATCGGCCCGGAGGCTTAATCCTAGACAAGCTCGGTGGGCACTATTCTTTACCAGATTTAATTTCTTGGTTACCTATAGGGCTGGGTCCAAGAATATTAAGGCTGATGCTCTGTCACGTAGTTTCATGGCCAATCCTCCTTCCGAGAAGGATCCTGCTTGTATTTTACCCCCTGGTATAATCGTCTCTGCCACGGATTCTGATTTAGCTTCTGATATCGCGGCTGATCAGGGTGCAGCTCCCGGTAACGTCCCTGGAGACAAACTGTTTGTTCCCCTGCAATACCGGCTGAGGGTACTCAGGGAAAACCATGACTCCGCTCTATCTGGTCATCCTGGCATCTTGGGCACCAAACACCTCATTACCAGAAACTATTGGTGGCCTGGGTTGCCTAAAGACGTTAGGGCTTACGTCGCCGCTTGTGAGGTTTGCGCTAGGTCCAAAACCCCTAGGTCCCGACCTGCGGGCCTACTACGTTCCTTGCCCATTCCCCAGAGACCTTGGACCCATATCTCCATGGATTTTGTCACCGATTTGCCTCCATCTCAGGGCAAGTCGGTGGTGTGGGTGGTAGTCGACCGCTTCAGCAAGATGTGCCACTTTGTGCCCCTTAAGAAGCTACCTAACGCCAAGACGTTAGCTTCTTTGTTTGTGAAACACATCCTGCGTCTCCATGGGGCCCCAGTCAATATAGTTTCTGACAGAGGGGTACAATTTGTTTCCTTATTTTGGAGAGTTTTTTGTAAAAAGTTGGAGATTGATCTGTCCTTCTCCTCCGCCTTCCATCCCGAAACTAATGGCCAAACGGAAAGGACCAACCAATCCCTGGAACAATATTTAAGGTGTTTCATCTCTGACTGTCAATTCGATTGGGTCTCATTCCTTCCCCTTGCTGAATTTTCCCTGAATAACCGGGTCAGTAACTCGTCAGGGGTCTCCCCGTTTTTCTGTAATTTCGGGTTTAACCCAAGGTTCTCCTCCGTCTCCCCTGGTTGTTCCAATAATCCTGAGGTAGAGGATGTTCATCGGGAACTGTGCACTGTCTGGGCCCAGGTTCAGAAGAACCTAGAGGCGTCCCAGAGCGCACAAAAGATTCAGGCGGATAGTAGACGTTCTGCTAACCCCCGGTTTGTCGTCGGGGATTTGGTCTGGTTGTCGTCCAGGAACTTGCGCCTTAAGGTCCCGTCCAGGAAGTTTGCTCCCCGATTTATTGGACCTTATAAGATCATTGAAGTCCTCAACCCTGTATCCTTCCGTCTGGAGCTCCCCCCATCCTTTCGCATACATGACGTCTTCCATGCCTCCCTCCTTAAACGCTGCTCCCCGTCCTGGTCCCCCTCGAGGATACCTCCTGTTCCCGTTCTCACCCCTGAGGGGGTGGAATTCGAGGTGGCCAAGATTATGGACAGTAGGATGGTCCAGGGCTCCCTCCAGTACCTGGTCCATTGGAGAGGATACGGGCCGGAGGAGAGGACTTGGGTACCTGCCCGTGATGTTCACACTGGGGTATTGATCAGGAGGTTCCACCTTCTCTTCCCCACTAAACCGGGTCCCCTTAGTAAGGGTCCGGTGGCCCCTCATAAAAGGGGGAGTACTGTTAGGGATCTGCCAGGTACTTCATCTAGGTATACTCCTGGGATTAATCAATCCACACCTGAGGCCAGACCTGTTCGACTGACACCATCTCCCACCAACCAGGGTGGCAGGCTCAGGAGTGGGAGAGCCTATCGCGGCCTGGTCTGTCGGAGTTAGCTCCGCCCCCTGTCCTTTATTACCTGCCCTGTTCTCTCCCTCAGTGCTTGTAATTCTTTTGGATTCCTGGCCCCACTGCTGCTTGCTCCAGCCTGCTTCTGCCGTGCTTCTGCCTTGCTGCAGTTCTGCTTGACCTGCTTTGCTTTGCCCCTGGCTTGCTTCTGTCTCCGTGCCCGCTCGGGTGTACTCACTTCGTCCTGGTCCTGACTGTTCGTTCGCCGCTCCGTTTCCTCGTGGCGTTCCGTGGCTACTGCCCCTTCCCTTGCGTGTTCCCTGTTTGTTTTCCTGTGCACTTAGACAGCGTAGGGACCGCCGCCCAGTTGTACCTCGTCGCCTAGGGCGGGTCGTTGCAAGTAGGCAGGGACAGGGCGGTGGGTAGATTAGGGCTCACTTTCCCTTCACCTCCTTCCTGCCATTACATGTGGCTTCTGCCTCCGGAGTCCACACCTTGGCATTCATGCCCTTTTTAGTGAGGGTAGAGATGGGAGCTGTCAAAGACGAGAAGTTGGGAATGAACAGCCGGTAGAAGTTGGCGAATCCCATTAAGCGTTGTATGGCCCTTAAGCCTTGGGGGCATGGCCATTTCAGGACTGTCAGGCGTGGAGAAGCAGGACAGGCGTGGTATACAGCATAGCACGGCTACAGCTAAGCACGGCACTAGATCAGGATACAGGTTACAGGATACAGGAACAGGGAACACTGGGAGCAGGAAACACTAGGGGACCATTTGCAAGACAGACTTGGAATACAACAACAAAGCTCAGGCATGGGAGGATGGGGCTGGGACCTTCTTATAGCCCAGGGTGCTCTGGAGCAATTAGCTAAATCACCAACATGCGTGCGCTCTGGCTTCTTAAGTCTGGACTGAGCATGTGAGCGCACCTTGCTGGTCACTGTGGAGCAGGACGGCCGTATGTGCAGACATCTCTTGAGAGAAGGGCGTCGACTGGATGGAAGGTGTTCGTGGTCAGCGACCACGGACGTTACACCCAGACAGCGGTCGAGACACTTGGGACCCCACTGGAGCACTTCTCCAGAGTTCCAATCCAGGACTGGGGCACGCAAACTGAGCCAAGGCAAACCCAGCAGCACGGGGTTGACGGCCTTGGGCGGGACAAACAGCGAGATGAGCTCAGAGTGAAGAGCTCCCATTTGAAGTCTCAATGGCTTGGTCACAGACAAAACTGGGTCAGGCAAAGGCAGTCCATCTACCGAGCCAACGATCAGTGGCCTTTTCCAGCACGACAGTGGGCAACTGAAGAAGATCCACATGGTCTTGGCAGATGAAATTGGCTGCAGAACCAGAGTCCAGGTAGGCAGAGACTGGATGGAGCCTCTCGCCAGCAATGATGGCCACGGGAATGAACAGTTTGGAGGAGAGTTCTCTATTAAATGCAGTAGCGCCGTCCAGGGTTGTCTCTCCAACCAAACCTAGGCGTTGAGGTTTTTTGTCTTCTGAGGACACAGCCGCACGACATGGCCAGCGAGGCCGCAATATAAACAGAGTCCAGAACGGACAATTTTAGCCGATCCACCTGCATCGGAAACTCGGGCAAAGCAGTAGGAGGCGGCAAGAGGGGTTGCTGGAAGTTGGGCGCCAGTCTAGGAAGCCGTCTCTCTTGTCGAACCTCTTGAGATCTTTCTTTGAGCCTTATGTCCATTCGAGTGGCAAGTAGAATCAGGTCGTCCAAGGCAGGTGGTAGATCTCGAGCAGCAAGTTCGTCCTTGATCTCGGGTGATAGGCCATGCCAGAAGGATGCTACCAAGGCCTCATTGTTCCAGGACAGCTCTCCTGTCAGGGTCCGGAATTGGATGGTGTATTCGCCCACGGAGGTGTCCCCCTGGCGAAGGTTAAAGATAGCAGTGGCTGCCGACGAGACTCGTCCTGGCTCCTCGAAAACAGTACGGAACAACCGAACGAACCCCTGGAAGTCTCGGGTCCCTGATGTTCCCAGATTGGGTTCGCCCATGCTAGCGCCTTGCCGGCAAGTAGAGACACGATGAAGGCGATCTTGGCTTCGTCCAATGGAAATGCTTGGGCGTGCAGGTTAAAATGGATATGGCATTGGTTCAGAAACCCTCTGCACATACTTGCGTCTCCATGGAAGCGAGAAGGTAATTGCAGCTCCAAGGATCCGAACCGGAACTGTCAGGAGGTGTAGCAGGAGGGTCGAACGAAGGAGCTTGCATAGGAGCCGGAAGGGATGCAGCCAGCGTCCCTAGCTGCTGTGCAATGGAGTCCACTGCCACAAGAAGTTGATCCTGTCTTGCTTGGAGATTCTGCAGGTCCGCCTGCATGGCTTGGAAGGGTCACATGCCCTTGAATTGACCAGCGGGATCCATGGCCTGAGAGTACTGCCACAATGGGTGTGGACCCACTGGGCCATACCGTGTAGCGGGATGGCAGCTGGCCAAACAGGTATAGTACAGAGTCTATAGTCCAGAAAGGGTACTTGTGGCAACTCGAACAGTAGCAAGGCAGGCTCGGCTGGGACCAGGCAGCAGGTAGACGTCAGGCGTGGAGTAGCAGAACACGACAACAGCTTCAGCACGGCACTTGACCAGGACAGCACAGGATACAGGATACAGGATACGGGATACAGGATACAGAATACACTTGGGAACTGGAAGACACTAGGAGACCATTTGCAAGACAAACTTTGGGTAATGAACAATGCTCGGGCACAGAAGCCCTTTTTATAGTCCAGTAGCATTCTGGGCTTGATGCAGGCTTCCTGCAATTATGCGAGCACTGGCCCTTTAGGACCGTGCACACGCGTGTGCGCGGGCCCTCCGGAGACAGTCTCGGTTCCAGGAAGTGAGTGTCGGCGCCTCACAGGAGGACGACGCTGCAGGGAACTCATATACCCATGGCCGCGGCCGTCGAGGGGTAAGTCAGAACGACGGACCGGGGCCATAGACGTTACAGCGAGAAACCAACATGACTGTGTGTCAGAGACGAGTCGTGGCTGGAATAAGTCATCACACAGTGGTCTGGGCCGGATGAAGAAAAGAGGGAAAGTGAACAACTCTAATCAGAGAAAACATCACCTGTGAGTCACTGGATATAAATGTGCTGTAATCACTTAGATGGTCTGCAGAGATCATGTGTATAACTGGCATTTACCGCTATATGGTCACTATAGGGTGGTAATATTGGTCTTTGTATAGAGGTTTTTATTCAGTATCATTATTGGGGTATTATTCAGTAACTATGTGGTTATGGAGTGGCGGTATTATTCAGTAACAATATGGGGGTATTATTCAGCTTATGTGGTTATGGTGTGGCGGTATTATTTAGTAACAGTATGGGGGTTATATTCATTCACTATTGGGTTATGGTGTGGCGGTATTATTCAGTAACAGTATTGGGGTATTATTCAGTCACTATGTGGTTATGGTGTGGCGGTATTATTCAGTAACAGTATGGGGGTATTATTCAGTCACTATGTGGTTATGGTGTGGCGGTATTATTCAGTATCAATATGGAGGTATTGTTCAGTCACTACGTGGTTATGGTGTGGCAGTATTATTTAGTAGCAGTATGGAGGTATTATTCAGTCACTATGTGGTTAAGGTGTGGCGGTATTATTCAGTAAAAGTATGGGGGTATTTTTCAGTTACTATGTGGTTATGGTGTGGAGGTATTATTCAGTAACTGTATGGGGGTATTATTCAGTCACTATGTGGTGGTAATATGTGGTTATGGTGTGGTGGTATTATAGTAATAGTGAGTTGTGTTATTAACAGTATGCAGGTAATATAATCTGGTATAGTGGTATGATTAATAACTGTATACGTATATAGATAATTTTTTTGTGAGCGGGGGGACATATGCTTTGGGGCTTGCATTACTCCTAAACGTGGTAGACATAAGGGATGCAGTCCTCTGTACACCGCCTCCTGAATTGATTGCATTATTGATACAATAATTCAGCATTTGGGGCCCCACATTTAACTTTGCCCAGGTCCACACTATGTCTAAAACCGGCCCTGGCGTCCAGGCTTGGCGACTCTGCAGCTGCCCTCCAGCCCGGGTCGTTCTTCTTTACAATGCAATGAACGTCAGACTCTGCAGCGCCGGGCCGAAGCAGAGAAGGCATTATTTATACTTTGTGGTGACACTTAGGGGACATTGTACTGTGTGGGGGGCACTAAAGGGGACATTATACTGTGGAGGAGGGCAATAAGGGGCATTATATAGTGTTTGAAGGCATTAAAGGGGGCCTGTTACTGGGGGGCAGCTATGGGGACATTATACTGTATGGGGCAGCTATGGGGGCATTAAACTGTGGGGGGGAAATAAAGGGGCATTATACTGTGTGAGGACATTAAAGGGGGCATTATACTGCATGGTGGGGACTAAAGAGGGCAATATACTGTGTGGGGGGCACTAAAGGGGGCATTATACTGTATGTGAGGGCATAAGGGGGTATTATACTGCGGAAGCAGTAAAGGTGGCATTATACTGTGTGTGGGGCACTAAAGGGGGCATTATACTGTGGGGGCAGCTATGGGGGGCATTATGCTGTATGGGGGCATTAAAGAGGCATTATACTGTGTGGGGACATTATACTATTTTATGGGGCACTTTTTTTAATGATGGGGTGAGGCGCCGAATGAAAATTTCGCACAGGGCGCCATGTATCCTAAGTCTGGCTCTGATGATATCACAACACATCATGTCAAATGGCGTACTCACCAGCACTCAGTGGTCACACAACACTCCCAAATAAGTAAATTATTATTTTACAAATGATTACTCTTTAAATCAATGTCACGCAGAATAAAAGACGTAAACCCAGACGCATGCAGTGTCTTACATTTTGCACATGTAACTTGTAAGGGTATGTTCACACGATTAACAAAATCCGTCTGAAAATACAGAGCTGTTTTCAAGAGGAAACAGCTCCTGATTTTCAGACGTTTTTTGAGCAACTTGTGTTCTTCGCAGCGTTTTTTACGGCCGTTTTTGGAGCTGTTTTCAATAGAGTCTATGAGAAAACGGCTCCAAAAACGTCCCAAGAAGTGTCCTGCACTTCTTTTGACGACACCTTCATTTTACGCGCCGTATTTTGACAGCGACACGTAAAATGACAGCTCGTCTGCACAGAACATCGTAAGAACCATTGCAAGCAATGGGCAGATGTTTGCCGACGTATTGGAGCTGTCTTTTCAGGCGTAATTCGAGGCGTAAAACGCCTCCATTACGTCTGAAAAGAGGTCGTGTGAACATACCCTAACATGTAACATGTAACATGAAACTTACTTTTTCTCAGAATTTTCTCTTAAAACATAATAAGCAGTGTTATCTGGGAAATTAGAGTTAGAATCATCCCAAATGCTTTTTTTTTTTGAGAGAGTTATTACTTATTTTTGCTCAATTTAATTTGCGCAGTATGTCTTTTATTTAATTTTTTGTATTTTTTGTAAATTATTTCCTATAATAGGACCTGCTCTCATGTCAATGTTTTAAAGATCCTAGTTTCAACCTAGTTTCAACTTCCTGCCCATTTCCCTTTGTCATGGTATTTGTTTTCATGTTCTTTGTATTGCTCTCAACTCTGTATCGGTTTACCATGCAGCTTACCAAGTTTCATGTCACTGGAAATGAAACCAAAAAGAAAAACTCAAAAATCAAGTTGTTTACACTGATAAAATAAATGGAAATATGTCATCATAATACAAAACACACATCAGATCAATTAGGCCCCATGCACACGACCGTGAAAAATCTCCGTAATTGCGGACCGCAATATGGTCCGCAATTACGGACCTGCCCTGTTCTACTGGACACGGATACCTTTCTGTATCGCTAAGGAAGGGTGTCCGTGCTGTAGAACCGTGCCGGGAATTATGGAGCATGTCCTACTTTTAGTTTTTTACAGTTCGTGCTCCCATACTTTGTACAAGAGCACGGTACAAAAATGTGGCCCGCGGGCGTCAGCAGCTGGCCGTGCCCGCAATCTTGGGCCGTGATTATGGGCACGGCCGTGTGCATGAGGCCTTACTGTTCGATGGGGTTCTGACTGCTGGGACCCCACTGATCCGTAAAACGTAGCACATCAGGTTCTTCACTGATTTTCGATGCACAGTGATGCTTCTGGCCAGTGGGAGTCCCAGGGGTGGAAAGGCCCTTAAATCATAATCTTGTGTCATATTCTAGCAAGATGCCATACCATTACATTATGGGATAAAACCTTTAATAATATATAAAAAAAAAGTATGCATTACACAATACAAAACTGCTGTGGCATTTGACAGTGTTATTTTGGCACCTTATGGCAATGTCAGCTCCTGTTCACATCACATGTGCGTTGTATGCTTATTGCTTAGTATATTCTAGTGACGCTATCGGTGTATACGCTAGATGCATCCATAGGGCTCCATTAGCCCAACGGAGGCCAAAGGGGGCCCTTTTGACCTCCATTGGGCTGGCATATGTTGGCATACTTTTTTTTAAGGTTTGGAATAGTGTAGTATACTACTCTATTCTGTCCAATGGGATACCTCAAAAAAAGTATACTGTATACTTTTTTGGATATGGCAGTCTATGGATGACGTATGCCACTGCATGGCATATATCAAAGGCATCCTTTAAATGAATACGTCATGAGCTTTTCAATAGCTTTTAATGACGTATCAAGATGCCATAATAACCTATGAGTCACGGATTTCTGGGATGGTTGGCATCCATCACCCATAGACTATTATGGTGTCTTAAAAGGTCATGAGAGTTCATGACGTATCCATTAAATGGATACCATAATAGTCGTGACGGATGCCACTGTTAGGCATCTGTCACAGCCTATATTTAACGTATACGTGGGGAGCATTTGAGTCCTGCCTAACCAGGGCTGCACCGCCCATGAGGCAAGATGGGCATCTCGCCTCAGGCAGCGGCCTGCTGCCTCTCTGAGGGGGCGGCGACGCCACTGAAACCAGCTGCCGCCACCCCCTCCTGCACTTTAATTGTACCAGCGTCTAGAGGACACAGATACAATTGCATGTATAAGCTCTGAATGGAGGGGCACAGAACGTGCCCCGTTATTCAGCGCCATTCAATGACGTAAGCATCGCGATGTCTTCATCGCGCCACTTGCGTCGTTCATTGACAGGGCAAGGCAGGATGCCAATCAGCGCCTTTCAACAACGCAACGTTGAAAGGTGCTGGGCAGAATGACTTTCCCTGACAAACAGCACCTTTTAACGATGCAAGCGACGTGATGACGTAATCGCACCGTTTGCGTCGTTGAATGACAGGGCAAGGCAACAACGTTGAAAGGTGCTGATTGGGGCCGGGGATCACTTCAAATAGCCATATCTCGAGCTGTGGACCATCTAGAACAGTGGTTCTGGTGGCATATGAAACAAAGGGAGGTATCAACAGTTAAAAACACAGTCGGGAATGGAAGCTGTATACTATATGATCACGCTGTGTTGCTGGACCGGAAAGAGGAGAACTGCATGACACTGATTGGACAGCGTCATACAGAAAACATTACACCGCCCAGAGAGAAAGGAAACTGCAATTCTTTATTTCCCTGAGGTGGCAGTGCAGGAAATTCAACACTTTCTGACCGGTCCCTAGAATTGGCAGGTGATCGCTGGGTTTTCCAGTAGCGGGATACCCTGTGACCTTATTTTTAAGGGATGCTTCTAACAACCTCTTTTAGGGCACATTCAGACGTGGCGCAATTGTTGTGGAATTCCGCTGCGGACAGTCCATTTTTAGGAAAGTTAGTTCAGACGTTGCAGAAAATTACTTTGCGGAAATTAGGCTGCGGTGCAGATTTTTCCCTCCGCAGCATGCACTTTCCATTGCGGAGAAGAAACGGAATTTCACTGCAGATTTCAGCCTTTGCAATGCAAAAACTGAAATCTGTGGCAAGTCCGCTGTGTTTTCTGCAACGTCTGAATTACCTGTCAAAAATGCAAATGTTGGTGCAGATTTGTTGCGTAATTGCCCCAAATCTGCACCAACATTTGCAGCGGAAAAATTCTGCCACGTCTGAACGTGCCCTTAAAGCAGCACTGTACTAGCATGCTCATGTACTATATTATAAATTATCATGGTGATTAAAAGTGCAAAATAATTTCAAGACCTTTTTAGAACAATACAGATGGTAAAAAGGCTTCATGTTTATTTTTTGAAACAGCAAGTCATCTGTCAAAAACATAATCTACTGCACACAAACCGAAACTGTATTAGACATTAGGAAACGAAACAAAAGCACAAGGGAACCACCCAGTGTATTGTAGAGGCTGAAGTCAGCACTGAGCACTTAGTATTCTGCAACGAAAGGCTGACTATCACTAAGGTATGTGTCACATAACCCATTTTATTGTTAAAATACTGGGATAGGATCTGGAATAGCATATGATTTTAGGCTATTATTCTAATCTGCTCACTTCCCTCTTTGTATTAGTCAAAATAATCAAAATAAACAAAACATAATTCTGCATATAGTTGAATTTCTATTTTTCTTATTTAATCCCAAAGCCTTCATATCTACTATCAGCAAACATTTTACAAATATATATATGAATAATCCAAATAACAAAATAATCATAATAACACTTTAATGTTTGTTTTGCAGTCACTTAATGTCCAGATATATATTGTATTCACTTATTCACAGTCTCTCTAAAGCAAAGATATGTAATCTGGCATCCGTATACGTCACCAATACCTGGTCCCCTTGTAGCCCTGCAGTGCCAGCATAAGTATTTGTATACTGCCATCCAAACTGGCCACATAATTACTGACATTGTATATAACTAATGCCAGTAGAGGCACATACAGTTACATTTTAAAGAGCAAACTCACTTGCATGAATAAATCACATTAAATTAATTGGTTTAACCTCTTCCCGCCGCAGCCATTTTTTAGATTTTCAATAAAAGATTTTACTCCCCACCTTCCAAAAGTCATAACTTTTTATTTTTTCCGTCTATATAGTCCTATGAGGGCTTGATTTGAGCGATTCCTCCATAGTTTTGTGCATGTCATTTTTACGGAATTCACCTTGCAATTAAAACGACATGATAACTTTATTCTGTAGGTCAATATGATTACGGCGATACCAAATTCATATGGTTTCTTCTATATTTTACTACTTTTACAAGGAAAAAATGAACTGTGAAAAATAAAATTTATTTTGTGTCGCCAATTTCTGAGCCATAACTTTTTTATTTTTCCTTCGATTAAGCAGTATGAGGGCTTATTTTTTTGCGGGATAAGCTGTAGTTTTTAATGCTACAATTTTGGGGTACATGCGAGGTTTTTATCACTTTTTATTCCATTTTTTTGTGGGAGATGAGGTGACCAAAAAATAGAGATTCTGGCGTTTAAATTTATATTTATTTTTTTAACGGCACACACCGAGTGGGTTAAATAATGATATATTGTAATAGTTCAGATTTTTACAGATGCGGCAATACCAATTATGTTTATTTATTTATTTATTTGTTTACAATGCTTCAGGAGAAAAATGGGAAAAGCGTTTTTTTAACTTTTAATATTGACATTTTTTTTGTACATAAAAAAAACGTTATTTAACTGATTTTTACATTTTCTTTATTAGTCCCCCTAGGGGACTTGATCCAGCGATCGTTGAATCGCTTTCACTATATACTGCAATACTAATGTATTGCAGTATATCGTCTTTCTGACAGGCTTCTATTAAGCGCTGCCAGAGGTAGGACTTAATGGGAGCACGAAGATGGCAGACCTGGGGGTCTTCATTAGGCCCCCAGGCTGTCATAGCAACAATCCACACCCCACGATTGCATCGCGAGGGGGGGGTATGATGAGCTGTTGGAGGGGGTAGCCCCCTCTTTATAATGATTTAAATGCTGCGGCTGCTATTGAGCGGGGCATTTAATGGGTTAAACGAGTGGGATGGCACTCGAGCACGATCCCGATCGTTACTGTAAAGTGTTGGCTGTAACATACAGCCAACACCCGCATTGTATGGAGCTTCCCAAGCCGGCTATGACATAGCCATATGTCAAATGTCAGGAGGGGGTTAAGCAAATATTATTGTCAGAAATATGAGAAGAGATTGTGATTTAAAGAGAACCTGACACTAGGTCATATAAGTTAAACTGGCTTAGTGACCTAAATAGTGCTGCTCCTCTGATTCCAGAGCTCTTCAACTTATATGACCTAGTGACAGGTCCTCTTTAAAGAGGAATCTGTGCCCGGATTCCACAATAAAAACTGCATACATTATTAAATAGATAGCTTGGACCTATTAAAACTGATGTACTTACTTTGAAAATCTGTGTAAGAATGGCTTTTTCAAAGCTTTCCTACCTGATATTAAAATTAGCATTTTGTAAGTCCAGGACAAGAAAGTACATTAGCTTCATCAGGTCTAAGAGATCTATTTAATAATGTATTCAGTTTGTTTTGGGAAATCTTTGACTTCGCCCGACCCACACAATGCAAGATATCTGCCTTTGTTATTAATAAAATAATTCCTTACCCCTCGAAATTTTTACAATGCATGTTATGAAGACAGCTATTTGGTACTGTCATTTAAAATATGTACCTTTTTATAATGGTACTGCATATTGTGTCAGTGATCAACGTGAATTTTTAGTAAACTTGGAAACGTGCCACTAGAAGTTTTGAATAATCAGTAAGGAAACATCGCTGTTGGTGCATTTATACGTTTTTTGAAAACATCTAACACTAGCAGTACAGATTATTTCTATGTGTACAAAGTTATGATTTCATTGTCTAAAATATAAAGCTTATCATTCAAAGATGAACACACACATCCCAATTTGAGAAGTAGAGATTAAAATACAATTAATTATTAATACAGTGAAACCTCTCGAAGAGACCACCTCCTTGAGAAGACCACCTCTGATCTAGACCACATTTTAAATTATTTTCTATTCTATACAGTGGCGTAGCTACAGGGGTCGCAACGGTCGCACTTCCTGGGGGGCCCGCTAGTTGCACTTCCAACTGTATTTGCGTCCTTAGGACGCAGATACAGTTCAGTTCAATACTGGAGCCTTGCTCCAGCATTCACTGTGCCGCGAGCGGCTCGACGCAAGCAAGTGCGATGTAGTGACGATATCGCTCCTGTCTGTCACACAGCACGGTGCACAGGAGGAGAAGAATCCCCTCCACCCATCGTGGGAACGGGCATAGGTAAGCGAATATGTTATTTTTTCTCTATTAGGTATGTGCATATGGGGGCATTATACCAGGTATGGGAGGGGGGCTCATATCTGCTGAGGGAGCATTATACAATATGGAGGGCATTATACTGTATAGTACAGCTAAGGGGGCATTATACTGTATGGGACAGCTATAGGGGGCATTATACTGTATGGGGGCATTATACTGTATGGGGCAGCTATGGGGGGCATTATACTGTGTGGGGCATTATACTGTATGTGGCATCTATGGAGGGAATTATACTGTATGGGGGGCATTATACTGTATGGGACAGCTAGGTGGCATTATACTGTATCAGATAGCTATGGGGCCATTATACTGTAAGTGGGAGGAATTATACTGTATGAGGCAGCTATCGGGGGCATTATACTGTATGTGGCATCTATGGAGGGAATTATACTGTATGGGGGGCATTATACTGTATGGGGCAGCTATGGGGGGCATTATACTGTATGGGGGGCATTATACTGTATGGGACAGCTAGGTGGCATTATACTGTATCAGACAGCTATGGGGCCATTATACTGTAAGTGGGAGGAATTATACTGTATGAGGCAGCTATGGGGGGCATTATACTGTATGTGGCATCTATGGAGGGAATTATACTGTATGGGGGGCATTAAACTGTATCAGACAGCTATGGGGCCATTATACTGTAAGTGGGAGGAATTATACTGTATGAGGCAGCTATGGGGGGCATTATACTGTATGTGACAGCTATGGGGGGATTATACTGTATGAGGTGCATTATATTGTATGGGGGCATTATATTGTATGGGGGCATTATATTGTATGGGGTGCATTATACTGTATATGGCAGCTATGGGGACATTATACTGTATGGGACAGCTATGGGGGGCATTATACTGTATGGGGGCATTATACTATATGGAGCAGCTGTGGAGGGCATTATACTGTATGTGGCAGCTATGGGGGGCATTATACTGTATGTAGCAGCTTTCGTAGGCATTATATTGTATGGGGGAATTATACTGTATGGGGGGCATTATACTGTATGGGGCAGCTATGGGTGACAATATACTGTGGGGGGTAGTTATGGGGGGCATTATAGTGTGTTGGGCTGCGATGGGGGTATTATACTGTGGGGGCAGTTATGGGGGCATTATACTGTGTGTGGGAAGCTTTGGGGGCATTATACTGTGTGTGGGCAGCTATGGGGCATTATACTGTGGAGACATTCATGGTGTCTGTCGGGCAAGGCGGCTGGGCATAGTGGTGCGCAGGGGTCTAGTGGTGTTGGGGAGGGGTAGGGGGGCCCAAGCTGTATTCTTCCACAAGGGTCCATGAACATTAAGCTACGCCCCTGGTTCTATATATAATAGCCCCTTTCTGAACACAATCCACCCTCATATAATCCATTTTGTCTTTTCAAACAAACTTAACTAATTTTCAGCAAAAATAAAAGAATCTATCTCCTTCAATCACAATATGCAATGTAGTGGATATTATTTTCATTGACCATGAATCTTTACCATTTATCATACAAATGGAGAAAGAAGCAAAAATATGTGAGACTTGCAAACAACTAACACACTTTAAAATATGCAATTGTATTAAATCTAAAATCTAACATCCATCTATTGTGTGTCCTTTGTAGCTTTGAACGTCAACAGAAGAATCATGGAAGAGGAAGAAGATAATCAGTGTGGTAAAGTTTAATTTAAGTGAAAATTACATATTCGCGATTTCAATAGTTTTTATAATTGTTATGAGAACACAGTTTTTGTGGGCAGCTTAAAATACGTGAAAAATATCATTGTACATACATGATATGGTTTCTGATTTCTAGTATGTTTGGGTACATCAATGAAACACAAGAAACAAAATTATTTTCTGTAGCAGTTTCTCAATAAGTATCAGAAATGGCACATCACCCAGAGCCCATTCTGCGAATTTATGTGTATGAGACAAAGCAATGAAGAGAAAAGGAAGAGAAACAGGAAAGTAACACCACACACACATATTTCTTATCAACAAAATCAGAGGCGTACAGGGGTACAGTAGGGCCCCATACATCTCTTTGGAAGTTGTACAGAGCTGTAATACTGTCATGTGCAAGAGCCCTTACTGTGTTAAAGGAGTTGTCCACCTTCTGACAACTGATGACCTATCCACTGGATAGGTCACCATTATATCATCAGTGCGGGTCTGACACACCGTTAAGCCGCTTCGGTGTCCTGTGGGCACCGGATGTTATAGCCCATTATGCGATGTACGGAACCAGAAGCAGTTGGCTCCGTACACATCATAGCGGCCGTGCTGCAGCTCTGCTGCTATTTACTTGGATAGGAGCAGAGCTGCAGTACTGCAGCTCGGCTGCTATTACGTGGCCGGCGTCAACTGCTTCCGGCATGTATATCCAGTGCACGGAGGCACCAGACTAGCTCATCTGTGCAGGGTCCGGGTGTCGGACCCCTACAGATCATGTACTGATGACCTATCCGATGGATAGGTCATCAGTTGTCAGAAGGTGGAAAACCCCTTTAATGAAGGACTAACATGAATAGAAATATGAAAATTCAACATCATAGGAATCATTATGTCACGTTGGGTTTGTGGACCCACTGGGCCGTACCACCTTGGCAGTATGGCAGCTGGCCAACAGGGAGCAGGTCTAAGTCTATAGTTCGTATAGGGTACCTGTGGCAGCTCGGACAGTAGCAAGGCAGGCTCGGCTGGAACTAGGCAGCAGGCAGACGTCAGGCGTGGTGAAGAAGGTCAGGCATGGTGTACAGCACGGCATGACTTTGGCTCAGCATAGTACTCGACCAGGATAGTACGGAATGCATGGAATAGGAACACACTAGGAGGCTGTCACATAGACAAACTTAGAAAACAACAACAACACTCAGGCATATAAGCAAGGGCCTGAACCCTTCTTATAGTTCAGGGACTCACGGGTTCAAAGGTCATCAAAGTCCGGTGAGGTGAGTGGAAGCGAGCGCTGGCGCCTCCTGAGGAGGCGGCTGGGGCCAGCGCTTGCCGACTCGTGGCTCTGGCTGTCAGGGGGATATTGGAGCTGACAGCCCGCAGCCACGGATATGACACATTATACCCTCATTATATCTCACTCAACAGTCGCTAACACTCTAAAGAGACACCCAAGGGAAAGTTTTGGTTAGACTAGGAAGGACACATTACCATTTCAACATAACCTTATAACCATATAATTTGTTAAAGGGGAAATTCTCCTAAAAGTGATTTTCTGGCATCTTATAGTGCGATAAACCCAATCCTGACTAGAAATCTCTGACGCAACATTGAAAACGCACAGTCATTCAAATAAATGGGGCTTTGGAAATCAACGAAATTACCTTGTATCTAACACTGCATAATTAAAGTAGAAAAAATTTCTAGACTTGAACAACATCTCATTGGGAACTCGGAACTCATCACAAATATTCACAAATATGGGACTCCTTGTCTATCAATAAATCTCGTCTCCGAGGAATAGCAGGCCTAAGGCCCCATGCACACAAACTTGTTTTTGTCCTCCGGTAAATACTGGCGTAAATACGGGTCCTTGGTCACACGTATTCGACCCGTATTGCACCAGTATTTACGGACCCGTGCCCATAAATACGGGTCCGGTGTCACCAGTATTCCACCTGTATTTACGGGCACGTTTTCACTGCAAAATTGAACTGCACTAATCGGCAGCCCATTCTCTCTATCAGTGCAGGATAAAGAGAAGGGGCAGCCCTTTCCGTAGTAAAAGTAAAAGAAATTCATACTTACCCGGAACGTTGTCTTGGTGATGCGTCCCTCTTTCGACATCCAGCCCGACCTCCCTGGATGACGCAGCAGTCCATGTGACCGCTGCAGCCTGTGATTGGCCTGTGATTGGCTGCAGTAGTCACATGGGCTGAAACGTCATCCCGGGAGGTTGGACTGGAGGAAGAAGCAGGGAGTTCTGGGTAAGTATGAACTTCTATTTTTTTTACGTTGATCTATATTGTGATCGGAAGTCACTGTCCAGGGTGCTGAAAGAGTTACTGTCGATCGTTTAACTCTTTCAGCACCCTGGACAGTGACTATCCCCTGACGTCGCCTAGCAACGCTCCCGTAATTACGGGTGCACACACGTAGTCACCCGTAATTACGGGAGCCCCATAGACTTCTATGGGCCTGCCCATGCCGTAATTATGTCCTGAAATAGGACATGTTCTATATTTTTCAACGACACGGGCACCTTCCCGTAAGCATACGGGGAGGTACCCATGGCCAATAGAAGTCTACGGGCCCGTAATTATGGGCGTTTTTACGTTCGTGTGCATGGGGCCTAACAAAGGGGAAACAATATTCTGAATCATTCAGTCAATATGTAGGAGTCCTAAGTAAAAGAATTACACAATACATCTGACATCACATATTCTTACTTAAATTGTTATCTCCCCTTTAAATCTGGTACATGGCTCTCCCCTCCCAGTCCCCACAATCACCTCCAACCCCCGTATTCTCTGTTACTGATTTCTAAGTTAACTTTTGCCGATTTTATGATGAACATTAGCTTGATTTATATACGTGAAAATTCTATTATTTATCCGCTAAGCCAAAGTGGTTGTTTTTCTTTACTGAAATTGCATCGAATAACATATAAAATCAAAGTAAAAATCGCACTTCAATGGCAGCGTGTGAATATACCGTAAGGGTGTAGTCACACAATGCGGTTTTGCTGCTTTTTTGCTGCGTGGCCGAAAACTGCACTGAAAAAATGCATGTGTTTTTACAGCGATTTGCCGGGGTTTTCAAGTTAGCACAGATACCGTGGCGTGGTAAAAACGCACAGTGTGAATACACCCTAATTCCTCATTATACACCCTGCAAGGTGTTTTCAAGCTGTTTGCAAAACGTTACATTATTTCTCTGATCAAGGAGATCTTTGTTTATCTTTGTATGTTTCTTCTAAAATAAATAAAAAGATATTTGAAAAGAAAAGAATGTTGTGTCAGAAAACATCCAGTAACTGAATTCTCAGGGCACTACGAGTTCCGCACTCTATAGAGAGTTGCAGCCAATTTGTTCTTGAAATCACTGTCCGGCTGGATTCACACGAGAATGTTCGGTCCGTAAAGAACGGAACGTATTTCGGCCGCAAGTCCCGGACCAAACACACTGCAGGGAGCCGGGCTCCTAGCATCATAGTTATGTACGATGCTAGGAGTCCCTACCTCGCTGCGGGACAACTGTCCTGTACTGTAATCATGTTTTCAGTACGGGACAGTAGTCCCACACAGTATAATTCCCCCATAGGTTAATGCTCCCCATAGCTGCCTCCTTCACAGTATAATGCCCCATAGTATAATGCTCCCCATAGCTGCCCCCACACAGTATAATGCTTCCCATAGTATAATGCTCCCCATAGCTTCCCCCATACAGTATAATGCCCCCATAGTATAATGCTCCCCATAGCTGCCCCCTCACAGTATAATCCCCCCATAGCTGCCTCCACAGTATTATGCCCCCACACAGTATAATGTTCTCCATAGCTTCCCCCACTAAGTATAATGCCCTGCATACAGTATAATGCCCCCATAGTATAATGGTCCCCATAGCTGCCCCATACAACATAATGCTCCCCATAGCTTCCCCCACACAGTATAATGCCCCAAAAGTATAATGCCCCCATAACTTCCCCCTCACAGTATAATGCCCCCATAGCTGCCCCCTCACAGTATAATGCCCCCCATACAGTATAAGGCCCCCCTTAGCTGCCCGATACAGTAAAATGCTCCCATAGCTGCCACGATATCAGCCCCCCTCCTTCCCATACCCAGTATAATGCCCCCATATGTGCCTCATAAAAAATAATAACATAATTACTTACCTATATGGGTGGAGGATCCTTTTCCGGTCTGTGCTATGAGCGACTCGGCACAGACAGGCGCGATGACGTCACAACGTCGCACCTGCCTGCGCCGAGCCGCTCATGGCAGAGTGAATGCTCGGGCAAGGAGACGTCACTCCTTGCTTCAGCATTCAATTCAACTGTATCTGCATCCTAAGGATGCAGAAACAGTTGGAACTGGAACCAGCGGCGGTCACATGGGATGAAACATCTTCCCAGGAGGCCGGCCTGGATGGTGCTATAGTGCTGGCCTACTGGGATGACGTTTCATCCTATGTGACCGCCGCTATAGCCAATCACAGGCAGCGGGGTCCGGGATGAAACATCACCCAGGAGGCCTGCTCAGCAGTTTTCTACAGCGGATATTCCGGGCGGAAAACTGCACCACAGCTTGGTGCGGTTTTTCGCCCAAAATTCTCTGAGGCCACCGGGGCGGATACCAGATACCGCGGCCCAGTACCAAATGATCCGTGGCCCGGTATTGGTCTGCGGCCCGGTAGTTAGGGATCACTGCTCCAGAGCAAGAAACACTCTTTGTAAATGTGTTCCATTCTGGCCAAGAGATGAGGTTCCGCAATAGTGGACCCCGCTTATTATCTCAGAATTCCTTAATAGAGTATATGAAAATGGGTTCTCTAAACGGGATAACCCCTTAAATAAAAACATTTTAGTATTCTTTACCTCAACATGTCCTGGTGAATTGAAACAGTCAATTGATCTCAAATTTATATAATGTTTGAAATCCTTTACTCAAAAAAATATTATACTCTTCCAGAGCTTCCCAGCAATATATCTTTAGGAACATCAGAAAATGAGAGATACCAGGAAACGCGAGGCAAAACGGATGTGGATAATTTGAAAGATAATGTGGCCGACAGAAGTAGTAACTGGAGAAGTAAAGGTATGTTATCATTAAAGATGTTTGTATCTATCCACCATGTTTCAAATGCATGATTAATGAATCTGATTCTCCTCATAAAAAATATATGGAGATGAGACTCTGTGTATTGTTTTTGTGTGCTATCATTTTTAATTCTTAACAGAGCACATTTATGATTATTAGGATAACATTTGTTAGTTGTAGGCTACATTCACACAAATCGTTAATAACGGATCAACTGTCAGTTTTTCATGGCTGTTTTGCATCAGTGGGTCTCTAAAATTTCATCCATTTCCGGGCCGTTAAAAAAAAAAAAAAAGAGAATTCATTTTATTTGTCAATGTTTTTTTGGTCCTGACCCCCTGAAAACACCACAGTGCCCATATAGATAGTGCCACAATGCCCACAGTTGATAGTGCCCACATAGATAGTGCCATAGTGCCCACATAGTGCCACAGTTCCCACTGTGGATTGTGCCCACATAGTGTCACATCACCCACTGTAGATAGTGCCCACATAGATAGTGCCATTGCCCATATAAAAGGTGCCACAGTGCCCACTGTAAATAGTGCAACATTTCCCACTTTAACTAGTGCACACAAAGTGTCACGAGTACACATAGATAGAGCAACAGTGGCCACATAGTGCCACAGAGCCCACTGTAGATAGTGCCCACTGTAGATAGTGCCACAGTGCCAACTTTAGATAGTGCCACAGTGCCAAATGTAGCTAGTGCCCAAATAGTACCACAGTGCCCACATAAACAGTACCACAGTGCCAAAATAGTACAACAGTGCTCACTGTAGATAGTGCCCACATATAAATTGTCAGTACCCACTCATTGTGGGAATGGGGCTAGGTAAGTATTTTTTTATTATGCACTATGGGGCATTATACTGTATGGTAGCAGCTAAGGGGGATTTATACTATATGGGGGCAGCTAAGGGAACATTATACTGTATGGAGGCAGCTAAGGGACATTATACTATATGGGGCAGCTAAGGGGCATTTATACTGTATGGGGGCAGCTAAGGGAACATTATACTGTATGGAGGCAGATAAGGGACATTATACTATATGGGGCAGCTGTGGGGGCATTATACTGTATGGGGGCAGCTATTGGGCATTATACTTTATGGGGGCAGCTATGGGGGCATTATACCCCATAGGGGCATCTGTGTGGGCATTATACTGTATCAGGGCAGCTATATGGCATTATACTGTATGGGGGCATCTTTGTGGGCATTATACTGTTACAGCTATGGAGGCATTATACTGTATAAGGGCAGCTATGGTGGCATTATGCTGTATGAGGCAGCTACAGGGAATTATACTGTATAGGGTAATTTGTGTGGTCATTATACTGTATGGGTGCACCTATGGGGGCATTATACTGTATGGGGGCAGCTATGGGGGCATTATACTGTGTGGGATCAGCTATTAGGCATTATACTGTGTGGGGGCAGCTATAGGGGCATTATACTGTGTAGGGGGTACTATAGGCGCATTATACTGTGGGGAGGCACTATGGGGGCATGATACTGTGTGGCCTGAACCGGGTGTGTATGAGCAGGGATTGGGCGGGGTTAGAGACGTGGCTTGACAAAAAACATTTGCTGCAACTCAATACCTGAAAGTTGTGAGGTTTTAATCTTCCCCATGGTGTAAACCCCATGGAGTACATATACCACAATTTGAGAGCCTAGGCCCTAGGCAACAGCTATGTGGCAATGGTGTTACTATTGGATTTTCACAACAAATAAACATCCAATATCCAAATGCAATAACATGTTACTAGAGAACCCACAAATATACCCAAAAACACCAATGTTGTGTTGCGCAGCAGAAATGGCCATTGTATTAAAACAATTATACGCACAATTGTCTTTACTAACTTCCCTTTCATCCCAGCCTTCCTCTTTCCCTACCCTGCATAATCTCTGTCCCTTCATATTATATTACATGGATACTTTAAAGGATAGAAGATTAACAGTCGGCTTATATATGACCTACACCATCGCCTCCCAGAATAAAGACTCAATCTATTGTTGTGGTGAAAGGCTATAGCAGCCACATTTATTAAACAGTACAAATATTTTAATATACAATTTGAATAATATGAAGTATAAATAACATAAATAACAGAATGAAAATCCTCGCAAACATTCTTTAACATTTTAACCTAGTAAGTTATGGAGAAAAACGATCCTTGAAGGCAGTCTCCATTCTCACCCCCACTTTTCAAGTGGTGTAAATCTCCTTACCCTTAAGGCCCTGTTCACATGTAGTCTTTTGGCATGTTTTGGGATGCGGAAACCGCGTCAAAATTTGCGCCAAAAAAACTGTCGAAAACGCTTCTGTCTCTGACTTCCCATTGACATCAATGAGAGTGAGAGAAAGCGGTATTCGCTGCATTTTGTGCCCGTGGCGCTTAATGGCCTTAGGTGAAAAACACTGCGAAAAACGCCAGCAAAAAACGTGGCAAACAGAGTGCAGGCAGGTCAAAATCTGCCTCACAATTCCATTATGAATTTTGAGGCAGATTTTTCCGCCTGCAAAAAACTCTATGTGAAAAGGGCCTAACCGTCCAAACCTGACCTAAGGGCACCGAATACAACATCTCCAACTGCTCCTGGGGAGTCCATCTCCCCCCAGGAACTATACTTGTTGTATATTTGCAATAAATTCCGATGCACGACCCATTTTCGTGCATCATAAATGTTATGCCTCCAAGGACCCCTTCACCACGCAATCCATCACAAAAGCCAACATGACAAACAACATCATAACCCTTACATTATAAATTAGGGCGGGTGCATGGGAACTGCTCTACTTCTGGGCGCCAAACTTAAAACCCTCCCCCTGCTGAACTCACTATAACCTTAAGGCCTTATTTACACAAACGTTGCGCATCTCGGACGTGAAAAACTGCAGTTTTTCACGTCCGAAGTGCATCCGTGCTCAGCGCTGTGGGACGCGATGTCACGCATCCCCCATAGTTGAGAGTCTATGGAGGAATGCGTGATGCGCAAAAAGAACGGACATGTCCTATTTTCGCACGGACCCTTAACACGGTCCGTTGAAACAACGGCTGTGTGAATGGCCACATTGAATTACATAGGTCCGTGGGACGGCTGCTGTTTCAACGGCCGTCCCACGGACGTTTAACACGTTCGTGTAAATAATGCCTAAACGGCAGTACATGCACACGCCATCTGCTGTGCATTGTTGGAACTGTATGTAAACGTAACCCCTGAAGTGCCTTTCTCAGCCTCCCTACTTGTACCCCAGTCAAGCCGCATCCATTGCTCTACTTTATAGTATATATATTGCAGGGGATGACTGCAATGCAGAAACAGAAACAATACATCAAGCTACAAGAGGAGATCTTAGTAACAACTGGAGAGCAAAAGGTAAATAAAATATTTTCATCTGTTAACCCTTTATTATATCAATAGCGTGGAGGGCTTAAAACTCAGTGTCTTGCACATGTAGTGCACATCCACACTCCCGCTGCAATGTCTGGCATAGAGAAAACTCTTTAACTAAGGGCACCAGGCCTGCCTCTTAGCTTTGCCTTAAAGAGGATCTGTCACTAGTTAAGTAATGTCCAATCTCCTAGCTAATCTAATAGGCGCTGTCACACTGATAATGCTAGTGAAAATTCTGTCCCAAAACGTTTATTAATTTGAATGTTATGCGCTTTTTTCGAGATATGCATATGAGGCTATACTTGCCAAGTGAGTGTCAACACCAGCGATTCTCCTGAGGTGTAGCTATCTCACAGCTACTGATGCTGTCCTATCAGCATGAAGCTGCTGCACACAGTGTGAGAGACTGAAGCTGGAGGGAAGGGGGATCACTTTAAATAGCCATATCTCGGTATGACTCTAATCTTTCATATGCCACCAGATCTAGCTGTGAAACAACCAGAGGTATCACCAGTTAAAGACAGTCGAGAATGGGAACTGTACATGTATATAGTATACAGCTTCCATTCCTGACTGCGTTTTCAACTGGTAATATCTCTGGTTGTTTCATACCATTCTGGTTGCGATGCTGGTGGCATATGAAAGATTAGAATCTCATCTTTCATATGTCTCCAGAACCGCTGTTCTAGGTTGTCGACAGCTCGAGATAAGGCTATTTTAAGTGATTCCCCTCCCCTCCAGCCTCAGTCTCTCATACTGTGTATGAAGCAGCTTCGTGCTGATAGGACAGCTTCAGAGGCTGTGAGGTGGCTCCACCTCAGGAGAATCGCTGGTGTTGACGCCCACTTGGCTAGTATAGCCTCATTTGCATATTTAGAAAAAGCTCATAACTTTTAAAATAAATGTTTGGGATGCAATTTTAACTAGCATTTTCTGTGTGACAGCACCTATTAGATTAGCTAGGAGATAGGGCATTACTAAACTAGTGACAGATCCTCTTTAACAGATATCTGTGAATAATATTATGCACAATCCCCATTTTTAGTTATAGAAATTTGGTTGAAAAAGTTCTTAAAATATCTATTACACATGTAAGACGCATAGAGCAAATATGTAAAACTTTAACATTATTTCCAGAGGATCAACATAATGAAGATTCTGAACAAACTGAAAGACCAAGGTATGATTTTACAATGCACCGCAAAGGAGCAAGATTTTCATCACAATCTGGTTTCAATAGCAGCTGGAGAACTAGAGGTACTTTAATACTGGTATTTTCTTGTCACCAATCAGTCTGTAAGATACATGTTTACTAGACTTGCAAAATCTTTCCCTATTAGGTGGGATTTATTAAAGGGATTGTTTCATAAAAAAGTAGATTATTTAAATCAGACATTTATTGAAAGCATCCTTTTAGAAGGGGTCAGTAGACTAATCTCAATATCATTAGAGAGTTGGGGATTTAATGACAGATGTCCTATTGACCCCACCTTGCTCTAGAAAGGGCCACACCTCCACAGTACAGATACCTAACATTCATATGGCAGGCTGCAGGCATCCTTATAGAAGTCAGTTCTCGCTGGATACTGAATGAGGGATCGGGAGAAAATGAAGAAGAGGTGGCAGGGTTTACATAAGCACCCAACCTTCTTTTTTCCTTACATGTAATCTGAAGAAGCAGCAGAGAATCCTCAGTGGATAGTGGGTTGCTCACTGAGTGGTTGTTGCTACTGTATTTTCTGCCTCTGAACAGAACCATACTTACAGTGGATGGTGCCCTATGTAGTACCTTTTTTTGATGCCAACCATATAGTGTATGGTCATATAGTATACAAATTACCATAACGTACAGTGCCTAATTATAAGTGTCTTACAGGATGATGCCCAAATAACAGTGTCATACATTGATGAAATAACACTTCAATAGTCTTGTCTAAATACCAATGATATACAGTGCCACCACCACTGTACACTGCAACAATAATTTATGGTACAGTGCCTTATTAGTAATGCCACTCTATGATAAGTAAATCATATCATACAGTTCTCCAATAATACCAACATACAGTGACCAAATAAAAGCTCCATATTTAAAGTAATATAATAACAGTACTTTAAAGTGTCTAAATAAAACTGCTAGGCAATTATCAAGATTCTTGGTTAATGCTAGCCTCAAGTGCCAAACCATCCATGGCGCGCTAATCCCCCTCAGCAGGGGCAGCTGATGTGCCCTGTGCCACACCATTAAGGAGAAGGAGCGTCTGTGTGCGCTGTGCAGGAGGGATAAGGGGAAGCCGTTTATTCTGATTAGAGAAGGACCTATGAACTGTAGAGAAGGGTAGGACAGAGTCCTTTGTATTGTGTGGTGGGAGGAGCGAGAGAGTCATTATATTAGTGTGGGGAAAAGGGAAAGCATGAGAGGTTCCTGTGTCTTGTGAGTGGGGGAGGGGCTATAGGTTCTTGCGTGTGGAAAAGGGGTGAAAGTATCTTATGTTTGACTTGTGAAACGGTCCGGTCTGTTGTATATGAAAAAGAGGTGAAAGGGTCCCATGTTTTGTGTGGGGAGGGGGAGGGGTGAGAGGGTCCTCTATAGTATGATTGTAAAGCATCTGCCAGGCACAGCTTCGGAGTTAACTCCCATAGGTAATCAGTCTGCACCTGAATCTACGTCTCTGAGACTGACTCCATCTTCCACCACTCAGGATGGCGGGCTTAGGAGTGGGAGAGCCTATCGCAGCCTGGCCAGACGGAGCTAGCTCCCGCCCTCTGTCTATTTATACCTGCCTTTCCTGTTCCTCCTTTGCTTGTGATACTTCTCGTGTGGCTTCATGGCCAGCCCTCCTTCGGAGGAAGATCCTGCTCGTATTTTGCCTCCCGGTATAATAATTTCTTCTATTGATTCTGATTTAGTCTCTGAAATTGCGGCTGATCAAGGTTCAGCTCCCGGAAACCTTCCTGAGGACAAGCTGTTTGTGCCCCTGCAATACCGGCTAAGGGTACTTAGGGAAAATCATGACTCCGCACTATCTGGTCATCCAGGCATCCTGGGTACCAAACACCTCATTGCCAGAAACTATTGGTGGCCTGGGTTGCCTAAAGACGTTAAGGCCTACGTCGCCGCTTGTGAGGTTTGTGCTAGGTCCAAGACTCCCAGGTCCCGGCCAGCGGGCTTACTACGTTCGTTGCCCATTCCCCAGAGACCTTGGACACATATCTCCATGGATTTTATCACCGATTTGCCTCCATCCCAAGGCAAGTCGGTGGTGTGGGTGGTAGTAGACCGATTCAGTAAGATGTGCCACTTTGTGCCCCTCAAGAAACTACCCAACGCCAAGACGTTAGCTACCTTGTTTGTCAAACACATCCTGCGTCTCCATGGGGTCCCTGTCAATATTGTTTCGGACAGAGGGGTACAATTTGTTTCTTTGTTTTGGAGAGCCTTCTGTAAAAAGTTGGAGATTGATCTGTCCTTCTCCTCTGCCTTCCATCCTGAAACCAATGGCCAAACTGAGAGGACTAATCAATCTCTAGAACAATATTTAAGGTGTTTTATCTCTGTCAATATGATTGGGTCTCATTCATTCCCCTCGCCGAATTTTCCCTTAATAACCGGGTCAGTAACTCGTCAGGGGTCTCCCCCTTTTTCTGTAATTTTGGGTTTAATCCACGGTTCTCCTCCGTTTCACCTGGTAGTTCCAACAACCCCGAGGTAGAGGTCGTTCATCGGGAACTGTGCACAGTCTGGGCCCAGGTTCAGAAGAACCTAGAGGCGTCCCAGAGCGTACAAAAAACTCAGGCTGATAGAAAACATTCTGCTAACCCCTTGTTTATGGTCGGGGATCTGGTGTGGTTATCGTCTAGGAACTTACGTCTTAAGGTCCCGTCCAAGAAGTTTGCTCCCCGGTTTATTGGGCCATATAAGGTCATTGAAGTCCTCAATCCTGTCTCCTTCCGACTGGAGTTGCCCCCATCTTTTCGAATACACGACGTGTTTCATGCCTCCCTCCTTAAACGCTGCTCCCCGTCCTTGGCTCCCTCGAGGAAACCTCCTGTTCCCGTTCTCACCCCTGTGGGGGTGGAATTCGAGGTGGCCAAGATTGTGGACAGCAAGATGGTCCAAGGCTCCCTCCAGTACCTGGTCCATTGGAGAGGATACGGGCCTGAGGAGAGGACTTGGGTACCCGCCCGGGATGTTCACGCTGGGGTATTGGTCAGGAAGTTCCACCTTCGTTTCCCCAGTAAACCAGGTCCACTTAGAAAGGGTCCGGTGGCCCCTCATAAAAGGGGGGGTACTGTAAAGGATCTGCCAGGCACAGCTTCGGGGTTAACTCCCATAGGTAATCAGTCTGCACCTGAATCTACGTCTCTGAGACTGACTCCATCTTCCACCACTAAGGATGGCGGGCTTAGGAGTGGGAGAGCCTATCGCAGCCTGGCCAGACGGAGCTAGCTCCCGCCCTCTGTCTATTTATACCTGCCTTTCCTGTTCCTCCTTTGCTTGTGATTCTTCTCGTGTGGTTTCCTGGCCCAGCTACAGCTCCTAACTATTTGATCCTGCTCCATACTGACCCTGGCTTACTGACTACTCTCCTGCTCTGCGTTTGGTACCTCGTGCTCTCCTGGTTTGACTTGGCTCGTTCACCACTCTGGTTGCTCACAGTGTTGCCGTGGGCAACTGCCCCTTTCCCTTTGCTTTGTATTCCCTTGTATGTTTGTCTCGTGCACTTACTGAGCGTAGGGACCGCTGCCCAGTTGTACCCCGTCGCCTAGGGCGGGTCGTTGCAAGTAGGCAGGGACAGAGTGGCGGGTAGATTAGGGCTCACTTGTTCGTTTCCCTACCCCCGTCGTTACAATGATGCTTGTATGGTGAAGAGACGATACCAATCTAAAATAACAATTAGAGAATGAAGTGCGTGTGCTGAATAGGGTAGAGAAGATGGCCCAGTGGTAGTAAAGCAAAGTGGGTTCATCACATCAGCATATCTCCCAACCATCCCGGATTCAGAGGGACAGTCCTGGATTTCGGGCAGTGTTTCACTGTCCCAGGCAGCCGGTGGTATGTCCCAGACTCCCGGTGTCAACTGTATTTGCATCCTGAGGACGCAGATACAGTTGAACCCAATGCTGAAGCAGAGAACGTCGCTACTTTAAGCGCTGAGCTAGGGGAAGCTCTTGACATCAGTAGTCATCAGACGTCAGTAGCTCCTCCTGGAGCGGAATCCCCTGCCAGAGAGTTTCCGACGCTGTAGCCGGGGATTCCGCTCATAGTGGGAATCCTTGAAGTCACTGTCCATATATGGACAGTGAAGTCACGGGCTCCTCCTGGAGCGGAATCCCCTGCCAGAGTGTGGCCAATGCTGTGGCTGGGGATTCACTGACGTCACTGTCTATATAAGGGAGTTCCAATGACTACAGGGTCGATAGGTCATCAGTTGTCCGTGCGTGGACAACCCCTTTAATCTGCTCCTGCTTAAGTCATTCAGCTTCCTCTTCTTGCTCAGCAGTAGTAAAGGTTATAAAAAAAAAATTAATTTCATGTGTGTTTTTAAGTCTCACATGCATTATTTACCATCTTGTCTATATAAGTCCACAGTGGTTTAGAGGGGTTAATACCTAATATCGCTGGTTATCTAGGTTTAAGAAAGAGTTACAGGTAACATCTGTGGTGGTCTATGATGGATACGGGTTAATATTTAATATCCCAGGATATGTGTTTTTATATAGGGAGAGCTGTCATACACTCTGTGTGGGCAGGAGAAGCAGGACTCACAGGCTTTCTCCTGGCAACATGTGTACAGCTTTTTACACAAGAATACTGAACCAAAACTATATATCCTCAAGCTCAGTGTCTTCCCCGCTAACTTATGCTGACACCTTCCCACGATTTGCTGCACATCTACAGCATGGCTGGGTGGGCCTAACGGCTCATTGTCTTACACATATAGTGCGCATACAACATCCTGCATTCCTGCTGTAATGGCTGGCATGGAGAAAACTTTTTATACAAGGCCTCCAGGCCTGTCCTATTATAATGCTTCTTAGGTATGCCCTAATAGATGTCTGTGAATATTATTATGGACCATTTGTAATTTTCCACCCCAATTTTTCTGAGTTGTAGAGGTATGGTTGATAGGGTTCTTAGAAAGTGTAAACCTTGTAAACCAGTAAAACTTTTTTTCCAGAAGATCAACACAATGAAGAGTCTGAACAAACTGAAAAACCAAGGTATGATTTCACAAGACAACGCAAAGGAGCACGATTTTCATCACAAGCTGGTTTCAATAGCAGATTTTTTAGAGGTACTTTAATACTGTTTATTATTGATAGTCACTTTGTATTATTATGAATCATATTACTGTTTAATATTTTCTTACCACCAGTTGCAGTTTGGTGAATGTTCTCTAGATAAGTCTTGCAAAATGTATTTCAATTAGGTAAAAATGGTATAATCAGAAAATTAGATATTATTTAAATCACGTATTTATTATAAACATTTTTTTATATTTTACTGGTGTTTTTTTTTTTTTTTTTATGTGGCTATCCCAAAAAATCCTGAGTTATTCTAGTTTTCACACTAACTACTAGAGCACACACAATAAACTGACATGTTCTGTTTTCTACATTCTACTTGTTGGCTGTGCTGTGTAGATGGGGTCAGAATAGTTATCTCATTATCAAGGGGAGGTCCTCTAACAACAAATTGGATCCATTGAACTTCATTAGACGATTCAACAGAGCTTTCACACGGATGTGCTGGGCTGGAGGATGATGTTGCTACTTCAGTTGACGTATTTACATCCATCATGCTGACTAGCACCAAGTTATAAAGTGCAGGCAGACAGGCGACAAATGACTAGACAGTTGTTGCCATGTGAATTCATCAAACAAACGCTAACAGTGCAGAATCAACAGCTTAAATAAATAAATATATAGTCAGTCCGTTACTTATAGCAACAGTGGCAACCTGGATTCTGCAATACTTTAGGAAGTCTCTCTTTGTATCAGAACAGTCTCTTTTAATTAAACTGAAGATAATATCAAATGACTCCAACTTGACAAGTCAGGTATCACAACATAGGCTGGGTGGTTGCTGCTTTTGTGTTATTCTTTCCAGATAACAGGTGCCATTTTCTGTACAGATGATCACTTTCTGCCGTTCTGCGATGCAGCCGCTGTTTTGCTGGAAACGTCACTCAGGCGCTGATCTCTGCTCAGATTTGTGGTGTATGGCCACCTTGTCTCCTCAGCTCCGGCTCTATTTTCACCCAGTGTAGTCACTGGCCTGCTTCTCTGCACACAGCTCACACTGGCCACCTCCAGAACAGTTCCCCTGACACATGTACTAACTGGAAACACTTCTCATACTCACTTCCTGTTCAGGCTGAATCTCCTTCCCCCGGAAACTTCATCTCTAATTACAGTGCCTTCTCCTGTAGTTTCTTCTTGTCGTGACTGCAGGTTACACATGGATGTGGCCAGGGGTGTAGCTAAAGGCTCATGGGCCCGGGTGCAAGAATTCAGCTTGGGCCCTCCTACCCCTCCCCAACACCACCATCATCAGACCCCTGCGCGCGCCTATGCCCAGACACCTTGCCCAACAGCCTCCATAGTATAATGCCCCCACACAGTATACTGCTCCATAAAGTATAATGCCCCCATAACAGCCCCATACCATATAATGTTCCCCATATCAGAACCCACAGTATAATGCTCCACATAGCTGCCCCCATACAGTATAGTGCCCCACATATCAGCCCCCATACAGTATAATGCCCCCCATATCAGCTGCCCATACAGTAAAATGACACCCATATCAGTCCCCCATACAGTATGCCCCCCATATCAGCTCCCCATACAGTATAATGCCCCCCATATCAGCTCCCCATACAGTAAAATGCCCCCCATATCAGCTCCCCATACAGTATAATGCCCCCATATCAGCTCCTCATACAGTATAATGCCCCCCATATCAGCTCCCCATACAGTAAAATGCCCCCCATATCAGCTGCCCATACAGTAAAATGCCCCCCATATCAGCTCCCCATACAGTACAATGCCCCCCATATGAGCTCCCCATACAGTATAACGTCCCCCATATGAGTCCCCCATATCAGCCCCATGCAGTATAATGCCCCCCCATCTTATCAGCCCCCATGCAGTATAATGCCCCTCCATATAGTATAATTCCCCCATATCAGACCCCATGCAGTATAATGCCCCCATATGTGTATAATAGGAAAATAGCATAATTACTTACCTATCCCCGTTCCTTCGCCTCCTCCGGTGTGTGCTATGAGTGACTTGGCGCAGACAGGCGCGATGATGTCACTACATCCCACCAGCCTGTGTCGAGACGCTCAGGGCACAGTGAATGCTGGATCAAGGAGACGTCATCTGTACAATGTATTGTGCAGTTTGCAGTGGAGAGAGAGGGGGGGCTGTAATTTAACGGGGCCCCCCTCTCCTCCACAAACAGCACAATACATTACAAGGCAACACAATACATTACAATACATTACATTACAGACTGTGCAGCTCACCTGGAGTCCTCCGCACCGGCTCTTCCACTGCACTGGCTGGAAGACGTGTCACATGACAACACGGTCACATGGTACACTAAGTGTACCATGTGACCATAACCAGGAAGTGCCGGCTTCACGGCACAGAAAATGTATGTAACAAGCCTGCTGTATGGCAAGGGTGGCCCGTGGGCCCCCCAGGCTAAGGGGCCCGGTCGCAACTGCGACTGCTGCGACCCCTATAGCAACGCCACTGCTGAAAGGGTAAAACACTGATGTGATCTTGAGTACTTACATATACATTCACATTTGGGAAAAGTCTAAAGCGCACTTGACATCAAACCCTTGTTTTTGGAATGTTTCTGTACAAATAGTTTTACAATGATACAATTACTAGATTTTATATCACCTATGAAGAATGAGTAGGAGTAATTTCCCATTCAAAATATAAATGTTATTTCACATGGATTAAAAATACCATATACACAATAACAATTGATGGAAAACCTGGAAAAAGAGCGTCACAAATTACATATAATAGGATATATTTCCATTTGGCTGTATATAAACTGCTACTATAACATTCAAATAAAAATCACAAGTAGTAGCCACGCCAGTAACAGTAGTAAAGCATCCAGACGAACGATAGAATAAGCCAACTGAATCAGTTAGAATGCACTTACTTACATTTGACAGTTTGGAGGTTATCTCCGTCTTTCACGTGTGCTTTATCAAGACGCGTGGTTAAAGTGGGGATGGGCTGCTTTTTAAAGAGGTAAGGGGCCAATAGAAAGTTGTGAAGGACTTACGTGTTTTATGCCGCGTTCCTGTTTATGGCGCAATTTTCAACAGCATCTCCTAACTGATAATGGCTACTTCAGCATGCCGCTACGAACTGCGCATGACCGAGGCCGTAACCGCGGGGAAGCGTACCCTGTAGTTAATAGCGTTAGACAGGCGAAACTCGTTGCAGCAGCAGTAATAAAGTGCCCAGCTCGGGCTGCTGATTCAATGTGTTCCAGGAAAAATATTAGCTTTTAAGGTAGACGGACAAATGTTTAGTTAATATGAGTATATCTCAGAAGGGAGGGAAAAAGTGAATGGGATCAGGGAATTAAGGAAGGGCAAGCCCTAATAATAAGGAATACATGAGTTTACACAGTGTGTAATGTATTGTGCAGTTTGCGGTGGAGAGAGGAGTGGGGGCTGTCATTTAACGGCCCCCTCACCCTCTCCACCGCAAACAGCACAATACAACACAATACATTACAAGAAAACACAATACAACACATTACATTACAACACAACACATTACAATACAGTATCCGCTGCAGGCCCTGCTACACATGTCATATGCTCAACTGCCTAATAACGTTAAGGCAAGTCTGTTGCTGAAAGATACAATCGGCGCCTGGAAGGCGGTGCGGAAGCTTTTTGGTCTTCCGTATGGTCTTTCTAAATTCTGGCCGTTGTGGGATAACCCTATGTTTCCACAGGGGAGTCAGAATAAATTGTTTTCGCAGTGGAAAGATGAAGGGATCAAGGTCCTGGGCCAACTCATGAATGTTGAGGAGGGGAGATGGCTTACGTGGCAGGAGGTCTCTAGCAAATACAATTTGAGGGAAAATCAATATTTGCAATATGCTCAAATAACAGGGTTATGTAAAAACAAAGTCCGCAATATTGATGGAGTAGAGATACGGGGAGCATTTGATGGGATGGTGCCGCAGGGTGGTGCGGGGAGAAGTCTTGCAAGTTTATATGGTAAACTTCGGAATGCTCATCTTGATTCCTTTAGTACTTCCTGCTTTAGAACGTGGGAGTTGGAGCTGGAGGATCCAGACATCTCCAGCAAGATACGAGATGGATGGGAGAGGGTGAGGAAGGTCATGGTGAATGAACAGTGGCATGAGATGCACTTCAGGCTAATGCACAGAGCGACATACGCCTTTAATTTATCCTACAGGGACGCTCCAGCACACTATCTGCGTAATTGTCCAAAATGCGACTTACATAAAGCCAATTTACTTCATGGGATGTGGTTGTGCCCACAAATTTGCACGTTTTGGGATCGGGCTTTACAATTTATTAAAGATACCTGGGGGGAGGAGGTGCACGCAAGCCCACAGGCAGTGTTATTTCACTATATTCCTCTGAATCCAGGGGGTGAGGGACCACCTCTAGTGGCCCGGAAAGGAGTGCATATGGCTTTATTGGCTATCAAAAAGTGCATCTTGCGTCACTGGTTACAGGCATCGGTCCCGGAAATTGCGGAGGTCGTGATTACTCTCAAGACTTTATTGGGGTATGATAAGACGGACCTAGAAAAACACAAAGAAAGGTCTACAGAACAATTTTTTAAAACTTGGCGTAAATTCATAGAGCAACATTATCCCATAGCAGAGATAGGGATATTCATGCGCACATTTCGACACACATCATGGTATAGTTCACAGAGTATCCAGGGCACGCTAGGCATGCTGGTGGCCAGTTAAGAAAATGTTCACCGAGATGGGGGAGAGTTGGGGGGAGGGAAGGGAATTGTTGGTTGTGTTTTGTTTTACTGCATACCTTGCAACTTAATGATGACAAGTAAAATGAAAAATAATTTTGAAGCTGGAACACATTGTTATTTGGTGTATATATTATTGTATGTGTGATACACATTGCATACTTGTAACTGTTCTGGTTTTGAATAAAAATATATTTGAAAAAAAAAAACAATACAGTACAGCTTACATGGAGTCCTCGGCATCGGCTCTTCCACTGCACTGACTGGAAGAAGTGTCACGTGACAACACGGTCACATGGTACACTAAGTGTACCATGTGACCGTAACCAGGAATGGCCGGCTTCACGGCACAGAAAATTAATTTAACAAGCCTGATGTATGGCAACGGGGGCCCGTGGGCCCCCCAGGCTTAGGGGCCCGGTCGCAAATGCGACCGCTGCGACCCCTATAGCTACGCCACAGGATGTGGCACATTCCATTAATTTCCGTGATGTCAGTGTTGTCATCTTAGCACTAACTGAAGGGTAGTCCATGGGCAGTACTTCTCCAAATAATTTTTGGGTCTTCTGTCAAGAAAAGATTTTGGGCTCGCTTATGCAATTTGGAGTGCATTCATGAATGTCCTTTCCTCAGTGCATATATCTAGGAGAGGAGAGTAAACATGCGAGCTGCAGTAATTTCTTCAACATCACCATGTCACCTAAGTACTTAGACACCCTCTCAAACAACTAATCTTAGGGTTTAATAACTGGCAGCTGATGGTGATTTAAAGAGGCTCTGTCACCAGATTTTGCAACCCCTATCTGCTATTGCAGCAGATAGGCGCTGCAATGTAGATTACAGTAACGTTTTTTTTTTAAAAAACGAGCATTTTTGGCCAAGTTATGACCATTTTTATATTTATGCAAATGAGGCTTTCTAAAGTACAACTGGGCGTGTTTAAAGTAAAAGTACAACTGGGCGTGTATTATGTGCGTACATCGGGGCGTGTTTACTACTTTTACTAGCTGTGCGTTGTGTATAGAAGTGTCATCCACTTCTCTTCACAACGCCCAGCTTCTGGCAGTGCAGCACTGTGACGTCACTCACAGGTCCTGCATCGTGTCGGCACCAGAGGCTACAGATGATTCTGCAGCAGCATCGGCGTTTGCAGGTAAGTCGATGTAGCTACTTACCTGCAAACGCTGATGCTGCTGCAGAATCAACTGTAGCCTCTGGTGCCGACACGATGCAGGACCTGTGAGTGACGTCACAGTGCTGCACTGCCAGAAGCTGGGCGTTGTGAAGAGAAGTGGATGACACTTCTATACACAACGCCCAGCTAGTAATAGTAGTAAACACGCCCCGATGTACGCACATAATACACGCCCAGTTGTACTTTTACTTTTCAACACGCCCAGTTGTACTTTTGCAAGCCTCATTTGCATAAATACGAAAATGGTCATAACTTGGCCAAAAATGCTCGTTTTTTAAAAATAAAAACGTTACTGTAATCTACATTGCAGCGCCTATCTGCTGCAATAGCAGATAGGGGCTGCAAAAACTGGTGACAGAGCCTCTTTAAGGACTAATACAGAACAGTGTTTGTAGTATGAAATGGTTTATTGATTAATAGCAATATCCCTGGTTGTATGGGGTGGCTTAGAGATCCTGGGTGGTCTATGAGAGGGAATGTTAACATCTCAGGTGTCTGAAGTAGTGTCCCCCAGGCTACCGTTTGGTAAGCGACGCAGCGGCTTTGCTATCACTCTGACCAATTTAAAGTCACTGTACCTTTACTTTCTGTTTCTAAGAGTGCCATCTCTATGGGGACCGACTCTGTCTATTTGGTCCCTATCGAGCCTGATTAGTAGAGTATCTTATGCCCCTCTATTTATCTATACATATCTCTCTATTACCTTCTATATGACGGATATCGGTGCCCGGCGTATACAGTAATCTTTATGTACGCCTAATTCTTTTGCCGCAAGCATGCGCTAATGTATTGAGCACATTGACGCTCTATGATTCTTTACTGCGCCTGAGCGCTGAATCGGATACTCATTGTTGGCATCTGCTATGATTTTTTCCATTACCCTGGTTTGCCCCAGTGCGCTTGCGCGCCTATCTACAAGCTTATTGGTAGTTCTTCTTGGGTCATAGCAACATTGCTGTGCTGTGCACAGTGATTATCTACATTACCCTCAATTACCCCACTGCGCTTGCGCGCCGAACCGTATATTCATTGGTGGCATCTGCTAAGCTTGTGATTTGTGGCACCGTCCGTCTATCAACAGGAGAAGGGGCTCGGCCCTCGATTCCTCTGTGGATTGGCTATTGACTGATTGTAGAGACATGCGTAGCCACTTGCAGTGCATATATAATCAGGCTAACTCCGCCGCTCGCTGTCATTAGCCCCGATACCCCTGAAGACGCTACATCGTAGCGAAACATGTCGGGGGGCTTCTACCTTTATTTTAATATTTGTCCTACTGACTCTCTAGAATTTAACTATGAACTAATTGAGTGTAGTGTTCTGTAGTCGTGGTTCTTAACCCTTCCAAGACAGAACTCTCATAACTAGCACTACGCTGACTGCTGTCAGAAATGGACTTTAACTTTTAAACTTTATGTAGTCTGTCCTTGTTGCAAATATAATAAAGACTTTGTTATTTTTGAATGATAGTTGGAAAACAGGGCTTCCTTTTGCCGGCAGGCAACTTTTTTGAAGAAAAGATTTTGGGCTCGCTTATGCAATTTGGAGTGCATTCATGAATGTCCTTTCCTCAGTGCATATATCTAGGAGAGGAGAGTAAACATGCGAGCTGCAGTAATTTCTTCAACATCACCATGTCACCTAAGTACTTAGACACCCTCTCAAACAACTAATCTTAGGGTTTAATAACTGGCAGCTGATGGTGATTTAAGGACTAATACAGAACAGTGTTTGTAGTATGAAATGGTTTATTGATTAATAGCAATATCCCTGCTGGTATGGGGTGGCTTAGAGATCCTGGGTGGTCTATGAGAGGGAATGTTAACATCTCAGGTGTCTGAAGTAGTGAAGGGGTTAATACTAGCATCCCTGGTGTCTTACAGAAGTAAAATGGTAAATTATTAATTAACACCTGATGTGTAGTAGGATACTCACCTCTTTAAGACTCCAGCAATGACTATGCAGCCTCTGACAGGAAGCTGAATACGATGTGCTCATCACATTCATCTCCCTCCCCCTGCTCTGCAATAATAATGGGGAGCTATAAATGTATGTCTATATATTATTCAAATGTTTTTTTTAATGCTCACATACATTTTTCTTAAACATAGTATGTATTTAAGTGTCTATTCGTTAAATTTGTATACTGTATTTGAATCAGTGGTTTGCAACTCGTGGCCCTCCGGCTGTGAAATTAAAAAATTCCATCTTATCATGACCATAGACTGCAGATTTTTATGACATGCTGGGACTCCGATATTTTATGTAAAAATATAGACCATATGCATTTATTTTTATGGTGTCTTGCATTGGCACGTAATTTGGCAGAGGTGTCAACCAAAGAAGGGGTTTAAAGGGTGCATCATTCAGTGAAAACTACATATCGCCACGCTCAATGTCTCCCACTCCATTCTATGTTGGCCTGAATATGGTTAGCATAGGAAACCTCACAGATCTATTTTAAATTGTTATTTTCATCTTAATATTTTAATAAAATGAGCAACATGAAACAACGTAGTCATTTTCTACATATATACTAAAGATGCCAAAATCACAAAATAATACATTATTAATTCTGTAGCAGAACGCTTCTAAATGTATACATGTACTATACTAACATGCATTGTTTAGTAAAGCAGATATTTTATCTTGTCTTCTTTATTCTATAGGAAATTATAACAATCAATCTAAAAAATATTTGGTTACTAAAAGTCATACTACTGTAAACTGGGATGAACAAAAGGAATATCTTATCAAGGAATACAAGACAAAAAAGTTGGATATTCTGGAACTCAGAAAAATGGAAACGCTTGAACCTTCTGAGATCATAATGAAACTTGCTGCTCCTGGAAGTGGTCTCAAGGAACTACTAAATGAACCAAGCATGGATTCTGTGTTGGTGATAAAACTTCTTCAAGTTTTAAGCAAAACTACTGGGTGTATGTCAAGTCGCCAAAATTTAATACATATCCTAAGACATGTCACTAATTCACTTTTTTTAAAGCAAACCCTCTCAACCCATATATTGCAGTGCAGCATTAGTCTACAGAATGAAGAAATATGTTCTATTGTGGATCACTCCCTTATCGTGCTGACTGAGATTATAAGTATATTTCCATCTAGTTCTTTTGCAGATGTAATAATAATCAAAACTGTCCTTGAAAATGTTCTGGGACAGGTGGAAACAAATGGTATAACCATTCCGGAGAAAACAAAACAAAATGTGGCAACATTAAATCTTTTTCTGCAGCATCTACAAGACAAAAAGCAAGGGGGGACGCTCAAATCTGATAATTATATCTATATAGTTGGAAAAAAGGGCCTTGTTCTAGGCGACGACTTTCGTGGAGTCTCAGTGTTTCCAACACATGATGATATTTATGTGCAAAATAATCCACAGTTGCCCTCAAACATCATAGATGGATCTTATCCTGATGTTACATCTTACCTCAACACTCACTTTTCTTTATTGAGAGAAGACTTTATTCGTCCACTAAGAGATGGAATTTCTCAATATTTAAGAGCACAGAGCAAAGAGGATGTTGATGATATAAGATTATACTTTAACGTATTAATTTTGGACTCTGTGTGCGTCCAATCTGGGATAGTTCATAATGTTAAATTCTCAACCCGTCATCTGGGTCATATTATCTGGGATCAGTCACAACGTCTGCTCTATGGTTCCCTTGTCTGTCTATCAAATGACAATTTTAATAATATGTTATTTGCTACTGTGGCAGACAGAAATGTTGATAAAGTCAAGCACGGAATTATAACTTTGAAGTTCATTGAAGAAAGCCGTGAAGCGCTAGCATTGAATGCAGATGCTAATCGTCTGTTTGTGATGGCTGAAACAACTGCATATTTTGAAGCCTATCGCCATACCCTGGACGGGCTCAAAGAGATGCAAGAATATGATGTTCCATTACAGAATTACATTGTACATTGTGAAACAACTATGTCTCCTCCTGCTTATTTGTTAGATAATAACTTTTCATTCACCTTAAAAGAGATCAAAAACCATACATTTTCAGAAACAGATTCTTCAGATGAAGAAACTTACTGCAACATTGCCCAAAAGAAACCAATGTCTCAGGAGTTTAATATACTTGACTTTAACACTTGGCCCTCGAAAGATGAGCTTGAATTTGATGATTCTCAATTTGAAGCATTCCAGAAAAGCCTAACAAGTGAGCTGTCCATTATACAAGGTCCTCCAGGCACAGGTAATTTATTTTATTGTCACTATACAAAAGTATAATCATCTAACAATTTGCTGTTATTATTATATTTTGTGTAAAAGCATAAATAAATGTTAACATACTGACTGGTACCACACACAGAGTTTTGCCAGGGCAACTGTTAAGGGACTTTTGTACGCCTTGCACATGACTTGTGCACAACTTTTATACAATGTTTTCCTATGGACTTCACCTGCACAGTTGGTATCAGAGCTGTTTCAGGTGTAGCCTCAGCCCTAAGGCAAGACTGTAATGTTGCATATTCTGTTGTATCTACGAGCAGCATATTATAGAGCAGGAGGAGCTGAGCAGATTGAGGTGTCGTTCTGTGGGAAAAGATTCAGTATAACGGGGGAATGCCTACTCATTTTAGGCTTATGAGTCCAGTGACCGTTACTATTCAGTCATTGACAGCTATCGGTATGTATGCTCACACAGAAAAGGATGTACCGTTAGGTCCATAATTGGACAGTGGCACAGTCTTCATAATTTGGGCACTGCATGCCACCACATTGGATTTGAAATGAAACAACTGAGATGCAATTGAGTGTAGGCTTTCAGGCTTAATTCAAGGGGTTGTACAAAAATATCCTGTGAAACGTTTAGGAATTGCAACCATTTTTCTGCACAGTCTCCTCATTTCAGGGGCTCAAAAGTAATTGGACAATTTAACATTACCATAAATAAAATGTTTTTTATTAATACTTTGTAGAGAATCCTTTGCAGGCAATGACTGCCTGAAGTCTGGAACCCATGGACATCACCAAACGCTGGGCTTCCTCCTTTGTGATGCTTTGCCAGGCCTTTACTGCGGCTGTCTTCAGTTGTTGCTTGTTTGTGGGTCTTTCTGCCTTAAGTTTTGTCTAAAGGAAGTGAAATGCATGCTCGATCAGGTGGAGATCTGGTGATTGACGTGGCCATTGCAGAATATTCCACTTTTTTGTCTTAAAAAACTCCAGGGTTGCTTTCGCAGTATGATTTGGGTCATTTTCCATCTTACTGTAAAGCGACGTCCAATCGACCTTGCTGCATTTGGTTGAATCTGAGCAGAAAGTATATCCCTGAACACTTCAGAATTAATCCGGCTGCTTCTGTCTTCAGTCACATCATCAATAAACACTAGTGACCCAGTGCCTTTGGCAGCCATGCATGCCCATGCCATCACACTGTCTCCACCATGTTTTACAGAGGATGTGGTGTGCTTTGGATCATGAGCCGTTCCAAGCCTTCTCTATACTTTATTCGTCTCATCATTCTGGTACTGGTTGATCTTAGTTTCATCTGTCCAAAAAATGCTGTTCCATAACCGGGCTTGCTTCTTTAGATGTTGTTTGGCAAAGTCTAATCTGGCCTTTCTGTTTTTATGGCAGACGTAGATACTGATACACCTCCTTGCAGGAGTGTTCTTCACTTGGGTAGATGTTGTGAAGGGGTTTTTTTTCACCATGGAAAGGATTCTGCATTCATCCACCACTGTTGTCTTCTGTGGATGTCCAGGCCTTTTGGAGTTTTTTTCAGGAATATACCAAACTGTTGATTTGGCCACTCCTAACATTTGTGCTCCCTCTCTGATGTATTTCTTCATTTTTTTCAGACTAACCATGGTCTGTTTCGCTTGCATTGAGAGCTCCTTTGACCTCATGTTGTGGGTTCACAGCAGCAGCTTCCAAATGCAAATGCCACACCTGGAATCAACTCCAGACCTTTTACCTGCTTAATTGATGATGGATTAACGAGGGAATAGCCCATGCAGCCCATTAAATAGCTTTTGAGATAACTGTCCAATAACCTTTGGTCCCTTGAAAAAGTGGCAGCTATATATTAAAGAGCTGTAATTCCTAAACCCTTCCTCAAAGTAGGATGTGAATACCCTCAAATTAAAGCTGAGAGTGTTAAGGATCTGCCAGGCACAGCTTCTGTATACACGCCCATAGGTAATCAGTCTGCACCTGCTTCTATGTCTGGGAGACTGACTCCATCTTCCACCACTCAGGATGGCAGGCTTAGGAGTGGGAGAGCCTATCATAGCCTGGCCAGACGGAGCTAGCTCCCGCCCTCTGTCTATTTATACCTGCCTTTCCTGTTCCTCCTTGCTTGTGATTCTTCTCGTTTGGTTTCCTGGCCCTGCTGCAGCTTCTTGATCTATTTGACCCTGCTTCATATTGACCCTGGCTTACTGACTACTCTCCTGCTCTGCATTTGGTACCTCGTACTCTCCTGGTTTGACTTGACTTGTTCACTACTCTTCTGCTCTGCGTTTGGTACCTCGTACACTCCTGGTTTGACTCATCTCGTTCACAACTCTTGTTGCTCTAGGTGTTGCCGTGGGCAACTACCCCTTTTCCCTTGCTTCTGTGTACCCTTGTCTGTTTGTCTGTCGTGCACTTATTGAGCGTAGGGACTGTCGCCCAGTTGTACCCCGTCGCCTAGGGCGGGTCTTTGCAAGTAGGCAGGGACTGAGTGGCGGGTAGATTAGGGCTCACTTGTCTGTTTCATTACCCCCGTCATTACGTAATCACAAGCCATATACCTAGTCTACCCTGGTCCCTCACACTACTATGGACCCCCTTGAGACCCTGGCTCAGCAAATGCAGGGTCTCTCCTTACAGGTCCGGGCCTTGGCTCAGAGGGTCAACCAGCCTGATGCTACCATGGTAGTGCCACTCACCTCACCTCTTGAACCCCACCTCAAGTTGCCTGACCGGTTCTCAGGGGACCGGAAGACTTTTCTCTCCTTTCGGGAGAGTTCTAAGCTCTATTTTCGCTTAAAGCCCCACTCCTCAGGTTCTGAGAGCCAGCGGGTGGGTATAATTATGTCCCGGCTCCAGGAAGGGCCCCAAGAATGGGCCTTCTCCTTGGCTCCTGACGCCCCTGAACATTCCTCCGTTGATCTTTTCTTTTCCGCTCTCGGACTCATTTATGACGAGACTGACAGGACTGCCTTTGCCGAGAGTCAGCTGGTGACCTTACGTCAGGGTAAGAGACCTGTTGAGGAGTATTGCTCTGACTTTAGGAAGTGGTGCGTAGCTTCTCGGTGGAATGACCCTGCCTTAAGGTGCCAGTTTAGGTTGGGTCTGTCGAACGCCCTGAAAGACCTGCTAGTTAGCTATCCCTCTTCTGACTCCCTAGACCAGGTTATGGCTTTAGCGGTACGACTTGACCGACGTCTCAGGGAACGACAACGTGAACGTTTTTGTGTTTTCTCCTTTGACTCCCCCATGATGCCTCCCGAGGTTCCGTTGCTTCGTTCTTCCACGGAAGACTCGGAGGTACCTATGCAACTCGGAGCCTCCGTGTCCCCCCAACAACGTAGAGAGTTCCGCAGGAAGAATGGTCTCTGCTTCTATTGTGGGGATGACAAGCATCAAGTGAACACCTGTCCTAGGCGTAAGAATAAGCAGCCGGAAAACTTACGCGCCTAAGTGATCATCGGGGAGGCACAGGTATTTCCCGTAAGTATGAAACGTAATAAAATCTTGCTTCCCTTTCAGGTCTCTTTTGGTGGTAGGTCTGCTACCGGCAGTGCCTTCGTGGATTCAGGGTCATCTGCTAATATCATGTCTATGGAATTTGCTATGTCTCTAGCTATGCCTTTGATTGATTTGCCTAAACCTGTCCCGGTAGTGGGTATCGACTCCACTCCTCTTGCTAATGGTTATTTTACACAGCATACCTCTGTTTTTGAACTCCTTGTTGGCTCCATGCATTTGGAGCAGTGCTCTGTACTGTTGATGCAGGGATTATCGTCCGATTTGGTTTTAGGCCTTCCCTGGTTGCAGTTGCATAATCCCACGTTTGACTGGAATACTGGGGATCTTACCAAATGGGGTAATGAATGCTTGACGTCGTGTTTTTCTGTTAATTCTATTTCTCCCCCTGAGGAGGTGAACACGCTACCTGAGTTTGTTCAGGACTTCGCTGATGTTTTCTCTAAGGAGGCCTCCGAAGTGTTACCTCCTCATAGACAATACGATTGCGCTATCGAATTGGTACCAGGAGCTAAGCTCCCTAAGGGTAGGATATTTAATCTCTCTTGTCCCGAACGTGAAGCCATGAGAGAGTATATCCAGGAATGCCTGGCCAAGGGTTACATTCGCCCCTCTACTTCTCCGGTAGGTGCTGGCTTCTTCTTCGTAGGGAAGAAAGATGGTGGTCTTAGGCCATGCATTGACTACCGTAACTTGAATAAGGAACCAGTATCCCCTTCCTTTGATTCCTGATCTCTTTAATCAGGTTCAGGGGGCCCAATGGTTCTCTAAGTTTGATCTACGGGGGGCGTATAACCTTATCCGCATCAAAGAGGGGGATGAGTGGAAGACTGCGTTTAACACACCCGAAGGTCATTTCGAATACCTCGTCATGCCCTTTGGGTTGTGTAATGCACCCGCGGTCTTCCAGAATTTCATAAATGAGATTTTAAGAGATTACCTGGGGGTATTTCTTGTAGTGTACCTTGATGACATACTTGGGTTTTCCAAGGACTGGTCCTCCCACATTGAGCATGTCAGGAAGGTGCTCCAGGTCCTTCGGGAAAACAAACTGTTTGCGAAGACCGAAAAATGTGTGTTTGGGGTGCAGGAGATACCATTTTTGGGTCAAATCCTCACTCCTCATGAATTCCGCATGGACCCCGCCAAGGTCCAGGCTGTAGCGGAATGGGTCCAACCTGCCTCCCTGAAGGCGTTACAGTGCTTCTTGGGGTTCACTAATTATTACAGGAGATTTATTGCTAACTTCTCGGTCATCGCTAAGCCTCTTACGGATCTCACTCGCAAGGGTGCTGATCTCCTCCGCTGGCCTCCTGAGGCTGTCCAGGCTTTTGAGGTCCTTAAGAAGTGCTTTATCTCGGCCCCGGTGTTGTTTCAGCCCAACCAAATAGAGCCATTTATCGTGGAGGTTGACGCGTCCGAGGTGGGAGTGGGGGCTGTCTTGTCCCAGGGTACCAGGTCCCTCACCCATCTCCGTCCCTGTGCCTACTTCTCCAGGAAGTTTTCGCCCACTGAGAGTAACTATGATATTGGCAACCGCGAACTCTTAGCCATTAAATGGGCATTTGAAGAGTGGCACCACTTCCTGGAGGGGGCTAGGCACCAGGTAACGGTCCTTACCGACCACAAGAATCTGGTTTTCCTAGAATCTGCCCGGAGGCTAAACCCGAGACAAGCTCGATGGGCGTTATTTTTTACCAGAGTCAACTTTTTGGTTACCTATAGGGCTGGGTCTAAAAATATTAAGGCTGATGCACTGTCGCGTAGCTTCATGGCCAGCCCTCCTTTGGAGGAAGATCCTGCTTGTATTTTGCCTCCAGGTATAATCATTTCCTCTATTGATTCTGATTTAGTTTCTGAAATTGCTGCTGATCAAGGTTCAGCTCCCGGGAACTTTCCTGAGAACAAGCTGTTTGTTCCCCTGCAATTCCGGCTAAGGGTACTTAGGGAAAATCATGACTCCGCTCTATCTGGTCATCCAGGCATCCTGGGTACCAAGCACCTCATTGCCAGAAACTATTGGTGGCCTGGGTTGCCTAAGGACGTTAAGGCCTACGTCGCCGCTTGTGAGGTTTGTGCTAGGTCCAAGACTCCCAGGTCCCGACCAGCGGGCTTACTACGTTCTTTGCCCATTCCCCAGAGACCTTGGACCCATATCTCCATGGATTTTATCACCGATTTGCCTCCATCTCAAGGCAAGTCGGTGGTGTGGGTTGTAGTAGACCGCTTCAGTAAGATGTTGTGCCCCTCAAAAAACGACCCAATGCTAAGACGTTAGCCACCTTGTTTGTCAAACATATCCTGCGTCTCCATGGGGTCACTGTCAATATTGTTTCTGACAGAGGGGTACAATTTGTTTCTTTGTTTTGGAGAGCCTACTGTAAAAAGTTGGAGATTGATCTGTCCTTCTCCTCTGCCTTCCATCCTGAAACTAATGGCCAAACTGAGAGGACTAATCAGTCTCTAGAACAATATTTAAGGTGTTTTATCTCTGACTGTCAATATGATTGGGTCTCATTCATCCCCCTCGCCAAATTTTCCTTTAATAACCGTGTCAGTAACTCGTCAGGGGTCTCCCCCTTTTTCTGTAATTTTGGGTTTAATCCACGGATCTCCTCCATTTCACCTGGTAGTTCCAACAATCCCGAGGTAGAGGTCGTTCATCGGGAACTGTGCACAGTCTGGGCCCAGGTTCAGAAGAACCTAGAGGCGTCCCAGAGCATACAAAAAACTCAGGCAGATAGAAGATGTTCTTCTAACCCCTTGTTTATGGTCGGGGATCTGGTGTGGCTATCGTCAAAGAACTTGCGCCTTAAAGTCCCGTCCAAGAAGTTTGCTCCCCGGTTTATAGGGCCGTACAAGGTCATTGAAGTCCTCAATCCTGTCTCCTTCCGACTAGAGTTGCCCCCATCTTTTCGAGTACACGACGTGTTTCATGCCTCCCTCCTTAAATGCTGCTCTCCGTCCTTGGCTCCCTCGAGGAAACCTCCTGTCCCCGTTCTCACCCCTGAGGGGGTAGAATTCGAGGTGGCCAAGATTGTGGACAGTAAGATGGTCCAAGGCTCCCTCCAGTACCTGGTCCATTGGAGAGGATACGGGCCTGAGGAGAGGACTTGGGTACCCGCCCGGGATGTTCACGCTGGGGTATTGGTCAGGAGGTTCCACATTCGTTTCCCCAATAAACCAGGTCCATCTAGAAAGGGTCCGATGGCCCCTCATAAAAGGGGAGGTACTGTTAAGGATCTGCCAGGCACAGCTTCTGTATCCACGCCCATAGGTAATCAGTCTGCACCTGCTTCTATGTCTGGGAGACTGACTCCATCTTCCACCACTCAGGATGGCAGGCTTAGGAGTGGGAGAGCCTATCATAGCCTGGCCAGACGGAGCTAGCTCCCGCCCTCTGTCTATTTATACCTGCCTTTCCTGTTCCTCCTTGCTTGTGATTCTTCTCATTTGGTTTCCTGGCCCTGCTGCAGCTTCTTGATCTATTTGACCCTGCTTCATATTGACCCTGGCTTACTGACTACTCTCCTGCTCTGCGTTTGGTACCTCGTACACTCCTGGTTTGACTCGGCTTGTTCACTACTCTCCTGCTCTGCATTTGGTACCTCGTACACTCCTGGTTTGACTCGGCTCGTTCACCACTCTTGTTGCTCTCGGTGTTGCCGTGGGCAACTGCCCCTTTTCCCTTGCTTCTGTATACCCTTGTCTGTTTGTCTGTCGTGCACTTATTGAGCGTAGGGACTGTCGCCCAGTTGTACCCCGTCGCGTAGGGCGGGTCGTTGCAAGTAGGCAGGGACTGAGTGGCGGGTAGATTAGGGCTCACTTGTCTTTTTCCTTACCCCCGTCATTACAGAGAGTCTGCACTTTAAGCCCATAGCCCATGCAGCCCATGAAATAGCTTTTGAAATAACTGTCCAATAACCTTTGGTCCCTTGAAAAAGTGGCAGCTATATATTAAAGAGCTGTAATTCCTAAACCCTTCCTCAAAGTAGGATGTGAATACCCTCAAATTAAAGCTGAGAGTCTGCACTTTAAGCCCATATTGATTATATAACTGTATATTTAATATGTTTTGGTAAACAGCTAATATGCCAAAACTTGTTTCACTGTCCAAATAATTCTGGACCTAACTGTATATGCGCATATATTTAAACAGATATGTTACTAATAAATTACATAACTATCTGCTTAAAAACAGGTGAGTGTCGTTTATTGGAAACCCTATGAAAGTTAAGCATTAAGAGATAATAGGCGACATACACATTATGCTCCTTCTGCCATTCTTGGGCCACTATAGCGAGTCTTTTAAGCTTAAAGGGGATTTTAAGACTTTAATATTGTTTGCATATCCTTGGGACAGGTTATTAATAATTGATCTGTGGTGGGTTTGACCTCCAGTCCCCTTCATTGTTAGTCTGTATGATCAGCTGTGCCTGGATTTATTGAATCCCCTAGAAATAGAAAAATTCTGACACGTTGGTCCTTAGACCAACACAAGGTTACATAGTTACATAGTTAGTACGGCTGAAAAAAGACACATGTCCATCAAGTTCAACCAAGGGAAGGGAAAAGGGAAGGAAAAATTTCTACACATAGGAGCTAATATTTTTTTGTTCTAGGAAATTATCTAACCCTTTTTTAAAGCCATCTACTGTCCCTGCTGTGACCAGCTCCTGCGGTAGGCTATTCCATAGATTCACAGTTCTCACTGTAAAGAAGGCTTGTCGCCCCTGAAGCTTGAACCTTTTTTTCTCCAGACGGAGGGAGTGCCCCCTTGTTTTTTGAGGGGGTTTTACAAGGAACAGGATTTCACCATATTTTTTGTATGTGCCATTAATATATTTATATAAGTTAATCATGTCCCCCCTTAGTCGTCTTTTTTCAAGGCTAAATAGGTTTAATTCTTTCAATCTTTCCTCATAACTTAAATTCTCCATGCCCCTAATTAGCTTCGTTGCTCTTCTTTGTATTTTTTCCAACTCCAGGGCATCCTTTCTATGAACTGGAGCCCAGAACTGAACTGCATATTCTAGATGAGGCCTCACTAATGCTTTGTAAAGTGGTAATATTACATCCCTGTCCCGCGAGTCCATGCCTCTTTTAATACACGACAATATCCTGCTGGCCTTTGAAGCAGCTGATTGACACTGAATGCTGTTATTGAGTTTATGATTTACAAGTACACCCAGATCCTTCTCAACAAGTGAATCCGCCAGTGTAGCTCCCCCTAGGACATATGATGCATGCAGGTTGTTGGTACCCAGATGCATAACTTTACATTTATCTACATTAAACTTCATCTGCCAAGTGGACGCCCAAATACTTAGTTTGTTTAAATCTTCCTGCAATTCATGAACATCTTCCATAGACTGAACTATATTACATAGCTTGGTGTCATCTGCAAAAATAGAAATAGTGCTATTAATCCCATCCTCTATATCATTAATAAATAAGTTGAATAATAGTGGTCCCAGCACTGAACCCTGGGGTACACCACTTATAACCGGTGACCATTCAGAGAAGTAATCATTGACCACAACTCTCTGGATACGGTCCTTGAGCCAATTCTCAATCCAATTACAAACTATATTTTCTAAACCTATAGTCCTTAATTTACCCATTAGGCGTCTATGGGGGACAGTGTCAAATGCCTTTGCAAAGTCCAAAAACACTAAATCCACAGCGGCCCCTCTGTCTAGACTTCTGCTCACCTCTTCATAAAAACAGATTAGGTTAGTTTGACAACTTCTGTCCTTAGTAAAACCGTGCTGGCTGTCACTTATAATGCTATTTATTGTCACATAATCCTGTATATAGTCCCTCAATAGCCCCTCAAACATTTTCCCCACGATGGATGTTAAGCTTACTGGTCTATAATTACCTGGGGAAGACCTAGAGCCCTTTTTGAAAATAGGCACCACATTTGCGCTGCGCCAGTCCCTTGGCACTATACCAGTCACTAGAGATTCTCTGAATATTATGAAAAGGGGGACAGAAATAACTGAACTACGCTCTTTAAGAACTCTAGGGTGTAACCCATCTGGTCCCGGGGCCTTGTGCACATTTATTTTATTTAATTTAGCTTGGACCATCTCTACATTCATCCAATTCAGTATATCAACTGATATATTAACAGCACTGGCACCGGCTACATCAGCTGCTCTTTCTTCAGTTGTATATACAGAGCTAAAGAACCCATTTAGTAACTCTGCCTTCTCTTGATCCCCTGTGATCAACTCCCCATTACCATTATCTAGGGGTCCTACATGTTCAGACCTTGGCTTTTTAGCATTTATATACTTGAAGAATTTTTGGGGATTTGTTTTACTATCCTTGGCCACTTGCCTTTCATTTTGTATTTTTGCTGATTTTATTACCTTTTTACAGATTTTATTAAGCTCTTTATATTTTACAAAGGCTACAGCTGTACCCTCAGATTTGTATTTTTTAAATGCCCTTTTTTTGTCATGTATTGCCCCTTTCACAGAAGGTGTAAGCCATGTGGGGTTTAATTTGAGTCGTTTATACTTGTTACCTATAGGAATAAATTTTGCACTATAATAACTCAAAGTAGATTTGAAAATCTCCCATTTATCATTTGTCCCATTATTTGACATTAGTTTTTCCCAGTCCATATCCTGAATTGCAGCCCTCATCCTGGGGAAATTGGCTTTCTTAAAATTAAATGTTTTTGCCCTCCCAGCCTGCGTTTGTTTTTTACAGTATAGGTAAAATGTAACTATATTATGATCACTGTTACCGAGGTTTTCACGAACATTGACATTCCCAACAAGATCTGCATTATTAGAAATGACCAGATCCAACAGAGCTTCACCTCTAGTCGGGTCTTCCACAAACTGGCCCATAAAATTTTCCTGCAACAGGTTGAGGAAATGTCTCCCCTTTGCAGTTGAAGCCGAACCATGACACCAATTAATATCCCGGAAATTAAAATCTCCCATTATCACTACAGTACCCGCCTGTGCAGCCCGCTCCATCTGTTTATATAGCTGAACATCCATCTCCTCAGTTATATTGGGGGGTCTATAGATTACACCAAAAGTAATTTTTTCAGTGTTTACCTCCCTTTCTAGTTCCACCCACAAGGTTTCAACCTCCTCACAGTATTCACCCACTATTGTCTCTTTCACACTCGCCTTCATATCATTTCTCACATACAGACATACACCACCATCTTTCCTATTTGTCCTGTCTTTCCGAAAAAGTGTAAAACCCTGTAGATTTACAGCCCAGTCATGTGAAGAGTCTGGCCATGTTTCAGCAACACCAACTATATCTATATTTTCTTCCAGTATCAAGGCCTCCAGCTCCCCCATTTTGCTTGCTAGACTTCTGGCATTTGTGAACATACACTTTAACTTGCCTGTCAGTTTTTCATGAATTCACTGTATTTCAAAGATACATTCAATTGTGCTCCCACAACATAACAATTTTAAAGGATTCACTGGTGTGATATATGAGTAAAATATAACATTTATTTATAACTCTCTAAAAACAGGAGTACAATCACCACTGTGAAAAAGCCCCACCGTGTGTATAAAAACGTATTAAATAATAAACTCTGAGTTCTAATTCAATTGTGAACCTACTATAGCTCAGTGTTCAACAAGAATATCAATACGGAATCAGCATTTGAAAAATGGGCATAACAATAGTCTTGACCCTAATTCACACTAGAGTCCGTGATAACCGCACCGGAAGCTCCTAGTGTTGAGGTATACAAACAATGCTAGTGTTCCCAATGCTAAAAAATTCCTATTCACAACCGACCCAACGCGTTTCAATACTCATCATCAGGGGTCTGTAGCTTGGTCACTCTGGCCAGGGATGCCAGCGATATTTAGTTCAGCAGCAGGTATTCTGCTGTACTCCACGGAAGCATGCTCGCATAGATGTCAGCGGTGGGGCTTTTTCACAGTGGTGATTGTACCCCTGTTTTTAGAGAGTTATAAATAAATGTTATATTTTACTCATATATCACACCAGTGAATCCTGTCAGTTTTTCACTTTTATTATCAGAAATGTGATTTGACATTAATCGGGCCTTTTTATTTACACTGATGTTTTGTAACAAAAGGATCTCCTTATCTTGTTGTCTAGTCCTCTCCCCACATTCTGTTTCTCCCCCCACCAATATAGTCTGACCCCTCTCTAACCTGGCTACCCCTTTTTTTTCTACATTGACCTCCCTCCTCAGCCCTAGTTTAAATACTCCGCCACCCCAGCTAGAATTCTCTCCCCCAGCACAGCAGACCCCCTTCCATTTAGGTGCAAATCATCTGCAGAATACAGTTTGTACCCCAATGAAAAGTCAGCCCAGTGCTCTAGGAACCCAAATCCTTCTCCTCTACACCAAGACTTCAGCCATGCATTTAACTCCCTGAGCTCTCGCTGTCTTTCCTGTGATGCGCATGGCACAGGCAGTATTCCTGAGAATACTACTTTGGAGGTCCTTCCCTTCAGCTTGTATCCTAGTTCTTTAAAATTATTCTTAAGGCTCCTCCACCTACCATTTATTCTGTCGTTGGTACCGACATGGACCACGACAGCTGGATCATCAGGTTGTGTATTCTCGGTCTAGATCCTGTCAGTGTGGCTGAATATCTTTTCTTCCAGTGGGGCTAATGACTATGACTAAGTTTTCACATGCTCTGCTCTAGTATATATTTGCAATCTTAATCATTAAGTCTCTGATTTGTTTATATTCTCTTGTATTTTAATCTAGTATTTATTTAATGTATAACAAAACAATGTATTTGCCTACAGGAAAGACTTATGTTGGACTGAAAATTGTTCATACTCTTCTGAATAATGGACACATTTGGAGGCAAGGACACAGGCCAATACTAATTGTTTGCTACACCAACCATGCCCTTGACCAATTTCTGGAAGGTATAATGATTTATGTTTATATATTCTTATGACATCAATGACTACATCACCAGGAATGGGCTAGGTCAGAATTAACTCCAAATTTTGTAGCTCAACAGTTCAGATTTGTCAGTGAACTGTCTACATAAAATAATGAAAAAGGAAACAGTAAAAAGAGTAAATAATCTTCTATATTCTAAAAGTGGCTGAAATGGAAATGAGGCTACAATCTTTGAGCGCATTTCTGAAATTAATCTGAGGTTTTGATTTTTTATCAAGTATATAGGTGGAGCATAGTAATGATAAATCCCTTTACTTACAAGAGATCTTGCTTTCTTAAAATAAATAGCTAACTCACCCTTTATTGTTTTAGTTTAGTTCTAGTGGTTGGGGATGATTGATCATGTAAATGTCTAATCATTCTAGAATTGAGCCTTTGTTCCTTTTACGAGCAGTTACAAGCTTATCATTTTACATCTGCTATTTATGACAACACTAGCAGGTATGATTAGTTAACATATAGTGATTGAACCAACCGCTATAAATATAACATTTGTACCCCAAAAATTTTTTCGTACCCTGGACACTAGACCTAAAATGTAATGAGAAGTAAAACACCTATCTGTTCGTCTACAAGACTTTCTGCTTTTAAATAAAACAGTCTTAAACAAATTTTGCACATGTAGTCCAATCTCCTCCTGGTCTCCTGCATCTCTTGTGGAAAACATATGGAGAAGGGGCTTAAAGAAAAGGGGTGAGATTAGCTTGTCTGGTATCCAGACAGTAGAGTGAGCATAGGTTTCTCGCAGCCAGAGACAGATCAGCCTTAGCTTAAACCTGGCCATACACTAAAGATTTTCAACAGTCGAAAAGGCTGATTTGGACAATTTTTTGCCATCTGTCGTAGCCTTTTTGTGATACGCACGTGATAGACAACAACCGAAGACAGATATTTCTGGATGTGTTGGATTGTTGTTGGGTGCAAAATTGTTCATGCCAAATGACAGATCTGCATCCCATTAATAAAAGCCTAGACCAGGCCACAGATCAAGGCAGGGATCGATCAGTGTTTTGTTATTTTAACTTATGGAGTTGATGTACAAAACGACAACCTTTAAAGATCAACGGTGTATGACAAGTCGTTTAGAAAAAAACAAGCATCTGAAATCACTGATGTACAGTATGGCCAGCTTAAAGGGGTTGTCCAGACACGGACAACTGATGACCTATACACAGGATAGGTCATCAGTATATGATGGGTGGGGGTCCGACATCCACCTATCATATAAGCTGCTCCGGGTACTGGATGTCCATGCCGGAAGCAGATGGTTCTGATCACTGAATAGCGGCCGACCTGCAGTACTGCAGGTCTGTTCTCATTCAAGTGAATAGGAGCAGAGTTTCTGTTCTGTAGTGTGGCCGCTATGCAGTGTATGGAGCCATCTTCTTCCGGCTCCGAACACTGCGTACCCTGCATAACATCCAGCGGCCTGAGACAGCTGATCCTGTGGATAGGTCATCAGTTGTCCATGCCTGGACAACCCTTTTAACCCCTTTTCCCTACTGTACTATTTCACATTCACTAGCATAGGAGGAGCCCAAAGTATGAGTAAATATGTATGCCTCCTAGAACACGTTTATGTTGTATGTTTTGGATTCATTTTAAGTGTTAATATTTTTTCCTATTTTTCTTATTCTTACTGCTATTTTAAGAGTATACAAAATATATACTATGCACCAATACGAAGAACAAGAAAAGCAGGGCTCTACAAAGTAAAAACGACCTTGTTTAGTGGTTCACTACTATTAAAATTTCAAAAGAGTTGTACAAAGACGTCAGATAATGATTTCACAGGAGAAAAATTGGGGTTTCCAAAAAAAAAAGTTTATGTATATGTGCTGTATTTAGATTTCCACTATCACATGATGTTTGTTTTCAGGGATATATAAATTCAAACACTGCAATATTGTTAGAGTGGGATCAAGGAGCAACAGTTTTCTTATGCAGAGATGTAACTTGACTGCACTGAGGAAACAATTTGAAAGAGATGGTAGGGGCCCCGCCTGGGATCACTGGATTGAAGACTGGGATGAAGATTTAATAGACATATATGAAACAGTATGTTGAATCTTGATATTTTCTTTAATGTTACATTATATATCTGCATGCTTATACAAGAAATATACTCATTCATTGTATTACATAAAGACACTTTCTGGCACACACAATCATTTATGTATTGAATTGCTTTGAACCTTTGCAAAAACCAACATTAGATAAACAGTATAAAATATGGCATATGAGAGATAGTGCTCCTTTGGGATTTAGCTTGTATGTTGAATTGATCTCAATATATACCATATTTATTGGAATATAGGACACACCTGATGATAAGATACATCCAAGTTCATATATATATATATATATATATATATATATATATATATATATATATAGACAAGCAGAAAGCAGCAGCACTCACAGTTTACAAGATGGGTAGGTGCCTTGCAAGTAGTCCCGATCCATGGACTATATAATATGTGATGCTTGGGTAGAAGGACCCCGGTGACATAGGACAAAGTGTATGTGAGGAGCTGAAGATGATGTTTAATCATTTGCATGGTATATCACACAATTCTCAAGAGAAATGAAAATGGTATCACACAATAAAGAAGCACAGTCATAGCACTTATTATAATAGTTATACTATTGCAATCTCACTAAAAATGGGAAAATATGCTCACAAATTAAAGAAAGGGAATTAACATTAAATCTACCTATTCCTATACCTTTATCCTTTCTAGTCCAGTTCATGTGCAGCGTATCGTCTCTTTAATGTGTAACTTAACTTTAAAAAACTTTTGACATGTCATAGTGACACAACCTATCCACAAGTCATACATACACACCATTTTACATTATAGGTCCCCTAAAGTAACATGACTGTACTCTTTAAATATATTCTACCGATAGAAGAGACTTGAGTCTATAAGTCTTTTAGTAAATAAAATATAAAGTTTTATTAGATCAAATTCTAAAAATACCATTCAATATATAAAAAATGTATCTACACAGATGGAAAGGAGTACCAACATATGGTAATCACATCAATGGTAATTATTATAATATAATATGCATGACAGCAAAGGCATGGTACAAAAGTGCATAATGCAAGTACATTTAGTAGGAGGTGTACTCTGAAGATAAAGTATTGTGACAGAGCATATAAGTAAAGCCCGCAGTATCTATCACAAGCCCACAGTATATCTTACACAGTATTGAGTATCGGTATTTCAGCTCTATATAACAGACCCACAGAGTAAAGTGCTTAGTGTAAAATAAATCCAATATGTGAGAGCAAACCACTGACCTGTCATGCTGGATCCCTAAGTTAGCTTCCTGCCCCGACGTGCATTTCGGCTTCCGCCTTCATCTGGGGTGGCGCTTAAAGTTCCAAACTCCCTTTTTATCTATTTATCCATGGCATCACAACACATGTTGTTGGCGTCATGTATCATGTGAGGCGACACGACGTGATGAGATAAGCGTGTGTACGCCTCACATTTGTTGTGATGCCATGGTTAAACGAAACACGGCGCCGCCAATGAACCAAGGTATTTGTTTTAATTTATTCTTCCACATGGAGTAGGTCACTTTCCAAATGGTCACCATATAAATAGAGAGTTCGAAACTTTAAGCGCCACCCCCAAATGAAGGCGGAAGCCGAAACGCGTGTCAAGGCAGGACGCTAACTTAAAGTGTAGCTAAATGTTCGACAAACTTCTGACATGTCATAGTGACATGTCAGAAGTTTGGATTGGTGGGGGTCTGAGCACAGAGACCCAAACCAATTGCTAGAACGAAGCAGCTGAAGCGTTCGTGTGAGCACTCAGCTGCTTCGTTTCTGTTCGGCTTTTTCCGGAAATAAATGTATCGGAGTACAGGCTCATAGACTGTCTATTGAGTCCATACAGCGATACATTTATTTCCGGAAATAGCCGAACAGACACGAAGCGGCTGAGCGCTCACACGAACGCTTCAGCTACTTCCTTCTAGCTATTGGTGGGGGTCTCCGTGCTCAGACCCCCACCAATACAAACTTCTTACATGTCACTATGACATGTCAGAAGTTTGTTGAACGTTTAGCTACACTTTAATGATCCAGCATGACAGGTCAGTGGTTTGTTCTCACATATTGGATTTATTTTGCCCTAAGCACTTTACTCTGTGGGTCTGTTATATAGAGCTGAAATACCGATACTCAATACTGTGTAAGATATACTGTGGGCTTGTGATAGATACTGCGGGCTTTACTTATATGCTCTGTCACAATACTTTATCTTCAGAGTACACCACCTACTGAATGTACTTGCATTATGCACTTTGGTACCATGCCTTTGCTGTCATGCATATTATATTATAATAATTACCATTGATGTGATTCTCATATTTGGTATTCCTTTCCATCTGTGTAGATACATTTTTTATATATTGAATGGTATTTTTTAGAATTTGATCTAATAAAATTCAATATTTTATTTACAAAAAGACTTATAGACTCAAGTCTCTTCTATCGGTAGTGTATGTCACAGTGACATGTCAGAAGTTTTGATCGGTGGGGGTCTGAGCACTAAGACCCCCATCGATTGCAAAAATGAAGCAGCAGAAGCTCTCAGGTGAGCGCTGTGTCGCTTAGTTTCTGATCGGCTTTCCTCAAATCAGTGTTCGGGGTAAATAGAAATTCTATGAGTCCATACACCGCTCGCTCAGCTTTCCAAGGAAAGCCGATCAGAAACGAAGCACAGTGCTCACCCAAGCGCTCCTGCTGCTTTCTTTTAGTGATCGATGGGTACTCAGTACTCTCAGTACTATGGGTAACAAGTATCAGTGAACTAAAAAATTGTTTAAGAAACACTTGACACAAAAACATTATCTTCAATTCCATTAATGATTGCCACCTGGCCAGTATACCACAGGCCCAGCCGGTTTTCCCCTTAGGAGGCCGGTGCAGGTAATTACTTTTTTAACGGCAATGTTGGCAAAGTTGCTTATACAAACCTGATCTCTTTTTCTATTCAAAGACAGGACAAAACAGGTTTCATTAACCTCTCCTTTGCTCATTCAGCCATAAAAGAAATCAGAGGATTGTCTTTTCCAAGTTTTGTCTGTCCTTTAGAGTAAATTTACATGTGGTTTTCACTGTCCAATACATCTTAATGGGGCTTACAGAACAACCCCATTTAGATGTTTGAAATGTTGTTTCTGCAGCTCTGCCATCTGTAAATATACCCTTATACCAGAACATAGTTATTGAAAATACATTGTTAATAGGCAGGACTAAATGGCACAAAGTTTGTGAACATGGTTATCCCTGCCCTTTAAGGAAACATTTTTAAATTTTAACAACTAAGAATACTGATTGTGTCGTACCAGCTATTTAACTTTGTCTTGACATTTCATAGTTAAAAGAAGAAGCAGAGACAATAAAGCGTAAAATTTTGTCCAGAAGAGAGATCCTTGACAGTGCCGATAGTGAGGTTCTATCAGAATACCTCATGAAGCAGTATATTGATGATGTTATGTGGCAAAATCTCATCTTTAGCAAGGTACTGTTGTGTTCATTAATTCATTTTGTTTCTAGACATCTGATTTTTTTAAATGATGGTCTTAAAGTGGTATTCTCATCACAGACAATTATGGCATTGATTGTAAGCTCTTGCTAGCAAGGTCCTCACTTCTGTTTGAATTATTAATTTGTTTAGTCACTGCACAATATGTTGGCGCTATATAAATAAAGAATATTGTTATGGCACATCCACAAGATGTGGCTCTGATAGATGCAGCTCCCACCTCAGAACTAGTGTATTCTCCTTGTCTGTGGATATGCCACAATTGTCTGTGATAGGAATACCCCTTTGAAGTGAATATCCACCCTTGTTCACATTTTTATTTTTTTAAAAGGTCCATAATTCTGTGCTGATTAATTTTATTGTTTATCATTATACAGATGTAGCCATCTTTACCTTGACTTTTAACGCATTAAATACACAGTGTCAAGAAACTTTAAGTTTACTTTTTCAATGGCCTTTGTTGTGTGATATCACGCTGCAGAAAGTTATCATAGTCAATATAAAGTTGGCTACATCTGTTGGTGTAGCACAATTTTTCTGCTGCAAATCTCACGCATAGACATACATTTAAATGAGGGGAAGCTAAAGAGCTTACAGCATATACATTGAAATCAATAATAACACAGTATGTAGTAAACTCATAAGCTCCCTCTAGTGGGTACTCTAGGCTGCCAGAATGTTATCATTTAACTCAATTACGGTGGATTTGGAGCTCTGATAAAGATCCAACCACTATAAAGATATATAAAAGGATTAATGATCACAGAATATTAGACCTTCAATGACATGGTTATAAATTAGGTGGACATTAGAATTAAAGTGTAAGTAAACATTTAAAAAACTTTTGACTTATCATAGTGACATGTGAGAAGTTTTGATCGGTAGGAGTTCCAGCACTGAGACCCCCACCGATTGCTAAAACGAAGTGGCAGAAGTGATGTGCCACTTTGTTTTTGATTGGCTGCACTCGGAGCAGTCTATGTGCTCAATAGAAAGTCTATGAGTCCGTACACTGCTCGCTCAGCTTTCCAAAGAAAGTCGATCAGAAAGAAAGCAGCACAGTGCTTTTTTTTCCATAATCTTTTATTATTGGAAAAAATGAGGAAAAAAAAAATATATATATATATACATAATTGGTATCGCCACATCCGTTGTGACCCAAACTATAAAACTATTATGTAATGTATCCCGCACGATGAACACTGTAAGAAAAAATATGAAAAACTACACCGGAATCGCTATTTTTAGGTTACATCTTGCACCAAAAAAAGGAATAAAAAGTGATCAAAAAGTCACCCCAAAATAGTACCAATAAAAACGACAGCCCATCCCGCAAATAAAAAAAGCCCTGACACAGCTTTGTCGACACAAAAATGTCAGTTTGGACAAATGAGGCTCTGTCAGGAAGGTCAAAAGTGACTGCAGCGGGAAGGGGTTAATGACCATTCTAGACACTTTTGGTACTCAACTTCATTATGCTTCCCCTTTGCGGGCATGTTCAGATGTGGCAGAAATTTTCCACTGCAGATTTTGCTGAAAATTCGTGGCAATTACGCAACGCATCTGCAGCAACAGTTGCATATTTGACAGGTAATACGTTGCGGACTTGCCACAGATTTCAGCCTTTACACAGGCTTATATCCATAGTGAAAATCCGCTGCTTCTCCGTTGCATGCTGCGGAATGAAAATTCTGCACCGCAGCCTATTTTCCGCAACTACTTTTTAGTTACCTAAAAAGGCATAGAAAGTAATGGAAAAAAAGACTGCTGCTTATTTCTACTGCGGGCTGTCTGCAGCGGAATTTAACAGCAATTCCTCCACGTCTGAAAGTGAATCACTCAACCATTCAAGTTGTGTTTTATGTTTAAGGCTGGCTTTCCATGCGATATAATACCTACAGGAAGTCGGATTGAGGGCCATTAATAACACTGGATTTTCTTGTGATTGCAAAATCGCAGACGCATGACATTGTATGTACACATGCAATGTCCTGTATTCCTATAAACTAAAATTGTATGTGACTTCGCATTTAAACACAAGGTAGTCGTGGCCTAAGGCCTCATGCACACGAAAGTAATTTTTATCCGCAATTACGAATCCGTAATTGCGGATAAATTACTGACCCATTAATTTCTATCGGCCACCAGACACCTTCCCGTATATTTATGGTGGTTTGTCCGGGCCGTAGAAATGCTTTCTATAGCTAAGTACATGATACTTGTGTATGAGCTTAATGCAAATAATAACAGAGTTATTAATTTGCAAATAGCATCATAATGCATTAAACTCAAACTGGAATGAGTTTTCTTTATATTTGATCAGTTACCTTTAAAATACAAGCGTAACAGAGTTCAGTTAGTGGAATGTAGCAGTACAAGTGAAACCGAGTGAAGGTCCTTTTACATCGGCCAATTTTGGCCAGTGTAACGAGCGCTGATCAACGACACAGCTCGTTGATCGTCGCTCGTTTGCTCAAATCACAAGGAGCTATGTATGGGAACGAGCGATCATTACTCCGATCACTGTTCGTCCCCATACGTTTACACAGGGAGATGTGCTGCCGACAATGATAATATTTTAGTTTTTTAAAACTATACGATCAGCAAATGAACGATCATTTGCCCGATAATTGGCCCATGTAAAAGGGCCTTTAGTAGTATGTAGCAGAGCTGAGCTCCTAATTTATCGCAATGTCCTCTAATAATATGTGATTATCTGGTATTACATTGTACCACTGGTATATTAACTGCATTAGCTGCATATACAGTAGATAAGAAAATTAAGTTCCTACATCTTAGCTTTAATTGGTATGAATTTCTGCATAATAACCAAGGCTGCCAGAGAAAGACGCAGCATTGTCATCTCATAGTTCAGAATAGAATCATTGCAAAATAATGTCAGACTGTCCCATCCCAGTCTCATGTATATAGAGATAAGATCATATATTCCCGGGCTCTTAAAATGGTGCAATGCTGATGCCCCAGCCAGTATTGTTAACTAGCCCCTGCCTTCGGCCTCATTTACACGAGCGTGTGCGTTTTGCGCACGCAAAAAAACGCAGCGTTTTGCGTGCGCAAAAGTCACTTGACAGCTCCGTGTGTCATCCGTGTATGATGCGCGGCTGCGTGATTTTCACGCAGCCGCCATCATAGAGATGAGGCTAGTCGACGTCAGTCACTGTCCAGGGTGCTGAAAGAGTTAACTGATCGGCAGTAACTCTTTCAGCACCCTCGACAGTGAATTCCGATCACCATATCGAGCAACCTGTTAAAAAAAAAAAGAAGTTCGTACTTACCGAGAACTTCCCGGCCGTTGCCTTGGTGACGCGTCCTTGGTGACGCGTCCTTGGTGACGCGCCTCTCTTGACATCTGGCCCCACCTCCCTGGATGACGTGGCAGTCCATGTGACCGCTGCAGCCTGTGCTTGGCCTGTGATTGGCTGCAGCTGTCACTTGGACTGAATTGTCATCCCGGGAGGTCAGACTGGAGGAAGAAGCCGGGAGTTATCGGTAAGTCAAACTTCTTTTTTTTTTACAGGTTCGTGTATATTGGGATCGGAAGTCACTGTCCAGGGTGCAGAAACAGTTTAACTTTTTCAGCACCCTGGACAGTGACTATCTCCTGACATCGCGTACCGGAAATTTCGGTTCGGATGTCCGGTTTCGCTCATCTCAAAGACACTCCGTTTGGATGTTTGTAAACAGAAAAGCACATGGTGCTTTTCTGTTTACATTCATCCTTTTGACAGCTCTTGCGCGAATCACGCAGTTCGCACGGAAGTGCTTCCGTGCGACCTTCGTGGTTTTCACACACCCATTGACTTCAATGGGTGCGTGATGCGTGAAAAACGCACGATTATAGAACATGTCGTGAGTTTTACGCAACGCACTCGCGCTGCGCAAAATTCACGCATTGTCTGCACTGCCCCATAGAGTAATATAGGTGCGTACGACACGCGTGAAAAGCACGCGCGTCGCACGCGCGTATATTACGCTCGTGTAAATGAGGCCTTAGATAGATAGATAGATAGATAGATAGATAGATAGATAGATAGATAGATAGATAGATAGATAGATAGATAGATAGATAGATAGATAGATAGATATGAGATAGATAGATAGATAGATAGATAGATAGATAGATAGATAGATAGATAGATAGATAGATAGATAGATAGATAGATAGATATGAGATAGATAGATAGATAGATAGATAGATAGATAGATAGATAGATAGATAGATAGAAAATCATCAGCGTAGTACAGTAGACGCAGAAAAAAAATCAGCTGATAAAGCGTTCATAAATTGACCTGCGGTGCGTTTTTTTAATCCACAGCATGTCAATTCATTCTGCGTAATCGCTGCTCTTCTGTTGCGGGTTTTCCCCCATTGAATTTAATGGGGATGTAAACCCACAACAAATAAGCAAATGTTGCGATCTTTGTGGCGGAAAAACTGCGATTCCGCTGCAAAAATCACATATCAAAAGAAAAATAAAGAATTTTTTGGGTTAAAAAATTATAAAAAGATTCATACTTACCCCCGGCCACTGTCATAGCGACGCGATCCTCTGCTGTGAGTGCAGCCCGGCCTCCTGGGATGACGTTTCATTCCAGGTAAAACGTGCAGCCACTCAAAGGCTATAGCGGTCACATAGACTACAGCGTCATCCCATGAGACCAAGCAGAGAGATGTGTTGCAATGACGATGCCCAGGTGGTAAGTATAAATTTATTTTTTCCTGTAGTATTTCCACAGCATAGATTCCAACCAAAAAACTGCACCACAGTTTGGTATAATTTTTCGGGCAGGATTCTCTTCGGATTCCAAAACAGATACGCTGTGTACTTATACGCAGTGTATCCGCCCTGTGTGTCCTTACCCTTAGGCTTTCCAACCATAAAACACAACTTACAGCCTATAAATATATGCATCTTCTTTTAAATGTTTCTAAATATGTTTAAAAACATAAGCACCTCGTAATAATGCTGTAATTATTAATCAATCTTTAATAAATGTACACTGTATAGGAGCAGTCTGAGGTGAAAAATGGAATTACGTGTATAAACCATGTCCTCTATGACTGGCTAGGTTTAGCACCACTGCGCCACACAAACCGTGGAAAAAAAGAAAAGCATTGCAAAGAAAAAGGTAATGTTCTTATGCTGTGTATCTAAAGTTGTAGTAGTAACATTTATATTTTGTTGAATAAATTGTTTGCAATAGACTAAAAAACATTCCAAATAATGTGTCTTTATTTAAATGTCCACACAGTACAGTTATTGTCAGTATTTTCCATCCGTATTTTTAAGCCAAAACCTGGAGCGCATCAAAAAATGTTCTTATGATACTTTTTCTGTATCACTTTTGATTATTTTTTTTAAATAATACAATGTTTTATTTTGAACAACTTTTTAATTGTTTTTATTAATAAAAATTGTCATTATTATTTTTGTTCAAATTAAAAAAAAAACATTGATTTAGAAAAAATTACTTTCAAAAGTTTACGTAGCTTTTAGGTGCCACTCCTGGTTTTGACTTTACAAAACAGAAGCAAAATCATCACCAAATCTGTACTGTATGAAAATGGTTTATGTCTCTTTCACATAACAGTATTTTGCATCAGTATTAATAGGTCAAAACCAGGAGTGAGTGCAAAACACGGCAGAGGTGCAAATCTTTCCATTATAAGTATTCTCTGGTATGTTCCACTCCTGGTTTTTGCTTCCAAATACTGATATAAAATACTGACCAAAATACTGTTGTGTGAAAGTGGCCTTAGGTTGGACTCACACGAGCGTGTTCAGTCCGTGATATACGGACCGTATGTCAGCCTTATTTTACGGACCGAACACAGTTCAGGGAACCGAGCTTCTAGCATCATGGTTATCAATGTTGCTAGGAGCCCCTGCCTCGCTGCGGGAAAACTGTCCCGTACGGAAAACATGATTACAGTACGAGACAGTATTCCCGTGGGGAGGCAGGGACTCCTGGCATCACAGGCAACTATGGTGCTAAGAATCCCTTTTTCACTGAGACCCCCACCAAACGCTAAAACAAAGCGGCAGAAGCGCTCATGTGAGTGCTTAGCTGCTTCGTTTCTGTTCGGCTTTTTCCGGAAAGCCGATGTAGTGGAGTTCGGGCTCATAGACTTTCTATTGTGCCTGTACTCCGCTACATTGATTTCCGGAAAAGGCCGAACAGAAACAAAGGGTCTAAGCGCTCACACGAGCGCTCCTGCCCCTTCATTTTAGCGATTGATGGGGGTCTCAGTGCTCGTACCCCCACCAATCAAAACTTCTGACATGTCACTATGACATATCAGAAGTTTGTTGAACGTTCAGCTACACTTTAAAGGGAACCTGTCACCAGCATTTCACCTATTAAACCAGCACTACCTGGTGGTAGTGGGTGAAAAATCATTCCTATATAAACTATAACTGTCTTCTTAGGCGGGATTCACACGACCGGGTCGTTCCCGAGCCCGAGTGTCGGCCGGTAAAATCGGCCATTTTGCCCGGCCGGTTTGCATAAAGTTATGCATCCGTGCCGGGCCGGACAGATCCGGACAGTGACATCAGCGGCAGCTCCTGAAGGGGAATCCCCATGTGTTCGGGGATTCCGCTTCAGGAGTTTCCCCTGATGTCACTGCCCAGATATGGACAGAGACATCAAGCGCTCTGTCCAGGAGCGGAATCCCCGAAAACACGGGGATTCCGCTCCTTCAAGGAGCTAAAGTGCGGCTAGCACATAGCAGAGCGGGGAGATACCTCCCTGCTCTGCTATAGTGGCGTCGCTACAGTAGTAGCAGCCGCAGCAGCTGCTGCTACTAGCGGCGCCATCGAAGGTGTCGCCGAGCCAGGGTGCTTTTAACAAGCAGGGGAAGGGAGCCAGCGCAGCGCTCCCTCCACCTGCTGTACACCCCGACCCTGCCACACAGTGTACAGCGATGCCATTCGTCAGAATGGCATCAACTCCTCCTCCTCACATGCACTCTGCGCTGTGAGGAGGAGGAGATAGAGCGCAAGCGCCGGGAAACCCGGCCATCACTCGGGACACATTCCGGTGATGGCCGTGTAATACCCGGCCCCATAGACTTCTATGGGAGCCGGGCGGCCGGGTGCCCGGGCAAAGATAGAGCATGTCCTATTTTTTGACGGCCGGATTTCCCGGCCGTCAAAAAATCGGTCGTGTGAATAGCCCCATTAGGGGTCTATCATTCCTAATGCAGCCGGGTGCCGGCCGATTTATGAACGGCCGGCACCCGGCCGGGAAACCCTGCCGTGTGAATGAGGCCTAAGTCAGCTCTGTAGCTTTAGTATTCAGTTTTTTAGTGTTCCCACACCGTATGCTAATGAGCAGAAAAGAGTCAGATCTTCATTTGAAAAGAGTCAGATCTTCATTTGAAAAGAGTCATATCTTCATTCCTCAAGTCTTTCCGAGTTTACCCCGCCTCCTTACTTTTGATTGACAGCTCTTTGCCTTACCCCAGCACACAAAATCCTGCGCTTGTGCATTGATGTCCTCTTCTGGTGTGTGCGCACAAAGGGACACCGGATTATTACGATAAAAGGCGCAAAATGTTTGCAGGCCGTTATTTACATTCGGAGAAGGAGTTTAGGAGAGGGGATAACGGCAATGAACTTTTGATAACAGCGGCCAGTGAGGGATAAGTAAAGTTCAATAGGTGAAATGCTGGTGACAGTTTCCCTTTAAGGACGAAACCTACTTTAGGCCTTCAGGACGCAACGATTTATTTTAGTTTTTTATCTTGCATCCCAAGAGCCATGACTTTTTTGTTTTCTAGTTGATTTAGCAATGTGAAGATTTATTTTATTCCACCATTTTGGGGTATATATAATTTATTGCTTACATTTTGTAGCAGTTTGGTGGTAGTGGGGTTTTTACAAAATGCAGCAGTTTTCTCCATAGGGTTCTCTATAGAACTTCAAAAATGCCAGGAAAAACGCATGTTCAAAAGGACACTAGATAAAAAATGGCAGAAAAAAAAGCATGTTACATTTAAAATCCACTGTAGTTTTTGCATGCGTTTTTTCATGTAGTTTAAAATGCAAACTGTGATGGCAGCCTAAGGGCCTTATTTAGACCAGGATCCTACATAGGGTTTTGACGCAGTTTTTGACACTCCGAACCAATGTCAGAAATGGATCTAAGGGAAGGGTATAAAGAAAAGACTGATACTTTTTTTTTCCTTTTGTCCACTCGTGTGTTTGGCTCAAAAGCAAAACCAAAAACTGGCCTTATACACACTATTTTTTGTATTTTAACCCCATAAGGCCAGGATCACACAGATAATTTTGATGCCATTTTTGTGGCAGTTTTTGGCTCAGTTTTTTTAAAAAGTGCATCAAAAGTTGTGTGTACCCCAAAATGTTTTTTCAATACATTATATGTACCCCAAAGTTGTCCTACAAAATCAAGCCCTTATACGGATACGTCAACAGAAAAATAAAAAAGTTATGCCTCTCAAAAAATGGGAAAGAAAAAACTAAAAATATTGCCCCGCCCCGAAGCCAAAAATAGACCGCATCCTTATGGGGTTACAACGCAGAAAAAAAACCTTAGGACTCTATCACACAGTTTGCACTTTAAACTGCATGAAAAAAAGCATGTAAAAACTGCATCGTTTTTAATAAATGTAACATGTTTGTTTTTTTATGTCATTCTTTTTTTTTAAGTTGTGTCCTTTTGTACATCTGTTTTCCCTGGCATTTTTGAAGTTGTGTTAGGCCTCCTTCACACACAGAAAATTTCTGGTGGTTTAAACTGCATCAAAAAATGCTTCTACAAACGCTATCAGTTTTCAAATGTAACATGCGTTTTTTAAGGTGTTTATAATAGCGTTTTGGGTGGTGTTTTTTTAAATGGTATCATTTTATACATTTTCTTTTATGGGCCTTTTTGAAGTCCTATAGTGAAGCCTATGGCAAATACGCCTGAAAAAAAAGTCAAACCCAGAGCATACTGCATTTGGAAAAAGACGCCACTGACCACAAAATTGCCTCAAAAACACCACAAACCAAAATGCAGTTGTTTGTAGAACATTTCATCTTTTACTATAGACTTTAATGTAACATCTGGCCGCACTTAAAACTGCATGAAAAAACGCATAAAAAACGCCATTAAAAATGCCAGGAAAACGCACAAAAACGTAACAAAACGCTGTATGTAAATTCAGCCTAAAGAAGCCCATGGAGAAAACTGCCAGGAAAAACGCCATGTTGGTTTTTTTTAAAGCATACTGAAGTTTTTCTTTACCAGAATGCTACAAAAACAACAAAAACTTAAACACTGTGTATGTAGGCATTTTCATCTTTCACTATACACTTTACACTAATATCTGGACCCAGCACTTTTGACAAAACGACACCAAAAACACTTTGAAACGCTGAGTGTAAAAATAGCCTAAGAAGTCCTGGGAATGCTGCAGTCCTTTGTATAGCTTTGTTGCTTGTATTTGTCTATAATTTCCTGTTGTTCTCGGCTGCAATAAAGCCTTTACTTGGTTGAAGCATCTGGTTGAACATCACTCCTTGAGATGGGATTCTACAAAACTTAACATAGAAACATATTAAAACATAGAAACATTTAAAAAAAATGGGCATAATATTGCATAAAATTCCATATTTGATTTAGTTTTGAATTTAATAAATTATTAACTTTTTAATTAAACCTTCATTTGATCATTGAACACTATGGCATGTTCACACAGCTTATTTTCCCTGTCTGTTTTGGAGCATAAAATGCTTGTATTACGCTCCGAAATACATTTGAAATACACCTGTAAACAGCTTTTCATTGCTTTTAATGGGAAATATGCTGTGTACAAGGTGTATGTTTACACTGCTGAATTAAATAACTCGTTACAATACGCTTTGTAAAAAAGTAGTAACGTCACTTGTTGAAGCATTTTACAAACTTATTTTTTCCATTTCCCATTGACATTTCAAAAAACGATTAAAAAACACACATCAAAATACGCTTAAAAAACACTTGCAAAAATCCAAAAACGCTTTGACATTCAGCTCCAGAAATGGTAGTAATACAGAAATTGTTTTCTCTTGAAATCAGCCTCGTATTTTTCAGCCTGGACATATGCCGTGTGAATAGCCTAAATGTGGCAGAAAATGCCTGAACTCCATAATAAAATACATGAGCTACATTTTGCTGTGGATTTCCCCCAGTTCATCGGAATGGATGAAATCCGGAGGAAAATCCAGAACAATTCCATGATCGATACAACACGGTGCAGATTTAAAAAAAACCTCCTGCCAAATATAATTTCTGATTGGTTGTTTACTCTTGCGAAGTGCAGATATTATCAGTGCTTGAATTTATCCGCAGCGAAAGACACACTTGGTTATTATAAAAAGTTTAACATTTCTGACATAGTCTTCCTTATATTTTTATTTTTATGGTCTATTTAACTATTAAAAAAAATGCAAAAAAACAGAAAACATTTTTTCACCCCATTAAAATTTAGAACAATTGGTGAAATCTACAGACAACAAGGCTGTTTCCGAAAAAAAAGAAGAAAACATTGATATTATTAAAGAACCTGAAACTGCATTACTTGAGCGCCAAATTGATGGTGATGATATACGTGATGAATTAGCACAAATAAGAGCAAGCAAAAATAAAGACCTGACTTCTGAATCTACTACAGCCAACTATACTCCTGAGTACCATGATAATGATAGTGACTGGGAGGTAAGTTCTGCACAGTCCGCGGCTATGTAAACCTTTGAATGGCATTTTTTTTTTTTAATAAAAAGGTCTTTCAGTGTGATTGGTGAAATTTTATAAATATTTACTATCGAAAAAAATTATTTTTACTTTTTGTGATACAGCTGCTTTGTATTCTTTATACAGAACAGCTCTATTGTTTGCTAATTCCTGCTCCCGTCAGGTCTACGGGACTGACGGGTTCAGTGAAAGCCGGTCCTGTGTGTCTCTCACCCGCAGGACCCTCCTGTTATCCATCACATCTAAGTTTATAACCTGGCAGATTCAGCTGCTCTATATACAGAATACAAAGAAGCTGTATCTCAAAAAGTAAAATGTTTTTTTTTTATAAAAACTATTTATAAAGTTGCACCAATGACCGACTGACCTTTTTATAAAAATAAAAAAAAGCCATTCAAAAGGTTTACATAGCCTTTAAGCAGACACATGATTTTTACCGTATGAATCTTTTTCAATGTTTTGTATTCTGTCATCTCCCGAATGTGTTTTTTTTTTTTGTTTTTTTTTTTAAACACTGGTCAACCCTTTATCTAGACATGATGCTTACTCTTTTGATGATACTCTCTTGATTGATGTACTTATAAGGGCGGGTTCACACATAGCGGAATTTCACTTAAATTCCGCTGCGGACACTCCGCAGCGTTAATCCGCAGCGGAGCCGTTTCTCCATTGACTTTCACTTTAATTTAGCACTGTTCGTTTACACGATGCGTACAATTCCGCTGCGGAGCATAGGCTGCGGAGCGGAATTTGGTGTCCGCAGCATGCTCTGTCTGTTGCGGAGCAGTGGCGGACTGGTTGCGGACTCATGGCGGAATTTCTCCATTGACTTCAATGGAGAGTCAAAATTCCGCAATGAAGTCCGCAGATCTTATGTGTGCTGCGGAGCGTATTGTTTTTACTACCATGACATTTCTTCATTCTGGCTGGACCTATGTATTTCTAGGTCTACAGCCAGACTGAGGAAGTCAATGGGGCTCCCGTAATGACGGGAGCGTTGCTAGGAGACGTCTGTAAATAGTCACTGTCCAGGGTGCTGAAAGAGTTACGCGATCGGCAGTAACTGTTTCTGCACCCGGGACAGTGACTACCGATCTCAATATACATGTATCTGTAAAAAAAAATATAAGTTCATACTTACCGAGAACTCCCTGCGTCTGTCTACAGTCCGGCCTCCCAGGATGACGTTTCAGTGTAAGTGACGGCTGCAGCCAATCACAGGCCAAGCACAGGCTGCAGCGGTCACATGGACTGGAGCGTCATCCAGGGAGGTCGGGCCGGATGCCGAAAGAGGGACGCGTCACCAAGACAACGGGCGGTAAGTATGAATTTCTTTGACTTTCACTAGGGAAAGTGCTGTCCCTTCTCTCTATCCTGCACTGAATAGGGAGAAGAGAAGCACTTTTCCTGCAGTCCGCAGCGGCCAGTCCGCATCAATTTTCTGCACATTTTGTGCAGATCCGCTGCAGAATCTGCAACGCAGATTCTGTGCGGCATTGATGCGGACAGTTGCGGAGGAATTCCGCCATGTGTGGTCATGCCCTAAATAGTGATCGTGATTTCACCATTATCTGTTGGCTAAATAAGACTTTTATATTCTTGTGTTCGAATTGATTGATGGAAATAATATTGGGGTGTGGAAAACAAATGCCTCGTGTCGCTTTCACATGTTTTTAGTGGTGGGTCTATTTAGGATGTTGAAATATCTTATCAGCAATTTGATTGTTGATGTGCATTAATAAAGATAGTTTGTTATATTTGTATAAAAAAAAAGTATATAAATTTACACTTAGGTTACTTAGGTTAAGAGGTTGACTCTGTTGACTCATGAAGACCACTTTCTAAAGGAAGCCAGCCCGCCAATCAGCTCAACAATACGGAGCTAGACCTAGACTTTTGTTTTATAGTGAGCGATAAATCGTTCGCAGCAATATCACAACGATGTTTGTAGTGAGATAAATAGCCCTAGCCTAATGCATGGGCAGCAATTTATCACTCACTACAAGACAAAAGTCTAGGTCTGGCCCCAGTGTAGACATAGACTTTTGCTTTGATGTAAGCGATGTGTCAGCAAATTGACATACTGCGGAATTTAAAGTCGCACCACAAAAAACTTTCCGCATTCCTTTTCTGTGTTTTTTTTCCCGGAGCGTGTGGCTGAGATCTGCTAAATCTCATTCACTTTGCTGATACTGTAAATGCTGCAGAATTTCTGCGCAAAATTGCATTCCGGAAATTCTGCAGCATTTACTCTACGTGGGAATAGCTTTGTTCTGGCTCTTAGAGGGGGGACATCCATATGCCCAAATAGAGCCTTTGGACAGGTGAGGTCTTAATGACATAATACCTTTAATATAGCACTGTTTTGTGTATCTTGCAAGACAGTATCTTATAGAACAATATATTGTTGGATGGAGGCTATATTTGTAGATTTATAACTGTATAGTAATAGCATGTAGGAAAAACTATCTAAGTTTAACATGTAAATGTAGTTTTTTTGCAGTTAGTCTACATTCACACAAGCGTATCAGATTAACGCGCGTGAAAAAGGCGCATGAATCTGGTCCGTGTGTGTTGCGTTATGCATTAGTGTGCTTTGTGAGTGGCATGCGTTATTCACACACTTGCAAAGCACATCTATTTTTTGAAAACTCACGAAGTACAGTAAAAAATAGTGTAGTGCCGTGTTAGCCAGAGACAATATGAAATGTTAAATACTTTTGTGTCAAAAAAGACAAAAGTATAGTAGGTATGATACCTTTATTGGCTAACCATAAAAGTTCTATATGCGGCTTTCAGAGCACAGAGGCCCCTTCTTCAGGCAGTTTACAAATGAATGACTTCGAAAAAAGCACAACATTTAGGGTATGTTCACACGGCGGGGGTCCGTAACGGCTGAAATTACGGGGATGTTTCACCCTGAAAACATCCCCGTAATTTCAGCCGTACCGGCATGTGCAGGCGCTTGAACGCCGCGTCAATTACGGCCGTAATTAGCGCTGCTATTCATTGGAGTCAATGAATAGCGGCTCCAATTACGGCCAAAGAAGTGACAGGTCACTTCTTCTACGCGGGCGTCTATTTACGCGCCGTCATTTGACAGCGGCGCGTAAATATACGCCTCGTGTGAACAGACAAACGTCTGCCCATTGCTTTCAATGGGCAGATGTTTGTCAGCGCTATTGAGGCGCTATTTTCGGGCGTAATTCGGGGCAAAAACGCCCGATTTACGTCCGTAAATAGGCCGTGTGAACATACCCTTAGATGTTACACAAAGACAATTAGTACATGAGGTGATATATCATTAAGATAAGCCGGGGCAATAAAACTGAGGTTATAGGGGTGATGACTTAGGAGTTAAGGCATCTGGAGTCAGTCTGATGGGGGATGTGACATGTGTCCATGTAGTGGCTCATAAATCCAGGTGTTAGATTGAGGCCTTGTGTCAATGACTGGAATTTTATCATCATCTTGAATTCCCAAATTTTTCTTTCTCTGTTGTTTTTAAAATGACCCTTCAGAATGAGTACCTTTAAATCTGCCAAACTGTGATCAGGTCCAGAGAAATGTTTTCCCATGGGTGTATCCACCTCCTGTTTTATTGTATGTCTGTGAAGATTCATCCTGGTTTGTAGTTTTTGTATTGTTTCTCCAATGTAGATTCCTTTATTGATGCACCTTGTACACAGGATCATGTACACTACATTGGAGGATGTACAGGAGAACATGCCAGTGATTTTATAGCCCTGCTGCGTGTTTGGTATCTGGATGGTGTTTGATGAACAGATGTTGGTACAGGTCTTGCATTTTCTACTGTTGCAAGGAAAAGTGCCAGTCTCTGATGGTGGTGAGAGGGCACTTCTGACCAGGAGATTCCTTAGGTTTGGTGGCTGTTTGTAGGCAAGGAGTGGTAAATCTGGGAATATTTCCTTCAGTTTATTGTCTTTGTTAAATACAGGTTGGAGATCAGCAGCAATTTTCCTCAAGATGTTCATTTGGGGTTGTATATGACCACTAGGGGAACCCTGCTGTTGTCTTCCTTCTTTTTGTACTCCAGAAGATTGCTCCTTGGAATTCTTGTTGCTCTGTAGATCTGATCATCTATAATCCTTGGATGGTATCCCTGTTGTAAGAATGTATTCCTCAGTGATATCAGGTGTTGTTTTGTGTCTTCACAGTCTGAACAGATCCGTATGTATCGCAGAGCCTGGCTGTAGATGATGGATTTCTTTATGTGTCTCGGATGGAAGCTGTTCCATCTCAGATATGCTGGACGGCCTGTAGGTTTATGGTAGATTGTTGTTTGTATGGTATTGTCTCTCATGTATATGGTCATGTCCAGAAAATGTATTTGAGATGTAGAGTAGTTGAGAGTGAGTTTGATGGTAGGATGGAACTTGTTGAAGTTTTTATGGAAAGAAAGCAGTTCATGTTCAGAGCCTGTCCAGATTATCAGCAGGTCATCAATGTACCGGAAATATGCTAGAGGTTTAGTTGCGCAGGTTGATAAAAACTCTTCCTCTAGTTCGGCCATGAACAGGTTAGCATATTGTGGTGACATTTTGCTACCCATAGCGCTTCCCTTACATTGCAGATATATGTCTTTGTCAAATAAAAAATAATTGTGATGGAGTACGAATCTGATGAGTTGTAGGGCTGGCTCTGTCGCTAGATTGTTCTTTTGAAGAAAGTGTTGGCATGCGGCTATGCCATCCTCATGGGGGATGTTAGAATATAAAGATTCCACATCCATAGTTGCCAATAATGTTCCCTTTGGTAGTGGACCTAGGGCTGAGAATTTGCAGAGTACGTCTGTGGTGTCCTGGACATAACTGGGTGTGCACCTCACCAAGGGCTTTAGAAGATTTTACACCCAGCCAGAAATATTCTCAGTTAAAGTCCCAACACCTGAAATGATTGGTCTCCCTGGATTGCCTTCTTTATGTATTTTAGGTAACATGTAGAATGTTCCCATTCTGGGATTGTCCGGTATAAGGTCCATTAAACTGTCTGATACAGCGTTGAAATTATTGATGATATGGACAAGTTCTACTGTGTATTGTTTGGTGGGGCCTTCATTAAGCAGGGTGTAGTATTGTCAGACAGAAAATATAGAAAATATAGAAAAAAATCCTCCAATGTAGTGTACATGATCCTGTGTACAAGGTGCATCAATAAAGGAATCTACATTGGAGAAACAATACAAAAACTACAAACCAGGATGAATCTTCACAGATATACAATAAAACAGGAGGTGGATACACCCGTGGGAAAACACTTCTCTGGACCTGATCACAGTTTGGCAGATTTAAAGGTACTCATTCTGAAGGGTCATTTTAAAAACAACAGAGAAAGAAAAATTTGGGTATTCAAGATGATGATAAAATTCCAGTCATTGAAACAAGGCCTCAATCTAACACCAGGATTTATGAGCCACTACATGGACACACGTCACATCCCCCATCAGACTGACTCCAGATCCCTTAACTCCTAAGTCATCACCCCTATAACCTCAGTTTTATTGCCCGGGCTTATCTTAATGATATATCACTTCATGTACTAATTGTCTCTGTGTAACATCTAAATGTTGTGCTTTTTTCTAAGTCATTCATTTGTAAACTGCCTGAAGAAGGAGCCTCTGTGCTCTGAAAGCTTGCATATAGAACTTTTATGGTTAGCCAATAAAGGTATCATACCTATTATACTTTTGTCTTTTTTGAAAACTCACGAATGTGTGAACCGTCCCATTAAAATCAATGGTTCCACGTGCTGCGCGTGATTTCCATGCGCAGCACACGGACGTTATTCACGTTCGTGTGAATGGGCCCTTACTTTTGTTTGTTTACTTGTTCTTTTTTTTACCGCTGTGAACTTTTTGTAACATGTTCTAATTTATAATATTTCACTGAAATAAATTTACCTTTCTCTTTCAGATAAGTGAACAACAAAGAAAGAGACTGATACAACGGATGAAATATGAGTTGCTAAAAAAACAATACATAAATGAAAAGGAATATACACAGATCTTAGATATTTGGGATGTTCCAATTCAGAAGCGTTGGGAAATTTACAGGTTTGGTCCGTTTAGTTCTAAAAGGAGTTGCATGAAAGTATATTGGCATAAAGCGTACAAAATACATTATTCACAGATCTGCATATGCCTAATGCAGATTACATATCCAAGCTCGATTTACAAATATCTCTAACTGTTAAAGGTATAAAGGGTATTGGTCACACCACCACTAATTAAGTTCTTTTTTAGTATTACATCCTAATAAGTTATTAAACTTTGCTTGGGACAGTCTTACAAATGTAAATATCTGCAGTGTATATTGCTCACCAGAAACCAAGTAGCTCTGTTCACACCTGTGTTGGATTCTCTGTTAAGGATCTCACAGATTCCATAGTTCTTGCCAGACAAAATTGTGTCCATCAAAACGACGAATACCATGATGGAAACCCGACGGAACCCATTGAAGTCAATGGGTTCTTTTGGGTGCAGTTGATTTTCATCATGTGACAGATCCGATGGCTCAGTTTTGTCGTTGATCTGCTCTTATGATGGAACAGAACAACAGTAAACCCAAATACAATTGTGAACAGAGCTTAACAAAAAAAATCCCCCAAAAACTTGTATGGGGCTCTGTTCCACAATAACCACTAACAAGGTTAGGAAATGTAAGTGATTCAGCTATGGTCTTCATTCTACCTCCTGTGAGATTTTCTCACTTCTGTCACTGCCAGCTGCTGTGAGGTCAGCTGTCCGCCACTCCTTTGTTGCTCTCTCCCATGGCGTAGCTCTTCTCATTGAGCCTTCTAAAATACTGGACAGCTACAGCTTTCTTTTGGCTTACTATATAAGCCTGGCCCTTGCACTTCCTCCTTGCTAGACTATTGAGCTACCTGCCTGTAGACTAGTTCCTTGTTGCCTCTTTACAAATTGCTGCTACTCATTTGTGTACCGAACTTGGACTGTTTACTGACCATGTCTCTGCCTCATGCTACAACCTTTTGCCGCTTATCTGTTTGCCAAACCTGGACTGTTGCTTGACTACTCTTGCTATTACCACCCTCCTGTTAGATCATTTCGGCCACTGGACTTTGAATCTGCTACAGACCGTAACAGTCCCTCCATACCCCATACGGTTCTGGCAATCATTTTTCTTTCTAGGCTATTTGTAGATACCCTTGTCATATATCCATCCTATTTAAGTTCAGTTCCATCACATATATTTCATGCTTCCCTTAGAATGTGGAGACACAAAGTTATCGAAGCAGTTCGCTTAGAGATCTTTGGACTGGAAAATGACTACCAAATACTGGTAAACAGATTAGATGAACAAAGAAATCAGCAGGATTGTTTTATACTGCGACAGGCTGACATCATAGGAATGACTACAACAGGTGATCTAAAGCTATATTGTTAATTATGTCTCCCACTTATATCATCCTTTATTTTCCTTCCTCTTATATGATATATTTGTCAATCAAAATAATTTAGTGTGTGTATGTTTGCTCCTCTGTTTTGGGACTTCTCTGTTTCCAGAAGTTTATTCTAATAAAGATTATTCACTATATGGCCAAAAGTACGTGGACACCTGAACATCCCACCTATATGAGCTTGTTGGACATTCCTTTCCAAAACCATGGACATTAATATGAATTTGGCGACGCTTTTGTGGCTGTAAAAGCCACCACTTTTTTCGTAAGGCTTTCTACAAGATTTTGGAGTGTGTCTGTGGGAAAAGCTCATTCAGCTAAAAGAGCGTTTGAGAGATCAAGCACTTATAATGGACAAAAAGGTCTGGCTTGCTGTAACGTAACTGCAGATGTGAACTCACTGTATCTCCAAACAGGAGTAGGAGACGTCTGGCCAGGCAGGACAGAGTCAATGATGCAAGTGTAGCGGAACTGCAGCTGTGAGATAGCTTGTCAGACAGGAACAGAGTTAATAATGCAAGTCACCAAGGGTTCAGGCTAACGGAGGGTGGGAGTACAGGCCAAGGTTATTAGGCAGGCAGAGTTCATGCAGAGTCCATGCAGAGTCCAAGGTCAGGCAGGTGGTCAGAGCTAATCCAGGTTGAGCAATGGGTAATCGGATAGGGTCAGCAGGCAGAGACGAAGTTGAGGGTACAAGTTGGGGTCAAATACAAGAGGAGTCAGCAGCAGACAGGACAACATACAGCAGGACCAGACAGAGCTAGGAACCTTTGCTCAGGCAACTTCCTGTGGGGGAAGCTGCCTTAGATAGCCCTCAGATGCATGGGAGTTGCTGTAAACAGCAGAGTTTTAGTTTCTTATAGGGCCAGCGCACGCACCATTTGGGCACAGTGCCGACGGCTTGAGAGAACAGTGGAACGGGCAGAGAGAGGGTGCCGTTGGCCAGGCGGCATTACAGTACCCTCTCCTTACGCCCCCTCTTCTTGAGTCCAGAGCAAAGCAAACATTTCTTAAGAAGTGCAGGTGCACAAATATTTTCAGCAGGTTCCCAAAATCTTTCTTCTGGGCCAAAGCCCTTACTGTGCACAGGCTAGAAGATCCTCCTTCTTGCAATCAAGAATATGTTTAACTTCATATTGATCTTCAGGACCAACAGAAGCAGGGAGAGAGGAAGTCAAGGGGGACCTGGAAAATCTGTTGAGAATCATAGGCTTGAGCAGCGACACATGAAAAGAATTGGGGATCCGCAGGGAAGGAGGCAGACAAAGCTTGTAGGACACTGGATTGATTTGCTTCAAAACACCATACGGACCAAGGAACCGAGGAGCAAATTTATAAGAACGAATATTTCTGGAAGACAACCAGACCTTATCTCCAGGAGAAAACTGAAGAGGAACACTCCGTCTTCTGCCAGCATATATCTTCATGCGAGCAGAAGCTTGAACAATTGCTGTTTTGGTTTGTTGCAAGATCTGAAGAAAATTCTCAAATGTGGCATTGGCAACAGGTACTGGGAGAGGCACCTGAGGGTGTTGACCGAAAACAATAAAAAATGAATAGGAGCGGTAGATTAGCACGAATGGTTATTGTAGGAAAGAAGATGTACACATTCGTTCTGCAGTGAAGAAATAAAATGGCAAAAATTATTCTCGAGAATCTGGTTAACTCGTTCCACTTGATCATTGGACTGTGGGTGATATGCAGAGGAAAAGTCCAACTTGACGTCTAATAGACCAGAATTTTGAAGTAAACTGCACACCACAGTCAGAGACAAGATGCTGCGGAAGTCCATGCTCCACAAAGAAGCTGGCCAGGTAGGTAGCAGAGGGATGTCCGGGCAAAGGGACGAAGTGGGCCATTTTAGAGAAACTATCCACCACCACCCAGATAGTGGTACAGCCGGCGGAGGGTGGCAGATCAGTGACAAGGTCCATAGCTATATGTTGCCAGGGAGCATCAGGAACAGGTAAAGGGAACAAGAGACCTGCAGATTTGGATCTAGAGGATTTGTTCCGGACACAGGTGGTACAGATAGACACATACTCTCGAACATCTTTAGAGAGAGAAGGCCCCCAGAATTGCCGGGATACCAGCTCTAGTATCTTTCGGAACCTGGGGGATGACCTGCAAGTTTTGAGTTATGGCCCCAAGAAAAGATCCGCTTTCTTTTGGCCTGTGGAACAAAGGTTCTTCCAGGAGGGACATCCTTCACAACAACTGGTGCCACAGAGATTATACGGGATGGATCTATGATGTGTTATGTTTCTTCCACTAGGTCTGAGGAATCAAAAGAGCAGGATAAGGCATCAGCCTTGATGTTCTTGTCCGCCGACCGGTAGTGGAACAGAAAATTTAAACATTCAAAGAAGAGTGTCCATCTGGCTTGACAAGGATTCAGACGTTGGGCAGATTGCAAATAAGTCAGATTCTTGTGGTCTGTGAAGATTATGACAGGATGTTTGGCCCCCTCAAGAAGATATCTCAACTCCTCCAGGGCTAACCTAGTAGCCAGTAACTCTTGGTATTCTATAGTGTAGTTTTTCTCAGCGGAAGAGAACAGCTTGGAGTAGTAGCCACAATTTACAGGCTTTCCACTGTTGCTCCTCTGGAACTGGACAGCTCCTCCACCAATGGAAGAGGCATTGACCTCCAGAAGGAATTGTTTGGAGAAGTCAGTATGATGCAGCACCGGAGCTGAGGCAAAGGCTTTTTTCAGAGCTGTGAAGGCAAATTCAGCATGCCGCGTTCACCGCTTTTTTGGTCAGAGCAGATATTGGGGCAGTGGAGAAACCAGGAATGAATTGCCTGTAACAATTAGTGAACCCCAGGAACCTTTGAATAGGACGCAGGCCCTGAGGACGAGGCCAGTCGAGAATGGCAGTCAACTTTTTAGGATCCATCTGTAGACTTTGATCGGAGCGAATATGCCCAAGGAATGGCAAGGAGGATCTCTCAAAGACACATTTTTCCAGCTTGGCATAAAGACTATTCTCTTTCAGCCGCAACAGAAATTGACGAACATGCTTTCTATGTGATGTCAGATCAGGTGAATAAACCAAGATGTCATCTAAGTAAACCCCCACGCAAATATACAGCAGATCACGGAAGATGTAGTTCACAAATTCTTAAAAGACTGCAAGAGTATTACAGAGACCGAACAAGGTACTCATAGTGCCCGTTTCGAGTGTTAAAAGCCGTCTTACTCTCATCGCCTTTTCAGATGCGGACAAATTTTAGGCTCCATGCAGGTCTAGTTTGGAGAAGACCTTGGCTCCATGGATTCTATCAAAAAGTTAAGAAATTAAAGGCAGGGAATACTTGTACTTTATGGTGATCTTATTAAGTCCACGATAATCAGTACAAGCACGGGGGAGCCGTCTTTCTGTTGCACAAAGAAGAAGCCAGCTCTGGCAGGCGAAGTAGACTTTCGGATAAAACCTCTCTCGAGGTTCTCCTTAACGTACTCTGACATGGCTTGAGTTTCAGGCAGAGACAATGGATATACCCGTCCATGAGGAGAAGACGCAGGAATCACTTCAACCGGCCAGTCGTATGGTCGGTGGGGTGGCAGGGTCTTGTTTTTTTCTTTTTTCTTACTGAAGACATCGGCATAAGAAGAATATTGAGGTGGTAAACCAGATAGACTTTGTGAGACCGGAGACAGAGTAACAAGACTACTATGGGAGTTACGGAAACAATGTTTTCGTAACTCCCAACCACATATCCAGGAAGTGGCCGGGAGGGGGCGAGAGCAGACATGGGTAGAACGGTCTTTATTGGGCCCAGTTCTAGAGAAAGGTGTGGGCCCCAGAGGTGGGACCCGCATCTGTCTGACATTTATGACATATACTGTGGATATGTCCAGGGGCGTAACTAGGAAAGACTGGGCCCCATAGCAAACTTTTGACTGGGGGCCCCCCTCCCCCGGGTGTCACACAACCCCCCCCCCTTGTAGATAGTGCCTTTTTTACAAACCCCCCCTTTTGATAACGCCATACAGCCCCCCTGTAGATAACGCCATACAGCCCCCTTTGTAGATATCTACAGAGGGGGCTGTATGGCGCTATCTACAGAGGGGGCTGTATGGCGTTATCTACGGGGGGCAATATGGCGTTATCTATGGGGGGACTGTATGGCGTTCCCTACAGGGGGGAGTGTATGGCGTTCCCTACAGGGGGGACTGTATGGCGTTCCCTACAGGGGGGACTGTATGGTGTTCCCTACAGGGGGGGCTGTATGGCGCTATCTACAGGGGGGACTGTATGGCGCTATCTACAGGGGGGACTGTATGGCGCTATCTACAGGGGGGACTGTATGGCGCTATCTACAGTGGGGACTTTATGGCGCTATCTACAGAGGGGGCTGTATGGCGTTATCTAGAGGGGGGCTGTCTGGCGTTATCTACAGGGGGGACTGTATGGCGTTACCTACAGGGAGTCTGTATGGTGTTCCCTACAGGGGGGGTCTGAAGGGAATGCCATACAGCCCCCCCTGTAGGGAACGCCATACAGCCCCCCCCCTGTAGGGAACGCCATACAGCGTCCCCCCCTGTAGGGAACGCCATAGGTGTCCCCCCCCCTGTAGGGAACGCCATACAGCGTCCCCCCCCCCTGTAGGGAACGCCATACAGCGTCCCCCCCCTGTAGGGAACGCCATACAGCCCCCCCTGTAGGGAACGCCATACAGCCCCCCCTGTAGGGAACGCTATACAGCCCCCCCCTGTAGGGAACGCCATACAGCGTCCCCCCTCCCCAAAAAATGCGACCTACAGTGTGATAAAGACTTTACAGACCTAATAAAAGACATGTATCCCCTATCCACAGGATAGGGGATACATGTGTGATCGCTGGCATTGATAGGGAGAACGGGGGACTGAAAGTCCCCTGAAGTTCTCCATGACTAACCTCTGACTTCCGGCGTCTGTGTTGGCAGCTCAATAAAAGTGAAAGGAGCGCTGGTCACGCATGCGCACAAGCGTGACCGGCGCTCCATTCATTTCTCCGGAGCTGCCGACACAGACCCCGGAAGTCCGAGGTTTGTGATGGAGAACTTCAGGGGACTTTCAGTCCCCCGTTCTCCCTATCGCTGCCAGCGATCACACATGTATCCCCTATCCTGTGGATAGGGGATACATGTCTTTTGTTTAATGGCAGAGCGGGGAGATACCTCCCTGCTCTGCCGTACTGTTCAGTGGCGTCCCGCTGTAGCAGCCATAGCGGCTGCTAGCGGAGCCTGCGGCCATGGTGGGGGCCCGTGCCGGCGGGTGACACGGGCCCCCTCATGCCACGGGCCCCGTAGCAGCCGCTACTGCTGCTACGGCGGTAGTTACGCCACTGGATATGTCATAAACGTCTCTCATGGGAAAAACCCTTTAAAGGTTATGTACTGTATATCTTATTATTAAAAATAATTTTTACTTTTTGAGATTCAGCTGCTTTGCATCCTGTATACAGAGCAACTGTATCTAGTGCTGAACACTGTATCCGTCAGGTCAGCAAGACTTGCAGGTTTAGTGACAGCGGGCATGCCGGATCGAGCTGTTACTGATCACATCTGGTGGATCCTGCGGGTCAAAAACATGCATGACCCGCTATCACTAAACCCGTCAGTGTAGCTGACCTGACGGATTCAGGTCTTAGCGCACGATACAGCTGCTCTGTATACAGGATATAAAGCAGCTGTATCTCAAAAAGTTACAATTATTTATAATAAAAAGTATTTAGAAAGTTGCACCACACACACTGATATATATATAATCAGAGGTGTAGCTAGGTTCTCCAGCACCTGGGGCAAACATTCAGATTTGCGCCCCCCCCCCCCAACTTCTTTCCCGACATCTCCTTCCCCCTCCACATGTTTGCTTTCTCTACCAAGCAATGAGATGTATTTTTTTTTCACAATTTTTTTTTAATGTAACTCGAGCATAAAACCATTTGTACATTTTCTTTTACAAGCAGTATAGTTCTATAATTTATTTTAACATAACAATAAGTTAAAAGAAAATAAATTATTTAAAGAGACACCACACAACCCCCTTGTAGATAGCGCCACATACAGCCTCCTTGTAGGTAGCGCCACACACAGCCCCCTTGTAGATAGCGCCACACACAGCCCCCTGTAGATAGCGCCACATACAGCCCCCTGTAGATTCTGCCACACACAGCCCCCTTTTAGATAGCGCCACACACAGCCCCCTTGTAGATAGCGCCACACACAGCCAGCCTGTAGATAGTGCCATACACTCCCGCCTTGTAGATAACGCCACACACAGCCCCCTGTAGATAGCACCATACACAGTCCCCTGTAGATTCTGCCACACACAGCCCCCTTGTAGATAGCGCCACACACAGCCAACCTGTAGATAGTGTCACACACAGCCCCCCCTTGTAGATAGCGCCACACACAGCCACCTTGTAGATAGCACCACACACAGCACCCCCTGTAGATAGTGCCACACACAGCCTCCCTTGTAGATAGCGCCACACACAGCCCCCTTGTAGACAGCGCCACACACAGCCCCTCTCTTGTATATAACGCCAAACACACCCCTTGTAGATAGCGTCACACATAGCCTCCCCTGTAGATAGTGCCACACAGCCCCCCTGTAGGTTGCGCCACATACAGCCCCCCGTGTAGATAGCGCCACACACAGCCCCCTGTAGATAGCGTTACACGCAGCCCCCTGTAGATAGCACCACACACAGCCCCCTTGTAAATAGCTCCACACACAGCCCCCTCTTGTAGATAGCGCCACTCACAGCCCCCTCTTGTAGATAGTGCCACACACTGCCTCCCTTTGTAGATATTGTGCTTCCATTGTACTTAGTGCCACACCCCTGCTTGTACTTCGAGCCACACTGCCCCCTTGTACTTAGTGCCACACTGCCCCCCTTGTACATAGTGCCCCACAACCCCCTCTCCTTGTACTTAGTGCCACACAACCCTCCTCCCTCTTGTACTTAGTGCCACACAACCCCTCTCCCTTGTACTTAGTGCTACACAACAACTCCCTGTAGAAATACTGTAGACTGTTCTTTGCATTTATATTCAGTGGTGCTTAGATGATAATTTGCTGCACAATTTATAAGATTGTTGCTGGCAACCAAACAAAAAAATCATTATGACAAAACATCCAAACTGGCCACTTCAAGGGCAAAGTGTTTACACACTGGTTGGGACAAGGAATAAGCAGGATAGGCAGACACCAGGGGCGAAGCTACCTTCCTTGCCTGGGAGAAGGGTGCATTACAATGGCTCCCCAAAATTAATTGACACTAGCACTCATGCAGCACTTTTACAGAAAGGTGCAGCAGAAGCAGAGAATAAAGTTCCAGCAACTGATGGCAGCCCTGTTTATAGCGATAAGTGAAGGAGTATAAAGGCACAAGTGTGAGCACTATCTGGCTGCTCAAATGTAACTTTCCGCATATCAGCAGGGCAGAAGCAGGGAGCAGTTCAGTGATTACTGTGACTACTGTGGGTATTCTTTGGGGGTAATGTGGCTAGTACTGTTAGGGACACTCTGACTGGTACTTATAGAGGCACTTTGACTGGCACTGATAGCGTAATTAGGGCTGCTACTCATGGGCCACTGTGAGTGGCATTGATAGAAGGATTGGGGCTGAAACGGATGGTGCACTGTGACAGGCACTGATGGGGCACTGTGCCTGGCACTTATGAAGCACTGTCACTGACACTCTTTGGGGGTGCACTCATGGGGAAGGTTAGTCTTGGCATGGTATTGGTATGGGGACAGTGTTAAAGAGCACCACGGTTGACATCCTGATTTCCTCCTTTTCTCTGCACAACTTATCCAAAAATCACAGGCAGCCAACATTTTTATGGACAAATTGGAAAACCACAATGAATGATAAAGATAAAAGAGGATATATGTCTATTGCTCAGATGTTAATATGAATAGATTAGTAGTATTCACTGTAAACTATAAAATTATGATAATTACAATAACCTGCACAAGTTTATGCAGCTTAAAAAAAATGACAAACACATAAAAAAATATTTTTTACGTACACTAGTAAAAAGTCCCATAGTTGACGGATTGTCCAGGAATTTTGGACGATTTGCAACTCTGCATAGCATTGCTATCAAAGCCCTGCTACGGACACTGCTATGGGACACCGTGGCTAATATTCCTTGTGGGCACTGTGTTTGGCACTCATGAATGAATTACTATTGCTCGTACTCATGGGGCGAGCATTATGGGTGGTACTTTTTAGCATGCCATTGTTATAGGGGCACTGTGGCATAACTCTTCTTGGGGACACTGTGGTTAGGGGACACTTGCTATCATTCTCGTACACTGCATGGAGGTACTAAAGCTGTGACACTTTTTGTGGTAACTACGGCTGACACTACGGGTCATGCTGTGTGTGGGGTGTATTTTGCCAGGTTTTTTTGGTATCAAAAGAGTTTTGACCACCTCTTGTTTATACCCTTATATGTACGCAATATCAGGGAGAACAGTTTGTAGCTAACAGAAAATAGCATGAGATCCATAAGGGGACATACTCCTCATATATTTTTGAGACATTTTTGCAAATCTCTGCCAATTCTTTGTTTCCAAATTTAAAATTCAAATAACCTCACCAAAATTTTTAAAGATCGAGGACTAGACCAATACAATAAGGTCATTTCTGTTTCTTTTTTTTAAATTATTATTATTATTATTATAGGTGCAGCAAAATACAGGAAACTTCTACAGGTTGTTCAGCCAAGAATTGTCGTTGTTGAAGAGGCTGCTGAGGTTTTGGAAGCACACATTCTAACAACGCTAAGTCACTGTTGCCAACACCTTATCCTAATTGGAGACCATCAGCAGGTATGTAATTCTATATATATGCTGCTGTGAATGTTTTACCTGTAATTTCTTGTTTGATCATCTAAAGCACTACACTACCTTATATAAGGCAATGCTATTAAAGTAGAATCAGTCTCTTCAGTCATGCTTACTCCTCTCTGTTTTTGACATGTGCTGCCTGACAAGAACCTGATTACGTCTGGCCATGATGTTGTTCTATTTTATCAGATTTTATAATTCTATTAATAGAATTAAAAAACACAGAATTAAAAAAATAGAAGCAGTGTAACTTTAAAATATACACTTGCCTCTGCATACTCTTATCAACAGTATTACTAAAGTGTACCTCTGACTATAAATAACCTTCCATAAATCAATAGTACAAGCAAAGATAAGAAACTTTGTAGTATATCTTATTACAGAAAAATGCCTCTTTGCCCACATATCGGACCCCCCTTCCCCCGCCTCCTTAACTCCTTACGCAATCAGAATTCACTAATAGAATCCCAGCATAAAGTAGACGGATTCACTGCTTCACTGAGTGAACAGGTTACAACTGCCCATAGAAATCTATGGAGAGGGGGAGAAGGAAGCAGAAGCATGGGACTAGCTGCTATGATGCTAGTACACAGCATACAATAAGTGCATGCCACTTCTTGAGACGTTTTTGGAGACGTTTTTCATTGACTCTATAGAAAAACAGCTCCAAAAACGTCCGTTAAAAACGCAGCAAAAAACGCGAGTTTGCTTAAAAAACTTCTGAAAATCAGGAGCTGTTTTGCCTTGAAAACAGCTCCGTACTTTCAGATGTTTTTAGCTGAGCGTGTGCACATAGCCTTACTCTCCAAAAAAATGGAATAACAAGTAATCAAACAGTCGCATGTACGCCAAAATGGTATCAATGTAAACTACAGCTTGCCCCGCAAAAATAAGCCCTCACATCGCTCAATTGACAGAAAATTAAAAAAGTTATGGCTCTCAGAATATGGCGACAAAAATATTATTTTTTAGCAAATAGTGGTAAAGTGGTAAAACAATAAAAAAAGCATTAACTTAGTATCGCCGTAATCGTATCAACCCGTAGAATAAGGTAAACATGGAGTTTTTACCACCTGATGGACGCCGTAAAAACAAAACCCCCCAAAATATGGCGTAATCGTTGTTTTTTTGCCCATTTCACCGCACACAAAAAAAAAATTTCAGTCTCCTAGTACAATAAATGGCATGAAAAATTACAACATGTCCAGGAAAAAACAATACGGTTATGTCGCCGAAAAAATAAAAAGTATGGCTTTTGGAAGGAGAGGAGTAAAGGACGAAAACGAAAAAAAATGAAGATTGGCCGTGTCCTTAAGGGGTTAAATAAATTCAGCCCATAACGTTGGACTGCGCATGTTCCTAAATTTAAATGAATTTGCCTAATATTTGAAAAGTTGTATGCTCTTATATTAAAGGGGTTTTCCCATCAGTGACATTTATGACATATCCAAAGGATATGTCATAAATGTCAGATAGATGCGGGTCCTACCTCTGGGACCCACACCTATCTCTAGAACGGGGCCCCCTAAACCCCGTTCTACCTTTTTCTGCTCCCTCCGCCTCCCCGGTCACTTCCTGACTATATGGTCGAGAGTTACGAAAACATTGTAACTCGCTGAGCTACGCTGTTTCCGTAACTCCCATAGTAGTGAATGGCAGTTACAGAAGCAGCGTAGCATGCGAGCTACACTGTTTGCATAACTCCCATTCAGTTCTATGGGACTTACGGAAACAGTATAGCTCAGCGAGTTATGCTGTTTCCTAAGTCATAGACGGAATTAACCTGCTCCTGCCGCAACACAGAGTGGCAGAACAGGGTTTAGGGGGCTCCGTTCTAGAGATAGGTGCGGGTCCCAGAGGGACCCGCATCTATCTGACATTTATGACATATCCTGTATGTATGTCATAAATGTCTTTCATGGGTAAACCACTTTAAAGCCATAATTAGCCATAATTGCTTAAAGATGCATATAGACAAATAACGTCAATATTTGGATGTGTATATATCCGAATGGTATTTAAGACAGATATAACTGTACCAAGCAAAAAAATTTCATATATGAACTAAGGTCAGACCACATTCTTGACTTCTGACAGGGAAGGAGATGTGGTCATGGAATATAATGTCATTATCAATACATAAAGTGACACGTAGTTACAGATATTTTGTAGCAGTAAAATATAATATTATAAATATCACGGAGAAATAATCTATGTTTATAGAAAAACAGTATAGGTGAAGTGTTAATTTAGGCCAGATGCACTCAGCAATTAAAGCCGTTGTAAATTCCATTTGTAAAAGTTTCTAGATTGCCTTTCCCACGTCCTAAAGATAGCTGAGGGACTTCCCAAAACGGAATATTATATGGCTTGTCGGCATGATGGGATCTCGTGTCTCAAAATGGTGGTGTTTAATTCTGTCTTAATCTTACTGATATACCGAAAGATACGTCTTCTAAGCTTTTCGAGGGATTTACCCACATATAGCCTAGGACAGGGGAATCTAGCGATCTAGACTACTACTGTCTACCTACAGGTAATGAACTCCCATATAGTATATTTGGCCTAGTCAACCAGATTAACAAATTCTTTGATAGTTGGCATACATTTACACAGAGCTGATTCTAGCTTTTCTGCTGCCTGAGGTGAAAACTGAAATGGCGCCCCACAGATTTTGATTGACACCCCTCTGGCATGCCCAGGGTGTGTGCCCAAGTAGTACAAGGCAATGGCAAATCCGAGAAAGTTGGAGCAGACTGGTAGTGATATATAACAGCCGGGGGGATGTCAATCAAGCATGGAAAGGTGGGTTTGGAGGCAGGACTATGTGACTCTTCAGGATAGTGAACCATGACCCTTTAATGAGTAATTTGCATATAGTGTGCGCCGTTTTAAAATTAGATTTTATAGATTTTGCTGCATCTGAAAAAACATACAAGGGAATGTTTTAGAAATATGGTCAAGGTTCAAGGGGTTAAAACTACCTGACAAGTTCCCATTAAATATAAAATGAATTGAAAACAATTCCATCTGCCCTCAATATTTATAAAAATATCCTACATAATTACAGCATCAGAACCAAGTTCTGACATATACGGCTCAAGAACCAAGCCCAATACATATATACAGCACCAGAGCAAACCTCAGTACATATATACAGCCCCAGAACCAAGCTCAGTACATATTGTGACAACTTGGGGACCACTTAGCTCATGAGATCGCCATCTCCCGGGTGAGATGGTTGGCACACATAGAAAGTTCACTCCAAAAAGGTTTAAACCAGCCGCAGCTAGCTTTATTGTCTTCACAACAGCAGTCAGTGGTACAACAATAAACATACAAAATAAACCCTAGGCCGTCCAGCCTCTAACTAACACATTCAGTGTCCCTCACTACGTGACACTGAGCCTTGTGCCCAGCACCTCAAAACCTTCAGTTTTACCTCACACGGTGGTGACTCTCACAGGCTAGCATGCCTGTCTTCCCCAGACTGAGAGCCCTGTGTGAACAGCACACACCTGATATAAAGAGCCGTCTCAGGTGGAGCCTAACTAGGCTCATCAGACAGCCCAAGCACCAGCAGAGCAAACCCTCTCTGCTGTACATGCTCCCTGGTTGCTTAAAACCTGAGTTTCTGCACCGTCCAGTAGCTGCACTGCTACAATATATACAACACCAGAACCAAGCTCATATACATGTACAGCATCAGAACCAAGCTCATAACATATATACAGCTCTAGAACAAAGCTTAGTACATTTATACAACACCAGAACTAAACTCAGTACTTAAATACAGCACCAGAACTAAGCTCATTACATATATACAGCTCCAGAACCAAGCTCAGTGCATAAATACAGCACCAGAACCAAGCTCAGTACATAAATACAACCCCAGAACCAAGCTCATACATATATACAGCATCAGAGCCAAGCTCATAACATATATACAGCTCCAGAACCAAGCTCATACATATATCCAACACCAGAACCAAACTCAAAACATATATACAGCTCCAGAACCAAGCTTAGTACATAAATACAACACTAGCACAAATACAGCTCAATTTAGTACAACCCCTGCCATACAGGTTTGTATGGTGTAAAACTACAGCTCCCAGCATAACCCGAACAATGGTAAGGATATGCTGGGAGTTGCTGTTTAAAAAAAACACATCATACCACCCATCATCTCGCTGCAGATCATACAGTGACTGCAGTACTGATTAGAGGCAGAATAAACATTTACACGAAGTGACTCACCGGTGACGTCTTTTCAGATTCTAGTTGTTATTTTTCTCTTTTCTTCTCCATCTGGTCCAGACATCTATGATGACTACTCCCGGCCACAGCCCATTTCTGCAGTGTGCCGCTTAGATGTCTTCAGCTTCTCACTTTTCAAACATTTCTGCACCTATAAACGAAGATAAAATGGGTGCCACACACTACGCCACTAAATATAATAGTGCATACACTGCACCTCTAATTATAATAGCACAATACACTGTGTCCCTGATTATAATAGCACAATACACTGTGTTCCTGTTTATAATAGCACCATACACTGTGTCGCTGATTGTAATAGCACCATACACTGTGTCGCTGATTGTAATAGCATCATACACTGTGTCCCAATAGGATTGACACGGTACCAGAATTCAGACTTCGATAGCGTTACTTAGAGTAGTATTGCGATACTCGATACCAAAACGATACTTTGCCAACAATAATAATCCTACAAAAATGTCCTTCCATTTTCTGATATGAGGCACATGGTGTTATCAATTTTGAACCTCCATGTGCCTCATATTAATTGCAATTAACCCCATCATGTACCTCACACATTAACCCAATGTTGCCCATTATGACTGAGCGAGGTACTTGATGGGATCACTTACTATAATTATAATGGGCAACATTGGGTTAATTTGCGAGGGAATTGGTAGGGTTAATTAATATTAGGCCTTATTCAAATGGCTGTGTTTGGTCCGTAATATACGTACCGTATGTGGCACGCATTTCCTGGACCGAACACAGTTCAGGAAGCCGGGCTCCTAACGTCAGTTATCTATAATGCTAGGAGTCCCTGCCTCTTCGTGGGAATACTGTCCTGTATTGTAATAATGTTTACATAAAGCGCAGCTCCCATATCGATGAGAGCCCACAGTGTGATCTAATTTTCAACTAAGTGCACATCTACTATATATTAAATAAATAAATGTTATTACATTTATAATTTAATGTGGTAGTGAGGGGTCCTTCTGTGCTCTTTTGGGCAATCGTTTCTATTTTTATATCTATTAACAGGCGCCACTTTATTAAGAGGCATAAAACTGTGATTGGACATAAAAAAAAAAAGTTGTACTCATCTCCCCGCTCCGCTTTTCCCATCAGTCTCCTACATCACGCCCTAGCGAAGGTCTGCAGCACATGCAAGGTCCATACAAATGTCCCTTCTTAGTTAATGTTATCAAGTTTACGAGCATTTTGGACTTATATTTGAGCTGCAAGTACGATTCCAAATATGTTCATATATTCATTCATATATACTGTATATACACACTGAGCCTTTTGTTCCCACAGAACCATGGGCTCCAGGAAAATTGTAGCCTCCTACATAAAAATGGCAGATGTAGTCTACATTTAGTGCCTTTCTGCTAAGAGGATGGATTGGTGGGGTAGGCAAGCATCTAAAGCGCTATTGAGGACTTTAAATAGGGGAGGGGTGCAATTTAGGATTTTAAAAAAATTCTTTATATTCAACTTGCTTTGTACAGCCTCCTGTCCCTAGACTAATGGAAAGTGCTTATTGGTGCGAGAATTATGGTCCAAATACGACTAAATAATGCATAAATAATTCTCCAATACATTATCCATATAATACTGCTATGTGCAGCCTATATAATACCACCATACAGCACTCACAGAATATTGCCATATAGTACAAAAATAATATTGCCCTACAGTGCCCAAATAATACGCAATATCCATATAATACTCCCATAAAGCATAGCATTGCAATTCATTGCCCAAGTAATTCTGCCATAAACCAATACATAATACAGGGTGATTGTAGGGTTAACTTTAATCTAGGATGGTAAAAGGGTTAATGGTAATATCACTGCAAGCCTAAATACCACTGCAGGCCTAAAGCAGTAAAGGGATTAATGGTGACATCCCTTGTGGTCTAGGGTAGTGAAAACGTTAATGTTTAACCATTTACCTGTCATGTATTTACTCCATATATTCAGGCCGGGGTGGGGTTCTGTAGCCACGGGCATATGAGATATGTCCTGATTGTCAAAGCCTCTAAATAGATTAAGCTTGCAGCTGTCGCCACAATTTTGGTCTTGTTTTCAAATCAAGAATCTTGGCTTTAAAACAGGAGGATGATCCATTGACAAGGAGGCTCCCGTTCGCTCCCACAAGGTGGGAGGGGGGACACATGTAGGCAGTATGAAGTAAGGAGTTGTGCATCTAAGGCCTTGTTCACATCTGCTTTGTAGGCTCCGTTAGGGGCCTCTGTCGCAGATTCGTCCAAAATTACCGAAATGTGAATTTTTTTGTATTTTTCTTTGATGCTAATTTGCATGAAGGCATCTGTGGCTGGAAAGTGCTGGGAGGCATTTTGGCAATTTGACAGATGTCGATTTTCAGAAAATCCATGGTGATGGGGGTATAATATGATTATTTTTTTTTATAATTAAGGTTGCTTTTGTACATGTCAGAAGTGTGAAAATTGTCCCGGCTACCAGCAGTACCCATTACATTCATTACATTGGTTTGGACACCTTTGAACCCGCTCAAGCTCTAAAATTTATTTCTTGTGCACCAGAAATAATGCACAATGTTCGATGTGTTGTCTGACTAGTGATTTATAAAGAATTTTCTCGTCATGTGTATCTATGGCTGTTTTCATGCACCCCCTGATCCTATAAGCCTTGGCAGCAACTGCCTGACACCGTGAAAAACGCGAGTTGCTCAAAAAAACGTCTGAAAATCAGGAGCTGTTTTCCCTTGAAAACAGGTCCGTATTTTCAGACGTTTTTTGCTAACATGTATGAACATACCCTAACTTTACAGTTTGGTACCATCTGCCATCATTCTTCTCGATATGCTGTAACAAATTATTGACATCACTTTTCATTCTCTCATAGCAAATAAAGATATTTTTTATTTAACTAACTGAAGAATCAGAACGAGATAAGCTAAAAACAAAAATTCCCAACAAATAAATATAAATATATATATATGAATATATATATGACCCCTAAATAATGTTAATAGGAAGTTGTTAACTGGAGGTCAAGAGTAGGCAAAGCTACTAAATGGGTTCTTTAGCTCTGTATATATATATATATAAAAGAAAAAGAATAGCTGAATTAATTAAAGAACTCCCAGCAAAAATGTTGTGGGCCTCTGGTTTGTAATTGAGGTCGCATAAATGGTATTGTGGTTAGAAAACTCACCTATTGGTTTATCTTGTAGTTTCAACCTCCGTCCGGACTGTCGTAAGGTCACATGACCTCTGCTCTGAATAACTAAATCTTATACGTCTTTTGTGTTTGCAAGCGGTCGGTCTCTCTATAAGACTCACATCGAGGCTCAAGGTTCTAACCACAGTATCATTTATGTCCCCTCAATTACAAACAGGGTGGCCTAAAACATTTTTTACTGGAAGTGCTTCTTTAACGCCTTAACAACTAGTCCTATTTGGGCCTTAATGACCAAACCATTTTTTTTTATTTTTTCATCCTCACATTCCAAGAGCCATAACTTTTTTTTTTTTTCTTCGATGTAGCTGTATCTCTTTAGCGGGACAAGTTGAATTTTTCAATGGCACCATTTTGGGGTTCATATAAATTAATGATTTTGCTCTTTTGGAAAGGAACGCATAAAAATACAGGAATTCTGCCATTCTTTTTTTCTCTGTTTCCCATGTGGTAAAAATAACATTTTAACTTTATTCTACAGGTCGGTTTGAATGCGGCAATACTAAATATGTTTAGTTTTTTTTACATTTTAGTATTTTTGCACCATAAAACATGTTTTATGGAAAAAAAAGTCATTTTTGTCTCGCCACACTCAAAGATCTATAACTTTTTTTATGTTTCCATCAATTTAGCCGTATGAGGGTTTGTTTTTTGCAGGATGGGTTCTAGTTTTTAATTATGCCATTTTGGTGTACATATAAGTTAGTGAGTAAGTTTTATAATTTTTTTGGTGGGGGGAAATCAAAAAGCAGCAACTACGCCAATGACTTTTGCCCGTTTTTTTATGCCACGGTCCAACTAATTAGTTATATCTGTTTTATGGTCCGTTTATGGTCCGTTACGATAGCCGTGGTACCACATATGTTTTTGTTTTTATTACAGTGACCAATTTTTAGTGAAATCTAATAATTTTAATGAAAAAGGGTTTAATTAATTAATTTATTGGGGGTACTTTTTAATTTTTATTAAACTTTATTAAACTTCATTTTACTTTTTATTTCTCCCACTAGGGACAAATCGCTTGTATAATACTTTGGAAAGCACTACTGTCTGTCAATGTAAAACTGACAGGTAACCTATTAGGCCATGGCTCTGTTACTGATGGCAGACCTTGGAGCCTTTATTAGGCCCATTGATATATTACTATCTCACTGATAACCAAGGTTTTCGTTCCGTTAAATTGTAAAAATGACTGCCTGATTTGAACGATTAAAATAATTATTTTAATCGTTCAAATCAGGCAGTCACCTTTATTAGGCCCCCGGTTGCCATGGTAACCATCGGTGCCCCTTGATCACATTGAGGGTGTTCTGATGGGGTGACCGAGAGAGCGATCTCTCTCTGTCAAACACCTTAGATGCTGAAGTCACTATTGACCGCAGCATCTAAGGGGTTAAACTGCCAGAATAAGAGTTCTATTCAATTTCGGCAGTTGTGGCAAGGGTCTGGCTGTGTATAGCAGCTATTCCCCTGCCATTGAATCTCATGGGTACAGAGGCAGTACCCACGAGATTCGAATGATGAATATATACGTCACAACGCGGGAACTAGCACCTGCTCGAGACAGATAAATCCGTCGTTCGTCGCTAAAAGTAATTTCTGTACACCAATATGTCGAAATTCTCTAGTGACTGGTATAGTGCCAAAGGACTGTTGGAGGGCAAATGTGGTGCCCATTTTCAAAAAGGGCTCTTGGTCTTCCCTAAGTAATTATAGATTAGTAAGTTTAACATCTTTTGTGGAGAACAACGTTATAGGGGGCTCTTATGGGACTATACACAGGAGTATGTAACAGAAAAATTGTATTATAAGTTATAGCCAGCTTGGTTTTTCTAAAAACAGAAGTTGTCAAACCAACTTGATTTGGTGTTTTTAAGTGGTGAGTAAAAGCTTGTACAGAGGGGTAGCCATGGATGTAGCGTTTTTGGACTTTGCATTTGACACTGTCCCTCATAGACATCTAAAGGGCAAATTAAGTTCTATAGGTTTAGAAAGTATAGTTTGTTATTGGATTGAAAATTGGCTCAATGACCGTATCCAGAGAGTTGTGGTCAATGATTCCTACTCTGAATGGCCACAAGTTATAGGTGGTGTACCCCAGGGTTCAGTGCTGGGACCACTATTATTCAACTTATTTATTAGTGCTCTAGAGGAAGGGATTAATAGCACAGATTCTGTTTTTGCACATGACACCAAGCGATATAGTATAGTTTAGTCTACGTTCATAAATTATAAGCAGACTTGGACACAATGAGTGTTTGGGATCCACTTGGCAAATAAGATTTAATGTGGATAAATGTAAAGTTTATCATCTGGTTACTAATCTGCATGCATCATATGTCCTAGAAGGAGTAAAACTGGGAGAGTCACTTGTTGGGAAACTTGTTGGAGGTCTGAGCTCACAGACTGTCTTGAAAGAAAACTTCTTATATACGGTACTTCTATGACGTATCAGAAGTTTTTAAAAAGCAGAAGTGCACTTTAATATGCAAATAGGGAAAGTGCTTAAGAAAGCTATTATATTTTTCATACTAATATGGATATGTTTGAATATATAATGTATATTATCTTTCTATTAGTATTTTTTTTTTCTATGCAGCTCCGTCCAGCAACAACTGTGTATGAACTGGCAAAAAATTTTAATTTGGAAGTGTCAATGTTTGAGAGACTGATCAGAATGGGCATCCCATACGTTCGCCTTAACTATCAAGTAAGTCCTGAGTGAAAATATGGTGTGGTGTATGATACCTAATTTATAGTCTTTAAAGTGTAACCAGGGCCAGATTAAGGTTTGTGGAGACCCCATGGCAATAAAATTGGTGGGAGCCCCTGTCTTATCAAACTGTAGGAGAGGGGGCCCCTGTCCTGCCTGACTGTAAGAGAGGTGGTTACACATGCGCATGGCCCTCTCCACTGAAGTAAATGGGAGATATGGAGATAGGCAAGCCAAGCAGCCATCAGGGGATCCACGTTTTCCTAAGAGAGATGAGAGTCTCAGAAGTGTATACACTACCCATATAAATAGTGACTGCCTATGGCAAAACAAGAAAATGCTGTTCCCCATAGTTTTAAAAGAGAAGGGGGCTTTTAAATATAACTTGAGGGGGGGCGGAGCTTGCCGAGCAAGGTGATGGACGTGTAATCCCGGCGCTCCACACTACATCCATCGATTCCTCAGGATATTGCCCACTTTTTTCGGCTAAAATGGTGAAGACAGGTCGGGACAAGTCTAAGGAACATGCAGGTACCCCCAGATCCCATAAACAGTCGTCCGACATGGACAAATACTTCGGCAAAAAGATGCCGCCTGCAGAGAGCAGATCCAAGATGGCGCCGTCATCTTCCCGCTGTGAACAGGGAGAGGATTCAGATAGCTCATGTGCGCCTTCAGACTCGGCGGGGGATGCAGACTCTGTACCGATATCTAGGGCTTATCTAAAGAAAACACTGCTCCAGGCGCTTATGCCTGTTATGAAAGACTTATCAGACATCAAAACCGATATGCATCACATTGGCCATAGAGTAATGGCGCTGGAGGAAGCTCACATTTCTACTGCTAAATTTGGTGCTTCAGTTCACCAGGAGCTTTCTGCTCATCACATGCACTTGAATAATCTCTATCTTCACATGGAAGATCAGGAACACCGTAGTAGACGGAGGAATGTTCGCCTCCGGGGTATTTCCGAGTCAATTGACCATGATGCCTTACCTGCTGTGGTGGACTCTATTTTTCGCTCATTAGTAGGTCCCGAGCTGGCTTTGGATATCACAGTAGAAAGGGTACATCGAGCCCTTCGTCCCAGGCCTGGGGCTGGTGAACCTCCACGTGACGTCATCTGTGGGATTTTGAGCTATGTTCACACGGCGGCCATTTTAAGAGCTGCAAGAGATGCTCCGGAAGTAGTGTATGAAGGGACTAAGATCTTAGTCTTCCAAGACCTGGCTGCGAGCACATTGGCCAAACGCCGCATTCTGAAGCCGGTTACAGAGGCGCTACGTGCTAAGAAACTACCTGTTCGTTGGCTGTATCCATTCGGCCTTGCTACGATGAAAGATGGCCGGCAGATCACCATCCGCACACCTGGAGATCTGGATATTGCATGGAAAAAGCTGGGGATAGAGCCTATGGAGATTCCGTCCTGGATGCCGGTGTCGCTGGATTTGGGAATGCCTTCAGTGCAAGAACCGTGGCAACCTACTCCCAAGCCCAAGTCTCCGAGAGGCAAGAAGACGCGTATGGCAGAGGACACTTGAATGATGTCTTAAAGTGAATTAGTTTAAATTTCATCACAGAAATGTTGGGATTGTTTGTATATGTTGGGCATTATATTTTACTCAGGTAAACCCAATACACTGTGGCATATTCACCGTGATAAGGGGGAGGATGGTGTATCATGGTTCTATTGGAGGTTGGAAGCGATTGTTATATTATGGGTAAAGTTGGCCATGACTTATACTCCCTATATGTATCTGTATTTCTCTCAACTCTCCAATATAATCATACGGTGTTTCAATTTAGTATTAATATGTGAATCAGTATTCGGTTTATGTCTTACGAGTTATGAAGAATTGGTGCGATGTTTTGTACAAAATGGCAACTTTCTTCTCCCCCCCCCACCCCTCTGGCAGGGGATCTGTTGGATGCTTAGTTGCATCATGATAGCATCTCCTATTTCCGGGATGATACGGAGGTTTCCTTTTGATACCATTCCTTATTATTTGGTTGTTATTCGTTTTATTGTTGATTTGGTCTTATCTCCCTGGTGGTGGCACTTAACAAACGTACCTGCAGTCAAGATGGTTCTAAACGTAAAATATCATGGGTAGACTACGTATTGGCTCCTTCAATGTGAAGGGGTTGAACTCTCCTCAAAAGAGATCTCGTATTTTTAATTCCTTAAAGTTTAATACTCCGGATGTCTTAATGCTGCAAGAAACTAATTTCCGGCCTACACATATTCCAAACTTATCTACACAATCATATACACAATGGTTTCATAGCACTTACTCTTCCAAATCGAGGGGGGTTTCTATTGCTATACACAAGGACACTCCTTTTAAAGTAGAAGCTTCTTTGCTGGATCCTATGGGAAGGTTTGTTTTCTTGAAGGGACACATCTCTAACACAAAGTTTACGATAGCAGCTGTATATGCACCTAATGTTGGACAATTAACGTGGTTGCGCAAAACTCTTTGTTCTCTTAAAACGTTTAGCGAGGGATATCTTGTTTTTGGGGGAGATCTTAATGTATCTTTGGACTCTGCTCTGGATTCCACCTCATCTAGTACGAGGTTTTCCATACCTGCTATGCGTCGCCTTAAACTTATCCTGTCACAACTAGGGTTAGTAGATGCCTGGCGTGTTAAGAATCCGTCCTTAAAAGACTTTACTTTTTACTCTACACCACACGAGACTTATCATAGAATTGACTATATATTCATTCCTATGGTCCTTGTTCCCTCGCTACTTCAAGCGGATATAGGAAGTATTACGGTCTCGGACCATGCTCCAATATCGCTTTCCTTAGAGTTGCTTAATTTACCTCGTAGGGAATGGACCTGGAGATTGAACGATACCATTATTGCAAACAAAGAGCATAGTCAAGCACTTGCCCTAAAAATAGAGGAATTCTATGGCTTTAATGACACTCCGCAAATCTCCAGACCAATTCTCTGGGAGACGCAAAAAGCCTTTATGAGGGGAGAACTTATTGCCCTGTCCTCGCGTGTTAAAAAACAAAGGAATGCTCAAATTCTAGACTTACTCCATAAGATAACTCAAATAGAATTATCACATAAAAATTCTAACTCGTCTGAGGATTATAGGGAATTAAGTCAGTTACGTCAGGAACTGAAGGACCATATGAATGTAAAAGCGGCTAAGGCTTTTTTGGCCGCTCAAAGTCACATGTATCTTCATGGAGACAAAGGCTCCAAATTGATGACCCGTCTGATCCGACAAAAACAGTCCAAAACATTTATTGAGACCATAAAAGATGACAAAGGGGCAAGGGTGACTACTACTCCGCTTATAGCAAAGACCTTTCAATCCTTTTATTCTTCACTGTATAATTTGGGAAACCCGGTGGGGAACTTGGGGTTGACACCACAGGAGAAGACTAGCAAAATAAGGAGTTTTTTAGATTCTATCTCGGTACCTGGCCTCTCTGAGTTGGACTGTGGAGAGCTCCTGGCGCCTATCACTAAAGAGGAGGTTGAGAAAGTGTTGCATTCAATACCGTCTGGGAAAAGCCCGGGGCCGGACGGTCTACCTATGTCGTACTATAAAAAATTTAGTCAGCAATTAATACCAAAGTTTGTGGAAGTATGTAATTCTCTGATGAAGGGTGCTTCACTACCTAAGCAAGCATTGGAAGCTTTTATAACTATTCTTCCTAAAGAGGGGAAGGATCTAGAATGCTGTGGGAGCTATAGGCCTATCTCGCTCTTGAATTGTGATGTGAAGTGGTGGGCTAAAATTCTGTCTCTTCGCATTCAACCATTATTGCCGAAACTAATAAATGAAGAACAGGTGGGATTTGTGAAGGGTCGGGAAGGTAGGCACAATGTGAGCAGGGTATTGCATGCTATATGTCAAATAAGGCTCCGGGGGCACTCTATGGTTCTTCTTGGTACTGACGCAGAGAAGGCGTTTGATAGGGTCTGTTGGGAGTACATGAGAGCTGCTTTATTTAAATTTAATTTTCCTCCTGTGTTTATTGATGCCATATTTTCTCTATATACCTCCCCATCTGCTAGAATTCAAGTGAACGGTTCTTTGTCAGATTATTTTTCTATTACGAATGGAACACGTCAAGGTTGCCCCTTGTCCCCGTCTCTGTTCTGTATGGTGATGGAGACATTACTTGCGAAATTACGACAGACCGTTGGGATTGAAGGATTGAAGATAGGGAGTTATACTCATAAACTGGCAGCCTTTGCAGATGATTTGCTATTGATGATTACAAATCCACTCGAGGCCTTTCCAAAAATAATAGACGTCTTTAATGAATTTGGAGAGATATCTAACTTTAAGATTAATTATGATAAGTCGGAGGCCTTGGGCATTAATGTACCGATTGGTCAGCTCTTGGTTCTGAAATCTATGTCGCCCTTTAAATGGCCTTCGCAGGCTATTAAATACTTGGGGATAATGATTTCAGCTGATGTATCCCAGCTTTTCATACTTAATTTTAAACCCCTTCTCTCCAGGATTCATAGATATATATCCCAATTGAACATACCTTATGTCTCTTGGATAGGACGGAAAAATTTATTGGCGACTTATGTGCTCCCACAGATCCTGTATATGCTGCAAAGTCTGCCTATTGAGCTGCCAAATAGCTTTTTCAACAGTTTCAGGAGTCTTTTTGTTAAGTTCTTGTGGAAGGAGAAGCATCCCAGGTTGGCTTATCGGCTACTTACTCTTAAAAAAACGCAGGGAGGGATGGCATTGCCTGACTTAAAAACACTATGAAGCGGTCCAGTTGTCTCGATGGTCACAATTAGCTAATTTGTCTGTAGGGGCTCTTCATTTGGATATGGAAAGAGCGCTCCTCTCGGAGGACTTAGCTCATTTGTTGTGGGTGAAATTACCATTACCTCCACCAAAGGTATTGGTTAGTGTACTGACTAGGGGAATGCTTAAAGTTTGTCAGAAATCGGGTGCTTTGGCTATGTCTAGTGGAAATCTTTCTTCATTGGCCCCATTGGCGGTTCTACCACATTATGTAAATAAAACGCAAAGTATGAGTTCTTCAATGTGGCAGACACTTAAAAATTACAAAGTAGCGGAGATATTGGATGCAGCAGTCCTACCTGAATTGGACGTTCTTAGGACAAGACTTAGGGGAAATGATCCGAATCCTTCTCTTCATAAGGTTAAGGTCCCCTTTCTACATCAACTTAATTTTAAATCAGTATGTCGTAAATTTTTGTCAGCTAATCTAAGCTTATATCCAGACCCTACGTGGCTTGAAAATTATTCTCTCTTACCCAATACCCCGACTAAGCCTCTGTCTAAGATACATTCTGGTCTCCTCCTACAACGAGCTCCATCTAAACCACATTTCATTAGAGAGTGGGAAGTCGAGCTGGGCTCTATTTTCTCGCAAATGGAGATTGATCTGATACTCTCTCACTCTCACGGGTTCTCTAGATGTGTGAGGTACCAGGAAAATTCGTACAAATTGGTGACAAGATGGTATAGGACACCTGCTTATCTTTATAGAATACATCTAGTTAGCACAGACGTTTGTTGGAGATGTGGCCTGGAGAAAGGGACGCTTGCACACATATGGTGGTCTTGTCCTAAAATTAAGAATTTCTGGAAAGAGGTGGAAATAGTTATAGGCAAGATAACAGGAAATAATATCCGGTTAACCCCGGAGTTGGTTTTGTTGTGGTTACCAGTGAAAGATTTTACGCCTTCAAAAAAGAATTTGATAACTTTTCTGGTGGCCACTGCAAAACTTCTAATTCCCTTATACTGGAGGAAAACAGATCCCCCTACGATAGAGGTCTGGTGGTCTAAAATGCATCAACTATATAGACTAGAGGAGTTGGTAGGCTGGAATACTTTTACAAGGGAAAGTTTTCTTAAGACATGGCAACCATGGAAGCAATATCTAGAAAATTTACCTAGAAACAATCCAAGAGGCCCTGTTTTGCTTAGGTAAATTAATATATGGGGATTACGGGATGAATAATTTCTATACCATGATACTGGATTTATTTTGACGGACGAGGCCAGGGACGCAGCAAGATGCTGACATTCCATAACTTTCCCACCACCAGGGAGACTGTATGTTTTTGTACTGTATCTATCCTTTTATGTAATATTATTTCCTCTCCTTTAATTTTGTGTTTTTTGTGAGCACACAGTAGGTTACTGATATTTGACGTGTAATGCATGTCTCTGTTTTTCTTTCACATTATATTTCATGAAGATATGTCGGGAAGTATCCCTTTTGCTTAGAGACAATTCTTTCTAAAGATATTCGAAATTTTTGTAACCTGCTACATTGTAAGATTGTTACTACGATGGATGTAAGGACTGTTTTATATGGTTGTTTTCTATGTTATTATCCTTAATAAAAGAGAATTTATAAAAAAAAAAAATATAACTTGAGGACATTTTAAATTTTGCTACAGACCTCGGTTTCTGAGGACAGATAATGTAGTCATTTTTACCTGCAGTCCTCTGTAACACCACAGATAACACTCAGTGATAACTTTCTGAGTACAGATGCTGTAGTTGACGTTACCTGCAGTCCTATGTAACATCACATATAACACAGTGATAACTCTCTGAGTACAGATAATGTAGTAGATATCACCTACAGTCCTATGTTACACCACAGATAACACACAGTGATAAATCTGAGTAAAGATAATGTAGTAGATGTTACCTGCAGCCCTATGTAACACCCCAGATATCACACTCTGATAACTATACCCACACATATATAAACACACACACAGAGACATACATATATACACACACACACACACACACACACACACACACACACACTAACATAAAGACATATATACACATATACACACATACTGGAACATATACACACACAGACACAGAGACACATAGACACTTACCATCTCTCCTTGCTGACAGGATCACAGGCTTCTTGCAGGATGGGCTGTGGGCGGAGCTTCCTCCTCTGCTTTTGTTTAATCCGTGTGTATAACTAGGAGCAGAGGACAGAACAAAGGCAGAGCCCAGTGGAGCCCAGTGGCATGTAGGGGGCATGTGCAAAAAAACAACTTGTTCCACCAAAAGAACAAGCCCTCATACAGCTATGTTGATGGAGAAAAAAAGGTTATGGCTCTCGAAATGCAATGATAAAAAAAACTTGCTGCTTACTGAAGGCCCAGAATAGGCTACGTTCTTAAGGGGTTAAATTATTCTTATAAAAACCTCAAATAAAAAAGTAAATAAAGCCTATATACAAAAACCTTCCTTCATTCACTCAGATAAACACTCTCCACTGCTTGACTGTTTCATATGGGATTTAGACCAGGTTCTCACAGAGAAGTTTAGTGCAGTTTTTGGATGTGTTATCTTTAGACAAAGCCAGGAGAAAATCATAAAGGAAAAACCAGTATGAAGGAAAGACTGGTATTTTTTCTTTTTTAGATTTACTCCTTGTTTTGACGGAAAGTAAATGCATCAAAAACTGCATTGCCTAAATCTGGCCTAATTGTCCCAGAGGGAATAAAAGGAGATACAGCCAGATAAAATAGGGGCAACAAACTATCCCTCTCAACATTCAAATTATTTCCTCTAGTAATTTTGCACCCTCAAACCATAGTGGGAACCACCAAATATAATTTATCTAGGTAAGCCTATATTTTTAGTAGTTGCTTTCCCCTGAGAAACTTCATAAAAATACTGATAGTGCCCTCACAAGTGAAACTTTTGTTGCCTTTTACAAATTTGCTTCTCAGCGTGGCCCCTTCAAGTCCCATTCCATCTATATGTTCTGCTGTTCTTTAAGGTTATTATGTCCGTTTAATCCTACTTTTGGAGGTGGATCTATTTTATATTTATTAATAGTTCCTCTTAACAGTTTCTCTTTCTTTTTTTTTCTTTTTAGCATCGAATGAGGCCAGAGATAGCGAAGCTACTAACACCACACATTTATGAAAAACTGGAGAATCATGAATCTGTTCATGAATATGACAATGTAAAGGTACTGCTTTACCTCTACTTTTATTGGGAACAATAAGCGGAAGCTACAGTTTATAAGATCCTGTTTAACTCTGTGTCGCTCAGACCCACGGAGTGATCCAGGATTGAAATCTAGGAAGTGCTGGAAAAAAACAGCTTGCAATTTGTGCAAATTTTTCTATATTTGCTCATACCCCTCCCCATTCTCTTAGATATGTAAGTCACACTTCTAACAATAGAAAGAAAATAAAGGTGGAATACGGAAACACCTAATAGCACTGTTAGGGGCAGGCGTACAGTTGCTATTTCAGTTATGGACAAGTGTACACATTACTGTACTACTATACAAACAACAATATAACATTGAATGCTGCTCAATGCCGTTCACAATCGATTCCGTCAGCTCCCTGTCAGGGAATAGAATTAGATTTTATCAGAACTAAGCTTAAAAGTGTATTCAAGCTTTCAGGAGAGGATGGAGAGAGGCTAGAGATGAGCCAAGAGGGAGCTGGTCTGACTAAATTGATAGTGAACGGCATTGAGCAGTTTGTTTTGTATTAGAATACATGCAAGCCTCAGAAGCCAAACCGTTCAAACATCTTAATTAAAACTAATTAAATAAAGGTTTTCTTCCCCATAATACGTGAAATAAGAAAACAATTAATCCAATGGTGTCCACAGCATTTAAAACCCTTCTTCCTGCTGCTACCAACAATACTATGCCTGCTTTAGATATTGTGCCTGCTGGTACCCCAAGTTAATCAACCATGGTACACCAGTTTTCTCACCCAAAAGTTGCCATTTGTACTGCAAATTGCAACTTTTAGACTTATTACACTGCCATTGTAATGATGGGGGTAGGGAAACGGACAATTGAGCCCTAATCTACCCGCCACTCTGTCCCTGCCTACTTGCAACGACCCGCCTTAGGCGACGGGGTACAACTGGGCAGCGGTCCCTACGCTCAGTAAGTGCACGAGACAAACAGACAAGGGTACACAAAGCTAAGGGAAATGGGGCAGTTGCCCACGGCAACACCGTGAGCAACAAGAGTGGTGAACGAGCCGAGTCAAACCAGGAGTGAACGAGGTACCAAACGCAGAGCAGGAGAGTAGTCAGTAAGCCAGGGTCTGTATGGAGCAGGATCAAATAGTTAGAAGCTGTAGCTGGGCCAGGAAACCACACGAGAAGAATCACAAGCAAAGGAGGAACAGGAAAGGCAGGTATAAATAGACAGAGGGCGGGAGCTAGCTCCGTCTGGCCAGGCTGCGATAGGCTCTCCCGCTCCTAAGCCTGCCATCCTGAGTGGTGGAAGATGGAGTCAGTCTCACAGACATAGACTCAGGTGCAGACTGATTACCTATGGGCGTATACACAGAAGTTGTGCCTGGCAGATCTGACAAATTGTCAAAGCATGCTGAAAGCTGTAGTTCCACAAACAATGGTGCCCCAACCACTATCAGCGACCTAAGTAGAAAATGCAGGACAGTGGCAAGGAGGGACCTCAATTCAGACCCCAAATCATACCCCAAAAGACCATATCCCAAAATGAATTCAGACATCAGACTAGACCCCAAAAATTTAGACAGACCCTAGACCAAACACCAAAATTAACCCAAAATGAATCAAGACCTCAGGCCAGACCCTAAAATGAATTAATACACAAGACCTTGAAATCCAGACACCAAACCAGTGGAAAAACAAAAATTCAGACCCGCGACACCTCCAATTATTTACTGCCCCCTTCCTGCTTCCTTCCTGCTTCGTCGCTCCCAGGTCCTTTTCAAATCCTAGTGCCACTGCATACCGTGAGGTGATGCTGAGCAATATGTATTGGATTTCATTTGTATCACTAATACAAATCAGATATAATAGAAAACGGCGATTTAAATGCAAAAATGGTAGTGCATTTAAGAAGTGGTGCTCGCCTAAACCCCCCTCACCCACCACAAATCAGCCACGGCATCATCATTGCTTAGGGTATGTTCACATGGCATATGTTTGGGGCAGAAAAATACCAGGCTGATTTCAAGAGAAAACAGCCTCTGAATCCAGGCATTTTTGGAGCTGATTTTCAAAGCGTTTTTGGTGTTTGCAAGAGTATTTTGAGGCGTATTTTTCTAAGTGTGTTTTGTAGAGTCAATGGAACATCAGCTCCAAAAAACCCTAAGGATGGGTTCACACGACCATGTTACGTCCGTAATGGACGGAACGTATTTCGGCCACAAGTCCCGGACTGAACACACTGCAGGGAGCCGGGCTCCTAGCATCATAGATATGTACGATGCTAGGAGTTCCTGCCTCTCCGTGGAACTACTGTCCCGTACTGAAGACATGATTACAGTACGGGACAGTTGTCCTGCAGCGAGGCAGGGACTCCTAGCATCGTACATAACTATGATGCTAGGAGCCCGGCTCCCTGCAGTGTGTTCGGTCCGGGACTTGCGGCCGAAATACGTTAAGTCCATTACGGACGTTACATGGTCGTGTGAATCCAGCCTTAGGCTGGGTTCACACGACCTATTTTCTGACGTAAACGAGACGTATTATGCCTCGTTTTACGTCTGAAAATAGGGCTACAATACGTCGGCAAACATCTGCCCATTCATTTGAATGGGTTTGCCGACGTACTGTGCAGACAACCTGTCATTTACGCGTCGTTGTTTGACAGCTGTCAAACGACGACGCGTAAAAAATACAGCCTCGTCAAAATAAGTTCAGGACACTTCTTTCAGACGTAATTTGAACCGTTCTTCATTGAACTCAATGAAGCACAGCTCAAAATTTACGGCTGTCAGAGAAGCCTAGCAAAATGCGAGGAGGAGCAATTACTTCTGAAACGAGGCAGCTGTTTTCTCCTGAAAACAGTGTCATTTCAGACGTAAAAGCCTGCTACCGTGTGCACATACCCTAAATAAGTGACATGCCACTTTTTTTTACAAGGCATATTTTTACAAGGTGTTTTTCTAAAACCGCAGCATATAAATACGCCTCTCTACACAGTATATTTTCCATTGAAATCAATGGTTAATTGTTTGCAGGCATATTTTAAGTGTATTTTGGAGCGTTATACAAGCATTTTATGCTCCGAAATATGCCTGAAAATAAGCCGTGTGAACATACCCTTAGAATGGCCACTAATACTGACAGTACTGATCCTAACATGCATATACTGTATGATATCTCACGGGACGGATATGCTGCGTAAAAACCACGCAGTGTATCCGACCTAGAACCTGCAGTTCATTGCGTCCGAAAACCACACCGTTTTTACGGATGAAATTCCGCAAAGGAAAGCAGCGGTAAAAACCGCTCTTACTTGCGTAGGTCGTTGTTATAGCGACGCGTCCCACCATCGCAGTCCGATGGGGGCAGCTATGGGGGCATTAGACTGTATGGGGGCAGCTATGTGGCATTATACTGTATTGGGGCATTTGTGTTGGCTTTATACTGTATGGGTGCATCTATGGGGGCATTATACTGTATGGTGGCAGTTATGGGGGCATTATACTGTATGGTGGCAGCTATGGAGGCATTATACTGAATGTGGCAGCTATGGGGGCATTATACTCTATGGTGGCAGCTATGGAGTAATTATACTGTATGGTGGCAGCTAGAGGGCATTATACTGTGTGGGGCAGCTATTTGGCATTATACTGTGTGGGAGGCACTATATGGGAGCATGATACTGTGTGGGCTAAACTTGGTGTAAGGGCGGGGATTGAGCGGGATTAGAGGTGTGGCTTAAAATAAAACATTTGCCACGCCGCAGTTGTCCCTCTTTGCGATACTTGAAAGTTTGGAGGTATGTAGATGTTTCATGATAAGTGTGACAAGATTGGGTGACCACCCGTTGGGTAATCATGTACTGCTTTGCAGACAGCAAGTATAACGGTGTGTTCTTTGACAACTGTCATGGTTTGGGGGTTGTACAGTCTGGCATCCAGATGTCCAGTACTATCGAGGGTATTTGTTCTAACTCTATTATACCCCCCACCCTTGTACACCCTGTGTGACTACTGCATTGCATTATATTCACATTTATTACACACACGCTAAATAGACAATAATATACATAGGTCATCATGGCTACATAGAACATTTTAATAATGTTTAATTAATTTCCAAATGCATAATTAACTTTCCAAAATGCTAATGAACTATCTCCTACCTATTTTTTTTTTTTTTATCTTACATAGGGTGTTTGCCACAATCTGTTTTTTGTGGACCATAACCATCTTGAAGACCATATCAGTGAAGGCAAGAGTCATCAGAATGTCCATGAGGCCACTTTTGTGAAGTCGCTTTGCCTCTATTTCATACATCAGGGCTACTCTCCATCACAGATAACAATACTCACTACTTATTCTGGACAGCTTCATTGTTTACAGGAAATGATGCCCAAAGCTCAATTTGAGGGAGTCAGGGTTTGTGTGGTTGATAAATATCAAGGAGAGGAAAATGAAATTATTATCTTGTCACTAGTAAGAAGCAATTTAGCGGGCAATGTTGGTTTCCTTAAAATACCAAACCGGGTTTGTGTTGCATTATCAAGAGCAAAGAAAGGATTATTTTGTATAGGAAACATGCAAATACTATCAAAAGTTCCACTCTGGAAAAAAATCAATGAAGTGTTAAAAGAAAATGGACAAATTGGGAAAGAGCTTCAGGTGCAATGTGTCAATCATCCAAACACCACAACTTGCTTGTCAACTTCTGAAGACTTTGATAATGTCCCAGAGGGTGGTTGCATGATACCTTGTGAATATAGACTAGATTGTGGGCATGTCTGTGCCCTTCGGTGCCACCCTTATGATCCTAAACATATGATCATTAAATGTAAAAAGCCTTGTCTCATGATTTCCTGCAGAGAAGGTCATAAGTGTAAGAAAATATGTAGTGAGCCTTGTGGAGACTGTGAGGAGTTGGTGCCAAAACAGATTCCTATTTGTAGACACATTCAAGATTTACCATGTTTTAAGACTCCAGTGAAATCAGATTGCAAAGAGCCTTGCACCAAAATCTTTTCATGTGGCCATTCCTGTAGCAGTTTATGTGGAGCTTCCTGCCCTACAGAGTGTACTGCGGATGTGCCTATTACTCTAATATGTGGTCACATATTTAACAGTGCATGCTTTATGAAATCGACTGTTTTTGTACAAATTGATTGTTCGGAAGATAATTTGTTTGTTGGACTTTGCAATATTTGCCATGGAATTAGAACAGGAAAAACACTGTACGCTCATCTAATGAGTGAAATGAAAACCCATTCATTGTACTGTATAGGCAGATATAGTCCAGGCAGAGGTTCTTCCATTTACCACAGCAGCAAATGTTCTTTTCCCAAAGAGGAAACAAGAATAGTTAATCAATGGCAGCATGAGTTGGAGAAGTTTGTCCAAAAGCATGAAGCTATATTTGCTGAGGTACATAATGCTAGCCAAATGATTGAAGAAATTAAGCATATGCAAAAGACAATATCACAGATGATACTTGCAAGTGAAAAAATACAACTTTTATTTAAAATTGGCTTTAGTAAAAGTAAGCTAAAAGATCTCATTTTGGAAGTATCACAGCCAGATGTGGCCACATTTACATTTCATGATTACAAGAATTATCAGACTATAAAGGAGTCCATCAAATTAAAAAGCTTACAGGAGGCAGCAGAAAGCAATGAGCTGGAAGATAATACGGATATAATTTCCATATTAACCAGTAAAAGAAGTATTCTTACCACAAACATGTGGAGCCCTAGCTGGTATGAGTAACATAGGTTAAAAAAAAAAGACATTTAGTTCAGCCTATTGTCCTGCAATGTTGATCCAAGTCAGAATTCCAGGATCAATGACCCATCTCCAGTAATCTACTACCCATTAGGGTACGAACGCACACAGTGTAAACACTGCAGATTTTCCGCAATGGTTTAATTGCGGAAAATATGCAGTGTATTACAGTAGCAGAAGTGTGGGTGAGAGTTCAACTAATCTCGTCCCCACACAGCGGAAAAATACTACCGGAAAAAACGCACATAAATTTACCTGTAGTGCGGTTTCTTCAACCGCAGCATTTCAATCAATGCTGCGTAATCGCAGCTCTTCTGTTGCGGGTTTTCCCATTGAATTCAATGGGATGCTTAAACACTCAACAAAGTGGTGTGTGTTGCGACATTTGCAGCAGAATCACAGCGATTCCACCGCAAAAATCGCAAGTAAGAAAAATAATAATAAAGTTATACTTACCCAAAGTTCCTTGATTCTTATGCAGTCCAGCCTCCTGTGATGACATTTCATCCCATGTGACCGCTACAGCCAATCACAGGCTGCAGCGGTCACATGGCCTGCAACGTCATCCCAGGAGGCCGGACTGCGAGCAGAGAAGGGGGGGGGTAAGTATGAACAGTTTTTTTTATTTTTGCGGCTCTGCTTTACGCAGCGGAAATTCATCCGGAAAAACGCACCACAATGCGGTGCGATTTTTCGGACGTCATTCCCTGCAGAGTTCAGGGCAGATACACTGCGCAGCTTGACCCGCCCTGAACATGCTTTGTGTGTTCGTACCCTTACTGGTAAAATTGTTACTTTCAAGAAAGTCATCTAGGCCCCTTTTGAACTCTTTCAATGAATCAACCATGACAACTTCCTCTGGCAGAGCATTCCATAGTTTCGCAGCTCTTACAATAAAGAAACCCTTCTATGTTAGTGTAGAAACTTTCTCTCCACTAGACTTCGTGCAGAGTGTAGCTAGGGGGTCTACCAGGGCCTGTGTCCCAGGTGCTGGGTGCAAGGGGGGTGCCAACAAGCCACTATGCCTTGGGGGCAGCAAACTGAACCCTTGCCCTGGGTGAAGGAAAGCCTGGCCACGGCATTTCATAGTGAATATCTTCGTTATAGTTACAGTCCTGGGTATAAATAGACCATAAGGCAGATCTCTGTATTTACCTTTGACATATTTGTACACAGTCACCTCTCCGTCTTTTCTCTAAACGAAATAACCCCAATTTTGATAATTTTTCTGGGTACTGCCATCCACCATTTATTATTTTAGTTGCCCGCCTTTCAACTTTCTCAACCTCTACTAGGTCTTTCTTGTACACTGGTGATCAAAATTGTACACAATATTCTATATAAAGTCTGGCTGGTGATTTGTAAACTAGGAGAAGAACTATGCTCTCATCATGTGTACTTTTGCCATTTTGTTAAACTCCATGATCTTATTTGCCTTGTCAGCAACAATCTGACACTGTTTGCTACAGATAAATTTACTGTTGATCATAACCCTCCATTTCCATGTGTAGTAAATGTTATTGTATTAGACAAACTGTATTTTTGACGTAGATTTTTTTAAAGGTGTGTGGCAAAGTATACTATGTTCAAATATATATCAAAACTATTCCATTTTGGTACTCATGTGCTTGTAATAAAGAATATGTATACCTTTGCACTAAATCTTTTTCTATTGTTTATTTGCTTACTAAATGCAAAAATGTGCAACTTTTTAAATAGTCTTCATTTAAAACTTCCTACCATTTGGCTGCTAGTCTGTGTAACTCCTTCACCGAGCTGGTGTCCTGCAAATTCTGACATAAATCTGACTGCAAACTGCTCCTGTCGGGGTTGTTCGTCTGCTCTACTCCTACTTTCTCTTAGTGTTAAAGATGACAGCAGGGAGGGGAAGGAGGTTGTACACGGCAGATCAGTGTGTGGAGAGGGGTAAAAGCATCCAAGTGTCCAGGGACGGCCAGGGGTGATACTGTAGGGTGTACAGAAATAGCAGGATTGCACTCAGGCCTGTGTGGGCTCAAAAACCAGGCCTGTGTGGGCTCCCAGGCCAGTGTGGGCTCAAAAAGTCTCTATGCTAACTATTGATAGTTGGAGGCCCATGTCACAGATTTTGCATTGGGCGCAGGAGCTTTAACAAAGAAAAGGCAATTGCCAGCCTGCACCATGAGTAGTGAGATCACACAGGTGAACCATACTAGGAGGGTGGGATTCCATGTAAGATATCCTAGTAAAAAAGAGGAAGGTAATGAAACTCTATGGGATTAACTATCTCTTCTTTATTCCCAAAACGTACAGGATGAGAACATGCTTACAGACAGACAGACAGACAGACAGACGGATTAAGTATATAGCTTATGCGTTTCAGATTACACTAACCCCTACTCATAGCATATGATGTAACATCAAACATAGCACATTTAAATAGTAAAAACAAGAAAATCAGGATAAAATCAACAGAACATGTGATTCCGAACAGGTGGTCCACAGTTTGGTACATATGCAGGGGATAGGTTTCCTATCACTATATGAATGACAATGGGGCTATTTTAGACACTACAACCATTTGTTAAAATAATGTAACATCTTGACATAAGACCGGTAAATATCTGAAAATAATTTTATTGATCTAATTGAATTCACAGCTAAACTGTGTCCCCTACAACGATATTTTAGGTTCTTTTTCTATTTTAGCCGTCTTAGGGGACAATAATGCAGGGTGTTGCTCTTGTGTCACTATATCCATACCTCTCTTTAAGTTCCATTCCAGGTGGTCACAGAGAGTGGCAGATTGGAAATGGAAAGCACTTTCAATTAAACAATTCCTCTCTCTAGTCAGCTCCCCAACAGGAATAAATTGATGGTATGTCGTGGGTGACAGGAGTTAGGCTGGATTCACACGAGCACATTACGTCTGTAAATACGGACGTAACATGCTCGTGTGAACCCAGCCTAAGCGTTGAAGTCCGTATTCCCAGAAAAGTCATTCATATAGGACTTGAAATCCTAGTTGAAATCTGTGAAAGTGATTAAAATAATGTTTAAATGATTTAATTTTGTGCAGCGGCCATCTTGTCTAGAGTCTTCATCTTGTTTCTTTTGTAATGAATAAGAAAGTCATTACTCCTTTAAGACAGGTTTTCATCTTTCTAAGCTGTGCTATCTTTGACCTTGGTTCCCATACGAGGCATGGAAGGAAGGAGCAGGGAGTGAGATGGGAGGAGGGCAAAAATGCATGTGAGGGTTTCTCCCCCATCTCACAGGAATCTTCTTGCCAAGAGATAAGGCCACCTGCAAACCTGATGTGTGAAGAATTATAATGATTTATCTGGAATGTATCGTGTGTCTATAATTGGCTGAATTTGAAATATTATCGCATTGCCTCTGATTGGTTAACTTCAAGCCTACGCTCCTTCTGAATGATATTATCGTAATTGAGTTTGGCAATAAACCGCAGAGAAGAATTTTGAGCATACAAACATGGTCTCTTGTGTCATCTTTTCTCTCAGAGATATATATATCGATCACCTATGATTTGGAAACTGGATAAATCACTGGAGGGCGGGTATCGATTGACATACCCATTACAAATTTCAGTCTAATATATTTTGGCCCATGATTGAGTTAACAAAATCATAGAGGTAACAATGTTCCCCTCGAGGTACAGGTCCAGAAATGGGATCTGTTTAGGGTGAAAAGAAAAAGTAAATTTCAAATTCAAATAATTTTTATAGTTCACAAAGTTCGGAATGGTTGCCACATCGGACAACCATGATTGTTCACGGCATCTAAGGGGTTAAACGGGTGGAATCAAAGTTGTCTTTGATTCTGCTCGCTTCAGTAAGGTGTTGGCTGCAATACACAGCCGTCACCAGCATGTCGTTAAGGGGTTAAAGGGAATGTGCAGAGAATGAAACCTTTTTTTTAAAGTAAGTTACTTATTTCTATTATATTCTATTAAGTTTTTTGCTGTATTTTTTTTTCTTCCACATGGTGGAAAGTATTAAAAATTAAATAAATTTTGACATGTTTTCCTATGTTGGCCACCAGAGGGAGCACCTCCCAGAATTACAGCAAGGTGAATAAGGCAAAGCAACCTGACTCACAGCTGCTGTAAATGTGGGATGGAATCTCACCCCCCCCCCCTCCTACAAGCCTGGAAAAGGTCTCTTCAAATTGCTAAGCAGTGTCCAGCTGCCATTTTGGGTGGGATTCTGCAGCTTGCAGAAGCTATAGGACACACCAAAAGGCTAAGGGTATGTTCACACGCTTACTAAACAAAGGGAAAACAGCTCCTGATTTTCACCCACTTTTTAATCAAACTCGGATCTTTGGCGTAGTTTTTTACGGCCGTTTTTGGAGTTGTTTTTGTATAGTCAATGAAAAACGGCTCCAAAAACATCCCAAGAAGTGATATGCACTTCTTTTTGGCGGGTGTCTTTTTACGTGCCGTTTTTGGAAAACGGCCGCGTAAAAAACGCCCCGTCGAAACAGAACGCCGTATTTCCCATTGAAACCAGAGGGCAGATGTTTGTAGGCATTCTGCTTCCGATTTTTCAGCCGTTTTTCGGAATGTTTACAGCCCGAAAAATGGCTGAAAACCTTGCGTGTGAACATATCCTTAGAATGATGAAAGTGAAGTGAATGACTATTCAGTTGACAGGTTCAAACGGCGTGTATTTGACACTTTTTTTTGCGCATTTTACGTGCCAAAAACCACATAAAAAACCGCTTGCTTACGCTTTTTATCTACATAATTGGTAAAGTGCGCTGCTAGTACATACAACGCGCTTTTTACACACGTGTTTTAAAAAAACTGTTGGGTCAATGGGAAAGTGAGCCGTTAGTTTTTTACGCAAGCGTTTTTAAAAAGGTTTTGGAGTGTGTCTGTGGGAATTTTTGCCCATTCATGCAGAAGAGCATTTGTGAGGTCAGACACTGATGTTGGACCAGAGGGCCCGGCTCGCAATCTCCGTTCTAGTTCATTCCAAAGGTGTTCGATGGGGTTGAGCTCTGTGCAGACCAGTCAAGTTCTTCCAGACCAAACTCACCTAACCATGTCTTTATAGACCTTGCTTTGTGTACTGGGGCACAGTCATGCTGAAACAGAAAAGGACCCTCTTCAAACTGTTTTCACAAAATTGGAAGCATACAATTGTCCAAAATGTCTTGGTATGATAAAGCATTAAAGGGTTATTCCCAAATGAAGCCTTTTTTGCATGAATATGAAATTTACTGGCAATTAAGGGTATGTTCACACGTAGTCAACAAAAACGTCTGAAAATCCAGAGCTGTTTTCAAGGGAAAACAGACCCTGCTTTTCAGACTTTTACCAACTCGCATTTTTCGCAGCGTTTTCACGCCGTTTTCGTGGCGTTTTTTACGTCCGTTTTTGGAGCTGTTTTCATTGGAGTCTATGAGAAACCAGCTCCAAAAACGTCCAAAGAAGTGTCCTGCACTTCTTTTGCCGAGGCTGTATTTTTACGCGTCGTCGTTTGACAGCTGTCAAACGACGATGCGTAAATAACAGGTCGTCTGCACAGTACGTCGGCAAACCCATTCAAATGAATGGGCAGATGTTTGCCGACGTATTTGAGACGTATTTCCAGACGTAAAACGAGGCAAAATACGCCTTGTATACGTCTGAAATTTGGCCGTGTGAACATACCCTAATAGTTTCATGATGTAAATACTTTGTTTGTATTCATTTTCTAACATTCTTTTTTATAAGCCAATCAATACATCTATTGCCTGTTCTATTTTCTAAATGTGGGCATGAGACGCTTGATGTCAAGCACTCCCAATGCTGCTAGATACTGTAGTACTAGCAGCATCAGGAGTAAAGGTGGCTAAACGATCGTCTCAACCAGACTAAGGCCCCATGCACATGACCGTGCCCGTAATTACGACTCGTAATTACGGGCATGGCCGGGCACGGCCGGCCACGGGCAGCCGGCCGTTTTTCCGGGCCGTGCTCCCATTATAAAGTATAGTAGCACGGCCCGTAAAAGAAAAAAATAGAACATGTTCTATCTTTTTCAACAGCACGGGCACCTTCCCGTAAGAAAACGGGAAGGTACCCGTTGCCAATAGAAGTCTATGAGCCCGTTATTACGGGTCGTAATTACGACCCGTAATAACGGGAGTTTTTACGGTCGTGTGCATGAGGCCTAAGGGTGGTTGAGACTATTCCACATCGTATTCCCGCAATAACCAGTTTACATACATCGTTACAAAAGAAAATGGACAAAATCTATCTCACTCTCAATGCGCCGCCCTCACCTAGTACTTATTGCGCATGTGCACGCGCACACGATAAGACTGCCGGGACCTAATGCGCATGCGACATGGCCGTCCAACCTCCACAAGGAATGGTGAAGAAATCATTGCGCCAGCGCGGCCACTGCTAAGGAAAATCAGCGGTGGCCGGATACCTAGGCAACGAGCAATATACAAAGAGCGGATGTCATGTGTGACCGTCGGGACCGTCGGGATTACTCACCCCCGGATGGCCGAAGCCATGGATCAGTGAGCGCTGGCCCATATCTCCTCCGGAGACGCCAACGCTCACTTCCGCTTCACTCCACTGTGTCCCGTAGGGTGCACCTGAAAAGTATGTTGAATTAGCCCATGATCACCTTGGACTATAAGAAGGGCCCTGCCCCTTCTTTCATTCCCTGTGTTTACCTGTGTTAGTTTTTGTAAATGGTCCCATAGTTTTTTCCAGTTCCCAGTGTTCCCATACCTGCTACCTGTATCCTGTATCCCGTGCTACCTTGTTCCTGTGCCATAGAGAGTTGGAGTTGTGTTGTGCCGTATACTACGCCTGCTGTGTTGTACCACGCCTGGTTTCCACCTGCTGCCAAGGTCCCATCCGAGCCTAACAATCGCTACTGTCAGAACTTTCACAGGTACCCTTGCTCGGACTATAGACTTCACCTGGTACCCTGTTTGGCCAGCTGCTATCCCGCTGAGGTGGTACGGCCCAGTGGGTCCACATACCCACAGATCGTGACATCATGGAGCCTTGATATCTCCAAAACAACAGCTTTTCAAAAAAGAAAGGTATTTACAATAGTGCATAACTTTTAGTTGATGAGCTTTTTAGGTTTACTTGTCAAGATGGGAATAGCCCTTTAAGATTTTCCTTCACTGGAACTAAGGAGCCTAGGCCAAACCCATGAAAAACAACGCCGTTACATTATCCATCCGCCACCAAATTTTACAGTTGACCCAATGCAGTCAGATAAGTTACGTTCTTCTGCATTAGTCAAACCCAGACTCGTTCATCAGATTGCCAGCAGGGTGATTAGTCACCCCACAGAAGTTGTTTCCACTGCTTCAAAGTCCAGTGGCAGCGTGCTTTACACCACAGCATCCGATGCTTGACATTGTACTTGATGTAAGGATTGCATTCAACTGTTCATACATGGAAACCCATGCCATGAAGCTCCTGGCGCACAGTTCTTGTGCGAATGATAATTTCAGAGGAAGTTTGGAACGTTGCAGTTATTGAGTCAGCAGAGCGTTGGTGATTTTTATACACTATGTGCCTCAGCATTTCGCGACTCAACTCTGTAACTTTACGTGGTCTTCCACTTCATGGCTGAGTTTCTGTGGCTCCTAAATGCTTCCACTTTGCAATAATACCACTTGCAGTTGATCATGGAGTATCTAGGAGCAAAGAAATTTCACGAACTGACTTGTTACAATGGTGGCATCCTATTACAGTACCAGGCTCTAATTCAGTAAACTCTTTATAATGACTCATTCTTTCACAAATGTTTGTAAAGGCAGGTTGCATGGCTAGGTGTTTCATTTTATACACCTGTTGCAATGGGACTAAATGAAACACCTGAATTCAATGATTAAGAGGTGTGTCCAAATACATTTGTCCATATAGTGTATATAAAAATGCTGAGATGTTCTAATGAATGTTTTAGATATAAGTAATTCTTAAAATATTGCTGACATAAGCACAATTTGGCTTCACCAATACTATAGTTAAATGGGTTAAATTGCAGTTTTAGTAAATTGAGAATCTGTAAAGCCTGCTCATTGTATAATGACAAGCTCTGCAACTTTCCAATATACTTTCTGTATTAGTTCTGCATGCATTTTTTTCTAACTGTAATTCAATTTGCATCTTTATTACAAGGCAGAACTCTGATAACTGTACCTATAATGAGCCATGCACCTCTGTGATTATAACATGACCTGTGCATATTTTCAGCCTCTCGAAGTAAACAATAAAAGTTCTCAGACAGCAAGCGAAAATCTTGAAGCATGAAGATTTAATACAGAAAGTATATAGGAAAACTGTATATTTTTTTTATTTGCAGAAAATGATATGATAACAGTATGATCACATACTATGATCACATGACCACAAGTCCTGCACCATAAAATACAGTGCAGCAAACATAGTATCACAACAAATGTCAATATAAATCATAACATCAGCATGTGGCATATAGAAAAAACAGGAACATGCCTTCTCAGCACCTGGGGGAAAAAACAGGTTAGCACTACTTTTCAAGAAACAATGCTGTGATGGATGGTCAATTTGCTTATATTCTCTGTATTAAATTACACTGTGAATTATCAAGCAGGCCAAATCATGCAGATATATAATTTGTATTCCACCTGTAATGACCTCTCCCCCCCCCCCTTTCTATTTCAGAAATATATGCAAACTTTGAATACTTCTCCTTGACCTGCCTAGGTAGAGTCGTGTGTTAACCTTAAACCATACTATCCCCCACCCCCATTTAGTAACGACACATGACACCGAGGTTGGATGTGAAATGGCCACAGCAGCCGTTTATTAATTTCACAGTTTTATAAAAACAATTTAAATCCGAAACATTCGGATAACTAGTTAGGAATCCACCAGAGAATTCCTCCTAATAATTCACATGACCCAACATGGGTCAGAATCATAAATAACAATTAAACGTTAACATTAACCCGAGCAGAGGAAGTCCTTGAAGCCCCTTCAGATGTTCCTTTCAAGAACACACCGAATTAGCCATCTGCAAACCACTAATTACCTCCAGCCGTAAACCAGCTCGGAAGCACCGTTCACCTCTGCAGATGGCTCCAACCACTAGAAGTCCACTTCAAGGGGATAACACCCGTTGAAGCCCTCAAGTGATATACCGACCACTAGAAGTCCACTTCAAAGGGATAACACCCGATGAAGCCTTCAAGTGACATACCTTCTACCAGAAGACCACTTCAAAGGGATAACACCCGATGAAGTCTTCAACCATGTACCTTTTTTGGGGGACGCATACCCCCGATGCGACCCCCCCACCATTTTGTACTGACTGGCCTCAAGGACTCCCCCCGCCAGCTGCCATGACAACAGAACCTACTCCGGAAAAAAGAAAAACATGTTAAATAAACACACAAAATAAAACACAACGCTCATATACGGACGTACAGAAGACCTAAGGAGTAACAAAACCAAGGGTGGGAGGGTGGGAGCTTTGCTTCTTGTGTATTACTCCTCCCGCTGCTTCCGGCTCAATGCCGAGAAACAGCGGGAAGCGCAGTAACGGCCCCCCCGTCCCCCCTAGCTCCTCCCCGTCCCTCCTTCAGCTCCTTCACCTTTCCCTCACCTCTTAACATTAACCCTTTCCCTACCAGGACGGTCATGTCGGCTTCCCTCAAGCCTGCAGCTGCGTCCAGCCTCTTCTTGACCTGCCTAGGTAGAGTCGTGTGTTAACCTTAAACCATACTATCCCCCACCCCCATTTAGTAACGACACATGACACCGAGGTTGGATGTGAAATGGCCACAGCAGCCGTTTATTAATTTCACAGTTTTATAAAAACAATTTAAATCCGAAACATTCGGATAACTAGTTAGGAATCCACCAGAGAATTCCTCCTAATAATTCACATGACCCAACATGGGTCAGAATCATAAATAACAATTAAACGTTAACATTAACCCGAGCAGAGGAAGTCCTTGAAGCCCCTTCAGATGTTCCTTTCAAGAACACACCGAATTAGCCATCTGCAAACCACTAATTACCTCCAGCCGTAAACCAGCTCGGAAGCACCGTTCACCTCTGCAGATGGCTCCAACCACTAGAAGTCCACTTCAAGGGGATAACACCAGTTGAAGCCCTCAAGTGATATACCGACCACTAGAAGTCCACTTCAAAGGGATAACACCCGATGAAGCCTTCAAGTGACATACCTTCTACCAGAAGACCACTTCAAAGGGATAACACCCGATGAAGTCTTCAACCATGTACCTTTTTTGGGGGACGCATACCCCCGATGCGACCCCCCCACCATTTTGTACTGACTGGCCTCAAGGACTCCCCCCGCCACCGCGAAACAGGCCTTGACCACCTTAAGCCTGTGAGTTCCTCCACACCACCACCGCCCTTTCTATGCCTTCTGCTATAGCCAAGCTCCAAATATCAATGCCAACCTCGGTCAGATGAACCCCGTCACTCCTCCAGAAATTCCCCAATCCTGACTCCAAATCCCTATGCCTCACGCAAATGCCCCCGTTCTTTGCCACAAAACGGGACACCGCCCGGTTAACTTTTATCCGAGCCTTATTGACTCTCTCCACCGATCTAGCTAACCGCCAATGCTTCCTTGGGACTATGTCCGACCACACTACCACCAACTTGGGATAAGATACCCACAAACACAACAAATCATGTTTGATATCCCGCACCAACTCACGAAAAGGGCGGACTCCTAAGTCATTCCCACCCACGTGCAACACTAAAACCTCCGGAACCCTATCAAGCCGCACATATGTCTGGAATTCCGCCAACACCCTGTTCCACGACATACCTCTAAACCCCAGCCAATGCACAACCGCATCCTGTCGCGGAATGCGCAACTGGCGACCATCCGGGCGGACGTCCGCCCTCAAAGCCCCCCAGTGCACGTACGAATGACCCATCAACCACACCAGACAAGGAGGCGAATCTGAAACGGAAAACACAGTTAGGCACCACCATATAACATTTGCAAGCATAAACAACAAAATTACAACATATGGGGGCGGACATAGGACTTAAACCTTTTTGACTCCCAACGACCAATACGCCTCACCCCCTCATCATCCAACCCCCAGCGCCCTGCTTCCGTTGCTGCGCCAATCCGGAAGGAATGAGATGAATATGAGCCTGCCGCAACCCCAACCGCCGTCAAACATTTTTTAAAAACAGCTCCAAACTGAAACCTGGACAAGAACGACCCGTCCACATGACGTAACAAAGGCAAATCTGGAGACCCCCTGTTTTTTGTAAAACCCCGCATGCACTCTACTGGGCACATGACCGACCCCGGGAGAGCGAACAAAACTATCAGTTTTCCCTTCCCTAATTGGTCAGTTTTTGATCTACGCAACCATACCTCCAACCGATCTGCAAAAAGGCTCACCTCCCCAGATCTCAGCCCCCCTGCCTGTTTAGTACTTGGCGACACCAACTCACCTATTCTAAATGCTCCGAAGAACGCCAACGAGAAAGCCAACCGAAACAAATCTATTTCATCTGAAGAACGACATACCGATGCCAATGAACCGCCCAACAAGCCCAGCAAAGCAAACGACACCGGCCTTCTACTATCCGCCTCCACCCTACCTCTGCGCAACCCCTTCAAAGCCTGCGATACCAGAAATTCCTTCGATACATCCCGCAAGCCCCGCAACTTAAGCCCAAACGCCACCGCGGATATAAACCGGTTCACCTTCGCTACTGAAAACCCCCCCTCCCAGGCATCCCCTAACCAATACAAAAGTGCCACCAACCTGTCTCTATCCGTATTAACATCACCCAACTCTCTTACCCACTCCTCCCACTGCCTCCAACAAGCAGCATAAGCCCTCCACGTCGTGCGCGCCAAAGACCTTTGTAACAGCTGCTCTACGGGACCGATACCAGATCCCATAGATGATCCGGACACGCCAAACCGAGACGTTCCGCTCCCGGGGCCAATTGCCGAAACCGGTCCCACTGCGAGCGAGAAAGAGCATCAGCAACACAATTCCGTACACCCGGGACATGCACCGCCACCACCCACGCGTTCAGCGACAAACACACCAACACTAAATGTCGCAACAATTGAACTACCGGAGGAGAGGACGCCGTGATGTTATTAATGGCAAGCACCACCCCCATGTTGTCGCAGTAAAAACGGACCTTCTTATCCCTGAGCCTGTCCCCCCAAATGGTAGCCGCCACCACGATGGGAAACAGCTCGAGCAGGGCCAGATTCCGCGTCAATCCACTGGACACCCAGCTAGCCGGCCATTGACCTGCGCACCACGGACCTCCCCCGTAAGCTCCAAAGCCACCCGCCCCAGCCGCATCCGTGAAAATATTCAGATCACTCGTATCCTGCGCTGGGGCCATCCATAGCGAGCGACCATTGTACTGGCCCAAGAAGTCATCCCAAACCTGAAGATCAGCTCGGTGCTCCTCCTTGAGCCTCACAAAATGATGCGGCGCCCGCACTCCCGCCGTTGCCGCCGCCAACCTTCTACCAAACACCCTCCCCATCGGCATAATCCGGCAGGCGAAATTCAACTTCCCCAGCAGCGACTGAAGCTCCCTCAGCGACATTTTCTTCCTTCTACAAGCCCGTCGCACCTCCAGCCTCAAAGAACCCAGCTTATCCGCCGGGAGCCGACACTCCATTGCCACCGAGTCAATTTCGATTCCCAAGAAACAAATCGTCGCTACCGGGCCCTCCGTTTTTTCCGGCGCCAAAGGGATCCCAAAATCCCTCGCCACCTTCTGCAGGGCATGAAGCAAGTTACCGCAAACCGGCGAACCCCCCGGGCCAACGCACAAAAAATCATCTAAGTAATGGATCAACGAATCGACCCCGGATACTCCCCTCGTTACCCACTCCACGAAGCTACTAAACGCCTCGAAGTATGCACAAGAAAGAGAACACCCCATCGGAAGGCACCGATCCACGTAAAAGGCCCCATTCCAAAAACAACCCAACAGCCGTTGGCTTTCTGGATGCACCGGCAACAACCTGAACGCCGCCTCGATGTCGGTTTTTGCTAGCAGCGCCCCCGGACCCGCAGCCCGCACTAACCCCACCGCCTTATCGAATGAGGTATAAACTACGGAACACAACTCGTGATCAATCCCGTCATTTACCGACGAACCTTTGGGATACGATAAATGTTGAATCAAACGAAACTTTCCGGGCTCGCGTTTAGGGACAATACCCAAAGGGGACACAACTAAATCTTTCACCGGCGACTCCACAAATGGCCCCGACATGCGCCCCAACGAAACTTCTTTTAACAACTTTTCCGACACGACTTCCGCATGCAAGTAAGCCGATTTTAAATTTCTCCGCGTAACCGGAACCTCATAAGGAGGCGGAGGAATAACAAAACCAACACTAAACCCTTCATAAAGCAACTTAGCTGCCGCCCTATCCGGATACTCATTTAGATAAGGGGCCATCCTTTCCACCCTCACCGGCGACACCCCCTTGACCAGCCCCGTGCTGGTTCCCGGACCTCTTTTTCCGCAGACATTTTGCCGCCCCGTGTGATGCCCCATTACACTCGGAGCACACGTGCTTGAACTTGCACGTGGCCCCGAACTTGCACTGGCCTTCATTGAATTGCCAGCAAAACCCCGCCTTTCCCCCGCCGCTTGGTCCACTCTGACTAGTCTGGCCTCCCTGGCCACCGCTCCCGGGAAAGGGCTGCCTAACCGGAGCCGTAACCCGTAACCAGAGAGCAATATCCTTCTGGTCCCACCGAATCGCCGGCCGAACCGCCTTCCGCTGACGGAATTGCTCATCATATCGCAGCCACGCCTGACCCCCATACGCCCTATGAGCCTCCCCAATAGCATCAAAATAACAAAATAACGCCGAACAATTTTCCGGCGCCTTTTCCCCTATCACACTAGCCAATATGGCGAACGCCTGCGACCAATTAACGAACGTCTGCGGGATAAGCCTATACCGCCGCCGTTCCTCCTCGTCCTTTTTACTCTCATCCCGCTTGCTCTTATCCAAATTGAATTTAGCCAGCGGCAAGAGAGAAAAAATTTCAACATATTCATCTTTCCAGATCCGATCACGCACCTCCTGCTTTAAATGCGCCCCCAACGGACCCTCAAAACAAACATACACCTCCCCCCGAGCACGATCGTCCATGCGCACTCGATCGCCGTCCTTCTGTGCCTCAGTCTGCACCGACACCGCGACCGCCTCTCTAACCGCCACCACAGGACGCGCCTGCAACGATCCCACTTCCCTGGGGCCTTCCCAAACTACCGCAGGGGACACTTCCGTTACTACCGGCGCCGCGGCCCTATCCAGGCGCCCCACCAGCTCCCGTAAGCAACCCACTAAATCTGCCAAACCCGCTCCGTCGCGTCCGCCCGCGCCACTACCGGCCCCCGATGCTATGCTAGCAGCCCCCCCGCCGACACCCGACATAAAAATCGCTGGATAAGACAATAATGGAGTTATACACTCACCGGGCTGCACAGGCGCTGTGTTCCCGTCAGCCGGACCATCCTGACCTCGACGATAGACGTCCAGTTCACCTTCCTCCAGTTCTTCTCTCGCCGACGACTGTCCCTCCCAACGACCTCTTCGGAAAGGGGATGAGGACGCGCTGACCGATGGGCCGGCAACCTGCCGCCCGACCGCCGGGACCCAGACTTCCGACCGGACCTGTTGCCTCGACGTCGCTGCAGATCTAGTCGTCCGTCTAGACGATCCTGACGAAGCCTGCCCCCTGGCCGGAACATCACCATGCGGGGCGGCCGTACCTTGCTCTCGACATCTTCCATCTGATGGGGGAGGGGTGACAGGGAGCCCGGCCTGCGACTCCCTGCTTACCGCCGGACCCCGTCGCGGCCTGGGATTCCTGCCAGGACGCAGGGCCTGGGAAGGGGCGGTCCTCCCAGCTGCCTGGCCTGCAGCGTCCGGGATCGGGCTCCCTCTGCGACGCCGTGTCCGCGGGACTACCTCCGGACTCAGGCGCTCTGGAGGTCGGGACCGCCGAGAGGGACGGGTCGACACAGCCTGCATCGCCGTCACCCCTGCTACCGCTCTCTGCCTGCCCAGCGCAGGAGCGGTTGTTGCCGACTCCCCCCCCGCCGCCATAGCCATGCTCGTAGGGGGGCCGGGGGAGGGGAGCCTGTCCCTTACAACAGACCCCGAACGCCGTGCCCGACGTGGCGAAACGGCGTCCGGGATCCGCGTTAATGCAGCCACGGTCTCCTCCAGCCATCCGGGACCGTGGTGCACAGCAGCGGCACGCAGCCGCTCTAAAATCAGGGCCTCTGCCATACTAAAAAGCCGGGCAACGGGGAGCTTTGCTTCTTGTGTATTACTCCTCCCGCTGCTTCCGGCTCAATGCCGAGAAACAGCGGGAAGCGCAGTAACGGCCCCCCCGTCCCCCCTAGCTCCTCCCCGTCCCTCCTTCAGCTCCTTCACCTTTCCCTCACCTCTTAACATTAACCCTTTCCCTACCAGGACGGTCATGTCGGCTTCCCTCAAGCCTGCAGCTGCGTCCAGCCTCTTCTGTAACTTTGCAATTAGTAGCCTGGCTGAATGCTCAGACATAAAGCCATCAGATTTGCACGGTTTTTCCAAACTAGACCTGCGTGTAGCTTACAACCTAATCCGGATTTGACGGGGTGACGAATGGAGGACAGCATTTAACACCCATGACGGACACTATGAATATCTAGTAATGCCCTTCGGCCTGTGTAATGCTCCCGCGGTCTTCCAGGAGTTCGTTAATGACATCTTCCGTGACCTCCTCTATGTTTGTGTTGTGGTCTATCTTGATGACATCTTGATTTTTTCTCCAGATCCAATGACTCATCGGAAACATGTCCGTCAAGTTTTGCTGCAGTTAAGGGAAAATCGCCTGTACGCCAAGTTGGAGAAGTGCGTATTTGAGAAAGATGCTCTACCCTTCATGGGCTACATCATCTCGAATCAAGGTCTCAAGATAGATCCTGTAAAAGGTCAAGTCCGTCCTGGAATGGCCACGCCCTCAAGGCTTGAGGGCTATATACCGCTTCCTGGGATTCGCCAATTTCTACAGACAGTTCATTCCTAACTTCTCCTCACTGACATCTCCTATCTCTAACCTCAACAAGAAAGGCATGAACGCCAAAGTGTGGACTCCAGAAGTCCGCATTTAATAGCCTGAAGAATGCCTTCACGTCAGCCTCTATCCTTCATCATCCAGATGTTTCTCGACAGTTCTCGTTGGAGGTGAACGCCTCATCTGTCGGTGCTGGTGAACTCCTGTTCCAGAGAGGTTCCAAGGGCAAGTCAATGGTATGTGGCTATTACTCTAAGCTCTTCTCTTCCGCAGAATGCAACTACTCGATTGACGATCGGGAGTTACTGGCCATAAAATTAGCTCTGGAGGAGGGAGACATCTATTAGAGGGTGCAGTTCATCCCATCTTGATATTTACGGACCACAAGAACCTCACGTATCTCCAGACGGCCCAGCAACTGAATCCTCGTCAAGCCAGGTGGCCGCTGTTCTTTGCCCGGTTCCAGTTTGAGCTCCACTACCGTCGGGCCGACAAGAATGTGAGAGCCGATGCCTTGTTCAGGTCATTCGAGACAGAGTACACTATGGAGTCTCCACAGAGTATCATTAACCCATCCTGCATCATCACTGTCAACCCTCTGAAAGTTAGAGACATTCCCCCGGGGAGGACTTTTGTGTGTCTGGTGGACAGAAGAAGAATCCTCCGCTGGGGACACAGTTCCAAGTAAGACCCGAGACCTGATCGCTCGTCAGTTCTGGTGGCCCACGCTGCCCAAAGACATCACAGACTTTGTCTCCTCCTGCACGGTGTGCGCAGCAAATAAGGTTGCCACTCTAAACTGGCGGGTCTGCTCTAGCCGTTGCCTGTGCCCGATGCCCCCTGGCAACATATTGTTAAGGACTTTGTAACGGACCTGCCTCTCTCTGCTGGTTGCAGTACGGTCTGGGTGGTGGTGGACCAATTCTCCAAAATGGCTCATTTCGTTCCACAGACCGGCCTACCGTCTGCTTCCCGACTGGCCAATCTCTTCATCCAACACATCTTCTGTGCACGGCTTGCCTCTACATATTGTGTCGGATCGGGGGGTTCAGTTCACCTCTAAGTTTTGGAGAGCCCTCTGCGTACTCCTTGGTGTGAAGTTGGACTTTTCCACTGCCTACCATCCCCAGTCCAATGGCCAAGTCGAGAGAATAAACCAGATTATGGAGAACTATCTACGACACTTTATCTCCAGGCAGCATGATGACTGGGTGCAGCTGCTTCCCTGGGCTGAGTTCTCCTACAACAACCATGCTAGTGAGTCCACCGCTAAGAGTCCATTCTTCATTGTCTATGGCAAACACCCTCGTATACCTCTTCTTGTTTCCACTAAATCCCAGGTGCCTGCAGCTGACTCTGCATTCAGGGATTTTCTACAGATCTGGCAGCAGACCTGATCTTCTATTCTGCTGGCGGTCGACTGCATGAAGAGAAAGGCAGACACAAGAAGACGAGAGCCTCCCCAGTTCCTTCCAGGTACTAAGGTCTGGCTGTCCTCTAGGAATATCCGATTGAGGGTGCCATCGTACAAGTTTTCTCCCAGGTTCTTTGGACCGTGTTGAGCTGAAGTCGTGCTGTGCTGTATACCACGCCTGTTTTGCTACACCACGCCTGGAGCCTGCCTACTGCCTAGTCCCAGCCAAGCCTGTCTTGCTACTGTCTGAGCTACCACAGGTACACTATACGTACTATAGACTGTGACCTCTGTCCTGTTGGCCAGCTGCCATACCGTCAAGGTGGTACGGCCCAGTGTCTCCACGTACCCAACTTGACACTTAACAGCGGTACTGTGTACACATTTTTAATGTCTTGTGTAAAGGGGTTAAATAATTCGAGTTATAAATGTAATCAGTTCCTCTCTTTTGTATAAAGGAATGTGCCTTATCTCTGCAGATGCGCTATTGTCCGTAAGTACACAGAGTGATTAAAATAATACATATGTATGAAGAAATAAGTTATAAAATATGGACCTTTTGGAATGTTCATGTGTTGTGATAAGATATGATTTAATGTTGTAATGTTTTGAAGTTAATTCAAATTAATCAAAATACAGATATTGTGAGACACGGTGTCTTGAAAATGTATGTACCACTACTGTTCCCTACTCCCACACACAGTTTATAGGTTTGCATTAATTAACATTAGCAGACACATTATTCTATATTTTACTGGATAAAGAATTATAATTATTATTTAATATTTTTTTTACACATTCAGGCAAGTGGTATAGTACTGCCTAAATGTTACTTTTTGAAAATGTATGATGTTTTACAAGTAAATGGTTGCAAGGTCTCTAAAAGATAAGATGTAATTTTGTTAGGAGAAAGACATTTTTGTTCTAAGTAATAGTGTATTACAGGGGGCCAAACTAGTGCACCCACATAGAGTGTCTAACCTCACTACGTTGAAATATGTAGTTTTGAACCCTGCTACATTACTTCCGCTGAGTCAAAAAAGGCGCTGCAGTGATGAGACTTATCAGGTACGTCTCAGTGACAACGCACAATTTTGTTTTGTTTTCAATTTAGTTTTTTTTTATGAATTAAATTAGAGCTAGGAGGTTTATAAAAATGTGTATGAGAGTAAACCAGATTTTGAGTTTTTCTGTGTAGATGGTTCCAGATTCTTCCAGAATGGCAAATATGGCACTGGATATGCTGTGCTGTAGTCACCACCCAAAATGAGGTATTGTGTAAGAGACCATCCCCCTCCAGCAAATCTGCACAGGAGGCCGAGGTGACGTCACTCACAGATGTGTCTTTACAGATTTAGATGGGAAGGAGGTGAAAATTGTCTGAACATTGTTAGTTTAATGCCAGATTTTAGTAAAATAATTTTTGTTTGTTTCTGGTATTAATCAGGCATCTACAGGACCCAATGGGGGTGGGATTTATAAGTGTTCTGGATAATCGGCTGTGTGGAAATATAAGACTCCACCCTTTTGAAATAATTTAGTTATATGCAACATGTGTTTCCAATGTAAATTTGTAATGTAGAGATACTGCATCATATACAGTATGTACAAGACAGGATACACGCTAGTTACGATGCATGAGGTAAATCATCCAGAAACCACTCTCACCTTCTTGTTCATCTCAAGAAGCGGAGCTGGAGGTGCTCGCTGAGGCTTGTAACTTGGCAAAAGCAAAGACGCCCGACATTTGCACTGACTCAAGGTATGCTTTTAGCATCGCCCATGATTATGGGCCCATTGGTAGTAGGAACTTTGTTGGATCATCGGGTAAACTAATTGAGAGCGCAAGAGATGACACACCTGGCAAGGTGAGTATGTGCAGCCAAGTATCAGAAAATTGGCTTGTCCCTGAATTCAATAATGCCACCACTAGGTTTGTAGTAGCCTGCATGATATGTGCACAGCATGACATAGGCAAAAAAGCAAAGGTACCTATGAAAAGTGCAACCCAGTCAGATTACTTGTTCCAGTGACTGCAGAACATACAACTACCCGAGGTAGGTGTGTATGAAAATGTGCACGTGTGTGTAGACCTGTTCTCAGGGTGGCCTGAAGCCTGGCCAGTATTTTCCCCACTGCAGAAGTTGTGTGTAGTGACAGGGGAATGGTTTTTATCCCAAGTATTAAACTGGTGTTTGTACAATGATTAAGAAATCAGCAGTCCTCTTCATGATATCGTAAAGTTGGTTTGTTTGATAACTGTAATTAACCCCTTAATGACCAGCCTATTTTGGACCTTAATGACCAAGCTATTTTTTACGTTTTTCAATCGTCGCATTCCAAGAGCTATAACTCTTTTATTTTTGCGTCGACATAGCTGTATAAGGTCTTGTTTTTTGTGGGACATGTTGTATTTTTTAATAGCACCATTTTGAGGTACATATTATTTCTTAATTTACTTTTATTAACTTTTTTGGGGGGGGGAATAGAAAAAAATCTGAAATTTTGCCACTCTTTTTTGCGTCCTGAATCTACGCCGTTTACCGTGTAGTATAAATAACACAAAAACCTTATTCCGCGGGTTGTTACGATTGCAACGATACCAAATTTGGATAGTTTTTGTATGTTTTACAATGTTAGGTTTTAGGATTTGTATGTTAAAACGCTTTTTTTTCAAAATTATTTGTTTTTGTGTCTCCATATTTGAAGAGCCGTAACGCTTTTATTTTTTCGCCGATGCGGTTGTATGAGGGCTTTTTTTTTGCGGGAAGACTTGTAGTTTTTATTGGTACCATTTTGGAGTAGATGCGACTTTTTGATCACTTTTTAATCACATTTTTTTAAAGTCAGGATTCACAGAAAACAGCAATTTTTCTGCCGTTTTTTATTTCATTTTTTACGGCGTTCACCGTGCGGGTTAAGTAATGTAATAGCTTTATAGTCAGAGTCGTTACGGACGCGGCGATACCAAATATGTGTAACTTTTTTACTTTATTTTGGTTTTTTAATAGTAAAAGCATTTTGTAAGGGGAAAAAGTGGGTTTTTCATTTTTTTTTCAAATTTTTTTTTTATTAACTTTATTAAACTTTTTTTTTTACTAGTCCCACCAGGGGACTTTAATATGCGATTCTGTGATCGCTATTATAATACACTGCTATACTTTTGTATTGCAGTGTATTATGCCTGTCCGTTTAAAACGGACAGGCATCTGCTAGGTCATGCCTCCGGCATGATCTAGCAGGCATTCATTACAGGCAGACCTGGGGGCTTTATTAGACCCCCGGCTGCCATTAGAGACACAGACACTCGGCGATCTTATCGCCGGGTGTCGGTGGGAGAGAGAGGGAGCTCCCTCCCTCTCTCCAAAACCACTCAGATGCGGTGCTCGCTATTGAGCACCGCATCTGAGGGGTTAAACAGGTGAGATCGATACTAATATCGATCTCACCCGGCAGAGCAGGGACGCTCCCAGCCCTCAGCTGCCTCTGGCAGCTGAGAGCAGGGAGATTTGACAGCTCCCTGCTCTGTTTACTTATTCCGATGCCGCGACGTAAAAAGTCTATGGCATCGGAATAAGGCCCGTTAGTGACCGACGTAAAAACATGATGGGCCGGTCACTAACGGGTTAAGAAGTGTTGTGGGAATAATAAACACTGAGGTTGAGGTTTATGTAGAGTTCTGGATCAGCGTGCCTAAACATTGGACTATAATTAAAATGATAACTTCTTAGTGGAAGTAGATTCCCATTGCACAATATTATTTAGTTTTGCTGAGGATTGAACCAGCTGTTTGATAATTAAATTATGTGCAGTATATATAAAAAGAAGACAAATCAGTTTGTATGTATCATTTTTAGTTACTGCCCAAAGTGAATGTTTACTGTAAAAATGTCATTGTTAATGTTTTTCTTCAATTGAATTACCTTATTAAGATCAATTAATGGTTCTGCGATGAAAAGATTGTTCTCCACATAAAGTGACCAACTGGGAGCAGAAGGTGTGAAAACCAGATTCTAATGAAATGTGGATGGATTTTGGAAGGTTATCTGGTAGCACCCAAGGCTCTCTTGATGGTATTTGCATTGATTGTATGTGGCCTTACATATGCCCACAAGACTGCAAGGATCGATTTGGTAAGATTTAACTGGTCCGTAAAAATCAGGATGGGATGAGCTGCGCCCTCTAGTAGATGTCTCCACTCCTCCAGAGCCAATTTGATGGCCAGTAACTCCCGATCCCCAATCGAGTAGTTGCGTTCTGCGTAAGAGAAGAGCTTAGAAAAATATCCACATACCATTGACTTGCCCTTGGAGCCTCTCTGGAACAGGAGTGCACCAGCACCGACAAAGGATGCGTCCACCTCAAACAAGAATTGTAGAGAGACATCTGGATGATGGAGGATAGAGGCTGACGTGAAGGCACTCTTCAGGCTATTGAATGCGGACTCTGCCTCAGGAGTCCACACCTTGGCGCTCATGCCCTTCTCAGTGAGGTTAGAGATAGGAGAAGTCAGTGAGGAGGTTTGGAATAAACTGTCTGTAAAAATTGGCGAATCCCAGAAAGCGCTGTATGGCCCTCAAGCCTTGAGGGCGTGGCCATTCCAGAACAGACTTTACCTTTTCAGGATCCATCTCGAGACATCGATTCGAGACGATATAGCCCAGGAAGGCTAGAGCATCTTTTTCAAACACACACTTTTCCAACTTAGCGTACAGACGATTCTCCCTTAACCGCAGCAAAACTTGACGGACATGTCTCTGATGAGTCACAGGATCTGGAGAAAAAATCAAGATGTCATCAAGGTAGACTACTACACAAACATAGAGGAGGTCACGGAAAATGTCATTAACAAACTCCTGGAAGACCGCGGGAGCATTACACAGGCCGAAGGGGATTACTAGATATTCATAGTGTCCATCATGGGTGTTAAATGCATTCTACCATTCATCACCCTGGCGAATCCGGACTAGGTTGTAAGCCCCACGCAGGTCTAGTTTGGAAAAAATCTTGGCACCACGTATATGATCAAACAGTTCTGAGATCAGCGGCAATGGATATTTATTTTTCACAGTGATCTGGTTGAGACCTCGGTAGTCAATACAAAGATGAAGAGAACCATCCTTCTTTTTGACGAAGAAGAACCCGGCTCCTGCCGGGGAGGAAGACTTCCGTATGAAGCCCCTCTCCAAGTTCTCTTTCACATAGGCGGACATGGACAGAGTCTCTGGCAAGGAGAGAGGATATACCCTACCACGGGGAAGGGATCCACCAGGAGTCAGCTCGATAAGGGCAGTCATACGCCCGTTGTGGAGGCAATGCTTCCGCCTCCCTCTTGCTGAAGACGTCCGAAAATGCAGCATAATGACCCGGCAATCCTGCCAATGACCGAGGCAGCGAAGGCTGAGCCGAACTAATCTGCACCAGGCATTGACTTTGACACTCAGGGCCCCACTGGAGAACCTCTCCAGTATTCCAGTCCAGGACTGGGGCATGTAGTTGGTGCCAAGGCAGGCCCAGCAACACAGGGCTAACGGCTTTGGATAGGACATAGAATGACAGGAATTCGGAGTGAAGAGCTCCCACTTGGAGCCTCAGCGGCTTGGTCACAGCTATAACTGGGTCTGGTAGAGGTAGTCCATTCACTGATGCAACTCTCAATGGCCTCTCCAGAGGGGTAGTGGGTAATTGAAGAAGATCCACCAGGTCTCTGCGGATGAAATTAGCAGCGGATCCAGAGTCAAAATACGCAGAGACCTACTGCGTTCTCTCGCCGGACACTATGGTCACTGGTATGGACAATTTAGACAGAAGTCCTTTCTTACCCAAGGTTGCCTCTCCTAGCAACCCTAGGCTTTGGTATTTTAGGGGACACAGGCGCACAAGATGGCCACCGAGGCCGCACTATAGACAGAGTCCCGAAGTGCGTCTGCGTTGTCTCACCTGGGTGGATAGTTTACACTGGTCCATCATCACAGACTCCTTACGAGGATCGACATCTGAGGACAGCAGGGCTGTAAAGTAGGGACCAGACTAGGAAGGCCTCCCTCCTGACGAACCTCTTGGAGGCGTTCTCGGATCCGTATATCAATCCGGGCGGACAAAAGGATGAGGCAAGTTCGTCCTTAATTTTAGGAGACAGTCCATGTCAGAATGCAGCCACCAGGGCCTCATTGTTCCATAACAGTTCTCCTGCCAGGGTGCGGAAGTGGATGGCGTACTTGCTCACGGAGGTGTCTCCTTGGCGAAGGTTAATCAAGGAAGCCGCTGCAGATGAGACCCGTCCAGGCTCCTTAAACACCATGAGAAAAGTCCGGAGGAAGCCCTGGAAGTCACGGGTCCCTGGTCCTTGTCTCTCCCAGATAGGGTTCGCCAATGCAAGAGCCTTGCCAGTGAGGAGAGAGATGATGAAAGCGACCCTTGAGCCGTCAGATGAAAATGTCCTAGTATACAGGCTGAAGTGAATCTGGCACTGGTTCAAAAATCAATGACAGGTACCTGCGTCTCCATCATAGCGGTCCAGAAGTGGCAAAGAAAAACGCGGGTCGACACTGCCAGGAGGTGTAGTCTGAGGATCAACACTGCCAGGAGGTGTAGTAGGAGGGACGACAGCTCGTGCCTCCTGCCGACGTGCGAGAATGTTCAAAGCCTGGAGGAGTTGGTCCTGTCGAGACCGGAGGTCTAGCATATCCGCCCGCATCTCTTGTGACATCGTCATGGTCTTGGATCGACCAGCTGGGTCCATGGCCTGAGCTTACTGTCACGTAGGGTTCGTGGACCCACTGGGCCGTACCATCTTGGCGGTAAGGCAGCTGGCCAACAGGACGCAGGTAAAAGTCTATAGTTCGTATAGGGTACCTGTGGCAGCTCGGACAGTAGCAAGGCAGGCTTGGCAGGAACTTGGACGTCAGGCGTGGAGAAGCAGGACAGGCGTGATATACAGCACAGCACGACTACAGCTCAGCACGGCTCTAGATCAGGATACAAGTATAGCATACAGGAACAGGAACACTGGGAGCAGGAAACACTAGGGGGCCATATGCAAGACAGACTAGGAATACACAACAAAGCTCAGGCGTGGGAGGATGGGCTGGAACCTTCTTATAGCCCAGGGTACTCTGGACCAATTAGCTCAATCACAAACATGCTTGCGCTCTGGCTTCTCAAGTCTGGACTGAGCTCGTGACCGCACCCTGGTGGTCACTGTGGAGCAGGACGGCCGTATGTGCAAACATCTCTTGAGAGAAGGGCGTCGACTTGATGGAAGGAGTTTGTGGTCAGCGACCACAGACTTTACAATTGGAATGAAACTCCCTAAAAACTCCCTCATGAGAAAGAACAGCTTATAAGGATTCTATTGTACTCTTGTCTCCAGCTGCAAACCTGGCGTCCGCATTTAATGAATTATAATATTATATTTAAAATGTAATGTATGCCTGTAATTGGCTGAAAATGAAATATTCTCATTGTATGATATTGGCTGAATCAGAGTTATTGTCACATTGCCTCTGATTGGTTAACCTCAAGCCTACACCCCTTTAGAATGATATTACTGTAATTGAGTTTTGCAATAAACCTCAGAGGAGTATTTTTGAACATACAAGCAATGTCTGTGTGGTATTCCTCTCCGATATATATCAATCTAATCTATGATTAGGATGATGGATACATTTTCTGGAGTGAGTGTCTGTTGGAACACTCGTCTAAATTTCAGTCTAATATATATTTTGAGCGATGAATTCTTCAACAGTGCCATTATATACATACACCATACGGACATGTGTATTGGGACACATACATATTACATCTACAGGAGCTTTTATGACATCCCCTTCTAAATCCATAGGCATTAATGGGAGTTGGTCTCCCCTCTGCAGCTAAAAGAGCCCCTACTCTTCTGGAAGCGCTTTTTACAAGATTTTGAAGTGTGTCTGTGGGAATTTTTGCCCATTCATCCAGAAGAGCATTTGTGAGGTCACTGTTCTAGTTCATCCCACTGGCGTAGCTATAGGGGTCGCAGCGGTCGCAATTGCGACCGGGCCCCGAAGCCAGGGGGGCCCACTGCCCCCCGCACCACATCAATAAAAAGTTACTATAGTAACTCGGGCCGCGGGCCCCTGTTACTATAGTAACATACTTTACTTACCTTCCTGGTTCCGGATCGCAGCGGAGGTCCTGACGTCAAGCGCTGTGCGCAGCGCATGACGTCACCACGCTATGCGTCGCGCACAGCATCGAGACGACAGAACTCCCGCTGCGGCCGAAGAGGAAGGTAAGGTTAGCCCTGACTGGCGGGGTCCGACTCCCGGGACCCGCCAATCAGCTGTTTTGAAGGGGCCGCAGCACTCGTACGAGAGCTGCTCCCCTTCATTCCTGTCACTTCATTCCGGTCACACTGTGAATCGGTCTCGGCGATTCACAGTGTGAGCGAGTAGTGAAATGAAGGGGAAGCAGCTCTCGTACGAGTGCTGCGGCCCCTTCAAAACAGCTGATTGGCGGGTCCCGGGAGACACATCAGCTATTGATGGCCTATCCTGAGGATAGGCCATCAATGTTTAGGGACTGTACAACCCCTAAGCCTACGATGTAGCAGGCTTAGGGGGCCCATGAGACAGGATCACAGATTGTGTGATCCTGTCTGCTGGGCCCTGAATCTAAGCCAATCACATGGTAGGCTTAGATACATGGCCCATGCGTGATCCTGTCTGCTGGGCCCTGTATCTAAGCCAATCACATGGTAGGCTTAGATACATGGCCCATGCGTGATCCTGTCTGCTGGGCCCTGTATCTAAGCCAATCACATGGTAGGCTTAGATACATGGCCCATGTGTGATCCTGTCTGATGGGCCCTGTATATAATCCTACCACACTGTAGGTTTAGATACAGGGCCCCAGCACACAGTAATCACACATGGGCCCTGTATCTAAGCCTAACACACGTGTTACTAATCATTTTTTGTGTGTTTTCTTACAGGTTCGGTCGTTGGACTACGTCGGATTCCAGGACTACTTCGATGACAGCTTTTTTTTTATTATCAATAAAATGGTTAATGAGGGTTGTGTGTTTTTTATTTTATTTCAATAAAATATTTTTTCTATGTCTTTGTGTTTTTTTTTAAACTATATTACTACCGCCTTAGTAATGGCCGCCGGCTGATTGACAGCATCCATTGCTAAGGCGGGGCTTAGTGTTAGCCGATGCAGAGGTGAACACTAACCCCCTTTATTACCCCGGTACCCACCGCCACCAGGGGCGCTGGGAAGAGCCGGGTACCATCCAGTACCTGACCATCTGTAGTGATGGTTGGCCACTGGGGTGGCCGCAGGCTGGTATTATCAGGAGGAGAAAGGCCAAAAACAGTGGCCCTTCCTACCCTGGTGATGCTAGGCTGCTGCTTCTGCTGCTTTATTGTATCTGGCTGGTTATGAAAAATGGGGGGGACCCCACGTCATTTTAAAAAAAATAAAAAATTATTGGAAAGAACGATGTGGGGTCCCCCCCAATTTTCATAACCAGCCAGATACAACACAGCAGCAGTAGGCAGCATTACCAGGGTGGTAGGTGCCACTGTTTTTGGCCTTCCCCAGCCTCATAATACCAGCCTGCGGCCACCCGGTGCCTGCCCGTCGCTACAGATGGTCGGGTACTGGTTCGTACACAGCTCTTCCCAGCATCCCTGGTGGCGGTGGGTACCGGGGTAATAGTGGGGGTTAGTGTTGACCTCTGCACCGGCTAACATTAAGCCTCGCCTTAGTAATGGAGGTTGTCAATCAGCCAGCGGCCATTACTAAGGCGGTGATAATAAAGTTTAAAAAGATACAAGCACATAGAAAAAATGTTTTATTGAAATAAAAAAACACAACCCTCATTAACCATTTTATTGAGAATAAAAAAAACGCCGTCATTGAAGTCCTCATATCCGAAGTCCAACAACCGAACCTGTAAAAAAACACAAACACACAAAAATAATCAGTAACAGATAAAGAAGCAAAATTATTATTCTTACCTATCCTGGGTCCAGCGCTGGAGCCGCAATGTCAGCGAGCTGGGCCCTGTATCTAATCCAATCATGTGTGATACTGTCTGCTGAGCTGTGTATCTAATCCAATCATGTGTGATACTGTCTGCTGGGCCCTGTATCTAATCGTATCTTGTGTGATACTGTCTGCTGGGCCCTATATCTAATCCGATCATGTGTGATACTGTCTGCTGAGCCACTGTATCTAATCCTATCATGTGTGATACTGCCTTCTGAGCCACTGTATCTAATCCTATCATGTGTGGTACTGTCTGCTGAGCCACTGTATCTAATCCTATCATGTGTGGTACTGTGCTGAGCCACTGTATCTAATCCTATCATGTGTGATACTGTCTGCTGAGCCGCTGTATCTAATCCTATCATGTGTGATACTGTCTGCTGAGTCATTGTATCTAATCCTATCATGTGTGGTACTGTCTGCTGAGCTACTGTATCTAATCCTATTATGTGTGATACTGTCTGCTGGGCCACTGTATCTAATCCTATCATGTGTGATACTGTCTGCTGAGCCACTGTATCTAATCCTATCATGTGTGATACTGTCTGCTCAGCCACTGTATCTAATCCTATCATGTGTGATACTGTCTGCTGAGCCACTGTATCTAATCCTATCCATAGTTTATAGGGTCGTAGTGCTATAGATATGCTGTCTCATATACACACTTCTTTTTGGGCGAACACATATGTATTGGGGCTATTTCCCTGACATTTTAAGCCCTGAGGGTATGTTCACACGGCAGCGTCTTTTACGGCTGAAATTACGGTGCTGTTTACAGGAGAAAACAGCACCGTAATTTCAGCCGTAATGGCATGTGCAGGCGTCTTTCGCTGCGTCCATTACGGACGTAATTGGAGCTGTTTGTCCATGGAAAACGGCTCCATTTACGTCTGAAGAAGTGACAGGCACTTCTTTGACGCGGGCATCTTTTTTACGCGCCGCCTTTTGACAGCGGCGCGTAAAAAAAAAATGACCGTCGGCACAGAACATCGTAAGACCCATTCAAATGAATGGGCAGATGTTTGCCAACGCTTTTGAGCCGCATTTTCGGACGTAATTCAATTCTAAAACGCCCGAATTACGTCCGTAAATAGGGTGTGTGAACCCAGCCTTAGTGACGTCCCGGCTGCTAGTGCTGCATTGTTGGGTCACTTAGGAGACCCAGCGATGCAGCTGAAAGCTGCGGACCGTCGGCCATGAGAAGTTTGCGGGGAAGGGGAAGCCCAATAAAAACTTTTGCATCGGGGGCCCATGAGCCTTTAGCTACGCCCCTGTATGTGATGTCCAATTTCACTTCAAGTGCAGAATAGAGCACTACGTGCCATTCTTCCAATCAGACAATCCGTTAGTGCAGAGGTTCTCCTCCACAAACCTCTTGTTATTCTGGTTTGTTGTCCTCTTAAGTTTGCGGGGGGGGGGGCCCAGTAAGAATTTCTGCATCGGGGCCCATGAGCCTTTAGCTATGCCCCTGGTTCATCCCAAAGATGTTCAACGGGGTTTAGGTCAGCACTCTGTGCATGCCAGTCAAGTTCTTCCACACCAAACTCACTCAACGCCTTTATTTTTCAATAGTTTTTATTGAAGTAATATGTGAAACATATATTGACATAACATTCAAAAAGAGAATAGCAAGATCCGCAGAGTCAACATATCCCCACAGTATTAAGCAAGAGGAAGCAGCATAACAGCGTTGTATCAACGTAAGAGACAAAAAGACCAGTAGGTGGTTTCAGAAAACATATACAGGAAACTCTACTAAGAACCGGGGAAAAGGAAAAGAAAAAGACCATAAAAGGGGGAGGGGAAGAAGAGAAAGAGAGAGAAGAATCGTCTCCGATCTCTCTGCCATCAAAGTCCCAACTCAGGGAGAGCACAAGTAATCTCAGCTTCCACCAGCTTATTCAGTAATACTTGCCAGGAGAACTTACTGAGGGAGTAACTGATTGCATAAAATAATAGAAGCGCATTTAAAAATGCTGCACTCTGGGATAAGAACCCTCACCTCAGCAGCCCCTGAAACAATGGGAGGAGGACCCAGGAAAAATACCATCTCATGAGGAGTTTTTTATTGTGGACACTGTTAGGGCCATATTGATAGAAAGCTTAGCAATAGATTCGGCCATATCTTGCCAGTGAAAGAAAGTGAGTCCCCTAAATCCTCCCCCCAACATCGCATATAGGAATAATGATTTGTATAAGGTAGAAACATTGCCCGGCACACCCGGGTTATTGTACCAGTGATTTAAAAAAAAAAAGTTTCAGAATTAAGGTTACCATGTTCATGTTTCAAGAAGGCCAGAACATGTCGGATTTGTTGGAACCGAAAAGATTCAGAGGGAGGCATATCATATGAAGAGAATAAATTATTATGTAATTTAATGCTAGTGCCATCGACAAAATCAGAGATGCGTAACAGTCCTTTATTTAACCACCACTGGCACTTCCCTACATTCAAACAAAGTGGAAAATCCGGACTGCTAAAAAAATAAGCTAGAGGGGTTTTGCTGTGATAAGCGATCGAAGAGTTCCAAGGAGTGACAGAGTGAAGGACATAGACTGGCGGGCCCAGGAGTGGTATCCAGCTGGATGTGCCTGGTTTCCCTGAACCGGTTGTAAAAATAACATCTGGTTCAGGGGGAACAGGAGAGAAGCGTGATCCCAACCCGCTCCCCCTGCACTCATTTGTACCCGTGTCCTTTGGCACTTTACCTGTGATTCAGGTGGCGCGATGATAACATTACGTCTTTCTGCTGCCTAGCATGCATTGCTGGAGGACAATGTGGGAATGGGGACAGTGAGTATATAACTTATATTTTGTTTTAGTGGGCACTGGGTGTGACATTATCTACAGGGGGCACTATGAGTGGAACTGTCTACAGGAGACACTGTGAGTGGCACTGCCTACTGGGGGCACTGAGTGGCACTGTCTACATAGGGCACTGTGAGTAGCACTATATACAGGGGGTACTGTAAGTGGCACCGTAAATGGGGCACTGTGAGTTGTACATCTACAGGGGGCACTGTCTACAGGAGGCACTGTGTTTGGCAGTATATTCAGGGGCACAGTATTGTGTGTATGGTGCTTTATTTCACAGTGTGTGTGACATGCTTGTATTTAGGGGCACAGTGTGTGGCAGTTTATTCAGGGGCATAGTATTTGGTACTATTATATTCAGGGACATGGGGTGGTGCTATTGTATTCAGGGGGCGAGTGTATGGCCGTATATTCAGGGGAACAGTGTGTATCAGTATATTTAGGGACACAGTGTGTGGCAGTAGACTTAAGGGCAGAGTGTGTAGCAATAAATTTAGTGACAGTGTGTGGCAGAATATTTAGGGGCACCGTGTGTGGCAGTATATTTAGGGACGCAGTGTGTGGGGGTATATTCAGGAGCGTAGTGTATGGTTTTATTATAATCAGAGGCACAGTGTGTTGCAACTTGAGCATTTTGTCTTAGTTTATAGGTGCAAAGGTGTTGGAAAAGTAAGAAGTCTATAATAACCCCATACTGTTACGGAATAATACCGCCCACCATAACCACATAGTGACTGAATAATACACCCATAGTGTTACTGAACGGAAACCACTATACAAAGACCAATATTGCCAGGATATAGTGAACATATAGTGAAAGATTCCAGTTATACACAGGATCTCTAAAAGCCATATAAGTGATTACAGCACATTTATATCCAGTGACTCACACTTTCCCTTTTTTTTCTCCATCCGGTCCAGACTACTGTGACGACTTATTCCAGCCGCGACTCGTCTCTGCAGAATTTGACAAAGACATGTTGGTTTCTCGCTTTTCCAGCATTCTCCCCACCTATACCCCATCCTCTAAACAAACTCGTAATCCAAGGTGTCCCAGATGGTAATAATGATCCCCCAGTGCTCGACACAATAAAACAACACCATCAGTAACCGTGCCTCCTTTGTGCCCTCAAGGCAGTAATGCCCCCCACTGTGCCCCTATAGATAGTGCCACACCCAGCCCCCTGTAGATAACACCTCAGCTCCCCCCATATATATGGTGCCACACAGCCCCCCTCCCTTGTATATAGTGCCACACAGCCCCCCGTGTATATAGTACCACATAGCCCCTCTCCATTGTATATAGTGGCACACAGCTCCCCCATGTATATATATAGTGCCACACAGCCCCCCTTGTATATAGTGGCACACAGCTCCCCCTTGTATATAGTCCCACAATGCCCTCCCCTTGTATATACAGGCCCCTGTAGATAATGCTACAGTCCTCCCCCTTGTAATAGTGGCACACAACCCCCTAGTAGAAAGTGCCGCACAGCCCCCCTTTTATATAGTGCCAAACACAGCGCCCTAGTAGACAGTGCCACACAGCCCCCCTTAGTATATAGTGCCACACAGCCCCCCTTGTATATAGTGCCTCACAGCTCCCGGTGTATATAGTGCCACATAGCCCCCCTCCCTTGTATATAGTGCCACACAGCCTCCCTTGTATATAGTGCCACACAGTCCCACTTGTATACAGTGCCACACAGACCCCCTTGTATATAGTGCCACACAGCCACCCCTTGTATATAGCGCTACACAGCCCCCCCTTGTACAAATTGCCACATAGCCCCCTTGTATATAGTGCCACACAGCCTGAGCTCTTGTATATAGTGCCACACAGCCCCCCTCCCTTGTATATAGTGCCACACAGCCCCCCACCGTTGTATATAGTGTCACACAGTTCTCCCTTGTATACAGTGCCACACAGTTTTTCTTCTTGTATATACAGCCCCCTCTGTATATTGCCCCTCTGTATATTACCTCTGTATATTACCTTCGCCCCGTTCCTGCGACGGATGGAGCACTGCACATACTCCGGGCGGGACGCTTGCGCAGACCAGCGTGATGCAGTGACAGCATCACGATGGCCTGCGCAGGGAGTCTTCCCAGTGCCTTATAGGCTGCAGGCCTAACCCGGCCTGACACCTATAGTATGAATTCGTATCTGCGTCCCGAGTGCGTAGATACAAGTGAATGTGGCTGTGGCTAGCACCATAAGGGTATGTTCACACGTAGTCAACAAAAACGTCTGAAAATCCAGAGCTGTTTTCAAGGGAAAACAGACCCTGCTTTTCAGACTTTTTTTACCAACTCGCATTTTTCGCGGCGTTTTCACGCCGTTTTCGCGGCGTTTTTTACATCCGTTTTTGGAGCTGTTTTCATTGGAGTCTATGAGAAAACAGCTCCAAAAACGTCCAAAGAAGTGTCCTGCACTTCTTTTTACGAGGCGTAATTTTACGCGTCGTAATTGCCGTACGACGCGTAAAATTACGCGTCGTGTGGACAATACAGCGTTCTACCCATAGAAAGTAATGGGCAGATGTTTGACAACGTATTTGATACGTATTTCCAGATGTTAAACGAGGCAAAATACGCCTCGTATACGTCTGAAATTTGGCCGTGTGAACATACCCTAAATGTCATGGGCTTAGCGACACGGGCCCCCTCATGCCTCGGGCCCTGTAGCAGCCGCGTGCAGGGGTCCCTAAGAGAATGGGGACCCTGGGCAATTGCCCAGTTTGCCCCCCCCCCCCAACCTGCGCTGCATTTTCTGGTGCTATATTTATGTAAAGAGCTTGGTTCTGGTGCGATATTTATGTACAGAGCTTTGTTCTGGTGTTTCTATTTATGTACTGGGCTTTGTTCTGGTGCTGTATTTATGTACTGAGCTTGGTTCTGGTGCTGTATTTATGTACTGGGCTTTGTTCTGGTGCTGTATTTATGTACTGAGCTTTGTTCTGGTGCTGTATTTATGTAGTGGGCTTCGATCTCGTGCTGTATTTATGTACCGAGCTTGGTTCTGGTGTTGTATTTATGTACTGGGCTTCGTTCTCGTGCTGTATTTATGTACTGAGCATGGTTCTCATGCTGTATTTATGTATTGAGCATGGTTCTAGTAATGTACAGGGTGGGCCATTTATATGGATACACCTAAATAAAATGGGAATGGTTGGTGATATTAACTTCCTGTTTGTGGCACATTAGTATATGGGAGGGGGGAAACTTTTCAAGCTGGGTGTTGACCATGGCGGCCATTTTGAAGTCGGCCATTTTGTATCCAACTTTAGTTTTTTCAATGGGAAGAGGGTCATGTGACACATCAAACTTATCGAGAAATTCATAAGAAAAACAATGGTGTGCTTGGTTTTAACGTTACTTTATTCTTTCATGAGTTATTTACAAGTTTTTAACCACTTATAAAATGTGTTCAAAGTGCTGCCCATTGTGTTGGATTGTCAATGCAACCCTCTTCTCCCACTCTTCACACACTGATAGCAACACCGCAGAAGAAATGCTAGCACAGGCTTCCAGTATCCGTAGTTTCAGTTGCTGCACATCTCGTATCTTCACAGCATAGACAATTGCCTTCAGATGACCCCAAAGATAAAAGTCTAAGGGGGTCAGATTGGGAGACCTAGGGGGCCATTCAACTGGCCCACGATGACCAATCCTTTTTCCAGGAAACTGTTCATCTAGGAATGCTTGGACCTGACACCCATAATGTGGTGGTGCACCATCTTGCTGGAAAAACTCAGGGATCGTGCCAGCTTCAGTGCATAAAGAGGGAAACACATCATCATGTAGCAATTTCAGATATCCCGTGGCCTTGAGGTTTCCATTGATGAAGAATGGCCCCACTATCTTTGTACCCCATATACCACACCATACCATCAATTTTTGTGTTCCAACAGTCTTGGAGGGATCTATCCAATGTGGGTTAGTGTCAGACCAATAGCGGTGGTTTTGTTTGTTAACTCACCATTCACATAAAAGTTTGCCTCATCACTGAACAAAATGTTCTGTGTAAACTGAGGGTCCTGTTCCAATTTTTGTTTTGCCCATTCTGCAAATTCAGTGCGCCGATCTGGGTCATCCTCGTTGAGATGCTGCAGCAGCTGGAGTTTGTAAGGGTGCCATTTATGAGTAGCTAATATCCGCCGAAGGGATGTTCGACTGATGCCACTCTCCAGTGACATGCGGCGAGTGCTACGCTGTGGGCTCTTGCTGAATGAAGCTAGGACAGCCACTGATGTTTCTTCATTAGTGACAGTTTTCATGCGTCCACATTTGGGCAAATGCAACACTGAACCAGTTTCACGAAACTTGGCAAGCAGTTTGCAAACTGTAGCATGGGAGATGGGTGGTCTCGTAGGGTGTCTTGCATTGAAATCTGCTGCAATGACCCGGGTACTGCGTTCACCAGACATCAACACAATTTATATCCTCCCCTCACGTGTTAACCTCTGCGACATGTCAATCGCTGTAAACAAGGAGAAGCTTGTAAATAACTCATGAAAGAATAAAGTAACATTAAAACCAAGCACACCATTGTTTTTCTTGTGAAATTCTCGATAAGTTTGATGTGTCACATGACCCTCTTCCCATTGAATAAACTAAAGTTGAATACAAAATGGCTGACTTCAAAATGGCCGCCATGGTCAACACCCAGCTTTAAAAGTTTCCCCCCTCCCATATACTAATGTGCCACAAACAGGAAGTTAATATCACCAACCATTCCCATTTTATTTAGGTGTATCCATATAAATGGCCCACCCTGTATTTATAAATTAAGCTTGAATATGATACTGTATGTGTACTGTGAGACAGTGACAGGTAAAGTCATTGAGGGAAGGTACATTTCCCCTAGAATCCTGTCATATGTATCCTAGGCTCCAGGGAATGAGTAGTTTTTGCAATAGAAAGCTCTAGCTTTCCAATCTCGGCTTAAGGAAAAGCCGGAAAAAGGGCCTGGAGTTGGATTGGGGAAGAGCAGGGCGGGTTCCCCAATCCCTAGTCCATCTCTGTTTGTAGGACAAGGCTGCTGCTCAATTAGCTGCACCTGCAGCCTGTGTATAAAAAGGTGCAGACACAGTGTGTGTGAGTCTCACCCCTGACTCAGACTGGAGACTACTAAGTCTGGAGTAGCCTGTATTCTATGTGAGTAAAGACCTGTGTTACTTTGTGTCCAGTGCCTGGTAGGAAGGCACTTGGTATAGTTAGATAATATCTTGTTTAGTTAGTGCTCAGACGAAAAGGATTTATTTTGTATTTTGCCTTGTTGTACAAGAGGCTGTTTCTTTGACAAGAATAAAACACAGGCAAAGCCCTGTTATGAACTTTAATGCACGGTGTCCCTGTCTCTGGCTACTAAGAAACCGCTGTACCAACCTCTCCTGATGCTAAACCCCCACATATGGTGACCGATGCGGGCACGGTCTTAAAGAGAGATACACCTATTTAAAAGGACTTTTGCTGCTCCAAGCGGAAAATCGTTGCTAGGGGCAACAACACAATTTTTTTTCTCCCCGAGAGTGCTTGAAAGTGTATGTCTTGTGTGAAGGCGGCAACAGGGCTAGAAAAAGAGACTGTTAAAATGGATGAAATACTTAAACAGCTGATTCAGGCTAATATCAACAAGGGGAAGATAAGCACAGCTTTGCAAGAAGCCAGCGAGACTCAGCGAATGGTGCACGAGGAAGCCATGCGTGCACAGGCTGAAACCAATATTCTGCTGGGTGAAGCCCACAGACTGGCCTTAAAAGAACAGCAGCAAATTAAACGCCATTTGCAAGACCAAATTCAGGCCTCAGTGGAGAGGTCAGCGGGTCCTCATGGTTTGCGCCAAACCACTCGTGCAGCGGTACAGACATCTCTGCAGAAGATGACACCCACCGACGACGTTGAGGCCTATCTCATGGTGTTTGAGCGAGTGGCAGAACGAGAGAAGTTATCTTCAGATCAGTGGGCAGCAGTGGTGGCACCTTTCCTAACCGGAGAGCCGCAAAAGGCGTACTTTGATCTCAATGAGCAGGATGCCAAGGATTACTCCAAGCTGAAGGGTGAGATCCTTGCCCGTCTGGGTGTTAATATGAATGTGCGTGCTCGACGGGTGCACAACTGGACTTTTGTGGAACACCTACCTGCCCGATCACAAATGTATGATCTTGTCCATCTTGCAAGGAAACGGCTACAGCCAGAGGAATCAACCCCTGCGCAGATCGTGGAGAGAGTGGTGCTTGACAAATACATCCGCTCCTTACCACCGAAGGTTCAGCGTTGGGTTGGTCAAGGAGATCCTACAGATGCGGAACAGCTGGTGAACCTGATTGAAAGGTACAGAGCTACTCAGGATCTACTCCAAGAAGTACCGCCTGCATGTTCTAACCCCAGGAACAGCAAATCGTGCGGAGCACCCGGTAAGACTGTTCCATTTACTAGAGGGGTGAGAAATGTCTTTAAGGGAGGTGGCTCAGAAGGGGAGCAGACGGAGGGAAGAAATCCCAGAGAGACACTAAAGGCCAGACCAGGGTCTCAAGTTGGGGACCGGGGCCGCATACAGTGCTGGCGGTGTTATGGACCTGGGCATATTGCTGCCAATTGTCCCCTGACTACTGAGCCAATGGAGTGTGATGCAGCAAGGCGAATATCCTTGTTTGCACGTCCTGTTTGTTCTGCTGAGACGGTTTACGAGACTGAACAACAAATGTGTGTCGTAAAAGTGGAAGGGTGTACTGTGAGTGCCTTGCTGGATTCTGGGAGTCTGGTTACCCTGGTGCATGCCAGCCTGATAGACCCTGGAACATTCAGAGGACATAGTATAGGGGTCCTGTGCATTCATGGGGACACTAAAGAATACCCCACCGCTTTGGTCACTCTAGAGACTTCCTGTGGAACCGCTTGCCATGAAGTGGGTGTGGTCAAGTCCCTGATGCACAGTGTGATCCTGGGGAGAGACTTCCCAGTGTTCTGGGACTTGTGGAGGAAGAAAGATGTAACCTCCACTGTAAATGTTAATGATGGTATTAATGTGTGCGCTGTGATTAGCCAAGAACCCTTTAACGAGGATGCTGAGGTGCCAGCAGTAGGGGTGACCACTGAGCCTGATAAATTTCATCTGGCTGTTTTTGCTGGTGAAACAGATGAGCAGGAGGAAATTTCTGAGATACCAGAGTTAAATGTATCACGTAACAATTTTGGGACTGCTCAACTTAGCGATCCCACATTGGTAAAAGCCAGGGAAAATACTAAGGTATTAAATGGAGTGCCTCAACATCCAGGGGCTGATAAGGTGTTTCCACACATGCCGGTTAACCAGGATTTGCTGTATCGGATAGATAACGTACGTGGGGAGGTTGTTGAACAGCTGGTGATACCCCAACCGTATCGTAGAACGGTGTTGGACCTGGCTCATAAACACGTGCTGGGTGGACATCTAGGTTGCGAAAAGACCAGAGAGCGTATCTTACAACGATTCTTCTGGCCGGGGGTATATACGGAAGTTCAGAGGTATTGCGAGTCCTGCCCGGAGTGTCAGATAACGGCTCCTATGCCACATTTTAGGAGTCCGCTGGTGCCTTTGCCTATCATTGGGATCCCTTTTGAAAGAATTGCCATGGATCTGGTCGGCCCTTTAGTCAAATCCTCTAGAGGACATCAATATATCCTAGTGGTGTTGGACTATGCCACACGCTACCCTGAGGTAGTCCCTTTGCGAAATTCCTCTTCAAAAGCCATTGCAAGAGAGTTGTTTTACATGTTTTCCCGTACTGGTTTACCTAAGGAAATCCTTACCGATCAGGGAACTCCCTTTATGTCCAAAATCACCAAGGAATTATGTAAACTGCTGAAAATTAAACACCTGCGTACCTCTATATATCACCCTCAAACTGATGGTCTTGTCGAAAGATTCAATAAGACATTAAAAGGCATGTTGAGGAAGGTGGTTAGTAAGGATGGGAAGGATTGGGACTGTCTTCTGCCCTATTTGATGTTCGCTGTACGTGAAGTTTCTCAATCATCCACAGGGTTTTCTCCTTTTGAACTTGTATACGGCAGACAACCCCGTGGTCTCCTGGACATAGCCAAGGAAACCTGGGAGCAAGAGTCCACACCTTATAGGAGTGTAATTGAGCATGTCACGTTGATGCAAGACCGAATCGCTGCGGTCATGCCGATAGTTAAGGAACACTTGGAGCAAGCTCAGGATGCTCAGAGCAGGGTGTATAACCGAACTGCTAAAGTTAGAAATTGTAACTCTGGTGATCGAGTGTTGGTCTTAGTGCCAACCGTAGAAAGCAAATTTCTTGCTAGATGGCAAGGGCCGTATGAGATAATTGAAAAGGTGGGGGATGTAAATTATAAAGTTTACCAACCAGGTAAAAGGAAGACAGTGCAGTTATACCATGTAAACTTAATTAAGCCATGGAAAGAAAGAGAGACCCTCGTGGCAGTAAGTACCCCCTATAGTCTTAACCCAGATGAGTATGTGTCAGAATCCCTCGCAAAGCCACAGAAACAGGAGACAAAAGAGTTTGTGCAGAGAAACACAGACGTGTTTTCAGAACTTCCAGGACAGACTAGTATAATAAAACATGACATTGTGACCGAGCCTCAGTTTCAGGTCCACTTGAAACCCTACAGAGTCCCTGAAGCTCGTAGACAAGCCATATCTGAGGAGGTCAAGAAAATGCTAGACCTTGGGATTATTGAGGAGTCAAAAAGTGAGTGGTCAAGTCCCATTGTATTGATTCCGAAACCAAATGGGTCATTACGTTTCTGTAATGACTTCCGCAAGTTAAATGAGATGTCAAAGTTTGACGCATACCCAATGCCAAGAGTTGACGAGTTAATAGAGAGACCGGGCCATTCAAGGTATTTTTCAACACTTGATTTAACCAAAGGCTATTGGCAAGTACCCCTCACGGAGGGCGCCAAAGATAAAACTGCGTTCATCACCCCGGATGGTCTGTTTCAATATACTTGTTTACCATTTGGGCTACATGGGGCTCCAGCGACCTTTCAAAGGTTAATGGACATAGTTCTCAAACCCCATCGTCGGTATGCTTCGGCATATCTGGACGACATTATAATATTTAGTGATGACTGGGAAAGCCACTTACCAAAAGTACAAGCAGTACTAAACTCCCTCAGAGCCGCGGGGTTAACAGCAAACCCAAAGAAATGTTCCTTAGGCTTGGAGGAAGCACGGTATCTGGGGTACATAATTGGGAGAGGGGTGATAAAGCCACAGGTCAACAAAGTTGAGGCTATCCAAAACTGGCCCCAGCCCTCAACCAAAAAGCAGGTCAGAGCTTTTCTAGGAATTGTAGGTTATTACCGCAGGTTCATTCCAAACTTTGCCAGCACAGCAGCGCCCCTGACAGATCTTACCAAGGGAAGTAAGTCTGTCATGGTCAAGTGGTACACGAAGGCTGAAAGCGCCTTTCAAGAGTTGAAACTGGCCCTGTGTAACCAACCAGTCTTAGTCACTCCTGACTTCAAAAAGGAGTTTGTTGTCCAAACTGATGCTTCTGATGTGGGGCTCGGAGCAGTTCTGTCACAAGAGGTGGGTGGTGAGGAACATCCTGTGACCTATTTGAGCAGAAAGCTTACCCCGGCTGAGAAAAACTATAGCATAGTTGAACGGGAGTGCTTGGCAATTAAGTGGGCACTTGAGTCCCTGAGATATTATTTATTGGGTCGTCGGTTTAGGTTGGTTACAGACCACTGTCCTCTTACGTGGATGTGTCAAGCTAAAGAGAGAAATGCAAGAGTTACACGGTGGTTTCTTACTTTGCAGAACTTCAAATATACTGTGGAACACAGAGCAGGAAAACTGCAAGGCAATGCTGACGCTTTGTCTAGGACACACTGCCTTGTAGCTAAATGTGTCCGATCCCACGGGCTCGAACAGAGGAAGAGGGTATGTGAGACAGTGACAGGTAAAATCATTGAGGGAAGGTACATTTCCCCTAGAATCCTGTTATATGTATCCTAGGCTCCAGGGAATGAGTAGTTTTTGCAATAGAAAGCTCTAGCTTTCCAATCTCGGCTTAACCCCTTCGCGCTCAGGTCAGTACTATTACGTCCTGCTGAGCGCATCGTTCGCGCTCAGCTCAGTAATAGTACTGACCTGAGTTAACACGGCGCCATCTTTCCCCGGCGCGTGTCTGAGCTGTGATACCTTCTGTTTCCGACAGCAGGCTATCACAGCTTAGTGTGCAGGGACCGATCGCGGTGGTCCCCACCGATTAACCCCTTAGAAGCCGCGTTCAATAGCGATCGCGGCTTCTTAGGGCTTAAGCTGCCATCGCCGGCCTGCTACACGATAGCGGGCCGCGATGGCTACTATGGCAACCAGAATCCTAACAATGGACTCTGGCTACGCCATCGACGGAAGCCTAGTGGGTCCTGACAAAGTCAGGACCCACTATGCTTGCTGTCAGCGAACAGCTGACAGCTCTAATACACTGCACTACGTATGTAGTGCAGTGTATTAGAATAGCGTTCAGAGCCTCCTGCCCTTATGTCCCCTAGTGGGACCAAGTAAGAAAAGTGTAAAAAAGTAAAAAAAAGTTGTGTAAAAATAAGAAAATAAAAGATTTAAAAGTAATAAAAGTAAAAATCCCCCTTTTTCCCTTATCAGTCCTTTATTATTAATAAAAATATATAAATAAACAAATAAACTATACATAATTGGTATCGCCGCGTGCGTAACGTCCTGAACTACAAAACGATGTCGGTGAACGCCGTAAAAGAAAATAATAATAAACCGTAACACAATCACAATTTTTTTGTCACTTCATCTCCCAAAAAATGGAATAAAAAGAGATCAAAAAGTCGCATGTACCTAAAAATGGTACTGATCGAAACTACAGTTCGTTACGCAAAAAATAAGTCCTCGCACGACTTTCCTGATGGAAAAATAAAACCGTTATGGCTCTTAGAATAAGGTAACACAAAAAGTGAATTATACTTTACAAAATGTATTTTATTGTGCAAACGCCATAAGAAATAAAATAAAACTATAAACATCTGGTATCGCCGTAATCGTATCGCCCCGCAGAATAAAGTGAATATGTCATTTATAGAGCACGGTAAACAATGTAAAAAAAATAGAATAAAAAACAATAGTAAAATTGCTGTTTTTTAGTCACCACGCCACCTAAAAATAGAATAAAAACTGATCAAAAAGTCGCATGCACCCCAAGAAACTACAATGAATTCCTCAAGGTCTCTAGTTTCCAAAAAGGGGTCACTTTTGGGGGGTTTCCACTGTTTTAGCACCACAAGACCTCTTCAAACCGGACATGTGCCTAATAAATTAAATTAAATTAATTAAAAGTCACCTCTACTTTGCTCTAAATTCCTGTGAAACACCTAAAGGGTTAATAAACTTTCTACATGCTGTTGTGAATACTTTGAGGGGTCTAGTTTCTGAAATGGGGTGTTTGATAAGGGTGTCTAATATATGGGCCCCTCAAAGCAACTTCAGAACTGAGCTGGAAACTAAAAAATAAAATAAAAATGAGGCAATACCTCGCTTCTTACATTATACTCATAATGAGCCGTGCCCACCCCGAGATGACCCCAGTTTTGACCGTTTGTATAAACGGAGAACCGTATTAGACCGTTTCAGTGCCCGGTTTTCCCAAGCATACACCCGCGAGAAGTGTATTTCTGTTGATGAGTCCTTGGTACATTTTAAAGGGAGTCTTCAATTCCGCCAGTACCTGCCGGGTAAGAAGGCAAGGTATGGCGTGAAGATGTATAAGCTGTGCGAGAGTGCATCAGGGTATACCTACAAATTTAGGATATATGAAGGGAAGGACACCAGTATTCAGCCCCCAGAATGCCCCCCCTTACTGGGAGTTAATACAAAAATTGTGTGGGATTTGGTGCACCCACTGCTGGACCAGGGTTACCACCTCTACCTGGATAATATTTATACCAGCGTCCCACTCTTCAACTGCCTCTACCTGGATAATTTTTATACCAGCGTCCCACTCTTCAACTGCCTCGCTTCCAGAAGTCCTGCGGCATGCGGCACTGCTAGAAGAAACCTGAGAGGCCTCCCTAAGACTCTGCTTGGGCAAACAAGAAGGGGTGAGAGCAGGGCACATTCTAGCAGCAACATATTGTGTGTCAAGTACAAGACCAGGGAGATGCCACACCAGTACCCATGTACCTGTACGAGGTACCAGTACAGAGACCCCCAAACCAGACTGCATCCTGGACTACAATAGGTACATGGGAGGGGTGGACTTGTCAGATCAAGTCCTGAAGCCCTACAGTACTTCTGGAAGCGAGGCCACACGCATCGCACCAGGGCAACACTTTTTAGGAGAAGTTCCCCAAACTGGCAAGAAGGGAAAAAGTCAAAAGAGGTGCAGAGTCTGCTATAAGAGGGGGATAAGGAAGGACACAATATATCAATGTGACGCGTGTCCCGAAAAACCAAAGCTCTGTATGAAAGAGTGTTTTAAAATTTATCATCCATCCCTTTATTTTTAATTTACCCCAATTTTACTCGCTCTGATCCACTTCGCACAGCTTACTCCTCCTCATCTTTCCCCTCTGAGCCCTGCTGCGTGCCCAGGCAGCTGATAACAGCCACATGTAGGGTATTGCCGTACCCGGGAGAACCAACATTACAGTTTATGAGGTGTATATCTCCGGTGGCGCATGCTGGGCACAATATATCGGACACTGAATTGGCATATATGTATAGAAAATTGCAAATTTCACTCTGCACCAACTGCTGCACATTATCTTTTACACAATACCTGTGGGGTCAAAATGCTCAATACACCTCTAGATGAATGCCTTAAGGGGTGTAGATTTTAAAACAGGGTCACTTCTCGGGGGTTTCAACTGTACCGGTACCTTAGGGGCTTCTGCGTACAAGACTTAGCACCAGAAAAGCTTCAGTAGGCCAAATGGTGGTCCTTTCCTTCTGAGCCCTGCCGTGTGCCCAGGCAGCTAATAACAGCCACATGTAGGGTATTGCCGTACCCGGGAGAACCCACATTACAAATTATGGGGTGTATGTCTCCGATGGCACATGCTGGGCACAATATATCGGACACTGACATGGCATATATATATAAAATTGCAAATCTCACTCTGCACCATCTGCTGCGCATTATCTTTTACACAATACCTGTGGGGTCAAAATGCTCACTACACCTCTAGATGAATTCCTTAAAGGGTGTCGTTTTTAAAACGGGGTCACTTCTCGGGGGTTTCAACTGTACTGATACCTCAGGGGCTTCTGCACACATGACTTAGCACCAGAAAATTCCCAGTAGGCCACATGGTGGTCCTTTCCTTCTGAGCCCTCCCATGGGCCCAAACGGCAGTTTATCACCACAAATAGGGTATTGCCACACTCAGGACAAATTGGGCAACAAAATGGGGTATTTTATTCCTTGTGAAAATAAGAAATTTTAAACCAAAACTACCTCTTATTGGAAAAAAAAAACAATTTTTTTAATTCACAGCCCAATTCAAATAAATTCTGTGAAAAAACTGTGGGGTCTAAATGGTCGCAACACCCATAAATGAATTCCTTGAGGGGTGTAGTTTCCAAAATGGGGTCACTTCTGGTGGGTTTCCATTGCTTTGATACCTTTGGGGCTCTGCAAATGCGACATGGCACCCGAAAACCAATCCAACAAAATCTGGGCTCCAAAGAACACATAGCGCTCCTTTCCTTCTGAGGCCTCCCATGGGCCCAAACGGCAGTTTATCACCACAAATGGGGTATTGCCGAACTCAGGACAAATTGGGCAACAGATTGGGGTATTTTATTCCTTGTGAAAATAAGACATTTTGAGCCAAAACTACCTCTTATTGGAAAAAATTACATTTTTTTAAATTCCCAGCCCAATTCAAATAAATTCTGTGAAAAAACTGTGGAGTCTAAATGGTCACAACACCCATAAATGAATTCCTTGAGGGGTGTAGTTTCCAAAATGGGGTCACTTCTGGTGGGTTTCCATTGCTTTGATACCTTTGGGGCTCTGCAAATGCGACATGGCACCCGAAAACCAATCCAGCAAAATCTGGGCTCCAAAGAACACATAGCGCTCCTTTCCTTCTAATACCTCCCATGGGCCCAAACGGAAGTTTATCACCACAAATAGGGTATTGCCGCACTCAGGACAAATTTGGCAACAAAATGGGCTATTTTATTCGTTGTGAAAATAAGACATTTTGAGCCAAAACTACATCTTATTGGAAAAAAGTTTTATTTTTTTAATTCACCGCCCAATTCAAATAAGTTCTGTGAAAAAACTGTGGGGTCTAAATGGTCACAACACCCATAAATAAATTCCTTGAGGGGTTTTGTTTCCAAAATGGGGTCACTTTTGGTGGGTTTCCATTGCTTTGATACCTCTGAGGCTCTGCAAATGCGACATGGCACCCGAAAACCAATCCAGCAAAATCTGGACTCCTAAGAACACATAGCGCTCCTTTCCTTCTGAGTCCTCCCATGGGCCCAAACGGCCGTTTATCACCACAAATGGGGTATTGCCGCACTCAGGACAAATTGGGCAACAAAATGGGGCATTTTGTTCCCTGTGAAAATAAGAAATTCTGATAAAAAATGACATCTTATTAGAAAAATTGTCATTCTTTTAATTTCACAGCCCAATTCAAATACGCACTGTGAAAAAACTACGGGGTCAAAATGGTAACAATAACCATAAATGAATTCCTTGAGGGGTGCAGTTTCCAAAATGGGGTCTGTTTTGGGGGATTCCTACTGTTTTGGCACCTCAACACCTCTCCAAACCTGGAATGCTGCCTAAAATATATGCTAATAAAAAAGAAGCACCAAAATGCACTAGGTGCTTCTTTGCTTCTGGGGCTTGTGTTTTAGTCCACGAGCGCAGTAGAGCCACATGTGGGACATTTATAAAAACGGCAGAATCTGGACAATACATATTTAATAGTGTTTCTCTGGTAAAACCTTCTTTGTTACAGAAAAAAAATAGAATAAAATTGAAATTCAGCAAGAAAAATGAAATTTGCAAATTTCACCTCCACTTTGCTTTAATTCCTGTGAAATGCCTGAAGGGTTAAAAAAAACTTTCTAAATGCTATTTTGAATACGTTGAGGGGTCTAGTTTTTAAAATGGGGTTTTTATGGGGGTTTCTAATACATAGGCCCCTCAAAGCCTCTTCAGAACTGAACAGGTACCTTAAAAAAAAGTTTTTTCAAATTTTCTTAAAAATATGAGAAATTGCTGTTCATGTTCTAAGCCTTGCAACGTCCAAGAAAAATAAAATAATGTTCAAAAAACGATGCCAATCTAAAGTAGACTTATGGGAAATGTGAACTAGTAACTATTTTGGCTGGTATAACCATTTGATTTACAAGCACATGCATTTAAATTCGGAAAAATGCTATTTTTTCAAATTTTTCTCTAAATTTTGCAATTTTTCACAAATAAACACTGAATATATCGACCAAATTTTACCACTAACATAAATCCCAATGTCTCACGAGAAAACAATCTCAGAATCGCTTGGATAGGTTTAAGCATTCCGACGTTATTACCACATAAAGTGAAATATGTCAGATTTAAAAAATAGGCTCTGAGCCTTAAAGGGAATGTGTTGCCAGCAAAACATGTTGTTTTTTTTTTAATTAAACATTTAGTGTGTAGGTGTTTAAACATTGTTAAAAAATTTTTTTATTTTTTTCACGAGTCAGGAAATATTATAAATTAGATTCTAATTTATAATATTTCCCATTGCTGGTCACTAGATGGAGCTATTCCCAAAATTGCAGCATTGCATGTGGTAAAGCAACCACATTGCTTTTTGCTGCAAAATTGGGAAAAAAGCACTCGCTCTAGTGAGCTCTGAGAATCCCCCCCTCCTTTATCCTGGCTAGTGCCGGGATAAACGAGTCTAACCTCCTACACTGTGTGTCGCCATTTTTTGAGCTAACACACAGTGTAGTAGGTTTATATACAGTAGTAAACACACACAAACACGAACATACATAGAAATCTCTTACCTGCTCCTGCCGCCGCGGCTCCCTCCGGCCCGTCCGCTCCGTCTGCTGCCGCTGGTCCAAGTGCACAAGTCCGGAAGCCGCGACCGGAAGTAGTAATCTTACTGTCCGGCCGCGACTTCCGGTCCACAGGAAAATGGCGCCGGACGGCGCGCATTTCAAATTGGACTGTGTGGGAGCGGCGCATGCGCAGTTCCCACACAGACGGCGTACACAGAAGTGGATGGGACGGGACCCGTTCGCAGTCCCTATGGGACTGTGGCTGCCGTATTCCATGTCTGTATGTGTCGTTAATCGACACATACAGAAATGGAAAAAAAAATGGCAGCCCCCATAGGGAAGAAAAAGTGAAAAAATAGAAAAAAGTAACACACAAACACACAAATAAATAAAAACGTTTTTAATAAAACACAAACATTAAACTGACATGAAAATTTTTTTGGTGGTGACACTGTTCCTTTAAGGCCCAAACTAGGCTGCGTCCTTAAGGGGTTAAGGAAAAGCCGGAAAAAGGGCCTGGTGTTGGATTGGGGAAGAGCAGGGCGGGTTCCCCAATCCCTAGTCCATCTCTGTTTGTAGGACAAGGCTGCTGCTCAATTAGCTGCACCTGCAGCCTGTGTATAAAGAGGTGCAGACACAGTGTGTGTGAGTCTCACCCCTGACTCAGACTGGAGACTACTAAGTCTGGAGTAGCCTGTATTCTATGTGAGTAAAGACCTGTGTTACTTTGTGTCCAGTGCCTGGTAGGAAGGCACTTGGTATAGTTAGATAATATCTTGTTTAGTTAGTGCTCAGACGAGCAGGATTTATTTTGTATTTTTGCCTTGTTGTACAAGAGGCTGTTTCTTTGACAAGAATAAAACACAGGCAAAGCCCTGTTATGAACTTTAATGCACGGTATCCCTGTCTCTGGCTACTAAGAAACCGCTGTACCAACCTCTCCTGATGCTAAACCCCCACAGTACACTAAACTTATGTCTTTTGTGGTTGTAGAAAATAGTCGCTGCATTGTCCTCTACCCTTCCCACAGTGCAAACTAAATGGGCTGGGCACGCTTTGTGTGGGTAGGTATGTATTCTTTTGTAATTATCTACATACCGTGGCAATCCAGTTAAACATTCTGGACAAGAAGATACACAAGCTTGGAAAGTTAACTGGTTCTCGACCGCTGGCTGTGTTTTTACGGCCACGTGGTCAGGGACATTAAAACCCGCGCCATAGACTTTTTATGGCGCGGGTTTTAACTTGCTACACGAGCGATCTTTAACACAGCGCTCAATGAACGCTGTGTATAGGAATATAGGCAGCGGCCGCGCCGCTGTCTCTATTGATCCCGGTGTTCATGTGAGTGGTCACATGATCGCCGGGTGCCGTTAGTGACAGACTGCTGCTGGGTCTTAGACCAAGCACAGCCCTATGAGAGGGCAGATTTCCCCTGTAACTGGGGCTGCTGTGCAGTCCCAGTTACAGTGTAAAAAGATGGTGTAAAAGAAAGAAAAAAGCCCGGACCCAATTACCCTACTGTAGACAAGTAATATATTAAAATTTACGGTACACAATGACGATCACAAATAAAAAGTCTATTGTAGGGTAAAACTGTTATTACCAAAAATAAATAGCTGAAATGTAAAAAAGCTAATTTTTTTACTATTTTCAAACTTTAAGAATAAAAATTCTAAAATAGCAAAAAGGATGTGCATAAAAATGATTAAAAAAAAAAGAAACCTGCATTGTCTACGGAAAAAACATCGCAAAAATCACGTCGCTAGCCCAGCAAATAAAAAAATTATAGCCATTTAACTAACGCGTGCTAAAAATAGCTAAACGGTGTCTGGTCCTGAAGGATTAAAATAGCCCGGTCCTGAACTGGTAGGATATTACTGATACTTATAAAAATTATTCATTTAGAGTTCACATTAAAATATAGTGTATATTGTAATAGATTTTTCGATCATTAGCGTCATATTAATTTTCCGTAAACAAAAAATAGGGTGGGCTCAACAATATATGTAAAAAGGTGCTTGGACTGCTGACTCAACAAATGTGTAACAATTACACAAATTAAGAGGAAAGACAAATGCTACTAGAGTCCCACATCCAAAACAATTTAAGATACTTTATTACAATACACATGAAAAAGTACAAACAATGAGCACAGCTGTACTCAAAAGGGAAAAACATCTAAAAGCAATTAAAGATGAAGAAAAGAGAGCACATGTCCCCTGCCTAAATAAATGCCAAAGGGACCCCCACTATTGCCCTATTAGAATTTGACTGAAAATGCAATATCAAATATAGAATGCAAAGACAATGCAAATAAATAATGACAGGATGCAAGATAAGAAAATATGCGATTACCACACCATGCTGGTGGAATTAAAGGCCGGGTCCTGTGAGGGCAAGAGTCGAGCTGAGACCCCACGCATATTGCTGTTGGTACGGCTTCGTCAAGGGTCTATAACAATGGTATTGCAGCATAAAGATGTAGCGACGTAATCGCTCAATGAAGTTACATCACTACAGTTGCTGTATATGCCTTGATACCTTTGTAATGCTTACAACTCTGGGCAATCAGTTGGTCTGATTAAGGTTTCTTTTGACCGAAAACATTTACCTATTTGTACCCTGATCTGCCAGCAGAGACACTGTGTTCAACTAATAAATCTACGAATTTTGCACCAAAAGAGTGTGCGGAGTATTTTTATACACCACACAAAGTATAATGTCCACAGAGTGCCCCACACACAGTATAAGGCTGGGTTCACACGACCTATTTTAAGATGTAATGGAGGCGTTTTACTCCTCGAATTACGTCTGAAAAACAGGCTCCAATACGTCGGCAAACATCTGCCCATTACTTTCAATGGGCTTAACGATGTACTGTGCCGACGACTTGTCATTTTACGCGCCGCTGTCGAAAGACGGCGCATAAAATTACAGCCTCGTCAAAAGAAGTGCAGGACACTTCTTGGGACGTAATTGGAGCCGTTTTTCATTGAATCCAATGAAGAACAGCTCCAAATTACGTCCGTAAAAGACGCCCCACAAAACGCGACTACATGCAATTCCGTCTGAAATTCAGGAGCTGTTTTCTCCTGAAAACAGCTCTGTAATATCAGACGTAATTGCAGTTATCGTGTGCACATACCCTAACGCCCTCATACTGCCTCCCAGGGCCGCCATCAGGGGGGTATTAGGGGTAGTGGTGTGAGGGGCCCGGCCAAACCTAATTGAAAGGGGGGCCCGGCAACTGCCGCGACATTCTTTTGGTAGGAAAAAACGGGCCCCTGCAATGGGGCCCGTTTTTTTCACTAAAAGAATGTCGTGAGCTGCTGCTGCTGCTGCGGGCCCCCTCCCCTTGTCATGGGGGGCCGTCAAACCGTCCGCCCGCCCGCGCGCACCCGATCGCGCGCCCAAGGAAACTCCCGAGCGCGCACCCACGAACGCCCGCACTGGAGACCGCCCGCGCGCGCACCCGCGATCGCCCGCACCCGCGAACGAAGCGCGCGCAGCCGCGGACACACATGGACAAAACTTACCTGGAGCCTGGCTGGAGGTGAAGGACTGGACGTCTAACCCGAAGACCTCGCCTGGAAGACATCACCGGAAGAGGACTGGAGTGGGAGCAGCTCTTCTGACACAGTGAGTAAATTATCTCAAAGTGCTGATCATTTATGGCCCTGTTCACACAGTATTTTGCAGGCAAAAAAAAATCTGCCTCAAAATTCCTTAAAGAATTTTGAGGCAGATTTTGACCTGCCCACACTATCTTGCCGCGTTTTTTTGCTGCGTTTTTTGCCCGCGGCGATTGAGGACAGCAGGCAAAAAACGCAGCGAAAAATGCTTTTTCTGGCTCCCATTGATTTCGATGGGAGGTCAGAGGCGGAACCGCGGCAAGAAAGGACGTGCTGCTTTTTCTTTTTTCCGCGACTGGCTCCCATTGATTTCAGATTAAATCAATGGGAGGCGGTTTTGGAAGTTGTTTGGTGCTGATTCTGACGCAGTGTCCGAGTCAATATCAAGGCCCAAAAACTCTGTGAACTGGGCCTTATTGTTAGGGCTTATTCAGACGAACGTGTAATACATCCGTGCAACGTGCGTGATTTTCACGCGCCTCGCACGGACCTATGTTACTCTATGGGGCCGTTCAGACTGTCAGTGATTTTCACGCAGCGTGTGTCCGTGTGTCCGCTGCGTAAAACTCACGACATGTCCGATATTTGTGCATTGTTCGCGCATCACGCACCCATTGAAGTCAAAGGGTGCGTGAAAATCCCGCCCAGCACTTCCGCAGCCGTATAAACTATGAATGAAAACAGAAAAGCACCACGTGCTACAAACATACAAACAGAGTGTCATAATGATGGCAGCTGCGCGAAAATCACGCAGCCACGCATAATACGCTGCTAACACACGGAGCTGTTATGGACCTTTTGCATGCGCAAAACGCCACGTTTTTTGCGCGTGCAAAAAGCACACGCTTGTGTGAATCCGGCCTTAGGGTAGGAACACACTAGGCATGAACGCTGCGGATTTTATGCAACACATTTTATTGTGGATAATCCGCAGCGTATCACAGTCGCAGCAGAGTGGATGAGATTTTAACAAATCCCATCCACACGCTGCAAAAAAAATGGACCTGCAGTGTGGCTTTTTAAGCCGCAGCGATTCAATGTATTCTGTGGAATCGCCGCTCCTCTGTTGCGGAAATGCTGCGGTTCTGCCGCAAAAATCACACATGAGAAAAAAAAAAGGTACTTTTTTAAATTGATAAAGTTTAGACTTGCCCCGGCCGTAGTCCTGGTGACGCGATCCTCTATTCTTAGAGCAGCCCCGCCTCCTGTCATGACGTTTCATACCATGTGACTGCTGCAGCGGTCACATGGGATGAAACGTCATGACAGGAGGCGGGGCTGCGCTAAGAATAGAGGATCGTGTCACCAGGACTACGGCCGGGGCAAGTCTAAACTTTATCAATTTAAAAAAGTACCTTTTTTTTTTTTTCTCATGTGTGATTTTTGCGGCAAAACCGCAGCATTTCCGCAACAGAGGAGCGGCGATCCCACAGAATACATTGACATGCTGCAGCTTAAAAAGCCAAAAAGCCGCAGCATGTAAAAAAAATTTTCAGCGTGCGGATGAGATTTGTTCACATCTCATCCACTCTGCTGCGACTGTGATACGCTGCGGATTTTCCACAATAAAATGTGTTGCATAAAATCCGCAGTGTTCATGCCTAGTGTGTTCCTACCCTGAGGCCGGATTCACACAAGCGTGTGCTTTTTGTGCGCGCAAAAACGTGGCGTTTTGTGCATGCAAAAGGTCCATAACAGCTCCGTGTGTCAGCAGCGTATGATGCGTGGCTGCGTGATTTCCGCGCAGCCACCATCATTATGACACTCTGTTTGTATGTTTGTAGCACGTGGTGCTTTTCTGTTTTCATTCATAGTTTATACGGCTGCGGAAGTGCTGGGCGGGATTTTCACGCACCCATTGACTTCAATGGGTGCGTGATGCGCGAACAATGCACAAATATCGGACATGTTGTGAGTTTTACGCAGCAGACACACGGACTCACGCTGCATGAAAATCACTGACAGTCTGCACGGCCCCATAGAGTAACAGGTCCGTGCGAGGCCCGTGAAAATCACGCGCGTTGCACGGACGTATTACACGATCGTCTGAATAAGCCCTAACAATAAGGCCCAGTTCACAGAGTTTTTGGGCCTTGATATTGACTCGGACACTGCGTCAGAATCAGCACCAAACAACTTCCAAAACCGCCTCCCATTGATTTAATCTGAAATCAATGGGAGCCAGTCGCGGAAAAAAGAAAAAGCAGCACGTCCTTTCTTGCCGCGGTTCTGCCTCTGACCTGCCATCGAAATCAATGGGAGGCAGAAAATGCATTTTTCGCTGCGTTTTCTGTCTGCTGTCCTCAATCGCCGCAGGCAAAAAACGCGGCAAGATAGTGTGGGCAGGTCAAAATCTGCCTCAAAATTCGGTGCGCGGTTCCAGGCGGTCGCCGGAGCGCATGCGCGGGAGTTTGCGGGTGCGCGCGATCGGTCGCACGGGCGGCGGTGTTTGACGGCCCCCATGCTACCCAGGGCCGCCATCAGGGGGGGTATTAGGGGTACTGATGTGAGAGGCCTGGCCAAACCTAATTGAAAGGGGGGCCCGCAGCTCATGACATTCTTTTGGTGAAAAAAACGGGCCCCATTGCAGGGGCCTGTTTTTTTTCTACCAAAGGCAAGTCGCGGCAGTTTGCCGGGCCCCCCTTTCAATTAGGTTTGGCCGGGCCTCTCACATCAGTACCCATAATACCCCCCCTGATGGCGGCCCTGGGTACCATGATATAGTGCTGGACGGAGTACCGTTAACAGGTGGTGCCAGGGTAGGGGGGCCCAGAAAATTTAGCTGTAGGGGGCCCTGAAATTCCTGATGGCGGCCCTGCTGCCTCCCCACAGTATAATGCACCATAGTGCCCTCACACACAGAATAATGCCCTCATAGTGCTTTCCCACACAGTAAAATGACCCAATTATGCCATCCTACACAGTGTAATGCCCTCATAGTAACCCCCACACAGCTTAATGCTCCCATAGTGCCCACCAAAACAGTATAATGCCCCTATAGTGCTCACTCACACAGTATAATGCCCCATAGGGTCCCCCTACACATGCCTCCATAGTGCCCCCACACAGTAAAATGCCCCCAAAGCACCCCGTCATCCATTATAATAGCCCAATAGCGCCCCTCACACACAGTAGCCTCATTGTGACTCCTAAAAATAATAAAGTAAATACTTACCTAGCCCCGTTCCCATGACAAATGAAGGATATCACTTTGCAGCTCTCCTCCTTTCTGCGTGCTGTGTGGCTAGGTGAAGGCAGGTGCGAAGACGTCACTGCATCGCTTCTGTCTGCACCAAGTCGCCCACAGCCTCCGTCACAGCTGACCGCTCCCTGCTCCACCATTGGATTAAATTGAGAACGCAGATACAGTTGAAACCAGGACATGTCACTGGCCACCTGGGACAGCAGAACATCACCTAGAATCCAAGAATGTTCTACTGGATCTGGGATGGTTAGGAGGCATAGTTGATCCAAAAGGAAGGAAAGGTATAAAGGAAAGATCCTTTTTTTTGTATACACTCCTGTGTTTGGCTAAAAATCAGAGGCAAAAACACAACCACAATGCAGTTTTGTTTGTGGCCTTTTTTTAAACTTTTGCTGCGTATGTTGCTGCATTTTTTTCCCTCGCATTTTCCCATATGTTTCTCTATAGAACATGAAAAACGCAAGACAAAATGCATGTTAAAAATAATTGAATAAAAAAACGCTTGCAAAAAACGCATGTACTTTTTGTTTTATTCCTGCCCTTTCTCCCTATCCCTTGGTTGAACTTGATGGACATGTGTATTTTTTCAACCGTACTAACTATGGAACTAATTCATGGTGTTTTTTACAAGCCAAAAAACTAATACTGTAAAAAAACTATGTGTGAAGGACGCCTTAGGGTGTTGTCACAGATTTAACACATTTGAGCGCAGCGTTTTTTTAAAAAAAATCTTGGTTTTGCCATGATTAGGCTGTGTTTACAACGCATTATATTTTTTAGTTGTTCTACAAAGAATGGTAGCACCGGGCCTTAGTCCAGGATCACACACGCAGTTTTGATGAAGTTTTGGTGCGGTTTTTGGCTTTGTTTTTTTTAAGCTAAAGTCAGATCTTTATCCAAAAGGAAAGAAAGGTATAAAGAAAAGATTGATGCATCTGCTTTCTTTTATTTACACTTCTGTATTTGAGGAAAAAACCATCAACACTGTGTGTGTGTGATTCTGGCCCCATGGTGAAGCTACACGTGGTGCCTTATATTTTTGCAGTTAAAAAAATATGCTGCAAAAACCTGTACAATAACCAATGGGAAAAATATTCTGCAAGCAGGGGCGTAGCTAAAGGCTCATGGGCCCCGATGCAAAAGTTCTTATTGCCCCCCCCCCCCCCCGCAAACTTCTCATGGCCGACGGTCCGCCGCTTTCAGCTGCATCGCTGGGTCTCCTAAGTGACCCAACAATGCAGCATTAGCACCCAGGGGCGTCACTATGGCTGGGTTCACACACACTATTTACGGACGTAATTTGTGCGTTTTAGCCCCGAATTACGTCCAAAGATGCGGCTCAAAAGCGTTGGCAAACATCTGCCCATTCATTTGAATGGGTCTTACGATGTTCTGTGCCGACGGTCTAATGATAGGATTAGATACAGTGGCTCAGCAGACAGTATCACACATGATCAGATTAGATACAGTGGTTCAGCAGACAGTATCACACATGATAGGATTAGATACAGTGGCTGAGCAGACAGTATCACACATGATTAGATACAGTGGCTCAGCAGACAGTATCACACATTATAGGATTAGATATAGGGCTCAGAAGGCAGTATCACACATGATCGGATTAGATACAGTGGTTCAGCAGACAGTATCACACATGATGGGATTAGATACAGTGGCTCAGCAGACAGTATCACACATGATGGGATTAGATATAGGGCCCAGCAGACAATATCACACATGATCGGATTAGATATAGGGCCCAGCAGACAGTATCACGCATGATAGGATTAGATACAGTGGCTCAGCAGACAGTATCACGCATGATAGGATTAGATACAGTGGCTCAGCAGACAGTATCACACATGATAGGATTAGATACAGTGGCTCAGCAGACCGTATCACATATGATAGGATTAGATACAGTGGCTCAGAAGGCAGTATCACACATGATTGGATTAGATACAGTGGCTCAGCAGACAGTATCACACATGATAGGATTAGATACAGTGGCTCAGCAGACAGTATCACACATTAAAGGATTAGATATAGGGCCCAGCAGACAGTATCACACATGATCGGATTAGATACGGGACTCAGCTCGCTGACATTGCGCTGGAACCAGGAAAGGTAAGAATAATAATTTTGCTTCTTTATGTGTTACTGATTATTTTTGTGTGTTTGTGGATTTTTTACAGGTTCGGTTGTTGGACTTCGGATACGAGTACTTCAATGACGGCGTTTTTTTATTCTCAATAAAATGGTTAATGAGGGTTGTATTTTTTTATTTCAATAAAATATTTTTTCTATGTGCTTGTATCTTTTTAAACTTTATTATCACCGCCTTAGTAATGGCCGCTGGATGATTGACAACCTCCATTACTAAGGCGCGGCTTAAAGAGGCTCTGTCACCAAATTTTGCAACCCCTATCTGCTATTGCAGCAGATAGGCGCTGCAATGTAGATTACAGTAACGTTTTTATTTTAAAAAAACGAGCATTTTTGGCCAAGTTATGACCATTTTTGTAGTTATGCAAATGAGGCTTGCAAAAGTCCAAGTGGGTGTGTTTAAAAGTAAAAGTCCAAGTGGGCGAGTATTAGGTGCGTACATCGGGGAGTGTTTACTACTTTTACTAGCTGGGCGCTCTGAAGAGAAGTAACATCCTCTTCTCTTCAGAACGCCCAGCTTCTGACAGTGCAGATCTGTGACGTCACTCACAGGTCCTGCATCGTGACGGCCACATCGGCACCAGAGGCTACAGTTGATTCTGCAGCAGCATCAGCGTTTGCAGGTAAGATCGACTTACCTGCAAACGCTGATGCTGCTGCAGAATCAACTGTAGCCTCTGGTGCCGATGTGGCCGTCACGATGCAGGACCTGTGAGTGACGTCACAGATCTGCACTGCCAGAAGCTGGGCGTTCTGAAGAGAAGTGGATGATACTTCTCTTCAGAGCGCCCAGCTAGTAAAAGTATTAAAAACGCCCCGATGTACGCACCTAATACACGCCCACTTGGACTTTTACTTTTAAACACACCCACTTGGACTTTTGCAAGCCTCATTTGCATAACTATAAAAATGGTCATAACTTGGCCAAAAATGCTCGTTTTTTAAAAATAAAAACGTTACTGTAATCTACATTGCAGCGCCGATCTGCTGCAATAGCAGATAGGGGTTGCAAAATCTGGTGACAGAGCCTCTTTAATGTTAGCCGGTGCAGAGGCTAACACTAACCCCCATTATTACCCCAGTACCCACCGCCACCAGGGGTGCTGGGAAGAACTGGGTACGAACCAGTACCCGACCATCTGTAGTGATGGGCAGGCACCGGGGTGGCCGCAGGCTGGTAGTATTAGGCTGGGGAAGGCCAAAAACTGTGGCACCTACCACCCTGGTAATGCTGCTGCTGTGTTGTATCTGGCTGGTTATGAAAATTGGGGGGGGACCCGACATCGTTCTTTCCAATAATTTTTTTTTTTTTTTTTTAAATGACATGGGGTCCCCCCCATTTTTCATAACCAGCCAGATACAATAAAGCAGCTGCAGCCTAGCATTACCAGGGTGAGAAGGGCCACTGTTTTTGGCCTTTCCCCTCCTGATAATACCAGCCTGCGGCCAGCCCAGTGGCCGATCATCACTACAGATGGTCAAGTACTGGATGGTACCCGGCTCTTCCCAGTACCCCTGGTGGGGGTGGGTACCGGGGTAATAAAGGGGGTTAGTGTTAGCCTCTGCAGCGGCTAACACTAAGCCCCGCCTTAGCAATGGACGCTGTCAATCAGCCGGCGGCCATTACTAAGGCGGTAGTAATATAGTTTAAAAAAAAACACAAAGACATAGAAAAAATATTTTATTGAAATTTAAAAAAAAACACACAACCCTCATTAACCATTTTATTAATAATAAAAAAAAAGCCGTCATTGAAGTAGTCCTGGAATCCGACGTAGTCCAACGACCGAACCTGCAAGAAAACACACAAAAAAAAGATTAGTAACACATGTGTTAGGCTTAGATACAGGGCCCATGTGTGATATTGTCTGTGGGAGCCTGTATCTAAGCCTACCACAAGGTAGGCTTAGATACAGGGTCCAGCACACAGTAATCTTATACAGTATAAGATTACTGTGTGCTGGGGCCCTGTATCTAAGCCTACAGTGTGGTAGGCTTATATACATGGCCCATCAGACAGGATCACACATGGGCCATGTATCTAAGCCTACCATGTGATTGGCTTAGATACAGGGCCCAGCAGACAGCATCACACAATCTGTGATCCTGTCTCATGGGCCCCCTAAGCCTGCTACATCGTAGGCTTAAAGGGATTGTGCAGTCCCTAAACATTGATGGCCTATCCTCAGGATAGGCCATCAATAGCTGATGTGTCAGGGTCCGTCTCCCGGGACCCGCCAATCCGCTGTTTTGAAGGGGCCGCAGCACTCGTACGAGAGCTGCTGCCCCTTCATTTCACTACTCGCTCACACTGTGAATCGCCGACACCGATTCACAGTGTGACCGGAATGAAGTGACCGGAATGAAGGGGAGCAGCTCTCGTACGAGTGCTGCGGCCCCTTCAAAACAGCTGATTGGCGGGTCCCGGGAGTCGGACCCCACCAGTCAGCTTTAGCAGTCTACTAATCTTACCTTCCTCTGCAGCCGCGGCGGTAGTTCTGTCCTCTCGATGCTGTGCGCGGCGCATAGCGCTGTGATGTCATGCGCTGCGCACAGCGCTTGACGTCAGGACCTCCGCTGCGATCCGGAACCAGGAAGGTAAGTACAGTTTGTTACTATAGTAACAGGGGCCCGCGGCCCGAGATACTATATATATTGATGTGGTGCGGGGGGCTTTGGGCCCCCCTGGCTTCGGGGCCCGGTCGCAATTGCGACCGCTGCGACCCCTATAGCTACGCCAGTGTCTGCAAGACAGATTTCTTAACTTCTTGCATTGCAGAATATTTTTACCAGAAGGCTTACATTGCAAAGTTTTCCGCAGCATATTTTTACGCTACGGAAATACATTGCAGATACACCACTTGTGACTGCGCCCTTATGGTTCATTCAGATGTTGCGGTGCGGTTAAAACTGTACAGGGACCAGCTGTTGCAGCAGGGACACGTTGCTGTAGGAGCACCAGGAGAGCTGACTAAAGTCTTTTTTTTACTTTATACTTTAAAACTTTTTTTTATTGCGGATTTGTCTATGGATATGCAGCTTATTGGCAGCAAAATCCGCAACAATAGTAAATTGTTACGGATTTTTGCTTTCCTATTGAACTCAGTGGGAAAAATCTACAACAAATCTGCGGACACTCTAGAACATAAATTGACATGCTGCAGATTTAAATATGAATAATTTCCTTTATTACCTTAAGGATGAGGCTCATTTTGATCTTGAGAACGCAGTACATTTTTTCGTGTTTGCCTCACCGCATTTCGAGAGCACTGACCTTTTTATTTTTCGCTATTGTTGCAGTATGAGGTCTCTGCAATAGGACCTTTCTCAAGCATAGTGATAGAAAAATATGTGGCAATATACTGTATATACAAGTGTTACATTGGCATCATCAGCCTCATTATAATAAATTAAGTCAATTCATAATGTGCGAAACAATATATAAACGAATGCATTTTGCACGTTATGAATTGACTTAATTTAATATAATGAGGCTGATGATGCCAATGTAACACTTGTATATATATTTCCACAAATGTTTGTATCACTATGCTTGAGAAAGGTCCTATTGCAGGACTGAAACGTTGCACCTTTTTGTGATGTGGACTGAATAAATTATACTCTTTTATTGCTTATTGGAGTGCTGCAAGATCTTCTTTTTTTGAAAATTGTATTTAGTCCAAAGGATCGGGACTACTTGCTGGGCACCCAGACATATCTTCCCTGGGGTGAGTGCTGCTGCTTTTCTTTTTTGTCTATATATATATATATATATATCGAGGAAGTAGCAGGTGTCGATAAGATCTGTAAATGATTCAATTTTCAAGCACTTTGCTCCAATCTGTGGCATGTGGGACGGCATAAAAGCTAGATGGAAAGCAAAACTTTTTAGCCACATGAAACCTCAAGAATCAGATCAAGTGGTGTGGGGTGATTGTGGATTCTTCCTGTTCGTTGACGTTCCAGTTATCGCCACCTGTTGCAAACTGAGAGGGACAGAATCCTTGAACTGAAAGACCTTGGTTTATTACTGTGGCAGATCGCTACGCGCCTATGCTGAGATGTCAGTACTGTTCAACATTGCGTGTCCCGGAGGTTGGAAGACAGCAACAAAAGGAAATGACAGAAAAAGGTGCGCGAAGGTGAACCTCTGCACGGACGGATCATCTGATTGGTAGAATGGAGCGTAGTGATCGATTCTGTATTCCAAGAGAAATTGGACGTCACATCCCAAGTTTAGGGCAGCAACCATTGTCGACACAAACCATCACAACATTGGGCTACAAGCCAAACGTCATGCTACAGAAGTTCCATTGACCACATGACACATGGAATGGAGGTTTATCCTCTTGAGTGATGAGTCCCGCTTTTGTCTCGGACACAATTATAGCCAGAGATTGGTCTGTAGACCACGTGGGCAACGCCATGAAGATGCCTTCACAACGGAATGTCACACCGGTCCTACACCCAGGATTATGGTGTGGGGTGGCATAATGTACAGTAGCCGGACCCCTCTAGTCTTAATTTCAGGTACACTAACTGCTCGGCATTACATTGAATTGGTCGTGAAACCAGTAGTACGGCCATTTCTCCAAAATGTCCCAGAAGCCGTTTTTCAACAGGACAAAACCAGGCCGCAGGTTGCCATGTTACTCGTGCTACTGTGAGCAGCCTGCGTGGCCTAAACGTACTACCATAGCCTGCATAGTCTCCGGACTTGTCTCCCATCGACCCCATCTGGGATGTCATTGGTTGGCAATTGCAAAGGCAGCTGCCAGCAGTCAATCTTGAGGATTTGTGTGTCAAGGTGGATCCAGCATGCCAAGGTGTGTAAGTGCGTGTGTTTCTGGGCATGGCGCTCATACTCGATACTGAATAAATCAAGATGTTTGGAATATTTTAAATTTTTTTTATCATTTGCATATCATTAACATGTCTATCGAACCTGTGATTTCCACAATTCCAAAATTGTTCCTTCTTGGTGTTGTAATTTCAATGTTGAGCAGTGTATATATATATATATATATATATATATATATATATATATATATATATTCAAGTGATTGGGGGGAAGCTGTAATACTGTGCACCGTTGCTACAAATCTGATCACGTTGTGCAGTGCTAAGCTCTGTGAGTAATGAATGAGAAGTAGCACTCGCCGACGCACCATAGCCACTTCAAACTGCTGACTGGCAGGGGTGTCGAGAAATGGACCACCACAATCAGATATTAATGGCCATCAATTATATTTTCGGTGCCAAAACAGTGGAAATCCCCCAAAAGTGACCCAATTTGGGAAACCAGAGCCCTCAAGGAAATGATCTAGGGGTATAGTGACCATTTTGACCCCACAAGTTTATTGCAGAAATTATTGGGATTAGGCCGTGAAAATTTAAATCTACATTCTTTCAAGGAAAATGTAGATTTATCAAATTTTTTCTTATTTCCACAAGGACTATAGGAGAAAAAGTACCACAACATTTGTAAAGCAAATTTCTCCTGAGTAAAACAATACCCCACATGTGGTAATAAACGGTTGTTTGGAGACACGGCAGGGCTTAGAAGGGAAAGAGCGCTATTTGGCTTTTGGAGCTCAAATTTAGCAGGAATGGTTTGCGGAGGCCATGTCGCATTTGCAAAGCCCACGAAGGGAAAAAACAGTGGAAACCCCCCACAAGTTACCCCATTTTAGAAATGACACCCTTTGAGAAAATTATCTAGGTTTATAGTGAGCATTTTGACCCCACAGGTTTTTTTCAGAAATTATTGGAAGTAGGCCGTGAAAATATACATTCTTTCAAAGAAAATGTAGGTTTAGCTATTTTTTTCTAATTTCCACAAGGACTAAAGGTGAAAAAGCCCCGCAACATTTGTAAAGAAATTTCTCTTGAGTAAAACAATACCCCACATGTGGTCATAAACGGCTGTTTGGACACACAGCAGGACTTAGAAGGGAAAGAGCGCCATTTGGCTTTTGGAGCTCAAATTTAGTAGGAATGGTTATCGGAGGCCATGACGCAATTTGCAAAGCCCCTGAAGGACCAAAACAAAGAAAAAGCCCAAAAAGTTACTCCATTTAGGAAACTACACCCCTTGAGGAATTCACCTACAGGTGTAATGAGCATTTTGACCCCACAGGGGTTTCATAGATTTTATTAGAATTGGGCCATGAAAATAAAAACAATCCTTTTTCTTCAATAAGACATAGTTTTAGCTCAAAATGTAATTTTTTTTAACAAATAAAGGAAAAAAAGAACCCCAACATTTGTAAAGCAATTTCTCCTGAATATGGCAATACCCCATATCTGGTCATAAACTGCTGTTTGGACACACAGTAGGGCTCAGAAGGGAAGGAGCACCATTTGGCTTTTGGAGTGGTGCAGATTTTGCTGGATTGGTTTCTGGGTGCTATGTCGTATTTGCAAAGCCCCTGTGGGACCAAAACAGTAGAAAACCCCAGAAGTGACCCAATTTTGGAAATTACACCCCTCAAGGTATTCACCTAGGGGTGTAGTGGGCATGCTAACCCTGCAGGTGTTTTGCAGAAATTAGTGTGCACTCGGTGTTGCAGTGTGAAAATGGGATTTTTTCCATAGATATGCCAATATGTTGTGCCCAGATTGTGCCACCATAACAAGACAGCTCTCTAATTATTATGTTAATTTATATTAATACTAGTATTGGTTCAAAATTGCAGAGACTCTGATGTGAAATAATAAAAGAAACCCCTGACAAGTGACCCCATTTTGGAAACTACACCCCTCAATGCATTTATTGAGGGGTGTAGTGAGCATTTTCACCCTACAGGTCTTTTCCATAAATGATTGCGCTGGGGATGGTGCAAAGTAAAAATTAAAATTTTTCCCTAGATATGCCATTTCAGTGGCAAATATGTCATGCCCAGCTTGTGCCACTGGAGACACACACCCCAAGAATTGTTAAAAGGGTTCTCCCGGGTATGGCGATGCCATATATGTGGAAGTAAACTGCTGTTTTGGCACACATTATGGTATAGAAGGAAGGGAGCGCCATTTGGCTTTTGGAGCGTGGATTTTGCTTGGTAGCTTTGTTTGGACCCTTACTGGTATTTCAGTTTATAATGTGAGGGCATATGTAAGCTGGGCAGAGTACATCAGGGGCATAGTAAGGTGGTATAACAATGGGGGAAAAAAAAGAATAAAATAATCCATAGATGTGTGTTACGCTGTGAAGCAATCCTTTCTGCATAGTCCAGTGTCGCACTGATAAATGTCCTTTCTTATCCCCCTTTTGGTCCACACTCCGCACCTTTGCAGTTTGGTGAATTTTTCTGGGAAGTGTTCTCCTGGTATAATACGGGCACCCTCACTTCCAGCAGATATGTTTGGGCCCTCCCCTTATTGGTTCCCTAATTTTAGGGCCTTGATAAATCGCCTCTTGAAACAGAAGAAATGTTCCCCTCTGGCCGGCATAACTGCATACTTTTATTTCCTGACTTAATGGTTAACTAATTTATTTTTTCATAGACGTAGTGGTATGAGGGGTGTTTTTTTGTTGGATGAGCTGTAGTTATTATTGGTACCAAGTGAGACTTTTTGATCACTTTTTATCCTATTTTTTGGAAGGCCAGGTGACCAGAAAACAGCAATTGTGGCATAATTTTTTTTATATAGCGTTCACCACGCGCCATAAATTACATCTTAACTGTATTCTGCGGGTCAGTACAATTCTGACGATACTATTTATAGCACTTTTTTATGTTTTACAACTTTTTGCACAATAATATTTTTTCTGTTGCCATTTGTAAGAGCCGTAACTTTTTAATTTTTTTGTCTACGGAGTTGTATGAGGGCTTGTTTTTCGTGAGACGAGCTATAGTTTTTATAGGTACCATTTTTGGATACATGCGACTTTTTGATCACTTTTTATTTTAATTTTTGGAAGACAAAGTGACCAAAAAGACAGCAATTCTGGCAGTATTTTTTAGGTTTTTTTTTTAACGGCGTTTACTGCGCGGGACAAATATCATAATATTTTTATATTCATACCAGATATGTATGGTTTTATTATATTTTTTTTCAATAAGTGACTTGATAAGCGAAAAAGGGCGATTGTATTTTATTTTATTACTTGAAACTTTTATTTAATTTTTTCCAACTCTTATTTTTACTCTTTTTTTTTTTTTTTTATTCACTTTTCTTTAATCCTACTAGGGGACTTGAACATCCAACTGTTTGATGTTCTAATACATTGCACTACCTATTTAGTGCAATATATTAGAACTGTCAGTTGTTCACTGACAGCAAGCTGATCTGGCTCCGCCTCCATTCGGGGCCTAATCGGCTTCCGTAATGGCAGACAGGAGGCCATTGTTAGGTCTCCTGTTGCCATAGTATCAGTTGATAGCCTTGCCATCACATGACAGGTCTGCCGATTTGCTACAAACCACTAAGATGCACGATCGCTTTCAATCGCTGCATCTAAGGGGTTAATGGCAGGGATCAGAGCTAGCTGTGACTCCTGTCGTTACAGCGGGGTGTCCGCTGTAGCATACAGCGGACACCCACTGCTGATGACGCCGGCTCTGCTTCTGAGCCGGAAGCTGAGCCGGCGCCATCTTGCCAATGGTACCGGAAGCCTTTTAGGCTCCGACTCAGACCGGGGCATAGGAGGTTTCCATTGCTGGAAGACCGGTGGGCCAGTATTAGGTCCCCGGTTGCCATTGCAGCAACCGGCAACCCAGCGATCACGTTGCTGGGGTGCCGGTGACTAAAAACCCCTCACATGATACGATCTCTATTGAACGCAGCATCTGAGGGGTTAATCGGCTGGATCAGAGGCTAGCGCCGGTCCTGGCCGTTACATCAGAGTGCCAGCTGTTACATACAGCTGGCACCCGGCGGTGATGGTGCGGGCTCAGCTCCTGAGCCAGCACTATCACAGCGACGTAATGGTACTGCGCTTTGCGGGAAGCCCTGCCCGACAGCGCCGTATATATACGGCGGATGTCGGGAAGGTTTTTTTTAACAAATAGTTTTTTCACTGCAACAGTGGTAAATCATAAAGAAAACTATATATAAATTTGGTATCGACATAATCATATTAACCCGCATAATGCAGTTAAAATTAATTTTACTGCACAATGAACTCTTAGGGCTCATTTACACGAGCGTGTGCATTTTGCACACGCAAAAAATGCGGCGTTTTGCGTGCGCAAAAAACACTAAACAGCTCCGTGTGTCATCAGTTAGGATGTGCGGCTGGGTGATTTTCGCGCAGCCGCCATCAGTATGACACTCCGTTTGGATGTTTGTAAACAGAAAAGCACGTGGTGCTTTTCTGTTTCCAAACATACTTTTGACTGCAGTTGCGCGAATCCCGCGCATCCCACGGAAGTGCTTCCGTGTGGCATGCGTGATTTTCACGCACCCATTGACTTCAATGTGTGCGTGATGCGTGAACAACGCAGAAATATAGGACATGTCGTGAGTTTTACGCAACAGACTCACGTTGCGCAAAAATCACGCACTGTCTGCACGGCCCTATAGACTAACATAGGTCCGTATGACATGCGTGAAAATCACGAGCGTCGCACCGACGTATATCACGTTTGTGTAAATAAGCCCTTACAATAATGAAGAAATTACAGGGGGTTTTTTTCTCATTTTTCCTAGAAATAATTTTTTTCAGTTTCCCAGTACAATCTATGGTACTTTAAATGGTACCATTAAAAACGAAAACTCGTCCTGCAGAAAACAACCCCTCATACGGCTATGCCGACGGAGAAATATAAAAATGATGGCTTTTAGAAGGCGGGGAAGAATTTTTTTTATTAATTTAGTTGCGTCTCCAAGGGGTTGAAAACTGTTTCATGCATCCTTCTATGAACCCTGAACTAATTAGTGCTGCAACACTAGATCAGTGTACAGCTAGCATAGGAGAGTGAATGAGAAAGCTCCTTGCTCGCAGCCAATGGGAGGCGTTGCCGGTGGCAAGAAAGGAGCTTTCTCTTTGAAAAGCAGGCAGAACCTGATTGATATATTTGGGTGAGCTGGTGGATAATTTACAGTTACAGAGGTTGTTGTTAACACCACGGCGCCATTATGCTCCGCTGTTGACTGGTAAGCAGGAAATCAGTTTAATCAATGACTTACCTCATGTTAACGTTATATAGCCATACCATATTAAACATTCTGTAGGAAAACATAGAGACTATTGATCATCATATGAACAGATAGATCACATTGCCAGTGCCACCCTCTCACTATTTCCATCCCTCCCACACTCAAGCATGGCAATACAATCTTTCCTACACTTCTACTGTACAGTGCCAATGCCACCCCCCTTATTTACTGCCAAAATTAGTATATATGTAGGGAAGATTCTATTATCATGCTTGAGTGGGGGAGGGATAGCAATAGAGAGAGGGTGGCATTGGCAATGTGATCTGTCACTCACACTTAGGCATCATTTACACGAGCGTAATATACGCACGTGCGACGCGCGTGCTTTTCACGCGTGTCGTACGCACCTATATTAGGACATGGGGCAGTGCAGACAGTGCGTGAATTTTGCACAGCGCGAGTGCGTTGCGTAAAACTCACGACATGTACTTTCTTTGTGCGCTGTTCGCGCATCACGCACCCATTGAAGTCAATGGGTGCGTGAAAACCACGCAGGTCGCACGGAAGCACTTCCGTGCGAACTGCGTGATTCGCGCAATAGCTGTCAAACTCTGAATGTAAACAGAAAAGCACCACGTGCTTTTCTGTTTCCAAACATCCAAACGGAGTGTCATAATGATGGCGGCTGAGAGAAAATCTCGCAGCCGTGCATCATACACTGATGATACACGCAGCTGTTAAGTGCCTTTTGCGCACACAAAACGCCACGTTTTTTGTGTGCGCAACACGCACACGCTCGTGTAAATCAGCCCTTAAGGCCATTTTACACTGGCCAATTATCGGGCAAACAAGCATTCAAAGAACGCTTGTTCCCGATAATTGCCCTGTGTAACGAAGGCAGCGATCAGCAGATGAACGAGCAAACAAGCTCGTTCATCAACTGATCGCATCGTTTTAAATGTCCAAAATATTATCATCTCCCTGACGTGCTGCCGACATGATAAAAATGTGTGGGGACGATTGATCGGAGTAACAAGTAACCTGCGCTCGTCCCCATACTAGCTCCGAACGAGAGCCGATCACCACCCAGGCTGGGCCCTGTAATAGCAGCTTTAGTGTCACAGTCTCAGTTGATCGATCTGGCCAGCCTCCACTCATATTAGGGAGCTCTGTATTTAAAGTGCCTCCTCTTGTCCTCGTGTGCCAATAATTGTTTATTCTACCTAGTTCACTACTGTGGCTGATAATCTGCATCTGAGTGTTTGGACTTCTCTGTTTGATTTCACTCTGAATAACCTAAGGCCTCATGAACACGACCGTAGCCATGTGCACGGCCGTGATTTTCGGATCGGCCGGCAGCGGAGTGTCAGCCGTGAGCCGCCCCAAAATCGCGGGCCATGCACATGGTCGCGGCCATTATTTTCAATGAGCCTGGAAACCATGGTCGTGTGCATGGCTCCATAGGAATTTTCGGGGGAACTGCGGCCGCAAAAGCACGTTCGTGTTGTTTTTCCCTGTGCAGACTTGGCTGGGTCTGGATTTCTCTGTGTTGCTCTGTGTGTTCAGACCCAGCTATTTTTTCTGCCGGTCAGTTTAGTTTCTTTGCTTGAACGCGGGTTTTTCTTGGTTTAGTATTGAGTGAATATTATCCTGCAGAATTTTATACATGTTTTCTGGTTTACCTTTTACTTGTACTGCTGGATTTATTACGTACTTTTTGGTTACCCTTTTGCTGTTATTATCCTGCTGGTTTTATTATATGCTTTTTGGTTCATCTTTTACTTTTTGGGTACCGTTCTACTCGTACTGCCAGTGAAAGGCTGACCAGTAGTTATCATGATCTCTCCGGAGCTTCTAACAGAGATTGCTCAGGGTTACTAAGAGGTTCCTGATGGTGGGATCATTCTTATCAGGACGGCAGTCTCGCTGTAGGCAGCACCCCTCTACAGTTAGGGTAGCTTTAGGGCACACTCAGATGTGGTGGAATTGCTGTTGAATTCCACTTCGGACAGTCCGCAGTGGAATTCTGCAGCAGCCGTTTTTTACATTTGTTTCTATACATTTTTAGCAAACTTAGTTGAGGCGTTGCGGAAAATAACTGTTAGGCTGCGGTGCAGAATTTTCTCTCCACAGCATGCACATTATGTTGCGGAGAAGAAGCGGAATTTCACTGTGGATCCTTTGCAATGCAAAAACTAAAATCTGTGTCACGTCCGCTGTGATATCAGCAACGTATGAATTACCTGTCAAGTATGCAAATGTAGGTGCAGATTCGTTGCGTAATTGCCCCGAATCTGCACCAACATTTGCAGTGGAAAAATTCCACCACGTCTGAACATGGCCTTACGGTTTGCCCTGCGAAGCTCAGAGGTTGCTTACTGGGTAGCTTGCACCAAGACTGACTTCAATACCTTTTTTAGTTTAATGGTATTGTGACACTTAGTCAGCTATGCTATGCTGCCCTTTTATTGTGCATCTGCATAAAGAAAATAATAAAATTTAAATATAGGATGAAAAAAAGGTTTTTCTCTTCCATGTAGTACTTTATATTATTTTCAGTCAATATCACTTTATGTATCTCTTTTAGGCCCAAAAACTGCCACCATGCCACCAAAACAATGCTCCTGTAATATGAATACAATCACACAGTAATTGTACAGGCTTCATGCATAGCAGGGGCCAGGCCCAGTTCCCCGGGTGACTGCCATATTCGGTGGTGTAGCTGCAGGGGTCGCAGCAGTCGCAATTGCGACCATGCCACGGCCCCCTGCACCGCGTCTATAAAAATTCACTATAGTAACTGGGGCTTATGTCATAAAATACACCACCCCCTGTTACTATAGTAATAACACTATACTTACCCTCCTTCCCAAGCGCAGCAGAAGTCCTGACATCTTCTCATGTCATGACGTCACGACGCTGTGCGCCGCGCATGATGTCACGACGCTGGATGGTGTCGGGACATCTTCAGCACCCGGACCTGAAGAGGAGGGTAAGTGTAAAATTACTGCCTGCTGGGGTCTTGTATCTAAGCCTGCCTTGTGGTAGGCTGAGATACAGGGTCTTACAGACAGAATCACACATGGACCCTGTATCTAAGCCTACCACATGGTGGGCTTAGATACAGGGCCCCAGCAGACAGTAGCCATTTAAAAAATAGATAAATGTTTGGTAAAAAATATATAAAAAATGGATATGGGAAAGCGCTACACAAAGGAAGAATCGGCAGAGTACTAATAATAATAGGTGGATTTATTTAGCAAAGAGGGGCAACGCGTTTCAACGCAGAACCTTCGTCTTAATCAGGCCAATGAAATATCATGTCTCTAGTGCACCCTTTTCCTCCTGATTTTCTGAAAATATCGGATTCTATTACTGAACTTCCTAATAGTTCCTAATAGTTATTTTCCTTTTTACCCCCTCCCCCTCTGCTCTTTGGCCCGTTTAGCCCCCTGGTTGTCATACCAACAGGTGTTGCTTTCTGGTACCTGATATATATATACATATTCACTCATACTATCACTTTCCTTTATGATAAATATATATAGATTTTTATATATACATATATTCCCTTACTTAAACCCGTCTTTTCCCCTTATCACTTCTGACCTGGCTACAGATAAACAACATGCCTCTCTTTGCTAAATAAATCCACCTATTATTATTAGTACTCTGTCGATTCTTCCTTTGTGTAGCGCTTTTCCACATCTATTTTTGATCTATTTTTACCAAAAATATATCTATTTTTTAAATGGCTATTCCTTGCGGCACAATACAATTGATGCCGGTATTCGGATATTGAAAGCTGCAACCTTATTTTATTACTGCCTATATACCTAAGGTGTACCTGCCAGTACATACTTTGTTAGGTGAGTGTTTTAACTTACCATCACTTTAATTTACTTACCTATCAGGTTTATCTTGCACCATGTAGCGCTGTGTAAGTTTTTCTCTTCCCAGACACCAGCAGACAGTAGTTTTATAGTAGGTAGGCTTAGATACATGGCCCATGTGTGATCCTGTCTGATGGGCCCTGTATCTAAGCCTACCACATAGCAGGCTTAGACACAGGGGCCCAGCAGACAGAAATCTTACACAGTATAAGGTGGTAGGCTTAGATACATGGTCTAACAGAGAGTATCACACATGGGCCCTGTATCTTAGCCCACCACCTGTGTTACAAATGTTTTTTTTTTTGTGTTTGTGCTTTTTTACAGGTTCGGTTGTTGGACTACTTCGGATTCGAGGACTACTTCAATAAAATGGTTAATGAGGGTTGTGTGTTTTTTTTTTTTATTTCAATAAAATATTTTTCTATGTTGTATTTTCTTTTGAACTTCATTAGTACGGCCTTAGTAATGGCCGCTGGCTGATTGACAGCATCCATTACTAAAGGGTGGGTTAGTGTTAGCCGGTGACTAACACTAACCCCCCATTATTACCCCGGTACCCACTGCCACCAAGGGTACCGGGAAGAGCTGGGTACGATCCAGTACCCGACCATCTGCAGTGATTGACGTGTACTGGTATTATTAGGCTGGGAAAGCCCAAAAACAGTGGGCCTTCCCACCCTGGTAATGCTAGCCTGCTGCTGCTATGTGGTATCTGGCTGGTTGTCAAAAATGGGGGGGACCCCCATGTCATTTTTTATTTTTTTTAAATAGAGAAAACGTTGTGTGTTCCCCCCCCCCCCGATTTTTCATAACTAGCCAGATACAACATAGCAGCAGCAGGCTAGCATTACCATGGTGAGACCACTGTTTTTGGCCTCAGTACCCATCCCTCACTACAGATGTTTGGGTACTGTATCGTACTCAACTCTTCCCGCTACCCCTGGTGGCAGTGGGTACCGGGGTAATAATAGGGGGTTAGTGCTAGCCTTTTCACAGGCTAACACTAAGCCCTGCCTTAGTAATGGATGCAGTCAATCAGCGAGCGGCCATTACTAAGGCGCTAGTAATAAAGTTTAATAAAATACAAGGACATAGAAAAAATATTTTATTGAAATAAAAAAAACACACAACTCTTATTAACCATTTTATTGACAATAAAAAAGCCATATGATAAATCGTTGTTTCTTTATTGTAACATCTTTTTAAAGGGCCACTTCCGAGGGAGTATGTAGCAGACAGTAGTAAGGTGACAGCCTGCTTCACGCTAAATAGCGCTTCTTCTGACCTAACTTACCTGGCATAGTGAATTGCAAAACACAAGAATACCAGGAGTAGCAGAGGTCGAAACCAGCTGTGAGCAGAATATCCAAATAAGTGAGCAGAGGGTAAAGCCAAAGACAAAACCGAAGTCCAGTTCAAGAGACCAAGTAGTCAAGGTGATTCAGGGTGTAACCAGGAGCTTGATCAGACACATGCACTCACAAGAAAATCACAAGCAACAATGAAAAAAACTGAACAGACTCGAATACTCCACCCTTGGCCCTGATAAGTTGCAGCCAGAGAAATAAGATTGGCTCTGCATCTCAAACCAGGGCCTCCCAAAAGCTCGGCTAGCAGTCATGACAACCTAAAAGTGACGGACGTTTCCTAACACCGTGTCTAACTCCAAATCGGTCAAGTTAATAATGTTGAATGGAGCAACGTTTTCCGATTTTTTTTCTTCCAGGTCACTTGCTTCCTTTTCTGACTAGTTTTCCCTTCTTTTCTTTCTATTTCTTGTTCTTCCCCGTCTCGTGTGCTTCCTAAGGGGATACTTGGATTTCTGTTTGATTTAGACGTGTTATGGTCATCTGAAAGGCTGGAATCTTTTTCCAATGAAAGTCTTTTTCTTTCTTTGTTGTATTTTACTCCCGCAATCAAAAACTTTGAATCAAAATCCTACTTATCCTTTTTTCTTTTATCTCCGCTTGAATAGGAATTAGCTTTTTTTTTCTAGCTTTTTAAGAAATTCTTGCATTTGTTGCTCTGTTAGTCGCATTCTTAGCTCTAATTTAGCTTTACATAAATATGTCGTTATCTGTTCATATTCTTTCTCATTCCGTTTTAGTATGATCTTTTATAAATTATTCAAATCTAAAAGGTGAGCTTCTTTCCATTCTGCTTGGAATCTGAGGTCGTCTTGATATAGTGATACCTCTTTAAAGGACCTTAGACCTCTTGGTGCTGGTTACAGGAGATGTAGGATTGTAGGGAATTTATAGTCCAAAATCGTACCTCCTTCTCTGGTAATTGAATGATCTTGGCTGTAAGGTTTTTGTGCTAATCACTTGTAAGGGTATGTTCACAATCGGAAGCAGAACGCCTCCAAACATCTGACCATTGATTTCAATGGGATAACGGCATTCTGTTCTGATGGAGAAAAAAAAACGGCCGCGAAAAAGAAGTGCAGGACACTTCTTGGGACGTTTTTGGAGCCGTTTTCCAAAGACTCTATTGAAAAAATCTCCAAAAACGGCCGTATAAAATGCAGTGAAAAACGCCACGAAAATCGCGAGTGGCACAAAAAACTTCTGAAAATCAGGAGCTGTTTTCTCTTGAAAACAGCTCCGTATTTTGAGACGTTTTTGACTCTGCATGTGAACATACCCTAACTTTACCTTGTGGTTACACTGTGAAAAAAGTACAACAGATCCCGGAATATATCGTTCACGACTTCCTGGAACACAGCTGGAGCATTACACAAACAAACAGAAGGGCATCACGAGATATTTATAGTGACAGTCTCGGGTGTTGAATGCGGTTTTCCACTCGTCACCCTCGCGGATAAGGATCGAGTTATAAGCCCCACGGAGATCCAACTTAGTGAAAATCTTGGCTCCACTAATAGGGTAGAAGAGCTTAGAGATAAGCGGCAAGGGGTACTTGTTTTTGACAGTGATCTTATTCTGACAACGATAGTCTATGCAGGGACAGTGGGATCCATATTTTTTCCCTACAAAGAAAAGTCCAGCTCTGGCTGGAGATGTTGACTTTCTAATAAACCCCCTCTCGAGGTTTTCTTTGGCATATGCTGACATGGATTGGGTCTCGGCCAGAGAGAGAGGATATACCCGTCCACGAGAAGGTGAAGTCCCAGGAAGAAACTCTATTGGACAGTCGTATGGGTGATGCGGAGGCAAGGTCTCAGCCTCATTCTTGCAGAATATGTGTGCATAAAAGGCAGATTGCTGAGGTAGACCAGGGACCAACCGAGGCACTGGGGGTCAGGCAGGACGAACCACAGGCAGACAGTTGAGGTGACAGCGAAGTCCCCACTGAGGAATTTCTCCAGAATTCCAATCAAGCACTGGAGCGTGCTTTCGAAGCCAGGGTGGTCCCAACAGAATTGGATTAATAGCAACGGGTAAAATGTAGAAGGTTATTTGTTCAGAGTGTGGGGCACACACTTGTAACTTCAATCTCTCAGTGATGAGCAGAATTGGGTCAGGCAACGGATGGTCATTAACGGAAGCCACCACTAGAGGTTTCTTTAGCGGAGTCGTGGGTAAGTGGAGGCGGTCTACTGAGGCCTGGTGTATGAAGCTCCTGGCCGCTCCAGAGTCCAGATAGGTCGAGATGGAATGTGAAGCTTCACTAACGAGGATAGAGACTGTGAGCGAGGGTTTAGGAGAGGATCTTATAGAAGACATGGGTTCACCTAGGGTAGTCCCTCCTACCAATCCTAGGTGCTGGAGTTTCCGGCTTCTGAGGACGTTGACGCACATAGTAACCATTTCTCCTACAGTACATACACAATTTAGCAGTGTGTCTGTGCTGCTATTCCTGGTCCGATATTCTGACCCAGTCAACCTGCATAGGCTCTGCAGAAGCAGTAATGGAAGGAGGCAGCAGGGGTCTTTGAAACTTAGGGGCCAGTCTAGAGAATTTTTTCTCTTGGAGGGTTTCTTGAGAGCGTTGCTTAAAACCTTAGGTCAATGCGATGGCCAGCAGAATCAGGAGATCCAGAGAAGATGGGAGATCACGACCTGCCAGTTCATCTTTGATCCTACTGGTTAACCCTTGCCAGAAGGTCGCCACCAGAACCTCATCATTTTAGGCAAGCTCTGCTGCGAGAGTACAAAATTGGATGGCATACTCTCTCCCAGTTGAACTTGCATAACGTAGAGCAAGAATGGAAGTGGTGGCTGAGGATTTATGGCCTGGTTCCTCATGGACGATACGGAAGGTGTCCAGGAAGGGCTGAAGATTAGTGGACTCCGGTCCTTGACGTTCCCAGAGGGGATTCGCCCATGCCAAGGTCTTTCCAGATAAAAGGGACATGATGAAGGCTATTTTCATCTGGTCTGATGGAAACAGATAAGAATGCAGGTGAAAGTGGATCTTACATTTATTGAGGAAGCCTTGACAGGTTTTGCGGTCCCCATCATAGCGGGGTGGAAGTGCCAATTGAATTCGGGCTCCGGAGCTGACTGGAATTATGGCTGGCTGAGGAGTAGCTGGAGCTACCACTTGTAGAGCTTTCGGAGTAGGAAGAGGAGCTTTTTTCAAGTGACTGGCAATGTGATTATCCGCCTGCAGAAGCTGGTCCTGGTGTAATCGGAGGTCTCACATATCATCCTGCATAACTTGAACTGCCATTTTGGTTTTGCCAGCGGGGTCCATGACCTGAGCAAACTGTAACATCCACCGGGGTTTTGGACCCACTGGGTTACTCCGCTGTAACAGAGTAGCATTGGGCCAAACAAATATTGAACAGTCACTAGTCGATGGTACCTGGATGGCAGGCTGGTGCTGGATTATCTGGATAGCTGGAAACTGGCTTGTGCTGGATTAACGGAAACTGTTTTGTGCTGGATTAACAGAAGCTAGTTTGTAATGGCAGGAAGGAGGTGAAGGGAAAGTGAGCCCTAATCTACCCACCGCCCTGTCCCTGCCTACTTGCAACGACCCGCCCTAGGTGACGGGGTACAACTGGGCGGCGGTCCCTACGCTGTCTAAGTGCACGGGAGAACAAACAGGGAACACGCAAGGGAAGGGGCAGTAGCCCACGGAACGCCGCAAGGAAACGGAGCGGTGAATGAGTAGTCAGGACCAGGATGAAGTGGAGTATACCAACGTGAGCACGGAGAAGGAAGCAAGCCAGGGGCAAAGCGAAGCAGGTTAAGCGGAACTGCAGCAAGGCAGAAGCACGGCAGAAGCAGGCTGGAGCAAGCAGCAGTGGGGCCAGGAATCCGGAAGAATTACAAGCACTGAGGAAGAGAACACGGCAGGTAATAATGGACAGGGGGCGGAGCTAACTCCGACTGACCAGGCCGCGATAGGCTCTCCCACTCCTGAGCCTGCCACCCTGGTTGGTGGGAGCCGGTGTCAGTCTAAGAGGTCTGGCCTCAGGTGTGGATTGATTAATCCCAGGAGTATACCCAGACGTAGTACCTGGCAGATCCCTAACAGTACTCCCCCTTTTATGAGGGGCCACCGGACCCTTACTAAGAGGACCCGGTTTAGTAGGGAAGAGAAGGTGGAACCTCCTGATCAATACCCCAGCGTGAACATCAAGAGCAGGTACCCAAGTCCTCTCCTCCGGCCCGTATCCTCTCCAATGGACCAGGTACTGGAGAGAGCCCTGGACCATCCTACTGTCCATAATCTTGGCCACCTCGAATTCCACCCCCTCAGGGGTGAGAACGGGAACAGGAGGTTTCCTCGAGGGGGACCAGGACGGGGAGCAGCGTTTAAGGAGGGAGGCATGGAAGACGTCATGTATGCGAAAGGATGGGGGCAGCTCCAGACGGAAGGATACAGGGTTGAGGACTTCAATGATCTTATAAGGTCCAATAAATCGGGGAGCAAACTTCCTGGTCGGGACCTTAAGGCGCAAGTTCCTGGACGACAACCAGACCAAATCCCCGACGACAAAGCGGGGGTTAGCAGAACGTCTACTATCCGCCTGAATCTTTTGTGCGCTCTGGGACGCCTCTAGGTTCTTCTGAACCTGGGCCCAGACAGTGCATAGTTCCCAATGAACATCCTCTACCTCAGGATTATTGGAACAACCAGGGGAAACGGAGGAGAACCTTGGGTTAAACCCGAAATTACAGAAAAACGGGGAGACCCCTGACGAGTTACTGACCCGGTTATTCAGGGAAAATTCAGCAAGGGGAAGGAATGAGACCCAATCGAATTGACAGTCAGAGATGAAACACCTTAAATATTGTTCCAGGGATTGCTTAGTCCTTTCCGTTTGGCCATTAGTTTCGGGATGGAAGGCGGAGGAGAAGGACAGATCAATCTCCAACTTTTTACAAAAAGCTCTCCAAAATAAGGAAACAAATTGTACCCCTCTGTCAGAAACTATATTGACTGGGGCCCCATGGAGACGCAGGATGTGTTTCACAAACAAAGAAGCTAACGTCTTGGCGTTAGGTAGCTTCTTAAGGGGCACAAAGTGGCACATCTTGCTGAAGCGGTCTACTACCACCCACACCACCGACTTGCCCTGAGATGGGGGCAAATCGGTGATAAAATCCATGGAGATATGGGTCCAAGGTCTCCGGGGAATGGGCAAGGAACGTAGTAGGCCCGCAGGTCGGGACCTAGGGGTTTTGGACCTAGCGCAAACCTCACAAGCGGCGACGTAAGCCCTAACGTCTTTAGGCAACCCAGGCCACCAATAGTTTCTGGTAATGAGGTGTTTGGTGCCCAAGATGCCAGGATGACCAGATAGAGCGGAGTCATGGTTTTCCCTGAGTACCCATAGCCGGTATTGCAGGGGAACAAACAGTTTGTCCCCAGGGACGTTCCCGGGAGCTGAACCCTGATCAGCCGCGATATCAGAAGCTAAATCAGAATCCGTGGCAGAAACGATTATACCAGGGGGCAAAATACAAGCAGGATCCTTCTCGGAAGGAGGATTGGCCATGAAACTACGTGACAGAGCATCAGCCTTAATATTCTTGGACCCAGCCCTATAGGTAACCAAGAAATTAAATCTGGTAAAGAATAGTGCCCACTGAGCTTGTCTAGGATTAAGCCTCCGGGCCGATTCTAGGAAAACCAGATTCTTGTGATCCGTAAGGACCGTTACCTGGTGTCTGGCCCCCTCCAGGAATTGCCGCCACTCTTCAAAAGCCCATTTAATGGCTAGAAGTTCGCGGTTGCCAATATCATAGTTACTCTCCGTGGGCGAAAACTTCCTAGAGAAGTAAGCACAGGGGCGGAGATGGGTGAGGGAGCTGGTACCCTGGGACAAGACGGCCCCCACTCCCACCTCGGATGCGTCAACCTCCACAATAAATGGCTCCTCTTGGTTGGGCTGAATCAGCACGGGGGCCGAGATAAAGCACTTCTTGAGGGTCTCAAAGGCCTGGACGGCCTCAGGGGGCCAATGGAGGACATCAGCACCCTTGCGAGTAAGGTCCGTAAGAGGCTTAGCGACGACCGAGAAGTTGGCAATAAATCTCCTGTAATAGTTGGCGAACCCTAAAAAACACTGTAACGCCTTAAGGGAGGCAGGTTGGACCCATTCCGCCACAGCCTAAACCTTGGCAGGGTCCATGCGGAATTCATGAGGAGTGAGGATTTGCCCTAAAAATGGTATCTCCTGTACCCCAAAGACACATTTTTCAGTCTTAGCAAACAGATTATTCTCCCGAAGGACCTGGAGCACCTTCCTGACATGCTCCACGTGGGAGGACCAGTCCTTGGAAAACACCAGTATGTCATCAAGGTACACAACAAGAAAATTACCCAGGTAATCTCTCAGGATTTCATTAATAAAATTCTGGAAGACAGCAGGGGCATTACACAACCCAAAGGGCATGACCAGGTATTCGAAATGACCCTCGGGTGTGTTGAACGCAGTTTTCCACTCATCCCCCTCTTTGATGCGGATAAGGTTATATGCCCCCCGTAGATCGAACTTAGAAAACCATTGGGCTCCCTGAACCTGATTAAAAAGATCCGGAATCAAAGGAAGTGGGTACTGGTTCCTTACGGTGACCTTATTCAGGTTACGATAATCAATGCACGGCCTAAGACCACCATCCTTCTTCCCCACAAAGAAGAAGCCAGCACCTACAGGAGAAGTCGAGGGGCGAATGAAACCCTTGGCCAGGCATTCTTGGATATACACCCTCATAGCTTCACGTTCAGGACATGAAAGATTAAATATCCTACCCTTAGGAAGCTTGGCACCAGGCACCAAATCGATGGCGCAATCGTAATCTCTATGGGGGGGCAACACCTCGGAGGCCTCCTTAGAAAACACATCGGCGAAGTCCTGAACAAACTCAGGAAGCGTGTTTACCTCCTCCCGGGGAGAAATAGAGTTAACAGAAAGACATGACATCAGACATTCACTACCCCATTTGGTGAGATCCCCAGTATTCCAATCAAACGTGGGATTATGCAACTGCAACCAGGGAAGACCTAATACCAGATCAGACGATAATCCCTGCATCACCAGTACAGAGCATTGCTCCAAATGCATGGAGCCAACCAGGAGTTCAAAAACAGGAGTATGCTGAGTAAAATAACCATTAGCAAGGGGAGTGGAGTCGATACCTACTACAGGGATAGGATAAGGTAAATCAATGTAAGGCATTTTTAGAGACATAGCAAATTCCACAGACATGATATTAGCAGATGAGCCAGAATCCACGAAAGCACTGCCCGTGGCAGACCGGCCAGCAAACGAGACCTGAAAGGGAAGCAAAATTTTATTGCGTTTCACATTAACGGGAAATACCTGTGCGCCCAAGTGACCTCCCCGATGATCACTTAGGCGCGGAAGTTTTCCGGCTTTTTATTCTTGCGCCTGGGACAGGTGTTCAGTAGATGCTTGTCGTCCCCACAGTAGAAGCAGAGACCATTCATTCTGCGAAACTCCCTACGTTGTCGAGGGGACATGGATGCCCCGAGTTGCATAGGTACCTCCGAGTCCTCCGTGGAGGGGCGAGGAGACGGGACCTCGGGGGGGATCGCAGAAAAGTCAGAGGGGAGCACATTGAAACGTTCAAGCTGACGTTCCCTGAGACGTCGGTCAAGTCGTACTGCTAGGGCCATAACCTGGTCAAGGGAGTCAGAAGAGGGGTAGCTAACCAGCAGATCCTTCAGGGCGTCAGATAATCCTAACCTAAACTGGCACCTTAGGGCCGGATCGTTCCACCGAGAAGCTACGCACCACTTTCTAAAATCAGAACAGTATTCCTCAACAGGTCTCCTACCCTGACGTAAGGTCACCAGCTGACTCTCGGCTAAAGCAGTCCTGTCAGTCTCGTCGTAAATGAGTCCGAGGGCAGAGAAAAAACGATCAACAGAGGAAAGTTCAGGGGCGTCAGGAGCCAAGGAGAAGGCCCACTTTTGGGGCCCTTCCTGGAGTTGGGATATGATGATACCCACCCGCTGGTTATCGGAACCTGAGGAGTGGGGTTTTAGGCGGAAATACAGTCTGCAACTCTCCCGGAAGGAGAGAAACGTCTTACGGTCCCCTGAGAACCGGTCAGGTAACTTGAGGTCGGGTTCTAGAGGTGAGGTGAGGGGTACTACTAAGGCAGCGTCACCCTGGTTGACCCTCTGGGCCAGGGCCTGGACCTGTAGGGAGAGGCCCTGCATCTGCTGGGTCAGGGTCTCAAGGGGGTCCATGATAGCGTCAGCGTAGGAGAAATGGTAGACTAGGTATGGGCTTGTAATTATGTAATGGCAGGAAGGAGGTGAAGGGAAAGTGAGCCCTAATCTACCCACCGCCCTGTCCCTGCCTACTTGCAACGACCCGCCCTAGGCGACGGGGTACAACTGGGCGGCGGTCCCTACGCTGTCTAAGTGCACGGGAGAACAAACAGGGAACACGCAAGGGAAGGGGCAGTAGCCCACGGAACGCCGCGAGGAAACGGAGCGGTGAATGAGTAGTCAGGACCAGGATGAAGTGGAGTATACCAACGTGAGCACGGAGAAGGAAGCAAGCCAGGGGCAAAGCGAAGCAGGTTAAGCGGAACTGCAGCAAGGCAGAAGCACGGCAGAAGCAGGCTGGAGCAAGCAGCAGTGGGACCAGGAATCCGGAAGAATTACAAGCACTGAGGAAGAGAACACGGCAGGTAATAATGGACAGGGGCGGAGCTAACTCCGACTGACCAGGCCGCGATAGGCTCTCCCACTCCTGAGCCTGCCACCCTGGTTGGTGGGAGCCGGTGTCAGTCTAAGAGGTCTGGCCTCAGGTGTGGATTGATTAATCCCAGGAGTATACCCAGACGTAGTACCTGGCAGATCCCTAACAAGTTTGTATTGGATTATCGGAAGCTAGTTTGTGCTGGATTAACAGAAACAAAACTGGTCTTGGACACGGACACTGAACTTGACATGGACACTGGACACAGATACTGGACTTGTCACAGACTCTGGACACAGTTGCTGAAGGCATCACAAATACTGGACTTGACATGGACACTTGGCACGGATACTGAAGTCGTCACGGACACTGGTCACGGATGCTGAAGTCGTCATGGACACAGGTTACAGGAACAGGCTACGGAACCTTCGCAGACTAACACTGGGTTAGGAACAACATTGCTAAGGCACAGGGATAGTGGGCAGAGTAACTTAAATAGTCCAGGGTGTCCAGGGATAGGCTGTGGACACTTTTACTTGTGCGTGCGCTGGCCCTTTAAGAACATGCAAACTACGGACGCAGTCCGGGAATGGCAGAGAGCAGAGTGCGCCAGCGTCCCTGGGAAGGGAGACGTCAACGGAGATTCCCAGTCCTGCGGTCTCGGCTGCCGGTAAGAGGGGAATGCTAGTGGACAGCGACTGCGGGCATCATGGTGCGTTACCTCACAAAACATCACATGGTGGTGCTGCCTGAATACTGATGCCGTTCTCTGTTCAGAGAAAAAAAGTGTCACGTAGGGTTTGTGGACCCACTGAGCCGTACCGCCTTGGCGGTATGGCAGCTCGCCAACAGGGCGCAGATCTAAGTCTATAGTTCGTATAGGGTACCTGTGGCAGCTCGGACAGGAGCAAGGCAGGCTTGGCAGGAACTAGGCAGCAAACAGACGTCAGGCGTGGTGAAGCAGGTCAGGCGTGGTATACAGCACGGCACGACTTTGGCTCAGCACAGTACTCGACCAGGAAAGTACGAAATGCATGTAACAGGAACACACTAGGAGACCACAATGCTCAGGCATAGAAGCAAGGGCCTGAATCCCTCTTATAGTTCTTATAGTTCAGGGACTAATGGATTCAAAGTTCATCAAAGTCCGGTGTGTGCGCTGCCCCTTTAAGAGCGGGCACGAGCGTGTGCGCGCACCCTATGGGATTTGGCTGAGGTGAGTGGAAGCGCTGGCGTCTCCTGAGGAGGAGGCTGTGGCCATCGCTGGCCGACTCGTGGCTGCGGCTGTCAGGGGGAGATTGGAGCTGACGGCCCGAAGCCACGGACATGACAGAGTCCTCCCTTTTACGATCCCTCTTCTTGGGACCAGAGCGCGAGAGAAACTTCTTCAGAAGAGTGGGAGCATTGAGGTTCTCCTCTGGCTCCCAGCACCTATCTTCAGGACCAAACCCCCTCTAATCCACTAAATAAAAAGTCTTTCTTCTCACTGTCTTGGTGTCCAAGATCTCCTTAACCTCAAAGGTGTCTGAAGGACCGCTGGAGGCAACCGCAGGTCTAGGAGTCTTGGTATAGCGGTTCAGAACCACCGGCTTCATGAGGGAGACATGGAAGGAGTTGGGGATCTTGAGGGTAGGAGGCAACCGAAGCTTGTAGGCGACAGGGTTGATCTGCTGTAGGATCTCGAAGGGTTCGAGGAACCTGGGAGAAAATTTGTATGATGGTACCCTTAGTCGGATATTCCTACAACACAGCCAGACCTTCATGCTAGGGAGGAATTGAGGAGGTTCTCTTCTCCTTGTGTCAGCCTTCCGTTTCATGCGGTCGACTGCCATTAGGATGGAAGATCGAGTCTGCTGCCAGATCTGCAGGAAGTCTCTAAAAGCAGAGTCAGCCTCTGGTACCTCAGAAGTATTGGGCACCGGGAGAGGAATTCGTGGGTGTTGGCCGTAGACAATGAAGAACGGTGTATTCCTTGTGGACTCGCCGGTGTGATTATTATATGAGAACTCAGCCCACGGAAGCAACTGCACCCAGTCATAATGCTGCTTGGAGATGAAGTGGCGTAGATAGTTCTCCAAGATCTGACTGATCCCCTCGACATGACCATTGGACTGAGTATGGTAGGCTGAGGAAAAGTCCAACTTCACTTCAAGGAGTCCGCAGAGGGCCCTCCAGAACATCGAGGTGAACTGAACCCCCCCCCCCCCCCCCCCCGATCAGACACAATATGCTGCGGCAAGCCATGCAGACGGAAGAACAGCTTGGCCAGTTGAGGAGCAGAAGGAAGACCGGTCAGAGGAACTTAGTGGGCCATCTTAGAAAATCGATCCATCACCACCCAGACAGTACTGCATCCGGCAGAGAGAGGCAGGTCCGTAATAAATGCCATAGCTATATACTGCCAGGGAGCATTGCACACAGGCAATGGCTGGAGCAGACCAGCAGGTCTGGAGTGAGTGACCTTGTTGGCAGCACATACTTAACAGGAAGAAACAAAGTCCATAATGTCCTTGGGCAGCGTGGGCCACCAGAAATGACGAGCAATCAGATCCCAGGGTCTTACAGACCCCCGCGTGACCTGCCAGTCTAGAGGAGTGTCCCCAGCGGAGGATTCTTCCATGATCAGCCAGGCACACAAAAGCCCTCCCTGGAGGAATGTCCCCAACTTGCAGGGGATTGACAGAGACAATGCAAGACGGATCGATAATGTTCTGTGTAATCTCCATGGTGTCTTGTGTCTAGAAAGACCTGGACAAGGCATCGGCCCTCACATTCTTGTTGGCTGGGCGATAATGGAGCTCAAATTGGAACCTGGTAAAGAACAGTGACCACCTGGCCTGACAAGGGTTCAGCCGTTGGGCCGTCTGGAGGTAGGTCAGATTCTTGTGGTCCGTAAAAATTAGGATCGGATGAGCTGCGCCCTCTAGAAGATGTCTCCACACTTCCAGAGCCAATTTGATGGCCAGTAACTCCCGATCCCCAATCGAGTAGTTGCGTTCTGTGGAAGAGAAGAGCTTAGAGAAATATCCACACACCAATGACTTGCCCTTGGGACCGCTCTGGAACAGGAGTGTACCAGCACTGACAGAGGGTGCGTCCACCTCCAACGAGAACTGCAGAGATGATGGAGCATAGAGGCTTACGTGAAGGCACTCTTCAGGCTATTGAATGCGGACTCTGCCTCGGGAGTCCACACCTTGGCGTTCATGCCCTTCTTAGTGAGGTTAGAGATAGGAGAAGTCAGTGAGAAGTTTGGAATAAACTGTCTGTAAAAATTGGCGAATCCCAAAAAGCGCTGTATGGCCCTCAAGCCTTGAGGGCGTGGCCATTCAGGGGCAGACTTTACCTTTTCAGGATCCATCTTGAGACCTCGATTCGATACAATGTAGCCCAGGAAGGGTAGAGCATCTTTTTCAAACACGCACTTCTCCAACTTGGCGTACAGACGATTCTCCCTTAACCGCACCAAAACTTGACGGACATGTCTCTGATGCGTCATAGGATCTGGAGAAAAATCAAGATATCGTCACGGTAGACTACTACACAAACATAGAGGAGGTAACGGAAAATGCCATTAACGAACTCCTGGAAGACCGCAGTAGCATTACACAGGCCGAAGGGCATTACTAGATATTCATAGTGTCCATCACGGGTGTTAAATGCAGTCTTCCATTCATCACCCTGGCGAATCTGGACTAGGTTGTAAGCCCCACGCAGGTCTAGTTTAGAAAAAATCTTGGCACCAAGTATACGATCAAACAGTTCAGAGATCAGTGGCAACAGGTATTTATTATTCACCGTTATCTGGTTGAGACCTCGCTAGTCGATACAAGGACGAAGAGAGCCATCTTTCTTTTTGAGGAAGAAGAACCCGGCTCCTGCCGGGGAGGAAGACTTCCGTATGAAGCCCCTCTCCAGAGTCTCTGGCAAGGAGAGAGGATATACCCCACCGCGGGGATGGGATGCACCAGGAATCAGTTCGATAGGGCAGTCATACGCCCGATGTGGAGGAAATGTCTCCGCCTCCCTCTTGCTGAAGACGTCCGAAAATGCAGCATAATGACCCGGCAATCCTGCCAATGACCGAGGTAGAGAAGGCTGAGCCAAACGAATCTGCACCAGGCATCGGCCTTGACACTCAGGGCCCCACTGGAGAACCTCTCCATGATTCTATTCCAGGACTGGGGCATGTAGTCGGAGCCAAGGCAGGCCCAGCAACACAGGGTTAACGGCTTTGGATAGGACATAGAACGACAGTAGTTTGGAGTGAAGTGCCCCTACTTGGAGCCTCAGTGGCTTGGTCACAGCTATAACTGGGTCTGGTAGAAGTAGTCCATTTACTGAAGCAACTGTCAACGGGCTCTCCAGAGGGATGGTGGGTAATTGAAGAAGGTCCACAAGGTCTCTACGGATGAAATTAGCAGCGGATCCAGAGTCCAGATACGCGGAGACCTGATGCGTTCTCCCGCCGGACACTATGGTCACAGGTATTGGCAATTTAGATGGAAGTCCTTTTATAGAGGATCCCACTCCGCTAAACCAGCAGACTTGGCTACAGAAGGGCAGGGAATATGTCCATCTCCTCCATGAAAAAACTAAACGTCGCATATTCTTCTCCAATCAGAAATACTTTGAGCTAGGCAACCAATCCAGTAGTCTGTTGGCGCATCTTGTCCATAGTAACTCCGCCTCGCCGGCCATCTTACGTATTCCCTCAGTAACAGGTGCCGTAGTACACGACAATGAGCAAATTCTGGCACGTTTTTCTGAATTTTACAAAGAAATCTACGACTCTAAATTACAGGTGTCTCCACAGAATATCAAGGATTACTTGTTGGGACTGGACATTCCGCAGCTAACGGAGTCACAGAGGGAGTTTATGGATGCCCCTATTACTCTGCCTGAATTAACAGATGCTCTGTCCTCTATGGCAAGGGGCAAATCTTCTGGCCCTGATGGAATTCCCCTGGAAGTATACACCAAATATCAGGACCAACTCCTACCACAGTTGCTCAAAGTTTTGAAAGCATCTTTTGAAGAAGGGATCCTGCCGGCTTCATTCTACGATGCTACAATAATAGTACTCCTGAAACCAGATAAATCACCACTGGATTGTGGGTCCTATAGGCCCATCTCTCTACTCAACACAAATTATAAATTGCTGACTAAAGTAATGGCGCTCAGATTGAACTCAGTCATTTCTGACATTATTCACCCTGATCAATCCGGATTCATTCCTGGGAGGAGTACATCTGATAATTTGCGGAGAGTCCAGACGGTGGCGCAGATAGGCGAATGTAACAACAATGACTGGGCCTTGGCCTCCTTGGATGCCGCTAAGGCCTTCGACTCTATAGAATGGCCTTACCTAGCTGGTGTTCTCTCCAGCTTTGGCCCTGCATTTGTGTCATAGATACAGATCATATACAAACATCCAAAAGCTAACATAGCGCTGAACGGCCTAACATCTACCTCCTTTGATCTTGGACGGGGAACGAGACAAGGCTGCCCCCTGTCACCCCTGCTCTTTGCTATGGCAATGGAAGCACTGCCAATACTCATCAGATCGGACTCTGAGGTGCAGGGGATTTCGCATACGACGGGCGAGGACCGTATTGCTCTGTATGCAGATGACATTATGCTATTTGTTTCGCAGATACAGTCCTCCCTCCCAAGAATGATGCATCTTATTAATACCTTTGGAGATTACTCAGGACTTTGCAATAATTGGTCAAAGTCGACCATCTTGTTTTTACAGCCTGGGGAATCACAACCTGTGGGCTCCACAAGCGAAGGTCTTGCAGTAGTTGATCATTTTAAGTACTTGGGAATACATATTGCCAGAAAGGCGGCACTTTCTCTACAACTCAATGTTTATCCTCTATTGACCGTCTTCAGAGAAAAGTTTAAGATATGGGCGGCCCTCCCATTGTCGGTCATGGGATGAATTAATCTGCTTAAAATGGTGATACTTCCAAAGAGTCTTTATATTCTGCAACATGTCTTCACTCCTATACCAGAGTCCTTCTTCCGACAACTGGAATCTCAAATCATTTCCTTTATATGGGGAAGGTCTAGGTCAAAACTGGTGTTACAGAAGCTACAAAGACTGAAAGAGATGGCTTGTATTGCTCTCCCGGACATTTACCTCTACTATTTGGCCGGCCAACTCAAATATCTTGGCGCCTGGACTCAAGCCAGTCGCCCACCGGGCCTTGAGGGCATGTTACTGGACTATTCTGCACATAGCTCATTGTGGCCGGTGTTGTTTCATCAGGGAGTGCCTGGGACTTTTTTACTGCCTGTCTGTCGAATGGCAATGGGAGTTTGGAAAGTGGCGATGGCTATCTCGAGTTCTTCTGACATTCCCGCGGAAACTCCTCTGTGGCATAATATCGTCTTGGACTCCTTAGTTACATACCCAGATGCCACATACTGGATTAATGTGGGCATAACAGTGCTTGGGGACGTGTATGAAAATAATATCTTCTTGTCTTTTGAACAAATGCAGGAAAAATTTCAACTCCCACGACAGCATTTCTTCAGATACCTGCAGCTACGTCATCTCCTTGCTACACAGTTCCCGAGACAGCGTCAGCCCATCTCCTCCTATCCTCTCATTGGGGTGGTCCGGTCACAGGGCCCCAGAGGTCTGATCTCTGCTATCTATGCTCATCTACTTGAACAGAAGGCTAATGCGGCTCCGCTGCCGATTGTTTCCAGGTGGTCTCAGCTAATTCCTTCACTGACAGAAGAAACTATTGAAGACTTATTGCAATCTCACTTGCATGTATCTCCTGCAGCCAATAATAAGCTCATCCAGTTGTACTATATCCATCAGGCATATCTGACACCTCAGAGTTTATTTAAAATGAACTGCATATCTGAACCCGCCTGTCCGAAATGTTCTCATGCTCCAGCTGATTTCTGGCATATGGTGTGGATGTGTCCCCACATTCAGTCCTATTGGTCAGAGATCATCGGATTTCTCAACTTAGTGCTGCCCTTTCCTGTTGCGGGGTCCCCAGAGCTGTGTTTATTTGGAATACTCAATGAAGATATATGGTCCAGTCATACTAGAATCTTTCTGCAGGAGACCCTATTTTTGGCTCGTAAAGGCATATCTATGAGATGGATGGATCGGCGACCTCCTAAGACTGCAATCTGGAAACAGATGGTTAATTCTACTATATCGTATGAACGTATCATTTTCAAGCACAGAGATCGGCCTGACAAATTCCATAAGATCTGGGACCTGTGGTGCAGCAACTCGGATACAACGTACTCCTCCGGGGAGATGGATATGGCAGTGGACGCTGTGAGGGGAGGGAGAGGAAGATAGATGGGATCTGTTTTTTATGTGATTAAGTGGTGGATCTCCCGGACCTCTTGCATATGAATACATTTGTATGTGTCTTATGATGTATATGATCTATTTGATAACTTTCTCGTCCATTGATATTTTATGCCTCTTTTGTGTAGCGGTGATACTACAGTGTGGTAATGTTGTTGAGATTTGTACAGCACCTGCGAGTGCTATGTTGCACTGATTGGGACACTGTTGTCCTTTACCTTTTATACCTCATACTGTGATGAAACAAACTTACTTTTCAATAAAACGAGTTTGAAGTTTAGATGGAAGTCCTTTCTTACCCAAGGTTGTCACTCCTAGCAACCCTAGGCTTTGGGATCTTTGGGGACACAGGCGCACAAGATGGCCACCGAGGCCGCAATATAGACAGAGTCCTAAAGTATGTCTGCCTTGTCTCTCCTGGGTGGATAGCTTACATTGGTCCATCCTCACAGACTCCTTAGGAGGATCGACATCTGAGGACCTTAGGGGTTGCTGCAAAGTAGGAACCAGACTAGGAAGGCCTCCCTCCGATGAACCTCTTGGATGCGTTCTCGGATCCGTATATTAATCCGGGCGGACAAAAGGATGAGGTCATCCAGGGTAGACGGCAGTTCTCGAGCGGCAAGTTCGTCCTTAACTTTAGGAGCCAGTCCATGCCAGAATGCAGCCACCAGGGCCTCATTGTTCCATAACAGCTCAAAGAAGCCGCTGCAGATGAGACCTGGCCAGGCTCCTCAAACACCATGCAAAAAGTTCGGAGGAAGCCCTGGAAGTCACGGGTCTCTGGTCCTTGTCTCTCCCAGATAGGGTTCGCCCATGCAAGACCTTTGCCAGTGAGGAGAGAGATGATGAACGCGACCCTTGCGCCATCAGACGAAAATGTCCTAGTATACAGGCTGAAGTGGATCTGGCACGGATTCAAAAATCCACGATAGGTACTTGCGTCTCCATCATAGTAGTCAGGAAGTGGCAAAGAAAAATGCGGGTCAACCCTGCCAAGAGGTGTAATCTGAGGATCAACACTGCCAGGAGGTGTAGTAGAAGGAACGGCAGCTTGTGCCTCCTGCCGACGTGCAAGAGTGTTTAACGCCTGGAGGAGTTGGTCCTGACGAGACTAGAGGACTAGCATAACCGCCCGCATCTCTTGTGAGATCGTCATTGTCTTGAATCGACCAGCGGGGTCCATGGCCTGAGCGTACTGTCACGTAGGGTTTGTGGACCCACTAGGCCATACCGCCTTAGCGGTATGGCAGCTGGCCAACAGGGCGCAGATCTAAGTCTAAAGTTCGTATAGGGTACCTGTGGCAGCTCGGACAGTAGCAAGGCAGGCTTGGCAGGAACTAGGCAGCAGGCAGACGTCAGGCGTGGTGAAGCAGATGAGGCGTGGTATACAGCACGGCACGACTTTGGCTCAGCACAGTACTTGACCAGGATAGTACAGAATGCAGGTAACAGGAACACACTAGGAGACCATCCCATAGACAAACTTAGTTAACAACAACAACAACGCTCAGGCATAGAAGCAAGGGCCTGAACCCCGCTTATAGTTCAGGGACTAATGGGTTCAAAGTTTATGAAAGTTCATCCACACCCTACGGAATCCGGCAGAGGTGAGTGGAAGCGAGCGCTGGCGTCTCCTGACGAGGAGGCTGGGGCCAGCGCTTGCCGACTCGTGGCTGCGGCTGTCAGGGGGAGATTGGAGCTGACGGCCCGCAGACACGGACATGACAAAAAGGAATAAAGATATAATGAAGAATGGCTTCATGGAACTTATCTGAGTCATTTTGCTGTCCACAGTTTATTGCAAGGTTTCTTTAAAAAGGCTCTGTCTCCACATTATAAGTGGCCTATCTTCTACATAATGTGATCGGCGCTGTAATGTAGATTACAGCAGTGTTTTTTATTTAGAAAAAGTGTCCTGAGAGTGAATAGACATCGCTTCCAGCCAGGACGCGATGTGTATTCACAATCCCGACACTTCGGTAACGTTTGTGTGGGGCTTAATGACAGCAAGCGTGATCTTCGCGAGATCACGCTTGCTGTCATTAAGTCCTACACAAACATTACTGAAGTGTCGGGATTGTGAATACACATCGCGTCCTGGCTGGAAGCGATGTCTATTCCCTCTCAAGACACTTCAGTAACGTTAATGATGTGTGAGTAAGTGACAGCACATCATGATCTAGCAAGATTACTATGTGCTGAGTACATGAATGGAGAGAAGTGTATGACACTGATTGGTCAGCGTCATACACTTCTCTTTACAACGGCCAAGCTAAAAAACGCCCAGTTGTCTATAAAGAACGTTATTAGCATAAATCTAAAATAGGTCAAAACTTCGTGAAAATTGATCGTTTTTCTAAATAAAAAACACTGCTGTAATCTACATTACAGCACCGATCACATTATGTAGAAGATAGGGCACTTATAATGTGGTGACAGAGCCTCTTTAATGTTGTTTTCATGTTTCATTGATTTGTATTTCTCTATGGTGATTTGATATTTTTTAGCCCCTAGCCGACATTTACCGTATGGATACGTCATGGAAAGCTAGTGCTTCCTGCATTTCGCCGTGTCCATATGACAAATGCAAGGCACTGACTCAGACTCCGATCCCCGCCATTAACCCTTTAAATGCAGCTGTCAAAAGCGATCACTGCATTTAAGCTGTTTGCAGCTCATCGGCACGCCAGCAATGAAATTGCCGGGGTTCCCGTGGCTGCAATGGCAACCGGAGGCCTAATACTGGCTTAGTACGAAAGCCTTCCAGGCCCCGCCCAGTGGTGGAGCCTGAAAGGCTTCCGTAGCCGACGGCAAGATGGTGCTGGCTCAAGAGCTGAGTCGGCGTCATCAGTGGTGGATGTCAGCTGTATGTTACAGCTGACATCCACCTGTAATGGCAGGAACCGGATCTAGCTCCGATCGCTGCCATTAACCCCTTAGATGCAGCGATCAAAAGCAATCGCTGCATCTTAGAGGTTGCTAGCAGATCGACAGCCCTGCCATGCAATCAGGGCTGCCGGCTGCTCCTTTGGCAACAGGAGACTTAACAATGGCCTCCTGCTCTGCCATTACGGAAGCCGTAGGTAGTGCAATGTATTAGGAAAAAAATCTGACAGTTGGACCTTCAAGTAATACTTGAAAAAAACGTGTAAAAAAAGTATAAAAAAGTGTAAAAAAACAAACTTGAAATATATAATAAAAGTTTCAAGTAATAAAATAAAACACAATCGCTGTACCCTTATCAAGTCCTTTATTATTGAAAATAAATTAACCATACATATTTGGTATCGCTGCGTCCGTACCAGCCTGAACTATAAAAATATTATGTTATTTATTCCACGCGGTGAACAGCGTAAAAAAAAAAAACGTAACAAAATCTACCAGAATTTCAGTTTTTTGGTCACTTTGCCCTACAAATTTTGGAATAAAAAGTGATCAAAACGTTGCATGTATCAAAAAATGGTACCTATATAAACTATAGATTGTCTTGCAAAAAACAAGCCCTCATACAGCTCCGTCGACTAAAAAATGAAAACGTTATGTTTCCCACAACTTGGCGACAGAAAAAATACATTCTTTTTACAAAAGTAATTTTATTGTGCAAAAAGTTGTAAAACATAAAAAAGTGCTATAAATTAGGTATCGCCGGAATCGTACTGACCCTCAGAATAAAGTTTACATGTAGTAAAAAACTACGCCAGAACTGCAGTTTTTTGGTTACCTTGCCTCCCAAAAAATAGGATAACAAGTGATCAAAAAGCTGCATGTACCCCAAATTGGTACCAATAAAAACTATAGGTCGTCCCTCAAATACACAGCCCTCATACCACTACGTCTATGAAAAAATAAAATTAGTTAAGTCCATAAGTCAGGAAATAAAAAATATGCAGTTGTGCAAGCCCGAGGAGAACACTTCTGTTTCAAGAGGCGAATTATCAAGGCCCTAAAATTAGGGAACCAGGAAGGGGAAGGCTCAAAAAATATGTGCTGGCAGTGAGGGTGCCTGTATTATACCAGGACAACACTTTCCCAGTAAAATTCCCCAAATTGCTAAGGTGCGGAGTGTGGACAAAAAGGGGGATAAGGAAGGACATTTATCAGTGCGACACTGGCCTGTGCAGAAAGGATTGTGTCACAGTGTAACACACATCCATGGATTATTTTACAGTTTTTTTTTAACCCAAACGGAAACACCAGCAACACTCAAACAAAACTACTACCAAGAAAATCCACGCTCCAAAAGCCAAATGGTGCTCCCTCCCCTCTGAAACCTACAGCATGCCCAACCAGCTGTTTACTTCCACATATATGGCATCGCCATACCCGGGAGATCCCTTTTTGGGATGTATGTCTCCAGTGGCATAAGCTGGGCACGAAATATTTGCCACTGAAATAGCATATATAGGGAAAAATTTTAATTTTTACTTTGCACCATCCGCAGCACAATTATTTATGGAAAAGTACTGTGGTGTGAAAATGCTCACTATACCCCTTAATAAATGCCTTGAAGGGTGCAGTTTCCAAAATGGGGTCACTTCTCAGGGGTTTCTTGTATTATTTCATATCAGAGCCCTGCAATTGTGAACCAATACTTTTTAAATCGCCAAATTAGGCCTCAATTTTACATGGTCCTCTTTCACTTCTGAGCCCTGTCAAATGCCCAGGCAAAAGATTAGGGCCACATGTAGGGTGATTCTAAAACCAGGAAACACAGCATAATAATTAGAGCACTGTCTTGTTATGGTGGGACAAGCTGGGCACCACATATTGGCATATCTATAGAAAAAATCCCATTTTCACTCTGCAACATCAAGTGCACACTAATTTCTGCAAAACACCTGCGGGGTTACCATGCTCACTACACACCTAGGTGAATACCTTGAGGGGTGTAGTTTCCAAAATGTGGTCACTTCTGCAGGGTTTCCACTGTTTTGCTCCCACAGGGGCTTTGCAAATGTGACATAGCAACCAGAAACCAATCCAGCAAAATCTGCACCCCAAAAGCCAAATGCCGCTCCTTCCCTTCTGAGCCCTGTCGTGTGCCCAAACAGCAGTTTATCACCACATATGTGGTATTGCCGTACTCGGGAGAAATTTCTTTATAAATGCTGTTTTTTTTTTTTTCCTTATTTGTTGAGAAAATGAAAAATTTTGAGCTAAAACTACATCTTATTGAAGAAAAGGGATTGTTTTTATTTTCACTGCACAATTTTAATACATTTTGTTGTGTCAAAATGCTCACTACACCCCTAGTTCAATTCCTCAAGGGGTGTAGTTTCCTAAATGGAGTCACTTTTTGGGCATTTTCATTGTTTTGTCCCCTCAGGGGCTTTGCAAATGCGACATGGCCTCCGCAAACCATTCCTGCTAAATGTGATCTCCAAAAGCCAAGTAGCGCTCTTTCCCTTCTGAGCCCTGCCGTGTGTACAAACAGTCGTTTATGACCACATGTGGGGTATTGTTTTACTTAGGAGAAATTGCTTTACAAATTTTGCATGCTTTTTCCCCTTTAGTCCTTGTGGAAATGAAAATAAATTAGCTAAACCTACATTTTCTTTGAAAAAATTTTGATTTTAATTTATACGGCGTACTTCCAATAATTTCTGCAATAAACCTGTGGGGTCAAATTGCTCACTATACCCCTAGATAATTTCCTTGAGGTGTGTAGTTTCTCAAATGGGGTCACTTTTGGGAGATTTCTATTGTTTTGGCACCGCAAGAGCTCTTCAAACCTGACATGGTGCCTAAAATATATTCTAATAAAAAGAAGGCCCCAAACACTAGGGCCACAAGTGGGATATTTCCTAAATCTGCAGAACCTGGGCAATAAATATTGAGCTGCATTTCTCTGGTAAATATTTCTGTGTTACAAAAAAAAAATGGATTAGAAATGAATTTCTGCAAATAAAAAAAGAAAATTGTAAATTACACCTCTACTTTGCTTTAATTCCTCTGAAACGTCTAAAGGGTTAAGAAACTTTCTAAATGCTGTTTTGAATACTTTGAGGGTTGAAGTTTTTAAAATGGGGTGACTTATTGGGGGTTTCTAATATATAAGGCCCTCAAAGCCACCTCACAACTGAACTGGCCCCTGTAAAAATAGCCTTTTGAAATTTTCTTGAAAAAGTGAAATGTTAAATACTTTTGTGTCAAAAAAGACAAAAGTATAATAGGTATGATACCTTTATTGGCTAACCATAAAAGTTCTATATGCAAGCTTTCAGAGGGCAGAGGCTCCTTCTTCAGGCAGTTTACAAATGAATGACTTAGAAAAAAGCACAACATTTAGATGTTACACAAAGACAATTAGTACATGAAGTGATATATCATTAAGATAAGCCGGGGCAATAAAACTGAGGTTATAGGGGTGATGACTTAGGAGTTAAGGCATCTGGAGTCAGTCTGATGGGGGACGTGACGTGTGTCCATGTAGTGGCTCATAAATCCTGGTGTTAGATTGAGGCCTTGTGTCAATGACTGGAATTTTATCATCATCTTGAATTCCAAAATTTTTCTTTCTCTGTTGTTTTTAAAATGACCCTTCAGAATGAGTACCTTTAAATCTGCCAAACTGTGATCAGAGAAATGTTTTCCCACGGGTGTATCCACCTCCTGTTTTATTGTATGTCTGTGAAGATTCATCCTGGTTTGTAGTTTTTGTATTGTTTCTCCAATGTAGATTCCTTTATTGATGTACCTTGTACACAGGATCATGTAAACTACTGTAATGATGGGGGTAGGGAAATGGACAAGTGAGCCCTAATCTACCCGCCACTCTGTCCCTGCCTACTTGCAACGACCCGCCCTAGGCGACGGGGTACAACTCGGCAGCGGTCCCTACGCTCAGTAAGTGCACGAGACAAACAGACAAGGGTACACAAAGCTAAGTGAAATGGGGCAGTTGCCCACGGCAACACCGTGAGCAACAAGAGTGGTGAACGAGCCGAGTATAACCAGGAGTGTACGAGGTACCAAACGCAGAGCAGGAGAGTAGTCAGTAAGCCAGGGTCAGTATGGAGCAGGATCAAATAGTTAGAAGCTGTAGCTGGGCCAGGAAACCACACGAGAAGAATCACAAGCAAAGGAGGAACAGGAAAGGCAGGTATAAATAGACAGAGGGCGGGAGCTAGCTCCGTCTGGCCAGGCTGCGATAGGCTCTCCCACTCCTAAGCCTGCCAGCCTGAGTGGTGGAAGCTGGAGTCAGTCTCAGAGACATAGACTCAGGTGCAGACTGATTACCTATGGGCGTATACACAGAAGTTGTGCCTGGCAGATCCTTTACAGTACCCCACCTTTTATGAGGGGCCACTGGACCCTTTCTAAGTGGACCTGGTTTATTGGGGAAACGAAGGTGGAACTTCCTGACCAATACCCCAGCGTGAACATCCCGGGCGGGTACCCAAGTCCTCTCCTCAGGCCCGTATCCTCTCCAATGGACCAGGTACTGGAGGGAGCCTTGGACCATCTTGCTGTCCACAATCTTGGCCACCTCGAATTCCACCCCCTCTGGGGTGAGAACGGGAACAGGAGGGTTCCTCGAGGGAGCCAAGGATGGGGAGCAGCGTTTAAGGAGGGAGGCATGAAACACGTCGTGTATTCGAAAAGATGGAGGCAGCTCCAGTCGGAAGGAGATAGGATTAAGGACTTCAATGACCTTATACGGCCCAATAAACCGGGGAGCAAACTTCTTGGACGGGACCCTAAGGCGCAAGTTCCTAGACGATAACCACACCAGATCCCCGACCATAAACAAGGGGTTAGCAGAACGTCTTCTATAGCCCTATAGGTAACCAAAAAGTTGAATCTGGTAAAAAATAGCGCCCATCGAGCTTGTCTCTGGTTTAGCCTCCGGGCAGATTCTAGGAAAACCAGATTCTTGTGGTCGGTAAGGACCGTTACCTGGTGCCTTGCCCCCTCCAGGAAGTGGCGCCACTCTTCAAATGCCCATTTAATGGCTAAGAGTTCGCGGTTGCCAATATCATAGTTACTCTCAGTCGGAGAAAACTTCCTGGAGAAGTAGGCACAGGGACGGAGATGGGTGAGGGACCACCTCGGATGCGTCAACTTCTACGATAAATGGCTCCATTTGGTTGGGCTGAACCAGCACCGGGGCCGAGATAAAGCACTTCTTAAGGACCTCAAAAGCCTGGACAGCCTCAGGAGGCCAGTGGAGGAGATCAGCACCTTTGCGAGTGAGGTCCGTAAGAGGCTTAGCAATGACCGAGAAGTTAGCAATAAATCTCCTGTAATAATTAGCGAACCCCAAAAAACACTGTAACGCCTTCAGGGAGGCAGGTTGGACCCATTCCGCCACAGCCTGGACCTTGGCGGGGTCCATGCGGAATTCATGAGGAGTGAGGATTTGACCCAAAAATGGTATCTCCTGTACCCCAAACACACATTTTTCGGTTTTCGCAAACAGTTTGTTTTCCCGAAGGACCTGGAGTACCTTCCTGACATGCTCAATGTGGGAGGACAAGTCCTTGGAAAACACCAGTATGTCATCAAGGTACACTACAAGAAATACCCCCAGGTAATCTCTTAAAATCTCATTTATGAAATTCTGGAAGACCGCAGGATCATTACACAACCCAAAGGGCATGACGAGGTATTCGAAATGACCTTCGGGCGTGTTAAACACAGTCTTCCACTCATCCCCCTCTTTGATGCGGATAAGGTTATACTCCCACCGTAGATCAAACTTAGAGAACCATTGGGCCCCCTGAACCTGATTAAAGAGATCAGGAATCAAAGGAAGGGGATACTGGTTCCTTACAGTGACCTTATTCAAGTTACGGTAGTCAATGCATGGCCTAAGACCACCATCCTTCTTCCCTACGAAGAAGAAGCCAGCACCTACCGGAGAAGTAAAGGGGTGAATGTAACCCTTGGCCAGGCATTCCTGGATATACACTCTCATGGCTTCACGTTCGGGACAAGAAAGATTAAATATCCTACCCTTAGGGAGCTTATCTCCTGGTACCAATTCGATAGCGCAATCGTATTGTCTATGAGGAGGTAACACTTCGGAGGCCTCCTTAGAGAAAACATCAGCGAAATCCTGAACAAACTCAGGTAGCGTGTTCACCTCCTCAGGGGGAGAAATAGAATTAACAGCAAAACATGACGTCAAGCATTCATTACCACATTTGGTAAGCTCCCCAGTATTCCAGTCAAACGTGGAATTATGCAACTGCAACCAGGGAAGACCTAAAACCAAATCGGACGATAATCCCTGCATCAACAGTACCGAGCACTGCTCCAAATGCATGGAGCCAACAAGGAGTTCAAAAACAGGGGTATGCTGTGTAAAATAACCATTAGCAAGAGGAGTGGAGTCGATACCCACTACCGGGACAGGTTTAGGTAAATCAATCAAAGGCATAGCTAGAGACATAGCAAATTCCACAGACATGATATTAGCAGAAGACCCTGAATCCACGAAGGCACTGCCGGTAGCAGACCTACCACCAAAAGAGACCTGAAAGGGAAGCAAGATTTTATTACGTTTCATATTTACGGGAAATACCTGTGCGCCCAAGTGACCGATGATCACTTAGGCGCGGAAGTCTTTCCGGCTGCTTATTCTTACGCCTAGGACAGGTGTTCACTTGATGCTTGTCATCCCCACAATAGAAGCAGAGACCATTCTTCCTGCAGAGCTCTCTACATTGTCGGGGGGACACGGAGACCCCGAGTTGCATAGGTACCTCCGAGGCTTCCGTGGAAGAGCGAAGCAACGGGACCTCGGGAGGCATCATGGGGGAGTCAGAGGGGAAAACACAAAAACTCTTCAAGTTGTCGTTCCCTTAGACGTCGGTCAAGTCGTACCGCTAAAGCCATAACCTGGTCTAGGGAGTCAGAAGAGGGATAGCTAACTAGCAGGTCTTTCAGGGCGTTCGACAGACCCAACCTAAACTGGCACCTTAAGGCAGGGTCATTGCACCGAGAAGCTACGCACCACTTCCTAAAGTCAGAACAATACTCCTCAACAGGTCTCTTACCCTGACGTAAGGTCACCAGCTGACTCTCGGCAAAGGCAGTCCTGTCAGTCTCGTCATAAATGAGTCCGAGAGCAGAAAAGAAACGATCAACGGAGGAAAGTTCAGGGGCGTCAGGAGCCAAGGAGAAGGCCCACTCTTGGGGCCCTTCCTGGAGCCGGGACATAATTATACCCATCCGCTGGCTCTCAGAACCTGAGGAGTGAGGCTTTAAGCGAAAGTAGAGCCTACAACTCTCCCGAAAGGAGAGAAAAGTCCTCCGGTCCCCTGAGAACCGGTCATGCAACTTAAGGTGGGGTTCAAGAGGTGAGGGGCACTACCATGGTAGCGTCAGGCTGATTGACCCTCTGAGCCAGGGCCTGGACCTGTAGGGAGAGACCCTGCATTTGCTGGGCCAGGGTCTCAAGGGGGTCCATAGTAGAGTCAGGGACCAGGGTAGACTAGGTATATGGGCTTGTGATTATGTAATGATGGGGGTAGGGAAACGGACAAGTGAGCCCTAATCTACCCGCCACTCTGTCCCTGCCTACTTGCAACGACCCGCCCTAGGCGACGGGGTACAACTGGGTGGCGGTCCCTACGCTCAGTAAGTGCACGAGACAAACAGACAAGGGTACACAAAGCTAAGGGAAATGGGGCAGTTGCCCACGGCAACACCGTGAGCAACAAGAGTGGTGAACGAGCCGAGTATAACCAGGAGTGTACGAGGTACCAAACGCAGAGCAGGAGAATAGTCAGTAAGCCAGGGTCAGTATGGAGCAGGATCAAATAGTTAGAAGCTGTAGCTGGGCCAGGAAACCACACGAGAAGAATCACAAGCAAAGGAGGAACAGGAAAGGCAGGTATAAATAGACAGAGGGCGGGAGCTAGCTCCGTCTGGCCAGGCTGCGATAGGCTCTCCCACTCCTAAGCCTGCCAGCCTGAGTGGTGGAAGCTGGAGTCAGTCTCAGAGACATAGACTCAGGTGCAGACTGATTACCTATGGGCGTATACACAGAAGTTGTGCCTGGCAGATCCTTTACAACTATATTGGAGGATGTACAGGAGAACGTGCCAGTGATTTTATAGTCCTGCTGCGTGTTTGGTATCTGGATGGTGTTTGATGACCAGATGTTGGTACAGGTCTTGCATTTTCTACTGTTGCAAGGAAAAGTGCCAGTCTCTGATGGTGGTGAGAGGGCACTTCTGACCAGGAGATTCCTTAGGTTTGGTGGCTGTTTGTAGGCAAGGAGTGGTAAATCTGGGAATATTTCCTTCAGTTTATTGTCTTTGTTAAATACAGGTTGGAGATCAGCAGCAATTTTCCTCAAGATGTTCATTTGGGGTTGTATATGACCACTAGGGGAACCCTGCTGTTGTCTTCCTTCTTTTTGTACTCCAGAAGATTGCTCCTTGGAATTCTTGTTGCTCTGTAGATCTGATCATCTATAATCCTTGGATGGTATCCCTGTTGTAAGAATGTTTTCCTCAGTGATAGCAGGTGTTGTTTTGTGTCTTCACAGTCTGAACAGATCCGTATGTATCGCAGAGCCTGGCTGTAGATGATGGATTTCTTTATGTGTCTCGGATGGAAGCTGTTCCATCTCAGATATGCTGGACGGCCTGTAGGTTTATGGTAGATTGTTGTTTGTATGGTATTGTCTCTCATGTATATGGTCATGTCCAGAAAATGTATTTGAGAAGTAGAGTAGTTGAGAGTGAGTTTGATGGTAAGATGGAACTTGTTGAAGTTTTTATGGAAAGAAAGCAGTTCATGTTCAGAGCCTGTCCAGATTATCAGCAGGTCATCAATGTACCGGAAATATGCTAGAGGTTTAGTTGCGCAGGTTGATAAAAACTCTTCCTCTAGTTTGGCCATGAACAGGTTAGCATATTGTGGTGACATTTTGCTACCCATAGCGCTTCCCATACATTGCAGATATATGTCTTTGTCAAATAAAAAATAATTGTGATGGAGTACGAACCTGATGAGTTGTAGGGCTGGCTCTGTCGCTAGATTGTTCTTTTGAAGAAAGTCTTGGCCTGCGGCTATGCCATCCTCATGGGGGATGTTAGAATATAAAGATTCCACATCCATAGTTGCCAATATTTTTCCTTCTGGTAGTGGACCTAGGGCTGAGAGTTTGCAGAGGACGTCTGTGGTGTCCTGGACATAACTGGGTGTGCACCTCACCAAGGGTTTTAGAAGATTTTCCACCCAGACAGAAAATACTACACCCTGCTTAATGAAGACCAGACCAAACAATACACAGTAGAACTTGTCCATATCATCAATAATTTCAACGCTGTATCAGACAGTTTAATGGACCTTATACCGGACAATCCCAGAATGGGAACATTCTACATGTTACCTAAAATACATAAAGAAGGCAATCCAGGGAGACCAATCATTTTAGGTGTTGGGACTTTAACTGAGAATATTTCTGGCTGGGTGGAAAATCTTCTAAAGCCCTTGGTGAGGTGCACACCCAGTTATGTCCAGGACACCACAGACGTCCTCTGCAAACTCTCAGCCCTAGGTCCACTACCAGAGGGAACAATATTGGCAACTATGGATGTGGAATCTTTATATTCTAACATCCCCCATGAGGATGGCATAGCCGCATGCCAACACTTTCTTCAAAAGAACAATCTAGCGACAGAGCCAGCCCTACAACTCATCAGGTTCGTACTCCATCACAATTATTTTTTTATTTGACAAAGACATATATCTGCAATGTATGGGAAGCGCTATGTGTAGCAAAATGTCACCACAATATGCTAACCTGTTCATGGCCAAACTAGAGGAAGAGTTTTTATCAACCTGCGCAACTAAACCTCTAGCATATTTCCGGTACATTGATGACCTGCTGATAATCTGGACAGGCTCTGAACATGAACTGCCTTCTTTCCATAAAAACTTCAACAAGTTCCATCCTACCATCAAACTCACTCTCAACTACTCTACATCTCAAATACATTTTCTGGACATGACCATATACATGAGAGACAATACCATACAAGCAACAATCTACCATAAACCTACAGGCCATCCAGCATATCTGAGATGGAACAGCTTCCATCCGAGACAGATAAAGAAATCCATCATCTACAGCCAGGCTCTGCGATACATACGGATCTGTTCAGACTGTGAAGACACAAAACAACACCTGCTATCACTGAGGAATACATTCTTACAACAGGGATACCATCCAAGGATTATAGATGATCAGATCTACAGAGCAACAAGAATTCCAAGGAGCAATCTTCTGGAGTACAAAAAGAAGGAAGACAACAGCAGGGTTCCCCTAGTGGTCATATACAACCCCCAAATGAACATCTTGAGGAAAATTGCTGCTGATCTCCAACCTGTATTTAACAAAGACAATAAACTGAAGGAAATATTCCCGGATTTACCTCTCCTTGCCTACAAACAGCCACCAAACCTAAGGAATCTCCTGGTCAGAAGTGCCCTCTCACCACCATCAGAGACTGGCACTTTTCCTTGCAACAGTAGAAAATGCAAGACCTGTACCAACATCTGGTCATCAAACACCATCCAGATACCAAACACGCAGCAGGGCTATAAAATCACTGGCTCGTTCTCCTGTACATCCTCCAATGTAGTTTACATGATCCTGTGTACAAGGTGCATCAATAACGGAATCTACATTGGAGAAACAATACAAAAACTACAAACCAGGATGAATCTTCACAGACATACAATAAAACAGGAGGTGGATACACCCATGGGAAAACATTTCTCTGGACCTGATCACAGTTTGGCAGATTTAAAGGTACTCATTCTGAAGGGTCATTTTAAAAACAACAGAGAAAGAAAAATTTGGGAATTCAAGATGATGATAAAATTCCAGTCATTGACTCAAGGCCTCAATCTAACGCCTGGATTCATGAGCCACTACATGGACACATGTCACATCCCCCATCAGACTGACTCCAGATGCCTTAACTCCTAAGTCATCACTCCTATAACCTCAGTTTTATTGCCCCGGCTTATCTTAATGATATATCACTTCATGTACTAATTGTCTCTGTGTAACATCTAAATGTTGTGCTTTTTTCTAAGTCATTCATTTGTAAACTGCCTGAAGAAGGAGCCTCTGCCCTCTGAAAGCAGCATAGAGAACTTTTATGGTTAGGGTATGTGCACACACACTAATTACGTCCGTAATTGACGGACGTATTTCGGCCGCAAGTCCCGGACCGAACACAGTGCAGGGAGCCGGGCTCCTAGCATCATAGTAAAAGTCCAACTGGGCGTGTATTATGTGCGTACATCGGGGCGTGTTTACTACTTTTACTAGCTGGGCGTTCTGACCAGAAGTATCATCCACTTCTCTTCACAACGCCCAGCTTCTGGCAATGCAGAGATCACGCTTTGACGTCACTCACAGGTCCTGCATCGTGTCGGACGAGCGAGGACACATCGGCACCAGAGGCTACAGTTGATTCTGCAGCAGCATCGGCATTTGCAGGTAAGTCCATGTAGCTACTTACCTGCAAACGCTGATGCTGCTGCAGAATCATCTGTAGCCTCTGGTGCCGATGTGTCCTCGCTCGTCTGACACGATGCAGGACCTGTGAGTGACGTCACAGCGTGATCTGCCAGAAGCTGGGCGTTCTAAAGAGAAGTGGATGATACTTCTCATAAGAACGCCCAGCTAGTAAAAGTATTAAAAACGCCCCGATGTACGCACCTAATACTCGCCCACTTGGACTTTTACTTTTAAACACACCCACTTGGACTTTTGCAAGCCTCATTTGCATAACTACAAAAATGGTCATAACTTGGCCAAAAATGCTCGTTTTTTAAAAATAAAAACGTTACTGTAATCTACATTGCAGGGCCGATCTGCTGCAATAGCAGATAGGGGTTGCAAAATCTGGTGACAGAGCCTCTTTAATAGAAGCTTGTGAGAATCATGATATACTGCAATACATTAGCATTGCAGTATATAATGCAAGCGATCTAACGATCGCTGGTTGAAGTCCCCTAGGGGGACTAATAAAATAAGTAAAAATTTGTAAAATAAAGTGGGTTTTTTTTAATGTAAAAAAAATAAAATATTAAAAGTTAAAATAAAAACATTTTCCCAATTCCCCCTAGAGCATAGTAAAAAAAATAAATAAACATAATTGGTATCGCTGCATCCGTAAAAGTCTGAACTCTTACAATATATAATTATTTAACCCGCACAGTGGCCGTAAAAAAAAAAATTTCAATGCCAGAATGTCTATTTTTTGGTCACCTAATCTCCCACAAAAAAAGGAAATAAAAAGTGATCATAACGTCGTATGTACCCCAAAATGGTATTATTAAAAACTACAGCTTATGGCAAAAAATAAGCCTCCAATCGACGGAAAAATAAACAAGTTATGGCTCTCGGAATTTGGCGACACAAAATAAATGTAATTTTTTACACTTAGATTTTTACTTGTAAAAGTAGTAAAATATAGAAAAAACTATATATATTTGGTATTGCCGTAGTCATATTGACCCACAGAATAAAGCTAACATGTTGTTTTAATTGCACAGTGAATTCTGTAAAAACGAAGCGCAAAAAACAATGGAGGAATTGCTGTTTTTTTCATTTTCTACCCCACAAATAATTTTTTCCCGCTTCCTAGTACATTATATTGCACAATAAATGGTTCTACGGAAAACTACAACTCGTCCCGCAAAAATCAAGCCCTCGTAGGACGATATCTACGGAAAAATAAAAATGTTATGGCTTTTGGAAGGTGGGAAGGAAAAAACGAAAATGAAAATCTGAAAAATGGCTGCGGCGGGAAAGGGTTGTTAATATGGGAACTAGAAGACTGTCATCAAAAGGATGCTCTGCTGCCATGATTGGCACACTGTGACTTGTTACAGGAGTCCTTGTGGTGGTCAATATGAGGGCACTGTATAAAACTGTACAAATACATGAATGGAATAAAGAACTTTCACAAAACAAAACTGTATGTCAGGAAGTGACATTTATGTGGCACAAAATATTTCTCTGTCACCAAACAGTAATCCTTGTCACAGAATGCTATTCTGTATTGCTGAATGTTACACCACAAAACAGGGTGGTTAGCAGTCCGGGCAATGTGTCACCGTCAGTCGGGTAGTAGTAATTATACGAGATGAAGATGCTTTATAGACATCTTGTTTACTTCAATTACATGCTCTTTGGATTCTGATATCACCTCAGAGACTGAGGGAAATGAAACCGTGGTGAGGCGTGGCCTGTGCTTCTCAGAGCAAGAAACGAAACTAAGCTCTGCATAAAGGAAGAAGGCGTCCCTGCGCTGCCATCACTGCTGTGCCCAGCGTGTGAGGGTCCAGGCCCCGCTCTTCACAAACAAGGTAAGAACAACTGCGCAAAGTAAACGGACTAATAACTGGGAATGCGGCAGCAGGATGAGGACCGGGACTAGACTTATTACTGTGGAGCTCCATCATCTCTTTCTGGCCATTTCTTCAGCTGGTAATCTCTATGATGATCAAGTTAGAATCTATTTATGACAGGTGGAGCAGGGGTAGACGAGAGGAAAAGCCAGGGGATTTAATTTGAGGGTTAGCACCGTAGTAGCAGTTCAAAAGTAATTTCATTGATAGGGACATTTCAGAAGATAGTATAGGTTGGGCTACTGGTTATTCACTAGATCAAAAGGGCCCATTGCAGTGGCGTAACTACCGCTATAGGGGCCCGCGTCGCCCGCCCGCACGGGCCCCCACATGGCCGGAGGCTCCGCTATCAGCTGCTACAGCGGTAGCGACGCCACTAGACACTACGGCAGAGCAGGGAGTTATCTCCCCGCTCTGCCATTCAAGGGCTTGTCCCACTAAACACATGTATCCCCTATCCACACGATAGGGCTGTATGGCACTATCTACAGGGGGGCTTTACGGCGCTACCTACAGGGGGGCTGTATGGCACTATCTACAGGGGGGCTGTATGGCACTATCTACAGGGGGGCTTTATGGCGCTACCTACAGGGGGCTGTATAGCGCTACCTACAGGGGGGGCTGTATGATGATATCTGCAGGGGGCTGTATAGCGCTACCTACAGGGGGGGGCTGTATGATGATATCTGCAGGGGGCTGTATAGCGCTACCTACAGGGGGGCTGTATGATGATATCTGCAGGGGGCTGTATGATGATATCTGCAGGGGGCTGTATGATGATATCTGCAGGGGGCTGTATGGCACTATCTACAGGGGGGCTTTATGGCGCTACCTACAGGGGGACTGTATGGTGCTATCTACAGGGAGGGCTGTATGATGCTATCTATAGGGAGGGGGCTGTATGGCGCTATCTACAGGGAGGGGGCTGTATGGCGCTATCTAAGGAGGGGCTGTATGGCACTATCTACAGGGGGGCTGTATGGCGCTACCTACAGGGGGGCTGTATAGCGCTACCTACAGGGGGGCTGTATAGCGCTACCTACAGGGGGGCTGTATGATGCTATCTGCAGGGGGCTGTATGGCGCTATCTACAGGGAGGGCTGTATGATGCTATCTATAGGGAGGGGGCTGTATGGCGCAATCTACAGGGGGGCCTGTATGGTGCTATCTACAGGGGTAGAAAAAGATAAAAACAAAGCGCACATCGTGCATGAACCTGTGTGATGAAAGGAAAAAAAGAGATGGTCAATTATGCTGACCTGATGTTGTTATGCTAGGAGCATAACATCCAAAGATACGTGTCCAAGTAGCCACTTGCATAAGACAGTTGCAGCCCAATATCCGATCCGGAGATTTTGGAACAAACTCCGCTGTGTAGATCCAGGAGATAAAAGGGGTTAAAAGGACGGAAAATCCAAGGGCGCAGCCGTGTTGAAAATACTTTTTATTTTGTACATAAAACAACAGCAATACATGTGTATTCAAATGATTACTTGTAAAGGCAGGTTTACGGCGAAGAAATGTAAAGATTATACACTTAAAGAGGCTCTGTCACCAGATTTTGCAACCCCTATCTGCTATTGCAGCAGATCGGCGCTGCAATGTAGATTACAGAAACGTTTTTATTTTTAAAAAACGAGCATTTTTGGCCAAGTTATGACCATTTTCGTATTTATGCAAATGAGGCTTGCAAAAGTACAACTGGGCGTGTTGAAAAGTAAAAGTACAACTGGGCGTGTATTATGTGCGTACATCGGGGCGTGTTTACTACTTTTACTAGCTGGGCGTTGTGCATAGAAGTATCATCCACTTCTCTTCACAACGCCCAGCTTCTGGCAGTGCAGACACACAGCGTGTTCTCCAGAGATCACGCTGTGACGTCACTCACAGGTCCTGCATCGTGTCAGACGAGCGAGGACACATCGACACCAGAGGCTACAGATGATTCTGCAGCAGCATCAGCGTTTGCAGGTAAGTCGATGTAGCTACTTACCTGCAAATGCTGATGCTGCTGCAGAATCAACTGTAGCCTCTGGTGCCGACACGATGCAGGACCTGTGAGTGACGTCACAGATCTGCACTGCCAGAAGCTGGGCATTGTGAAGAGAAGTGGATGATACTTCTCGTCAGAACGCCCAGCTAGTAAAAGTAGTAAACACGCCCCGATGTACGCACATAATACACGCCCACTTGGACTTTTACTTTTCAACAAGCCCAGTTGTACTTTTGCAAGCCTCATTTGCATAAATACGAAAATGGTCATAACTTGGCCAAAAATGCTTGTTTTTTAAAAATAAAAACGTTACTGTAATCTACATTGCAGGGCCGATCTGCTGCAATAGCAGATAGGGGTTGCAAAATCTGGTGACAGAGCCTCTTTAAAGCACACTATCTTATCAGTAATATAGAAGACCATTAAAAAGGATGTTGAGAAGATACTACAAATTGGAGATAATTAAAAACAATAGATACAGATACAAAATACAATATAAAATAAATTAAAAAAAAAATATATATATATATATGTACATAGTTTTTAATTCAGAACAAATGTAAATTTATTATTAACTATCTCCAATTTGTAATACCTTATTAGCATCCTTTTTAATGGTCTTATTGAGCGTCATGTTTCCATGACAACAATACACACAGCTGAAAGATTCGCATTGATAATGTGTAAAACTAGACTAAATACACATAAAAACATTTACATTTGTTCTGAATTAAAAAGTATGTATACATATATATTTTTTGGGACACCACTTGGGTATATATACAATTTTATTTATTTTATATTGTATTTTGTATCTGTATCTATTGTTTTTAATTATCTCCAATTTGTAGTATCTTCTCAACATCCTTTTTAATGGTCTTCTAAATTACTGATAAGATAGTGTGCTTTAAAGGAACAGTGTCATCACAAATTATTTTTTTATATGTTAAAGATGTTAGTGCTTTATTAAAAACGTTTATATTTATTTGTGTGTTTGTGTTTTACTTTTTCTTATTTTTACACTTTTTCTTCCCTATGGGGGCTGCCATTTTTTGTTCCATTTCTGTCTGTGTCGATTAAAGACACATACAGACATGGAATACGGCAGCCACAGTCCCATAGGGACTGCGAACGGCTCCCGTCCCATTCACTTGTGTGTACGGCGTCTGTGTGGGAACTGCGCATGCGCCGCTCCCACACAGTCCAATTTGAAATTGGCGCCGTCCGGCGCCATTTTCCTGTGGACCGGAAGTCGCGGCCGGACAGTAATATTACTACTTCCGGTCGCGGCTTCCGGACTTGTGCACTTGGACCAGCGGCAGCAGACGGAGCGGACGGGCCGGAGGGAGCCGCGGCGGCAGGAGCAGGTAAGAGATTTCAATGTATGTTCGTGTTTGTGTGTGTTTACTACTGTATGTAAACCTACTACACTGTGTGTTAGCTAAAAAAATGGCGACACACAGTGTAGGAGGTTACACCGTTCAAACCCCTCGTTTATCCCGGCACTAGCCAGGATAAAGGAGGGGGGGGATGCTGAGAGCTCACTAGAGCGAGGGCTTTTCACCCAATTTTGCAATGCTGCAATTTTGGGGAATAGCTCTATCTAGTGACCAGAAATGGGAAATATTATAAATTAGAATTAATTTATAATATTTCCTGACTCGTGAAAAATAAAAAATAAAATTGAACAATGTTTAATCACCTACACACTAAATGTTTAATTAAAAAAAACAAAACATGTTTTTCTGGCAACACATTCCCTTTAAGTGTATAATCTTTAAATTTCTTCGCCGTAAACCTGCCTTTACAAGTAATCATTTGACCTATAACCTAACCCGGTAGTCATTTCGACTACCGACCTCAAAAACTGGTTATATAACCACAGAGACTATCAATGGACTAATAACTTGTACTAGACCTGACGAAGGGGCCGGTACGGCTTCGAAACACATGTATTGCTGTTTTATGTACAAAATAAAAAGTATTTTCGACACGGCTGCGCCCTTGTATTTTCCGTCCTTTTTAACCCTTTTATCTCCTGGATCTGCTATCTACAGGGGGGGGGGGCTGTATGGCGCTATCTACAGAGGGACTGTATGACGCTATCTACCGGGGGGCTGTATGGCGCTATGTAAAGGGAGGGGGCTGTATGGCGCTATGTACAGGGAGGGGGCTGTATGGCGCTATCTAGAGGGACGGGGCTGTAAGGCACTATCTACAGGGGGAGCTATATAACTATCTGCAGGGGGGCTGTATGGTGCTATCTACAGGGAAGGGGCAGTATGGCGCTATCTACAGGGAGGGGGCTGTTTGGAGCTATCTACAGGGGGGCTGTATGGCGCTATCTACAGGGGTCTGTATGGCGCTATCTACAGGGGGGCTATATGACGCTATCTACAGGGCTCTGTGTGTCGCTATCTACAGGGGGCTGTATGGCGCTATCTATAGGGGGCGCTGTGTGGCAGAATCTACAGGGAGGCACTATCTACAAGGGGGGGGTTGTGTGGCACCCAGCGGAGGGGGGCCCTGTCTAAAGTTTGCTATGGGGCCCAGTCTTTCCTAGTAATGCCCCTGGATCCAAGTTATGTTGACGGCACCTTGATTGAAATGACTACTCTCACTGAAGAATAGTGATGATATTGTTTTACATCTGCTGTATTAATAGTTAAAGGTGGCGGTGCACTTTAAATGTTTATAAAGGGTTGCTAGATTTATCTTACACTTGTGTATTACTAGCACTGGGTATATATATATATATATATATATATATATATATATATATATTAGGGATGCACGATGCATCGAAACCTCGATACTGTTTCGAAACTCTGCATCCCCAAACGGTTCGATACCGTTATTTCATGTCCGCACAGCTAAGTATAGTAACACAATAGAAAAGTAGAGGAAAGAATGATCCAGCGCTGATAGTAGTTAAAAGGGAAAAGCAGGTCCCATGTTTATTGGAGAAATCATTAAAATCGAAAGGGAGACGCAGTCCCAAGGCAGGAGTAGTCAGGGTATATACCCGAGCCTACGCGTTTCGAATGCAGTCTGCGTTCTTAAACGTGGCAAGAGAGGCCATGATTAAGAACGCAGACTGCGTTCGAAACGCGTAGGCTCGGGTATATACCCTGACTACTCCTGCCTTGGGACTGCGTCTCCCTTTCGATTTTAATGATTTCTCCAATAAACATGGGACCTGCTTTTCCCTTTTAACTACTATCAGCGCTGGATCATTCTTTCCTCTACTTTGCTATTTCACACCGCGGGCCGTCGCAGGGATCCGAGCGATACTGTTGGAGGCGCAGACCGGTGAGCTGGAGGTTTCCTCCCTGTTTCTATATTATAGTAACACAATGTACGAGAGCGGAGCTGTGGCTGTGTGATACAGTCATTGCCGCGCTCCTGAGTCCTGACATGTGCGCACGGTCAGCATTAAGTGATGCGGCCAGCGCTGCACTAATGAGCAGCGGCACTGAAAACAGAACATTGGCAGGCGCACTGCAAAACACCCCCATGTTCTGTCCTCGGTGCCTGAACCGCCGCTCATTAGTGCAGCGTCGGCCGCATCACCTCATGCTGACCGCACGCGCACTTACTGTCAGGAGCGGGGCAATGGCTGTATTACACAGCCGCAGCCCCGCTCTATAACGGCGGAGATCAGAGAAACCTCTCATCTCTGCCGCTATTCCCCTGAATGCTGCGATCAAAGCTGACTACAGCGTTCAAGAGGAAGTGAGAAGGGGGGATGCGACTTGGATCGCGTGACAGAAATTCCCTGTGACGCGATTGAGGGACATACCATATATGGGCAGACAGCCCAGGGTCCATTGAAGGACCCAAGGGCTGTCTTACCATATTTCCTGTTGTTCAGGCATACTTAGGTATGTCCTAACAACTGCCTGTGTACTATCCGTACACAGGCTAATGTACTGGCATATAGATATATGCCAGTACATTCAAGTTTAAAAATAAAGTAAAAACAAAGTAATGTTAAATAAAAAAAATACACATACACCTTATTTACAATAAACATTAAAATAAGTCTCAATACATAAAATATACATATTCAGTATTGGCACGGCCGTAAAAATCTGCACAACAATTTTTTTGCATCAGTTATGATGTGTACACTGTAAAAAAATAAAATATAAACTGCTTTCTATCACTTATTGTGGGGCACGAGGTGTGATGAATTTAACCTCCATGTGCCTCACATTAATAGTAATTAACCCCATCATGTACCTTACACATTAACCCATTATGAATGAGAAACATGATGGGATTAATTACTATTAATGTGAGGCTCATTCAAAATTCATCACACCATGCGCCTCACATCAGAAAACGGAAGAACTTTTTTTTATTATTACTGTTGGCAAAGTATCGAATTGGTATCAAAATCGCAATACTAAACGAAGTATCGGTATCGAAGTCCAAATTCTGGTATCGTGACATCCCTAATATATATATCATTTTTTTTACATAAGTATGTATATATATATATATATATGTGTTTGTGTGTGTATATATATATGTATATATATATATATATATTTTGAAGAGGGGCATGACACTAGAATATTCATTCACACACTTGCATTAAAGGGGTTTTGCCAGAAATCAAAATTGAATGGCCTATACTTCGGATATAAATAAGGATAGTAGAAATACGAGGCAATCACCGTCTGTGGCAATAAAAAAGATTTATTAAAAAAATGATCTCGGTCGGTTAGATGTGGAAAAGCCTACGACCGTTTCACGCTACAAGCGCTTTATCAAGGCCATCATATACTTAGGATATGCCATCAATGATGAATCAGTGGGAGTCAAGTAAATGTGGCTGAGCTGCAATATCCGGCTCAACTATCCATATGGATAAGCCGCTGTGCCTGGTCAGACAATGAAGGGACCGGACCGTTGCTGTTGTTGGATCCCCACCAGTATTCTTGGTGGCAAGTAGTCCAATAACTATTGTCCAGTGGGTTCTGTCAACACCGGTGCTCAGTATATTTCATAGGGGGTGCAGAGGTAGCAATTGCACCTTGTGCCTGAGGCATAAAAACACAGCAATATATTTAAATACCACATGATTTATCGGGGCCCAATTAGGGCTCCCTCAGATGTACAGGATTTTCTGAAGATTTGCGTTGTGGATTCTGCATCACAAATTCGCACCAATTTACGGTACAATACAAGTGGGTGGGGTTTTGAAAACACCTTCCAAATGTAAAAGAAAAAATCTGTGGTGAAAGCAGATAAGTTCAATCTGTGGGAGAGAAGCCGTGGATCTTCCCTGCGGATTTTAAGCCTTTGCAATGCATATGCGCTGCTAAATCCGCAACAAAATCTGCATGTTACATAAGCAGATTTTGCTACAGATCCGTTGCTGACATGATGCGAATTTGCAGCAAAATCCGCAGCGGAAAATATCCAACACGTCTAAACGCGCCCTTACAGATTTTGCACTGAGGCCCAAGAGCTTCAAGATATGCCTCTAATCAGAATGTAAAGTAGTGGCAGCTTGTTGTAACTTTTGGTTTTGGCTTCATCATAGACACGTCAATGCTATGAAAAACAATGTTGTATGGCGGTTTTTGTCCCACAAAAACGTGTGGCAAAAGTTGTCCAGCAACTCCAACCGACTTCTACATGAGTAGTGTAATATTTAGTATAGTTTGCACATAAAATTATTCCAGCCAGAATGTTATCTTTTAAACCTATGTCTATGCAGGGGATTTGGAGCTCTGCATCGGAAAAAAAAGAGCTATAAAGATATCTTAAGAAATAAATTAGCACAGAATTTTGGACCTAAAAATAACATGATGATGTAAAGTGGAGATTCACTTTAAAGGTTAGCTAAACTTTCGAAAAACTTCTGACATGTCATAGACTTTCTATTGAGCCCGTACACCAATTCCTCTACTTTCCGAGAAAAGCCGATCAGAAACCAAATGGCTCAGCACTCACCCAAGTGCTTCTGCGGCTTCGTTTTAGCGATTGGTGGGGGTCTATGTGCCCAGATCCCCACCGATCAAAACTTCTGACATCTCAGAAGTTTTTCAAAAGTTTAGTTACCCTTCTAAATAACTGATCAAGTTAAAGGCTGTGTACACCTTTGCACCAAAAACGAATATCTATGCCAACTCTGAGCAGGTGTAGAATTTAGCTAAAATTGTCGAAATTTTCTGTCATTAATTATAGTAAGGCCAGGTTCTCACGGATCTGACAGTCATGTCGTGCAGTCCGGTATCCGGGGATGATGCTGCAGTTCATGTGACCGCTACAGCAGTCACATTGGATGAAACGTCATCCCAGGACACCGGCCTGGAAGAAGAACAAAAGAAAACATCGCTGTGACTACGCTTGGGTAGTAAGTACCGTATTTTTCGGACTATAAGACGCAGTTTTTAGCAAGAATAAATCTTGCTAAAAGGTCCCTGTGTCTTATAGTCCGCAGTCAGGGGACCCGGCATCGCCGGACCCCATGACCGCTCTATTACTTAACTCCTTCCTGACCCATGACGTGCCGGCACATCATTGAGCTGGAGGGGGGTGATGTATGGAGATGTATGGAGCTCCATACACTGCAGGTGTCAGCTTCTGACATGCTGCTATAACGGCCAGGAACAGCAAAAGATAGGGGATACATGTGGATCGATAAGGAAAACGGGGACCGAAAGTTACCAAGATTGCTGCATGAGGAGCTTTGACTTCCGCGTTCTGTGTCCGGCAGCTTCATAGAGGTCAATGGAATTCTGCGCATGCGCGATCGGCTCTCTATTGATCCCTATGGAGCTGCGTAACAGATAAGCCGGACACAGAATCCGGAAGTCCAGGCTTCTCATGTAGCGCTTTGGGTGACTTTCGGTCCCCTGTTCTCCATATCGCTGGGGGTCCCAGCGGTGGGACCCCCAGTGATCTCACATGTAGCCCCTATCCTGTGGATAGGGGATAAATGTGTTCTATGGCAAACCCCTTTAACTAGTTAAATGCCGAGGTCAATAGCGACCGCGGCATTTATAGGGGTTTTTCTATGAAGGACATTTATGACATATCCACAGGATATGTCAAATGTCAGATAGATGCAGGTCCCACCTCTGGGACCGCACCTATCTTTAGAACGGGGCCTCCTAAACCCCGTTCTAGCTTTCTGTGCTCTCCTGGCCACTTGATTACATGTAGAGTTACTGAAACAGCGTAACTGGCTGAGCTACGCTGTTTCCCTAACTCCCATAGAACTGTACAGTAGTTACGGAAACAGCGTAGCTCGCATGCTACGCTTCTTCTGTAACTGCCATTCACTACAATGGGAGTTACGGAAACAGCGAAGTTACGCTGATACAGTAACTCCACATGTAACCAAGTGGCTGAACTAATAAAATGTGTAAAAAAAAAATGTTAGATATATTTTCAGGAGTGTAAAAAAATAAAATAATAAAAGTTCCAAAAAAAAACCTTTCCCATTTTTCCCCAAGCACAATGTAAAAAATAAAATCATTTGGTATCACTGCGTCCGTAAAAGTCCGATCTATTACAATATACCATTATTTAACACGCACGGTGAGTTTTTAAAAATGTAAAACATCAATATAGTTTTTTGGTCACCTTAGCGCTTAAAATTAGTAAATAAAAAAATAAAAGTGATCAAAAAAATCGTATGTACCAAAAAATAGTGCCAATAAAACTACAGCTCGTCCCGCAAAAATATAAGCCCTCACTCTGCACAATCAATGAAAAAAATATTAAAAAAAATTGGCTCTCGGAATGTGATGAAACAGAATAAATAATTTTTTAACAAATAATTTTTTTCCTATTTTCTGTTGTCTAAAACCTGGGTGCGTCTTATGGTCAGGTGCGTCTTATGGTTCGAAAAATACGGTATAAGCTTTTTTATTCATTTTAAAACAAAGCTGCGGTTTTTACAGGGAAATCGCAGCAAGTTTACTATTTGTTGCGGGTTTTACATTCCCATGGAATTCAATGGGGAAAACCTGCAGCAGAATAGGAACGAAAACGCAGCATAAATTGACATGCTATGGATTTAAAATCCGCACCGCAGGTCAATTTATGAATTTTCTAAATCTCATTCACTTTAAATGCTGCAGAATTTCCAGCGAGAATACCGTTGTGGAAATTCTGCAGTGTTTACACTTTGTGGGAACCCGGCCTTAATAAGTTGATCCGTGGGTAACCCCACCCCTGCTGTTCGACCAGCTTTTATAATAGTGTCAGAAGTGGTGTAAAAATCTAAAACATTTGCACATTTTTGCGCAAAACGTGTATGCGCCAAAACGTTTGGCTTTTTTTCTGCCAGAAAACTGGCAGATATTGCTTAGTAAATATCTCTCAGAAAGTTCCGTTTTAGGTTAGTCTTCCTTTAATTGGATATTATCTTATTATTTGAAGAGAGTAGACGTTAGTTGTTATCAAAGAAAATGATGACTGGGAGATTTTCTTGTCACACAACGCCCTAGCAAAATATATGTTAGCTAGAGTAAATAAAGGCAGATGATTATCCAAATAGCTGTTTAGTCATAGGGTAGGTTCACACAGAGGTTTTTGCAGGCAGAAAATCTGCTTCAAAATTCAGTTTGTAATTTTGAGGCAGATTTTGCTCTGCCTGTGCAGCGTTTTTCGCCCGTGGCGAAATCAATGGGAGGCATTTTCGGCTGTTTTTTGGCACGTTTTCCGAGTCAAAAAACTCTGTGTGAACTGACCCTTAGACGTCTTATGTGGGCATATAAGTAGATTAACCCCTTCAGGACCAAGCTCATTTTGGCCTTCAGGACCAGACCCATTTTTTTCAAATCTGACATATTTCACTTTATGTGGTAATAACTCCGGAATGCTTTTACCTATCAAAGCGATTCTGAGATTGTTTTCTCGTGACACAATGGACTTTATGATGGTGGAAAAATGTGGTCGATAAATTCAATATTTACCAGTGAAAAACACCAAAATTGTTGCTAATTAACATCCCCCACATGTCTACTTTAGATTGGCATCGTTTTTTGAACGTCCTTTTATTTTTCTATGACATCACAAGGCTTAGAACTTTAGCAGCAATTTTTTACATTTTCAAGAAAATATCAAAAGGCTATTTTTACAGGGGCCAGTTCAGTTGTGAAGCGGCTTTTAGGGCCTTATATATTAGAAACCGCCAAAAAGTCACCCCATTTTAAAATCTTTACCCCTCAAAGTATTCAAAACAGCATTTAGAAAGTTTCTTAACCCTTTAAACGTTTCACAGGAATTAAAGCAACATAGAGGTGAAATGTTCAAATTTCATTTTTTTTTTGCAGAAATTCATATTTAATCGATTTTTTTTTGTAACACAGAAGTTTTTACCAGAGAAACGCAACTCAATATTTATTGCCCTGATTCTGCAGTTTTTAGAAATATCCCACATGTGGCCGTAGCGTGCTACTGGACTGAAGTACCGGCTTCAGAAGCAAAGGAGCACATAGTGGATTTTGGGGCCTCCTTTTTATTAGAAAATATTTTAGGCACCATGTCAGGTTTCAAGGGCTCTTTCGGTGCCAAAACAGTGGAAATCCACCAAAAGTGACCCCATTTGGGAAACTACACCCCTTGAGGAAATTATCTAGGGGTATAGTGAGCATTTTGACCCCGCAGGTTTTTTGCAGAAATGATTGGAAGTAGGCCGTGAAAATTGAAAATCGACATTCTTTCAAAGAAAATGTAGGTTTAGCTAATTTTTTCTAATTTCCACGAGGACTAAAGGAGAAAAAGCACTGCAACATTTGTAAAGCAATTTCTCCCGAGTAAAAAAAATACCCCACATGTGGTTATGAACGGATGTTTGGACACACGGCGGAGCTTAGAAGGGAAAGAGCGCCATTTGGCTTCTGGAGCTCAAATTTAGCAGGAATGGTTTGTGGAGGCCATGTCGCATTTGCAAAGCCCCTAAGGGACCAAAACAGTGAAAACGCCAAAAATGTAACTCCATTGAGAAAACTACACCCCTTGAGGAATCCATCTAGGGGTGTAGTGAGCATTTTGCCCCCACAGGTGTTTCATAGATTTTATTAGAATTGGGCAGTGAAAATAAAAAAAATCCTTTTTCTTCAATAAGACGTAGCTTTAGCTCAAAATGTCTCTACAAATAAAGGAAAAAAAGAACCCCAACATTTGTAAAGCAACTTCTCTGGAGTACGGCATTACCCCACATGTGGTTATAAACTGCTGTTTGGGCACACGGCAGGGCTCAGAAGGGAAGGAGCGCCATTTGCTTTTGGTGTACAGATTTTGCTGCATTTGGTTTCTGGTCGCTATGTTGCATTTGCAAAGTCCCTGTGGGACCAAAACAGTGGATCCCCCTCAGAAGTGACCCCATTTTGGAAACAACACCCTCAAGGTATTCACCTAGGGGTGTAGTGAGCATGTTAACCCCACAGGTATTTTGCAGAAATTTGTGTGCACACGATGTGGGAGAGTGAAAATGGGAATTTTTCCTTAGATACGCCGATATATGGTGCCCGGCTTGTGCCACCATAACAAGACAGCTCTCAATTATTATGCAGTGTTTCCCTGTTTTAGAATCACCCTACATGTGGCACTAATCTTTTGCCTGGACATTTGACAGGGATGAGGAGTGAAAGAGTACCATGTAAAATTGAGGCCTAATTTGGCGACATATAAAGTATTGGTTCAGAATTGCAGTGGCTTTGGGTGGGAGCGCCATTTGGGTTTTGGAGCGTGGAATTTGCTTGGTAATAGTTTTGTTTGGAGTATCACTGGTTTTCCGTTTATAATGTGGGGCATATGTGAGCTCGGCAGAGTACATCAGGGGCATAGTCAGGTGGTATAATAATAAGGTAAAAAAAATAATAAAATGATCCATAGATGTGTGTTACGCTGTGATCGATCCTTTCTGCACAGGCCAGTGTCGCACTGATAAATGTCCTTTCTTATCCCCCTTTTGGTCCACATTCCGCACCTTTGTAGTTTGGGGAATTTTGCTGGGAAAGTGTTGTCCTGGTATAATACGGGCGCCCTCGCTTCCAGCAGATATGTTTGGGCCCTCCCCTTCCTGGTTCCCTAATTTTAGTACCTTGATACATCGCCTTTTGAAACAGAAGAAATGTTCCCCTCGGGCCGGCACAACTGGATATTTTTCTTTCCTGAATTATTGGAGCCTTAACTTATTTTATTTTTTCATAGACGTAGTTGTATGAGGGCTCTTTTTTTACGGGACGAGCTGTAGCATTTATTGGTACCATATTGGGGTACATTCGACTTTTTGATCACTTGTTATCCTTTTTTTGGGAGGCAAGTTGACAAAAAACAGCAATTCTGCCATAGTTTTTTTTTTATATACAGCGTTCACCATGCGTTATAAACTACATGTTGCCTTTATTCTGCGGGTCAGTACGATTCCGGCGATACCTAATTTATAGAACTTTTTTATAACTTTTTGCACAATAAAATTACTTTTGGAAAGAGAATGTATTTTTTCTGTCGCCATGTTGTGAGAGCCATAACTTTTACATTTTTTTGTCGATGGACCTGTGTGAGGGCTTGTTTTTTGCGAGACGAGGTATAGATTTTATAGGTACCATTTTTGGATACATGTGACTTTTTGATCACTTTTTATTTACATTTTTGGAAGACCGTGACCAAAAAAATTGTAATTATGCCTGTGTTTTTGAGGTTTTTTTTTTGCGGCGTTCACTGCGCTGGATAAATAACATAATATTTTTATAGTTCACGTCGTTACGGTCGCAGCGATACCAAATATGTATGGCTTTATTATTTTTTTCTATAATAAATGACTTGATAAGGGAAAAAGGGCGATTGTGTTTTATTTTATTACTTGAAACTTTTATTGTATGTGTTACAACTTTTATTTTTACTTTTTTTACACTTTTTTTTTTTACACTTTTATTTAGTCCCACTAGGGGACTTGAAGGCCCAACTGTTTGTCTGATGTTCTAATACATTGCACTTACCTATGTAGTGCAATGTATTGGAACTGTCAGTTGTTCACTGACAGCAAGCCAATCAGGCTCCGCCTCTGGGCGGGGCCTAATCAGCTTACGTAATGGCAGACAGGAGTCCATTGTTAGGGCTCCTGTTGCCATAGTAACAGTCGCCAGCCTTGCCATCGCATGGCAAGGCTGCCGATTTGCTACAAACCTCTAGGATGCAGCGATCACAATGGATCGCTGCATCGAAGAGGTTAATGCCAGGAATCGGAGCTAGCTCCGGTTCCTGGCGATAGATCGGGGTGTCCGCTGTAACATACAGCGGACACTCACTGCTGATGACGCCGGCTCAGCTTCTGAGCCGGAAGCTGAGCCGGCGCCATCTTGCCAATTGTACTGGAAGCCTCGTGGGCCCCGCCGACGACGGGGCATAGTAGGATTCCATTACTGGCGGACCGGGAGGTAAGCATTAGCCCTCCGATCGCCTTTGCAGCCACCGGCAACCCAGCGATCACGTTGCTGGGGTGCCGGTGGCTATAAACTCCTCACATGCTGCGATCTCTATTGAACGCAGCATCTGAGGGATTAATTGGTCGGATCGGAGGCTAGCTCCGGTCTTGGCCGATAGCTCAGGGTGCCAGCTGTAACATACAGCTGTCACCCGGCGGTGATGTCGCTGGCTCAGCTCCTGAGTCAGCTTCATCTCCATCACGTACAGTAAGGTGAAAATGCGGTTAGACACCAGTTTTAATCACGTTACTGTACGTGATTCGGCGGGAAGGGGTTAAAACAAATAAACAATACTTGATTTTATATTGCCAGTCTGTCGTCACACAGCTTTAAAAACAAAACAAATGCCTTTAAGCCCTTAGTGACCGGGCCTGACAAGACCTTAAAGGGAATGTGTCCCTAGAAAAAAATATATATTTCTTTTGTTAAACTGTTAGTATATAAAAGATTACACATTGTTCTAATTTTTTTAATTTTTTCACAAGTCAGGAAATATTATAAATTAGATTCTAATTTATAACATTTCCATGTGCTGGTCACTAGAGGGAGCAATTCCCAAAATTGCAGCATTAACATGTGGTAAAGCAACCTCATTGCTTTATGCTGCAAAATTGGAGAAGACACACTTGCTCTAGCATCCTCAAACAATCCCCCCTCCTTTATCCTGGCTAGTGCCAGGAGAAAGGAGGGGGTTGAATGTTCAAACCTCCTACACTGTGTGCCGCCATTTTTTGAGCGAATGCACAGTGTAGGAAGATTAGATACAGTGTAATCACACAGTATAACACGAACATACACAAACATAACTTACCTGCTCCTGCCGCCGCTGCCTCCGCTTCCTTCCGCTCCTAGTCCTTGCTTCTGAACATATGGACGGAAGCCGCGTCCGGAAGTAGTCATCTTACTGTCCGGCCGTGGTTTCCGGTCCACATGAAAATGGCGCCGGATGTCGCTCGGCCGAAGACCTTCCTTTTGGACTGTGTGGGAGCGGCGCATGTGGGAACGGCTCCCGTTCACTATGGGGATGTGTGTGCCATATTCCATCTCTGTATGTGTCGTTAATCGACACATACAGAGATGGAAAAAAAATTTGCTATTCGGCCATTTTGACCTTTTTTTTCCCGCTCCGCCGTTCACCGTATTGGAAAAATATTTTTATACTTCGGCCATTTTTGGCCATGGGGATACCTAATATGTTTATGTTTATTTTTGTTTATTTATTTTTATATGTGATCTATGGAATTTTTATATATATTTTTTAAAACATTTTTTTTTTTTTATTACTATTTTTTTGCCTCCCTTATACATCGCTTTTTGCCATAGCAAAAATCAGTGCATTGCTATTGAGTCCAGCCTGTGGCAATCTTCCTATAGCAGGGCTGGGGGCATTCAGAAAGCTCCCAGCTGCTAGGGAATACAACGGCCCCCGCGATCTCGCCGAGCGAGAGACGGTGACCGGCCCCAAAGTGAAAGGGGCAGTAAAAACCCCTCAGATCCTGATGGTCACATCTGACACCAGCATCTGAGGGGTTAAATACTTGCGATCAGTGATGTCCGCTAGGCTTCTGAGCGGGCGCAATTTTTAAAAACCCTTTCCCGACGTAAATCGCCAGTGGATCGACGGAAAGGGTTTAAACCATGGACATTAAAAATAGAAAACTAAAACTGTTGTTTCATACGACAGTCTTGACTGAAGCCCGAAGGAATAAGATGCGAGAAACTTATTAAGAGGCGCATATCTCTTAATAATTTTGACGCATCTTGTGCTGTCTGTGCGCCACAATTTAAAATCGACAGCAGCTACAAGCTGGCGTAGATTTCTGCTATACTGTTCAGCAAATTCTAGTAAATTATAGCAAATTTCTCGGGCTATGGGGGCTCTGCTTCTTCCGCTACGCCCTGCTTACTTTTTTAAAAAGTTTTGAGAGTGCTGTAAAATGCCCGAATAGTCATTCATAAATTCAACCCTTAGTGTTTTGTTCAAGCCTAGCTATTTATGACAAAGTATTCCCCTTCCCGCCCTAGGAACCATGTTTATGTCATGGGAGGTAAGTGGTTATCGAGATTTGCCGTACAGTTACAGAATCGCTATAAACTGTCACCGTGTCAAGTGACATGGTGACCAAGTAGTGATGGCTGCTGTGTTCTTACTGCCGGGGCACGAATTAGAGCAGTCCCACCCACGTGATGGCTGTGAGTGGTCAGTCAATGCTGAGTGACCAATCACAGCGTTAGACACTGTTACTGTAGAAGTTGAGTCTATGTGGAGGTTAGAAAAACAGCTTGTCAAGAGCAGTGCAGATTGTGTCAAATAATATACTTTATTAGGTGTGAACAGCCCCAATTTCACTACTTATCACCCATGATCACTCCCATCATTCCTGTCTGATTGCCCCATCATCCCTGTGATTAACCCCTGTGATCACCATCATCCCTCTGTGAACACCTCATTGTGATCACCTCCGTGATACCTTCACACCATCACCCCGTCATCTCCCTGTAATCCCCTTCATGATAACACCACCCCATCATCTCCCTGTGAACACCTTCTTGTGATCTCCTCTGTGATACCTTTACGCCATCAATCCCATCATCTCCCTGTGAACACCTCTAATTTTTAGTACTGTTTGTGCACCTATAATTGTTCAGTATTATTTGTACGCCTATAATTTTTTTAGTACTGTTTGTCCGCCTATAAATTTTAGTACTAAGAGTATGCCCCTGACCCCATTTGAGTATACTCCGACAATTTTGTATTCCTGAGTTCACTGGGAACTCGGGGATACATTTCGACAAAATTATTGCTGTAATAGTGGGCCAGACATATTTGTATTCCCAACAATTTATATCCCAAAACCCAAGTTTAATTGATTCTAAAGCCCACAGATGGACCCCTCGTAGAAGCAGCGGAGATGATCAAATTTTGGGGCTTTGAATTGAACGTGGGGTTATTGAAGAAGGCTAAGTAATACTGGAGTACGAATATATTGTACCACACAAGCTTCAATTCCATTAGTTCCTGCCAAATAAGTGGGCAAGGTATGGAATGAAGATATATAAGCTGTGCAAGAGTTCATCAGTGTACACCCACAGGTTTAGGATTTACAAAGGGAAGGACACTAGAATTGACTCCCCTGAATGCCCCCCTGTGGCATGCGGCACAGTTAAAAAAAATCGGAATAGCCTCCCTAGGTTGCTGCTTGAGCAAACACTCAAAAGGGGCAAGAGAAGGGCATTATGCAGCGAAAACATACTGTGTATCATGTATAAATACAAGAGGGTTGTTGTTATATTGAGCACAATACATGGCAATAACTGCACCCTGTCCCAATACGAGGTACAGTACCAGTACAGAAACCCCCAAGCCAAACTGTATCCTAAACTATAGTAGGTACTTGGGAAAGGTTAATCATTCAGATCAATTGCTGAAGCCGTAAAGCTTCAGCAATTGTGGTATAAAAAGCTGGCCACGCACATCATTCGCATGGCATTTTATGATGCTTTTGTGCTTCATCAATGTGTAAGTCAGAAGAAAATCTTTCCTGGAATTTCAAGAGGTGCTTATCAAGGCCCTAATATTTGGTGAACAGGAAGGGGGTCAGTAATTCTGGAAACAAGGCCAGATGCATTGTACCAGGCAACGCTTTCCAAATGAAACCCCCATGACTGGTAAGGTGCATAGTATAGGGAGATATGAAAGGACACAACTTACCAATGTAAAATATGAGCGTTACATGCCGGACAATTCCTGGTTCAGCGTACACAATGCAATGCAGAATTAAACTTATTCTTTACACTGATGTAAGCAGTTACATCTTCAACACTGGTATGTTCCTAATCCATTACCTGATAGCTACCTAGCGGTGTGAGCCGTTTGGTAGTGTAAGGCTGGGTTCACACGACCTATTTTCAGACGTAAACGAGGCGTATTATGCCTCGTTTTCCGTCTGAAAATAGGGCTACAATACGTCGTCAAACATCTGCCCATTCATTTGAATGGGTTTGCCGACGTATTGTGCAGACGACCTGTCATTTACGCGTCGTCGTTTGACAGCTGTCAAACGACGACGCGTAAATTGACTGCCTCGGCAAAGAAGTGCAGGACACTTCTTTGCAACGTAATTTGAGCCGTTCTTCATTGAACTCAATGAAGAGCAGCTCAAGATTACAGGCGTAAAAGACGCCTCGCATAATACGAGGAGCTGCTTTTACGGCTGAAACGAGGCAGCTGTTTTCTCCTGAAAACAGTCTGTCATTTCAGCCGTAAAAGCCAGCTAGTGTGTGAACATACCCTAAAACCTCCTGAAAGATTCCCTTTAGTAACAAGATTCATAATGGTCACTAGTCTCAGGTGGGCGGCAGGCCATTTGAGGCTCCCCTTCCGGAGGGGCAGACTATGCGCCCTGTGCAGTCTGCTGTGTCCCTCTAATAATTGATAACATGCAAAGCTATTTCCTAATTCCCTATTCTTCCCTTCCTTTATATCCTTCCTCAATGTGTTTCATCTAGTAAATGAGGAGGAAATCCTCCAGGCTACTGTATTCTTTCCGCCATACTACCTGCATTCTCGATCCGGTTTCCTCACACTTTACCCATTTCCTTTCACCAGTCATTATTCCTAATTTCATTAAAAATGGAAGCCTTTCTCTTCCTCCCACGCTTATCTTCCCCCCCACTTTGTACCTGCATCTGGCTGACCCACACCACAAATAAAGCGTTTCTCAACTCTATGATTCACCGATTTCCTCTGAGATTGTAAATTCTAACAAGCAGGGCAATGTATTCTTTTGTAATGTCTGATTTTTGTTTGTATATTTACCCACTGAATTGTAAAGTGCTACACAAGCTAAAAAAAAAAATGCAAATTTTTTTAAGTTACTTCATATATCATGTGGAAAAGTTCCAGCCAAAGGTTATCTGTCTTCAAAACTGATGGGTGCTGAGGCATTGGTCCATTTTTAAATCCATCATAACCTCCTATTCGCCTCCAGTAAGATCTCACAGAACTGGCAAGAGGAATAGGAATATAAAGCAAAAAAAAGGATTGCTTTACAGTGTACATATCATTTTCAACAACTCTATTTAGCACCATGACCTTCGGCTCCTATCAGCTTCTTGGCTACAATCGGAGAGCTGAAGACAGAGAGCTGTAGACAGACCATATCTTATCTGAGTACAGCAAGGTGAAGCGGAGGAGATGAAGGGGCACGGAGCTCAGTAGATGTTTGGTGTACAACACTCTCACATTTGAAATACAAATGCAATCTAAGGCTCTGTTCATACTACCATTGAATGCTTCATTCAGACACTCCATCGGCAGTTCCAAAACATTTAATGGCAAGCATGGAGCAGCATAAAACGATATTCTTGCTGTCAAACCGTATCCTTTGCACGTCAGATCCAGCATAATATCATTGTTTTAATATGAAAAAAAGCCAGGACACAATTGTGGACAGTCTTACTGTTAACATTAGCATCACAAATACGAATAAATATAAATAAATATATATATTATATATTGATAGATAAGAAAAAAGCAAAACAAAAGCAGCACCGCTCCTTCAGTATCGGGTGCACAGGTTCTTGTTCAGACACACGACCAGTGTCCCAAATAGCCAATGAAATCCAATACACAAGACAGCACTCCAAATTCAGTGAAAAAATCGGATCACTTTAATCACCACTTGCAACGTTTCAGCCCTACTCCATGGGGCCTTTCTCAAGCAGATGGATAGATAGATAGATAGATAGATAGATAGATAGATAGATAGATAGATAGATAGATAGATAGATAGATAGATAGATAGATAGATAGATAGATAGATAGATAGATAGACGGATAGATGGATAGATGGATAGATAGACTATCTATAGATAGATAGATAGATAGATAGACAGATGGATAGATAGACTATCTATAGATAGATAGATGGATAGATAGATAGATAGATAGATAGATAGATAGATAGATAGATAGATAGATAGATAGATAGATAGATAGATAATATATGATAGATAGCTATAGATAGATAGATAGATAGATAGATAGATAGATAGATAGATAGATAGATAGATAGATAGATAGATAGATAGATAGATAGATAGATAGATAGATAGATAGATAGATAGATAATATATGATAGATAGATATAGATAGATAGATAGATAGATAGACAATATATAGATGGATAGATAGACTATAGATAGATAGATAGTCTATCTATCATCTATATATTGTCTATCTATCTATCATCTATATATTGTCTATCTATCTATCTATCTATCTATAGATAGTCTATCTATCATCTATATATTGTCTATCTATAGATAGATAGATAGATAGACAGACAATATATAGATGGATAGATAGATAGATAGATAGATAGATAGACAATAGATAAATAGATAGATAGATAGACAATATATAGATGGATAGATAGACTATCTATAGATAGATAGATAGACAATATATAGATGGATAGATATATGGTGAGCACGTTCATTGAATTCTACAGCTCTATAATTGTATTCATGTTTCTTCCTGATTTAAATTGCCATCAACAAGGATCCATAAAGTCAATAAAAAAGTTAGAGATAAAACCCCAGTAAGAAACATCTTATCTTGCTAACTCATGACCTTGAATGTTAACTTTTAACAGGAATTGAATAAAAAAGGTGAAAACTGAACCTACAAAAGTACCAATGGACGGGAGGCATAGATCAAATCCAAATAGCAACCACATAATAAAAACAGGTGAGTGATATTCTTAATAAGAGTGCTGTAATATATATGTGTATATATATATATATATATATATATATATATATATATATATATATATATACATAGATATGTATATTATCTTCCTATACATCTGGAATCAGCAAGGTAAATTCCTTTATTTGAAACAATATTGCTAGCATATTCCAAAACTCATTGGTTCTTGGCAAGAATACTGCATCACTATCTGAATGAAAACAATGCAGCAAAATTCACGTTTGTACCCATTAGGGAGCAGAAAATCAAATCTACGCCAGCTACGAGCTGGCATGGATTTGCACAATAGTTGATGCCAATTTGTGCCGTAAATTCTAGTTAATTTGTTGGGCCGCTGATGCGTCCGCCCCTTCTACTAAGCCCCAACCACTTTGTGCTGTGAGTGATGTAAAAAAGAGTAGCAAAATTTTAGCAAAAAATTTATTTTTTGCTGCAAAATGCGACTTTTATAGATTGTTTAATAAATTCCCTCCATTGTTTGTACTAATAGGGAGGGGTTCTATTAAAAGGGTTTTCAAAACCTGGGACAAAATTACACATCCAATTAGTAAAGGTCCCTGCACACGACCGTGCCCGTAATCACAGTTTGTGATTACGAGCAAGGCCGGCCACTAACTGCCACGGATAGCCATCCACGTTTGCGGGCCGTGCTCCCATATAAAGTATGAGAGCACGGTCCGTAAGAAGCATAAAAAAGGACATGTCCTATCTTTTGCGGAGCCTTTCTATGGCATGGACACCTTCCTGTAAATATACAGGAAGGTGTCCGTGGTCAATAGAAGTGAATAGGTCCATAATGACACCTGGCACCCCTTGCAAACAGCTAAATTTGCTAGGGGAAGCTAGCCAGCTAGGCATCCGCTGCAGGGGAGATACAAGTATGAGCAGGCGGCAATTCAGATAAATGTCTGTCCTTGTATTACAAGGATAGCTCGAGCCTGCCAGAATTTCTAATTAACTGCACTTCCACAAAGCTTTTGATAAGTCACAGAGACATCAGAAGATTTGATCGGTGGGGGTCCTGGTGCGGAAACCCCCATCATCTCTGTAATCGAAGGTGTAGTAGTGCCCAGTACCTTGCACCTTCGGTTATGATCGGCCCTTCCCATTAAGCTGATGTGCTTACATAGAATGACTATGAACCAGTCTTTAGCCTAAGGAGGAGCACCGATCACAGACGAAGGTGCAGGGTGCTCAGCTGAGGACTTCTGCACCTTCGTTTCAGAGATGGAGGGGGTCTCAGCATCCAGACCCCACCGAACAAAATTTCTGATATGTCTTTGACATATCAAAAGTTTTGCAAACATTCAGTTATGATTGTAGTTTCTATCTCGTCATCTTGTTTTTTTTAAACTGCTTGAAACCACACAATTTATTCAAATCCATATAAAGAGCAATACAATTTATAAAATAGTCGCATTGATATTCCCAATATTCCTTGGAAATATTTGAAATCCAACACTCTCTCTTATACTTTTTTTTTTGGCGGGGGGGGGGGGGGGGGGGTTAAATATATCCCTTAGGCTGGCTTAGGTACTGGGTATTGATATATATATATATATATATTTAATTTAGATATTTTTTGAGATTTTGCCAAAACATAACAAAAAATAAAATCACAGTATCACCAGAGGTAAGGATACATAAAAGTATCCACATAGAGATAAAAGCAAGAACAATACACATGGGGTAATGTAAAGAAGGACAAAAGTATATATAAAACAAAAATTGTCCTGTAGAATAAGTATCCAGTATATTAAAAAAACAAAAACATAAAAATCTAGACAGGAATATAAGTACACAGTCAGCATGCAATAATCAATTCGGAATACAGTCACATATAGTTCAGAAGAGGAGTCCAGCAGTACGAATTACATAATGTATCCATCAAAACAGTAAGAAACAGGCACCAGACCAAGGGACACGACACCCCTGTATTCACTCTGACTGGCAGTGACAGGGCATGGCACAACAATCTGGGACGTTGTGACATGAGTGCGTTTATAACAAGGTACTAGAAAGACCCCAATACTAAACACTATTTGCCGAAGGCAAGAGAAAACCCTACTCGCCAACTACCTATACAAGAGAATTTTTTAGTTTAAAAAAATAACTTTTATTAGTTCAGACTAGATCAAAGTAGAGAAACCACACATTATTAAAATGATCAATGCTGCCTGACAGTATATAAGCTATAAGGCAAAATGCCTAGATGTACTGTATTATTGGTGGGTAAGTATCTCCTGGTGTCTAAGCCAGCGGATGCAGTACGCTGTGCCTACACTGTCTGGTATTATTCGAACTGTCTATCAGCGGAGCATTGTACTAAAAGTAGTCAGCCTCCCCGACATGTTTCGTTACATATGTAGCCTCTTCAGGGGTTTGTAGGGGCTTATGACAGTGTTCTCAAAGTTCCCTTCTTTAATAACCTCTGGGTGACGTGTAAATAGATGCGTCCTCATGTGGAGCCAATTGGAATGCATACGGGGATTGAGTACCTGTGCAATAAGATGGACTCGTAAACTGCTCAATCGAAGGACTACACGTCCGTCCAACCAAAAGTCTCCAGGTGCGTATGTGCATAATCAGGGCCACCATCAGGAATTTCTGGGCCCCATACAGCCAAGATGTATGGCCCCACCCCCTCCATTACCGGGGTTGGGCAACGGAAAATGTGGCACTCACGTTTGTACGTTATACGCATTAACTGATTTTGGTGCTGATGTCAATTACAGTGAACGAAACCATGGAGCAGGCAGTGACCAGTTAATGCTCTGGATTTTGATCTATTTAGCCAAATTGTATCCCACTGTGTGGCATACAGTGAGATACGTCGGGCCCAGGGGAAACTCCGGAAGTCACTGTCCACTGTGACTTCTGGAGCTTTCCCAAGGCTGGAGCCTTCTACTAGTGCTCTGCCCAGGGACTATGGCGCTGTTCCTGATGTCCATATACGTAAAGTGACGTCAGAAGCTTTGCAAAGCCTGAGTCCACTGCCAGAACGTCGGTAACGCTATGGCCAGGGATGTCAGCCCTGGAGAATCCCCTGACGTCACTTTACATATATGGACAGTGATGTCAGGAGCTTTCCGAGGGACAAAGTCCACGGGTAGAGCACTTGTGATGCTCTGCCTGGGGACTCCGGCATTGGGAAACTCCTGACATCACTCTCCACATACTAATGTCAGGAGCAGTATACGTTTTTTTGTGGAATCTCTCAGGATGGAATAGCAATGTCTACTACGCTATTCCATCCTTCAAAAATAAGGTATACCGACGTCTACCAGCCTGACGTAGGCTAAAAGGACATAATGGAGCCCTGTGAATTATCGTCTACGTTGTTTATACTGTACGTTAGGAAATTTCCTGACCATACGATAAACTTAGGGCAACAATACGATGTGAAGGAGCCTTAAGGGAGGGGGAAGCGCTTGTGAGGATGTAGGGAGCACTACTGCTTCATTCTTACGTTGGCATTAAAGTTCAATGTGTTTTTCCACAGCAAAAATCTGAGGCTTTCCCTTTGATTTCTGACACAGATGTGCCACAAAACTGCAGCAAAAAACTGCCGAAATCGCCCCCTATTGATTTCAATGGGAGGCGAAGGTGTTTTTTCCGCGAGCAGAAAAAAAACGATTGTGGGAAAAAGAAGCCACATGCCCTTTCTTCGGGCATTTCCGTTTCTGACCTCCCATTGACATCAATGGGAGGCAAAGAAAGCCTGAAGGAATTTCGAGGAAGATTTTTCTGCCACCAAAAAACTGTGTGAACAAGGCTTAACTCCCATTGTCATTCAAAGTTACTTATCCTCGGCTTTTCCATGCAAAATAAGTAACATGCTACTTATTGCTGGGGTGGTTTTCTTTTCATGGTGCGGACAAAAATACACTTGGAAAATTTTTCGTAGCATGTGAACTGGGTTGCGGAAACCTCATATCAAATCCAACATGTGTGAATGGGGCCTTAAGGTGAGTTAAAAAAAACTGTTAGGCCAAATGCACACGATACTTATTACGTGCAAATTTTTTGCGGGTATTTTTGTGCGGCAAATCCGCAGTGTAATACAGGAGCAGCAAAGTAAGTGAAGGGCCTGTAAAAAAAAGGACATGTCCTATTTTTGTCCATTTTCACGGATCCCTCAATAGACTCAATAGACTCAAGTCTATGAGAAACGGGTCTTGAAAACGGGTCTTGCACGGGTGCATTGTGGCAGTGAGAAACGGCCGTTATTTACGGCTGATTTCACACACGTTCATCTGAATATAGACTTATATTGTAATTTGTAGTGAATTTTCAGTGCACAATCCACACCAAAAATAGGAGACAAGTGGCCTTATTCAGACGTCCATGTTCGGTCTATGATATACGGACCGTGTATCGGCCATATTTCCCGGACCTACCACAGTTCAGGGAGCCGGGTTCCTATCATCACAGTTATCTATAATCATAGCAGTCCCTCCCTTCCCGTGGGAATACTGTCCCCAGTCCCGTACTGAAAACATCATTACACTATGGGGCAGTATTCCCGCGGAGTATTGATAACTATGACGCTAGAAGTCCGACCCCCTGAATTGTGGTCAGCCTGGGAAATATGGCCGATACACGCTCCGTATATCACAGACCGAAAATGGCCGTCTGAATAAGGCCTTAGTCTATTTACACAGTGCGGTCAAATCCCATTTTTTTGCCACAATTTTTGCTAAATCACGGTAAAAATTTGATTTGACCACACTGTGAGATTATAGCCTAACAGCACAATTTTTTCATGTTTTGTATCCTTTTTTTATGCAATTTTTGTAATCTGGACACAAATCATGCAGTTTTGCTGTGATTTTTATATAATCGCGGCGAAACGGCGCCATATTTGACATGATTGCGGAAATCGCGGCAAAAAATGCTAGGGAAACGGAAAACATTTTATATATTTTATATATTCTACAAGTGGGGTCAGGAGGAATGGGAATCAGGATGGAGAGGGGGGGACACTCACCAACCTGCAGGTGTAGAGAAGGACATATCTGGTGGGCGGCTCTCTCCACACGGAGCTTTTGCTTCTCATGCTGCATCTTCCTCTTCTGTAAGTCCTCTCAGGGCCCCAGCGTTAGTTACTTCAGAGTAAGGAACGGGCGCTATTACATTGCAGGGTCCGTTTCTTTCTCCAAGTGACTAACGCTGGGGCCCTTATTCAAATGTTTAAAGCAGTTGAGAAGCGGGTGGGCCCCTATTTTTTCATCATTGTGGCCGGGCCTCTGTCGGCAGTACCAGTAGTGCTACCCTGATGGCGGCCCTGTGCACAAGAGTTAAAGACGCGCACGGCATCTAAGTATAGAAAAGTCCTAATGCGCATGTTAGGACACTTAGAAATCTGTAACCAGTAGGTTGCGCATGCTCAGGGGCTTGGTTCCTGAAAGCTCTCTGCTCGATGCCTGCATAACTTATGAGGGATAGGTCAGGATCTAAATGTCAAAATTAATCAAATGCGCATGTCAGAATACTTAGGAGCCCCTGAGAAAAAGGATTTACTGAGCATGCCTGTCAAATTTAAACCCTGGAAGCTTATTTATATGTCAATATAGACCATAAAGGTACCAGACAAATTGCCAGAACCGCTATATGCATACCATTGTCACTAGTGGGTAGAAATAAAATATGTATACATAGCAGTCCTATTAAGTATAGCAATGATATCATGCTGGGCCAGGGTACAACCATATACTCAGAAGGGAAAGGGGAGATAGAAATGATTGGAGAGGAGGTTAAAAGAGACGAGGGAAAAATTTTTACGAGACGGTGGTCAGAACCTGAGTCCATTAGACCAGGAAAGTGTAAGAATTATTAAGTCTTATATTCGGGTTTAATTATTGAGCTGTGGATATAATCCTGAAGTGAATGGCAGGAGGGACTACGTTTAGAAAGAAAGGCCACAAAAGTGAAACCTTCATTTAGCGTATTGGTACTCAGGATCCTTAGTCAGTGGATACAATGTTCCTCCTCCTGTAAAAGTTTTTTGTCCAAATTACCAGCTCTTGGGCCCAGTTTCAATTGGGTAATACCCTGAAATTGAAGAGTGTGAATTTCGAAGCACCTCAGCACCATAAATAAAAAGTAAGATACGCCTTTGTCAAGACATATTATCTATCATATATAGCTCTAATATGTCTTGACAAAGGCGTATCTTCTTTTTTATTTATGGTGCTGAGGTGCTTCGAAATTCTCCTTCTCAGTTGTTGGACGTTCTTGCCCACATATAATTTAGGGCATGAGCATCTTGCTATGTATATGACTCTAATACTATAACAATTAAGATTTTCCATCTAAAGGGTTACAAAAATCCTTGGTGGTAGGCATAAAGGGACAGAAGGAGCATCATCCGCATCGGTGAAACCCTTTTAACATAGTTTGAAGCCAAGTACTTTGTGAAATGGATTGAGTGGAATAATGACTATGTACCAAGACTTTGCGAAGGTTTTTACCTATACTATATGTGATGCTTGGGGTGGTAGAAATAACATCACTGAGATCTGGGTCGGCCTGAAAATAGGTCAATATTTCTGTAAGATATTAGTGATCTGAGAGGAACAAACATGAAAGGTCCCTATACATCTGAAGTTCAAAGGGGACTTAGTAGGTTTTTCGCTTTTACCATAGAGAAGGTCTTTTCTATCGGTCGCCCTGCCCTTGGCATAAGCCCTATGTAGACTTTTTTTGGAGTAGCCACGTGCTAGAAATTTATGATATAAGCTATCACATTCTGATTGGATGGTTTGCTCATCAGAGCAGTTCCTTCTAGCCCTTAAATATTGCCCTATCTGGATACCCTTCTTCAATGCAGGTGGATGGAAGCTCTCCCGATGTAAAAAAAACTTTGTGGCCGTAGCTTTAGGAAATATATTGGGATGGACATTGGCACCAGGGTCTAGAGAGATTTTGTGGTCAAGAAAACTAATTTCCTTCTCGTGTACCTCGTTAATGAATTTTATCCCAATAGTGTTATTATTGAGTATGGTCATGAATTCTGAAAAAAGTGTCTTGTCCCCATCCCAAAAAAAAGGAATGTCATCGATATACCTACCCCAAAACAAAATCTGACAGGTGAAAAAAGTAAATCTTCAGAAAAGTATCTTCCCACCACCCTAAAAATAAATTAGCATAAGTGGGTTGCACAAACAGTGTCCATAGCAGTGCCTTTTAATTGGAGATATAATTTCCCATCAAAAGTAAAATAATTATGTGTTAACAGAACTTCAAAAAGTGATTACACAAATTTGTTATGTGCATGAAACTGAATTCCCTTAGTGCTTAAAAAATGTTGAGCGGCAATAAGGCCGAGATCGTGCTGAATGTTTGTGTAAAGTGTTTCCACATCAATGCTTGCTATCATTGCAGTAGAAGTGACAGTAATCTCCTGGTGACAGTGTCCTTGGTATCCCGCAAAAAAGATGGCAGGGCTGTAACGAAAGATGAAAGCATTTCCTCCACATATATGCTAATACCCTGTGTGAGGTTGTCATTGCCCGAAACTATGGGCCTGCCAGGTACAGGGCGAGAGAACTTGTGGATTTTTGGCAATGCATAGAAAGTCGCCACAATGGGGCTGGGGTTAGTATATATTATAGTCCCTCCTGCCATTCACTTCAGGATATATTCACATCTCATAATTAAATCCTTATTGAATATAAGACTAAATAATTCTTACACTTTCCTGGTCTTTTGGACTCCGGTTCTAAACACCGTCTTGCGGCGTAAAAATGTTTACCTTGTCCCTGTTAACCTCCCCCTCCAATCATTTCTATCTCCCCTTTCCCTTCTAAGTATATGGTTGTACCCTGGCGTAGCATGATATCATTGATGTATAATAGGACTACTATGTACAGTGAAGGAAATAAGTATTTGATCCCTTGCTGATTTTGTAAGTTTGCCCACTGTCAAAGTCATGAACAGTCTAGAATTTTTAGGCTAGGTTAATTTTACCAGTGAGAGATAGATTATATAAAAAAAAAAAAAGAAAATCACATAGTCAAAATTATATATATTTATTTGCATTGTGCACAGAGAAATAAGTATTTGATCCCCTACCAACCATTAAGAGTTCAGCCTCCTCCAGACCAGTTACACGCTCCAAATCAACTTGGTGCCTGCATTAAAGACAGCTGTCTTAAATGGTCACCTGTATAAAAGACTCCTGTCCACAGACTCAATTAATCAGTCTGACTCTAACCTCTACAACATGGGCAAGACCAAAGAGCTTTCTAAGGATGTCAGGGACAAGATCATAGACCTGCACAAGGCTGGAATGGGCTACAAAACCATAAGTAAAACGCTGAGTGAGGAGGAGACAACTGTTGGTGCAATAATAAGAAAATGGAAGACATACAAAATGACTGTCAATCGACATCGATCTGGGGCTCCATGCAAAATCTCACCTCGTGGGGTATCCTTGATCCTGATGAAGGTGAGAGCTCAGCCGAAAACTACACGGGGGGGGACTTGTTAATGATCTCAAGGCAGCTGGGACCACAGTCACTAAGAAAACCATTGGTAACACATTACGCCGTTATGGATTAAAATCCTGCAGTGCCCGCAAGGTCCCCCTGCTCAAGAAGGCACATGTACAGGCCCGTCTGAAGTTTGCAAATGAACATCTGGATGATTCTGAGAGTGATTGGGAGAAGGTGCTGTGGTCAGATGAGACTAAAATTGAGCTCTTTGGCATTAACTGACCAGTGACACAACACGACTCCAACACTCTAAGGCACAGGAACAGCTATAGCACGGGATACAGGATACAGGTAGCAGGGCATGGGAACAGGATAACACTGAGGGACCATTTGCTAAGATTAACATGGGTAAACACAACAACGCTCAGGCAATGAGTGAAAGGGCAGAGCCCTTTTTATAGTCCAGGGTGATCATGGACTAATTACAGATTTTACTCGTGTGTGTGCACGGGCCCTTTAAGGCCGGACCCGCGCGCACCCTACGGGAACCAGTCCAGCAATGCGGAAGTGAGTGCCGGTGTCTCTTAGGAGGGAGATGCCGCCCGGCCCCCACTCGTCCATGGCTGCGGCCGTCGGGGGGCAGGTAAGAACTACGGCTGTGGACGTTACACCCACCACACATGCAAATATGTGCCGTGAGCACCACAACCTCTCCAGCAATAAGGGGAATATGAGGAGTTAATTCTTGCTGTGTGTGTTGGCGTGCGATACCCCGGTATTGATTTTTACTTACTAATGGAAAATCCTAAGACTTTAAAATGATTACACTATATAAAGTGGACCTGAAAATTCCAAAATGCTACGACATTTTACAGTACAGAAAATAGCATTTGCGTTACTACTATCTAATTGTGCATAATTACAGATGACATTTCTTTTCTCTTCAGGTGGTCAGAACAGCCAGCATCAAGGCCGAAATGTGGGAGGAAGGGTAGAAAGAAACCCTCCATTACTTGTGCAAGGTGAATATACAGGTCAGTTTCCTGCGTGGAAAATATTTTGCAGTGCAATTGAACAACATAGACTTTTTCCCATGTCTACCCTGCTCATGAATCACCTTAAAATGTTACCGTGAACTTTCCATCTGTCATGATCTGTGGGTATGTGGACCCACTGGCCAGTACCGCCACTGGCCAAACAGTGTACCAAGTCAATGTCTATATAGTCCAAGCACAAGGGTACCTGTAGCAGTTCAGACAGTAGTAAAGGCTAGGCTCAGATGTGACCTTGGCAGCAGATACCATGCGTGTTGTAACACAGCAGGCGTGACCGGGGGCACAACACGACTCCAACTTTCTAAGGCACAGGAACAACGGTAGCACAGGATACAGGTAGCAGGGCACGGGAACAGGATAACACTGAGGGACCATTTGCTAAGATTAACATGGGTAAACACAACAACACTCAGGCAATGAGTGAAAGGGCAGAGCCCTTTTTATAGTCCAGGGTGATCATGGACTAATTACAGATTTTACTCATGTGTGTGCATGGGCCCTTTAAGGCCGGACGTGCGCGCACCCTACGGGAACCAGTCCAGCGATGCGGAAGTGAGTGCCGGCGTCTCTCAGGAGGGAGATGCCGCCCGGCCCTCACTCGTCCATGGCCGCGGCCATCGGGGGGCAGGTAAGAACAACGGCTTGCGGCTGTGGACGTTACACCCACCACACATGCAAATATGTGCCGTGAGCACCACAACCTCTCCAGCAATAAAGGGAATATGAGGAGTTAATTCTTGCTGTGTGTGTTGGCGTGAGATACCCCGATAGGATTTTCCATTAGTAAGTAAAAATCAATAAGGCTTTAAAATGATTACACTATATAAAGTGGACCTGAAAACTCCAAAATCCTACGTCATTTTACAGTACAGAAAATAGCATTTGCGTTACTACTATCTAATTGTGCATAATTACAGATGACATTTCTTTTCTCTTCAGGTGGTCAGAACAGCCAGCATCAAGGCCGAAATGTGGGAGGAAGGGTAGGAAGAAACCCTCCATTACTTGTGCAAGGTGAGTATACTGGTCAGTGTCCTGCGTGGAAAATATTTTGCAGTGCGATTGAACAACATAGACTCTTTTTTCCATGTCTACCCTGCTCATGAATCACCTTAAAATGTTACTGTGAACTTTCCATCTGTCATGATCTGTGGGTATGTGGACCCACTGGGCCGTACTGCCGCTAGCCAAACAGTGTACCAAGTCAATATCTATATAGTCCAAGCACAAGGGTACCTGTAGCAGTTCAGACAGTAGTAAAGGCTAGGCTCAGATGGGAGCTTGGCAGCAGACACCAGGCGTGTTGTAACAGCAGACGTGACCTGTGGCACAACACGACTCCAACTTTCTAAGGCACAGGAACAATGGTAGCACGGGATACAGGTAGCAGGTACGGGAACAGGATAACACTAAGGGACCATTTGCAAGACTAACACGGGTAAACACAAAAACGCTTAGGCAATGAGTAAAGGGGAAGGGCCCTTCTTATAGTCCAGGGTGATCATGGGTCAATTGATGATTATTTTCATGTACGCGCGCTGGCCCTTTAAGGCCGGGCACAAGCGTGTGCGCGCACCCTACAGGTACAGCAGAACGGAGCGGAAGTGAGCGCTGGCGTCTCTTGTGGATATTTAAACCTAGAAACGAACCAATTGGGACATATCCCTAAAAGAAATATTGTACTCAATGTAAAAAATACAAAAAATATCTTTATTAAATATAATGACAAAATAACACAATAATAGGAAAAGAGAAATGATACCTGTTCACCCATCCAGCTCTTCTGACCCCTCACGCTCCTCAAACATGTCTCAGGGTATGTGTTCATTTGGTCTAGTTATGGCGGTTATTTCTTCCTCTGCTATCTGAGCCACTACACCTTCTGATATACACCAGTATCTGCATTTTTTCCTGTGCCTGCATTGCACGCTCTATTGGATGCATATTTATTCAGATGCACCCTTTATTTTTTGTGCTGGCTTTGATGCATTATTACATGTAGATTGCCACATGCACATTGCTCTTTCTATGTGTTACCATATATCGTGTAGGCTCTGTTTGTGTATGGGTTATCATCTCTGTACACTGTCATTTTTTGCCGGTAACATTGTGCCATATGTCACATTATACATCCCTGGGCTTGTGTGTCATTTACCATTATCTGAGCGTGTTTAAGGTCATTAGTGGACGGTTGATTCTGTCGGTCACGGTCTTGTACATCTGACCCTGCTGTTTATGTCTCCGTATATTTTGTATCATTTCTCTTTTCCTATTATTGTGTTATTTTGTCATTATATTTAATAAAGAATTTTTTGTACTTTTTACATTGAGTACAATATTTCTTTTAGGGATATGTCCCAATTGGTTCATTTCTAGGTTTAATTGTTATAGGGGACCCCACTACATGCCATCTTTTTGGTGTGAGGTTTTTGGTTAGGTTGTCTCTTGTGGATATGTCATAAATGTCCTTCATGGGAAGACCCCTATAAATGCCGCGGTCGCTTTTGACTGCAGCATTTAACTAGTTAAACGGCCAGTAATAGCGCCATCACTGTTCCTGGCCGTTAGAGCAGCGTGTCAGCTATAAAACAAACAGCTGACACCTGCAGTGTATGGAGCTGGCTCAGCGCGTGAGACCGCTCCAAACATCATCCCCTCCCATCATGGGTCGGGAAGAGGTTAAATAAGAAGCGGTCAGGGGGCCTGGCGCTGCTGGGTCCCTTGACTGCCGACTATAAGATGCAGGGACTATTTAGCAGGATTTATTCTTTGTTGGGTTTGTAATGATTTTGCTTGTAGTTAAAAAGACAAAGATTATAACACTGCTTTCTTCTATCACATTTTGATTTAGATGACCCATTGAACTTATTTGGTGCAACTGGAGGCTATTCTAGTGTTACAAACCTTCAAAATGTGGCATATAGAAATCTAAGAGGGAGAGCACATTCTGAGAGCAGAGGTGGAACAGGGGGGAGACTGGAGGTACATCATACCTCAGGTGCCCAGCACAGCAGCATGTCTCCTGGAAAGAAACCGAATTATCACCATCACCATCAACAAGCTAACCAAGCTGGAAAGGGTAAAACCTAGAAACGTGCCTCTACTGTAAATGTGAACTATTATATGTATAAGTTGGTATAACTTCCTCAATATGCAATGTGGCTCCTAATTCTACAGTGCTGGCTTTATCCTTTGTGTCCCATAACAAATCATTGTGATGAACCCATGGGTTTAGTATACATACAACCCAATTTGTATACCTCCAATACACATATTCCCCTTAAATGACACTATTAAACCAGGGCGACCATTGTAGCTTGAAAATATTGTAACGTGAAACTCTATAGAAAACCATACATTTTTTCTGAAGCCACCAAAATGTCGACCCAAAACAGGAAACATTGATGGCAATATCCTAGCGAGTTGTATAGTGCTTTATTACGTACACCCTCTCTGCACAGCATTAGAAGGTTTGCTGAACAACGATGTCAATGGAGTCTGTTTTTGAAGAGGGGCAGTGACATCATTATCTCTGCCTAGATGCCCATACCCTTCTCGCATTGCTCTGTACCAGCTGTCTAAAACATTCTATATAGTTTTGTGAAACTCCTTATCTTGGCTGAGGTAGTACAATAGACCTGTTATTCTGCCAGTAACCATCCACTAGTGTTAAAGGGGTTGTCCACGACCGGACAACTGCTGACCTATTCATCGTATAAGTCATCAGTATATGATCGGTCGGGGTCCGATATCCAGACCCCGCATTGATGAGCTGTTCCGGCTGCCTCTGGGTGCCGGATGTTTTGAACGGTATGCAGCAGTTGGAGCCGGAAGCAGATGGCTCCTGTCACGGAGTATAGCAGCCAATTCAAGTGAATAGGAGCATGGCTGCAGTTCTGCAGAACGGCCGCTATGCAGTGGTCAAACCCTTTAATGACGCAATAGTTGTCAGCCAAGATGCTGTAATCACCACCATGGAGTGTAGCCTGTTGTGCTGACATCTAGTGGCCACTGTTAAAACTGGTATTTTTTTTTTTTTTATAATACAGTATATCTCATATTTATAGACAAAATAAAAAAATCACTACCAACACTACTTAAAAAAACTAAATTCTTCACAGTCACATGATGTGTCCTTTTAATGCTTTCTGAAAAGTCTCAGAATACCTTCTCACTGCTAAAATACTTTCTAGGCATGAGCTACAAAAAAAATTATTTTTGTAGTGCTACTGATTGACTTTAACTATTGAGCTACATCTACAGTTCAAAGAACTACATTTTAGATACTCTGTCACCGGTTTAATACTTTGCTATCGCCTACCTAATCTAATAAACGCTTTATTGTAGATAACTACTGTTTTGGTTTTTTGAAAAACGTTTATTAGTTAAAAAGTTCTGTTCATTTTTTAAATCTATGCAAATTTTTTCTAAATGCCCAACTTGGCGTTTTTTTTTTTTACTTTCACCAAGTGGGGGTTGTAAAGAAAAGTGTATGACGTTGACCAATCAGCGTCATATTCTTCTCTTCATTCATGCCCAGCATTATTCACAGCACAGCGTGATCTCGCAAGATCACGTTGTGTAGTCACTTACTCCTGCAGTAAAGCTGGGCATGAATGAAGAGAAGTGTATGACGCTAATTGGTCAGCGTCATAAATTTTTCTTTACAACGCCCAGTATTTGCATATTTGCATAAATGTAAAAATGAACAGAACTTTGTCACTAATAAACGTTTTAAAAACAAAAATAACAGTAGTTAGCTACAACACAGCGCCTATTAGATTAGGTAGGAGATGGGAAAGTATTAAACTGGTGACAGAGCCTCTTTAAGTTGCAGGCAATCTTGTGGACTGCAGCTGTCACTTGTCAGTTGAAATCATTTCATTACACTACATAAAGTCTTAATGTAGCCTCAGCCTAAATCTTCAAATCAATATTTCTGGTAATGCTTGTGTATGTGACAATGCATCCTTTACTGTGATGAACAGGAAATGGGTTATTATTTAGGATATTATAGGTTATCATAATTACTAGCTGAAATAGTTGTAAAACTTGGGATCCAAATCCACAAGATGCAGGTGAAAACGAAGAAAAGAAAAACACAGCTGTATTTTTTGTGTGTTTTTTTCTTTAAGGGTATGATCACACGAGGTCATTACGTCCGTAATTGACGGACGTATTTCGGCCGCAAGTACCGGACCGAACACAGTGCAGGGAGCCGGGCTCCTAGCATCATAGTTATGTACGACGCTAGGAGTCCCTGCCTCGCTGCAGGACAACTGTCCCGTACTGAATACATGATTACAGTACGGGACAGTTGTCCGGCAGCGAGGCAGGGACTCCTAGCGTCGTACATAACTATGATGCTAGGAGCCCGGTTCCCTGCACTGTGTTCGGTCCGGTACTTGCGGCCGAAATATGTCCGTCAATTACGGACATAATGACCTTGTGTGAACATACTCTTACACTATCTTCCAGGTATAGCCCCAGGAGCTAACAGAGAAAGAACAAAGCAAAACGGCACAACTGATGGTAGAAGAAGAGATCACCCACAAGTTCATGTAACAAGTCACGGAAACCAGCAGCAGCATCTTGGTACTTCTGGGAAGCTCTCAAATCATCACAAAAGTCCTCTGAGATATGGTAGCCAAAACATGGTTGCGTATTTCAGCACCGAGAGGAAAGGTACCCAATTTGCACGTGCAATAACGTTTTAATACCTTTTTGAAATAATAGAATATTTTTGAAAAGACAAATAAATAATCTGTATAAGCAAAGCTTGCAGTTCACATAGCAATTGGAGCACCTCAGCAACACTGCATTATTTTTTACGATTTCCCAGGTAGATTTAGAATTAAAAATAGTAGAAAAATGTCTGCATAGATGAGGTAAGATCAATTGTTTGAGAATATGTTGTATAACATTGCACCTAGCCATTGGTTTACTAAAGCTTGGCTGTCATAACAAAATAGTGTCATTTGTCCAGTGTTAGCACTTGAGTTATATTGTCTACGTACAGTATTGATGTGTTTTTCTGGGTGACTTCTTTTTTTAATAAACATTAAGCCTTTCATGCCGACAATCTGTATATTCACGTCCTATCCACATATACCCCGTGCAGTGAAGACGTGAATCTGCAGACCTCTGCTTCTGCCGGCATAGCACTGGGGAGATCACTCTGACGCCGGCGGTGTCAGTGTCCCCGACTCCTCAGCAACCTCTTCTCTGATAGGTTCGGCTACAGAGAATATTATTACCGCCCACAGTAAATTCATGTGTTAAAAGCGCGATCCGGGTCTCTCAGAGTAGCGGTGACACCCGGATCGTGCGGTCAACCCCTGCCTCTGGTTCCGGAGACATGATCGTGACCTGATTGGTTCAGGTCCCAATCATGTGATCGCAGGGAAAGTTTGTTGTAGCAACAAACTGGAAAGTTTGTTGCTACAACAAACTTTCCCGGGGACCGATTGCGGGTGCTGCCGTCAGTTGCATGGCAAAACCGGAGGCCATACAACAGCCTCCGGGTCTGCCATGCACGGAAGCCTATGAGGACCAGCCGGAGCAATGTATTATAGCAGCTATCAGTGCTGCAGGGCTTCAAGTAAAAAAGTAATAAAAATGTTTTATAAAAGTGTAAAAACAAGTTATAAGTTACAAAAACAAAAAATGCTTTGTTTTTCCTATAATAAGACTTTTATTATAGGAAAAAAATGAAACCGTTAAAAAAGTACACATATTTGGTATCACCGCGTTCGTAACGACCCAAACTATAAAACTATAATATTACTTTTCCTGAACGGTGAACACTGCAAAAAAAACAAAAAAAAAAACAATGCCAGCATCACTATTAAGGCAGATTCACACGAACGTTGCGTTTTTGCGCGCGCAAACAACGCGGCGTTTTGCGAGCGCAAAAACCATTTGACAGCTGCGTGTGTCATCCGTGTATGATGCGCGGCTGCGTGATTTTCGCGCAGCCGGCATCATAGAGATGAGGCTTGTCGACGCCCGTCACTGTCACCGTCACTGTCCAAGGTGCTGAAAGAGCTAAATCTTTCATCACCCTCGACAGTGAATGCCGAACACAATAAAACCTGTAAAAAAAAAAGATAAAGTTCCTACTTACCGAGAACTTCCCGGCCGTTGCCTTGGTGACGCGTCCTTGGTGACGCGCCTCTCTTGACATCGGGCCCCACCTCCTTGGATGACGCGGCAGTCCAAGTGACCGCTGCAGCCTGTGATTGGCTGCAGCCTGTGCTTGGCCTGTGATTGGCTGGAGCTGTCACTTGAACTGAAGTGTCATCCCGGGAGGTCGGACTGCAGGAAGGAGACAGGAGTAATCGGTAAGTTAGAACTTCGTTTTTTTTTTACAGGTTCATGTATTTTGGGATCGCAAGTCACTGTCCATGGTGCTGAAACAGTTTAACTCTTTCATCACCATGCACAGTGAATGTCTCCCGACGTCGCGGACCGGAATTTTTTTTGCCGGGTTCGGCCAAAACGAGTTTGGTCGAACCCGGTGAAGTTAGCTTCGGTAGTCGGGGTTCGCTCCTCGCAAAGACACTCCGTTTGGATGCTTGGAAACAGAAAAGCACGTGGTGCTTTTCTGTTTCCATTCATCATTTTGACAGCTGGTGCGCTGTTTCAGTCGGTTCGCACGGAAGTGCTTCCGTGCGACCTGCCTGGTTTTCACGCACCCATTGACTTCAATGGGTGCGTGATGCGTGAAATACGCAGAGTTATTGAACCTGTCGCGTATTTTGCGCAGCGAACAAACGCTGCGCAAAATACACGGACTGTGTGTACTGCCCCATAGACTTCCACGCGGCCTACACGCTGCCAAATCACGCTCGTGTGAATCCCCCCTTATTTGGTCATCACCCCTCACAAAATATAGAATAAAAAGTGATCAAAAAGTTGCATGTACTCCAAAATAATACCAATAAAAACTTCAACTCGTCCCGCAAAACACAAGCCCTTACACAGCATTTTTTACCTAAAATTAAAAAAGTTATAGCTCTCAGAATATGGGGACACAAAAAATCTATAATTTTATAGAAAAGTGATTATTATTGCGCAAACGCCACAAAACATACTAAAAAAACTATATACATATGGTATCGCCGTAATCGTATCGACCCGCAGAATAAAGTAAAATGTTATTTATAGCGCACAGTGAACACTGTAAAAAAAAAACATTGTCAAAATGTATGTTTTTTTTGTCACTTTTCTTGGCAAAAAATCTAATAAAAAGTGATCAAAAAATCACATGTACCCTAAAATTGTATCAATAAAAACGACAGATTGTATTGTAACAAATAAGCCCTCGCACAGCTCCGGTGGAGAAAAAATAAAAAAGTTCTGGCGCTCAGAATATAGCGACAGAAATTGTGCAGAGCGTTCCAAAAGCGGATAAGAGTGTTCACCATTTATCAGTGCGACACTGGCCACATATCTATGAATTATTATTTATTTACCCCATTATAATACCCTCTTATTATGCCCTGATGTTCTCTGCCCAGCTTACATATGCCACCACATTGTGAACTGAAATACCAGCAAAACTCCAAACAGAACTATTATCAAGCAAAATCTGCGCTCCAAAAGCCAAATTACACTCCTTCCCTTCTGAGCTCTGCCGTGGGTCCAAATAGCAGTTTATTGCTACATATGTGGTATTGCCGTAATCGGGAGAAATAGCTTTACAAGTTTTGGTGTGTTTTTTATTCTTTATTCCTTGTAAAAAAAAAAATATATATTTTATCAGAAAAAAAGTAGATTTTCATTTTCACAGACAAACTCCAATAAATATAGCAAAAGACCTGTGGGGTCAAGATGCTAACTATACCCCTAGATAAATTCCTTGAGGTGTGTAGTTTCCAAAACCACTTTTGGGGAGATTCCACTGTTTTGGCACCACAAGACATCTTCAAACCTGACATGGTGCCTAAAATATATTCTAAAAAAAGGAGGCCCTAAATCCTCTAGGTGCTCCTTTGCTTCTGAGGCCTGTGCTTCAGTCCATTACCGCACTAGGACCACATGTGGGATATTTATAAAAATTGCAGAATCTGGTCAATAAATATTGAGTTGCATTTCTCGGGTAAAACCTTCTGTGTTAAAGATTTTTTTTTTATTTCAAATGAATTTCAGCAAAAAAACTGAAATTAGTAGAAATTGCTTTAATTCGGCTGGGTTCACACGTGGCAGAATTTCACTTAAATTCCGCTGCGGACACTCCGCAGCGTTAATCCGCAGCGGAGCCGTTTCTCCATTGCCTTCCACTTCTATTTAGAAGTGTTCGTTTAGACGAGGCGTAAAATTCCGCTGCGGAGCATAGGCTGCGGAGCGGAATTTGGTGTCCGCAGCATGCTCTGTCTGTTGCGGAGCAGTGGCGGACTCATGGCGGAATTTCTCCATTGACTTCAATGGAGATTCTAAATTCCGCAATGAAGTCCGCAGCTGTCATGCACATGTTATGTGTGCTGCGGATGCGTCTTGCTTTTTTGCCATGACATTTCTTCATTCTGGCTGGACCCATGTATTTCTAGGTCTACAGCCAGACTGAGGAAGTCAATGGGGCTCCCGTAATTACGGGAGCGTTGCTAGGAGACGTCAGTAAATAGTCACTGTCCAGGGTGCTGAAAGAGTTAAGCGATCGGCAGTAACTGCTTCTGCACCCTGGACAGTGACTACGATCTCAATATACAGCAACCTGTAAAAAAAGTTGAAGTTCATACTTACCGAGAACTCCCTGCTTCTGTCTCCAGTCCGGCTTCCCAGGATGACGTTTCAGTCTAAGTGACGGCTGCAGCCAATCACAGGCCAATAACAGGCTGCAGCGGTCACATGGACTGCCGCGTCATCCAGGGAGGTCGGGCTGGATGCCGAAGGAGGGACGCGTCACCAAGACAACGGCCGGTAAGTATGAATTTCTTTGACTTTCACAAGGGAAAGTGCTGTCCCTTCTCTCTATCCTGCACTGATAGAGAGAAGGGAAGCACTTTTACCGCAGTCCGCAGCAGCTAGTCCGCATCAATTTACTGCACATTTTGTGCAGATCCGCAGCAGAATCTGCAACGCAGATTCTGTGCGGCATTGATGCGGACAGTTGCGGAGGAAATCCGCCACGTGTGGTCATGCCCTTCCTGTGAAATGCCTAAAGGGTTAAGAAACTTTCTGAATGCTGTATTGAATATTTTGAGGGGTGCAGTTTTTAGAATGGGGTGATTAATGGGGTTTATCTAGTACATAAGGCTCTCAAAGCCTCTTCAGAACTGAACTGGTCCTTGAAAATAGCCTTTTGAAATTTTCTTAAAAATGTGAGAAATTGCTGCTAAAGTTCTAATCCTTGTAACGTCCTAGAAAATTAAAATAATGTTCAAAAAACTATGCAAATATAATGTAGACATATGGGGGATGTTAATTAGCAACAACTGTGTGTGGTATTACTATCTGTTTTACAAGTAGATACATTTAAAATGAGAAAAATTATAATTTTTGCAAATATTTGTGTTTTTCACAAATAAGCAAGGACTTTATTGACCATATTTTTCTACTAACATAAAGTACAATATGTCACGAGAAAATGGATAGGCAAAAGCATTCCAGAGTTATTACCACATAAAATGACACATGTCAGATTTGAAAAAATGGGGCTGGTCCTCAAGGGACAAAATTACCTCGGTCCTGAAAGGGCTAAGAAGAATGTGTAACGCATACTTATAACTAGTTGTTCATTAACAGTTTAATCAGAATTTCATTGTTTAACTTTTTTTTTTGTTTCAGATACGTCTAGCGCTTTCCAGAGAAAAAAAACTGGATTTGCTGAGAGAGCAAAAAGTGTGCAAAATCTTTCAGAGCCTTTCATCGAATCCAGAAGAGCGGATAATAGAAGAAATAGGCATGACGGGACCGTAGGCCAAAAAACTTTCAAGGATAAAAAAATAGATTTACATGCAATTTCCAAGCTATCCACCTTGGAGCCATCTGAAATCATTATGAAACTGGCTGCTCCAGGAAGTGGTCTAAGGGAATTTCTTAATGAAAGTACGATAGATTTTCAAATCGTCGAAGGTTTCCTGAATATCTTAAGTACAGTTATCACAAGCACAACAAATCGTCAAAATTTAATACATATCCTAAGTCAAGTCCAAGGATCTGGTTTCTTAAAGCAAGTTATTCCCTTTCACATTTTGGATAGTTCTAAAACTATAACGCAACAACACAGAAAAAATTTATTTTTTGAACATATTATTACTTTGGTCACAGAACTGGCGAGTATCTTACCGTCCAGTTCCTTCATGGAAGTAACTATAATTAAGACCATTGTTCAAAATTCATTCAATGACATGGAACTTAATGGGAATATTGTGTCTGCAGAAAATAAAAAAAAATTGATGGATCTTGAAAAGTTCCTTCAATATTTACAAGTAAAAAAAGGGGAAGGAACTTTGAAATCAGACAATTACATTTACATTGTAGGAAACAGGCAGAGCATAGAAAATGATTTTCGACACCTATCAATTTATCCAACATATGAAGACATCTATTTGTCTCAAAATCCTTCTATGCGACCAAATATTATTGATGGGTCCTATACTGATGCGATGTCTTACCTAGATACACATTTCCGCCTAATGCGGGAAGATTTTATTCGACCTCTAAGAGATGGAATTTCTGAACTTGTTACACTGAAAGAAAAGGATCTCAGTGAAGCAAAATTTGATGATATTCGAATTTATTTTGATACTCACATCTTATCTCCAGTATGCACTCGTGCTGGAATAGTTCACGAGGTCAAATTCAGTACCAATAACTTAAAACATGTTCGCTGGGAGATCTCGAAGCGTCTTCTCTATGGATCACTCGTCTGCCTTTCTAAAGACAACTTTAGAAATATGCTTTTTGCCACTGTGGCAGACAGAAGTGTTTCGGATCTCCAAAATGGAGTCATAGCCCTTACATTTACAGAAGAAAGTCGACAGCAGCTGACACAGTATTCGCTGGATCATCATTTTCTCATGATTGAAGCCACAGCCTATTTTGAAGCATATCGACACGTTTTGGAAGGTTTGAAGGAAATGGTGGCAAGTGAAATTCCGTTCCAGAATTATATAGTACTTTGTAACGCAGCAATGTCCCCACCATTATATCTCTCTCAGAATCCTGCTGGTTACACCTTGGAGAAGTTAATTAAACCTGACGACCATACAATACAAAAATATCATAAACTAGGTCTTCCTTTCTCCTCACAAAGTACTAATCTGTCAAATATACATTTGAATAAGCAATTTAATGTCCTTGATTCCAGTACTTGGCCGACGAAAGAGGAACTTCAGCTTGACCAGTCTCAATTCAAGGCATTTCAAATGGCTCTAACAAGTGAGCTTACTATTATTCAAGGGCCCCCAGGAACAGGTAAAAATAAATATTTTAAATAATAATTATTACTAGTACAAATTATTCTGCATCAATTGTATTGTATTATAAAATTGCACTCAAAACATTTTTGAAAATGTTTTTAAACTTTTTCTTTAGTTTAGGTACAAAACAAGTATACTAAGGAAATACATTAGGTATAATGTCCTAAAATACTATCACTAGCTGATTAACTCCTCTTGGGTAGGAGTGATATGCAGCTAAAAAAAACAAAACTCCCTACAGTTGTCCCCCAGTTCTCGTCAGCAAACTATTGATCTTTATTCATGGCAGTCTATAGTCTGTCTATAGTTTGCCATACACATTAGAGTATTGTCAGCCGAAGAAATCGGTGGGACCGACTGACCATCTAATGTGTATTAGATGTTCAGCCAACGTTCATTTGGCATTTGCCCGGAAAAAGAAGATCCTTTAGTTTTCAGGAAGATAAGCTGCCGCCAGAGGTGTCTGGCAGCAGCTTGCTCCCCTCTTCCCATTGAGAGCACATGCATGCTCAGCCAAACCGAACTTGCATGTGTATGGGGGGGTCGGGAGAAACAGCTATTGAAGGCATATGGCCACCTTATGACTCGACAAGATGTAGCCTAGGAATGTTGCTGTGGAGAGGGGAATCTGTCAGAGTATGCACCCCTTATCCATATGCCTTATTAGGGCATATGGATGTCATACTGTGGTCCCCTTCTCTTGCTGAAGATAGCGGAAGTATATTAGTGTGTAGGATCTCTAGGGTATGGTACTGTAGTATGTAGCAAGATAGTCATAAAACTATTGAGTTTTGTTTACTAATGTCAAAAGCTTAGAGGGCCTTTACAAATTACAATATAAATCGAAAAAGGCATCAAAATGTAATGACAGATTAAGAGTGAAAAAAAATGAATGGTGTCATGTCTCATAACAACAGATCAGTGAAAAACGGATGGCAACAGGAAGACTTCCGAGTGGCGTCCGTTTTTTTTTCACGGACCCATAGACTTGAATGGAGATTCGGGTGCATGAAAACTGACATGAATAGGACCTGTTATAAAAATAATGGAGCGGATTCACGGCTCTGTTAAAAATACGGAAGTGTACATGAGTCCTATTAAATGCATTGATTTTAGTGTATCCGACTGCTTTCCGTTCTTAGAGGTAAAAAAAAAGGAACCGTAGGCAATAAAAGGAGCACAATCCGATTGCAAACTCAGGGAACCTAGTTAAGCAGAAAAGAACACAATTAAAAAGGAAGAAACTTACTAAGAGGAATAAACACAAGCAAACATGCAAGGAAATCCTTAGGCAGAGCTGGTAAAACAACACTAGACTGAAACCCACAATCTGATACTCCCATAATAAACACTCGTAGCAATTACTAGATCTTACACCTGAATGCTGAGGCTAGGGATTCTTAAAGGCCATGTACACCTTTGAGGGCTTTTTTTAAAAATAATAATAAATGGATCAGTCAGTGTGTTTAGTGTAACTTCTTTATTAGTTTTTATTAAAAATTAGTTTAACTTTTTGAGATACAGCTGTTCTGTATTCTCTATACACAGCAGCTGTGTCGTTCGCTATTCACTGAATCTGTAAGCGCCGCGGACCTGATGGTTCAGTGACAGCGGGTTTGTGTGTCTCTGATACGCAGGATCCACCTGTAAACGATCACATCTAAGTTATGAACTTAGATGTGATCGATTACAGGTGAATCCTGCGTGCTGACGGGAACAGGATTTAACGCTAGATACTGCTGTTCTGCATAGAGATTACAGAACAGCTGTATCTAAAAAAGGAAACAATATTTTAATAAAAACGAATTAAAAAGTTACACTAAACACACTGGACTATTTATTTATTTAAAAAAAATTAGCTATGAAAGGTATTCAGAGAGACAGACCAATCAGAGCACTCTCTTGCTAAATGAGGAACAGTGACTCACCTCCGTGTGGGCATCTGACCTACACGGGTGATTCAGCGGTGCAGAAGTTGTTAGGAATTTGACATTTATTTACTGTGTAACAGGCAGCCATTGTTGGGGCTGAGAGGAAATGAACAGGAATTGCAAAAATATAAAATAATAAATTAACGTCATAAACTGTAACCAATGCCTAACAGATTTAGGTACTTTTGTTTTATTTAAGTCCTGACAAATTTTGGTCATTTATGGTATGTTCACATGCGGCAGATTTGCTGTTTACATTTTTGCGACTGTTCCATACATCTGAATGGGGTTTTGTAAAAATCCATGCACATGCTGCAGAAACGAACCCATTCAAATCTATAGAACGGATTTTCAGTCACAGAAATTTCAGCAATTAATCTGCCGCATGGACATTTACCCTTATAAGATTTTGATTTCATTTTATTGTTTGTTTACTACTATTGCCTCTTTTTTTTACATATTTATTTCCTTTTCAGGTAAAACCTATGTGGGGCTGAAAATTATGTATGCTCTCCTTAATAACTCTAACCTTTGGAAGCAGGGCAATAATCCAATACTGGTTGTGTGTTACACAAACCATGCCCTTGATCAGTTTCTGGAAGGTAAATTATTGCATCAAATTATGCTGATTTCCATCAAAAAGGGATTGTGCTGCAAAAACACACAAAGCTTTGATTATAAAACTTTATTAGCCTATCAAGTACAATAGAAGCATTATGTAATACAACATCTGGATAGTATCTTCCAGTGCCCAAAAGATTTCACTACTTCAACTTCCTTAGATATGCTTTGATGAATAATCCGACATACAACAAAACTATACATACTAAATACAAAACGATACAAATCTATATATATTTGATGAATAATCCTTATGTAGAACACATACATACAACAAAATAAAAATAAAGAAAACAGCACTGTGTCCAAATGTAGATTGATGGTGTATCAACGATTCAGTCCAAGATTATGGATCCAACAATATTCTTCAAAGAAAAAAATCACAGCACTCCCACATGAAGTCTCAAAAAAATTTTGTTTGTTCACCCATCCATGTAACAGTACAATGTTACAGCCCACTTACACATACTCTATGGCCAAAAACATGTAGACAGCCCTCGTTATTATTGAGTTCAAACATTGGTAGTAGTGCTGAAGATCTCAGTGACTTTAAACGTGGCATTGTCATAGTATGCCACCTTTGCCACCACTAAGTTTGTGACATTTCAGATCTGCTATATTTGCTATAGTTCACTGTTAGCGCTATAAGGTTCACACACACTATTTACGGACGTAATTCGGGCGTTTTAGCCCCGAATTACGTCCGAAAATGCGGCTCAAAAGCGTCGGCAAACATCTGCCCATTCATTTGAATGGGTCTCACGATGTTCTGTGCCGACGGTCATTTTTTTTACGCGCCGCTATCAAAAAGCGGCTCGTAAAAAAGACAGCCGCGTCAAAGAAGTGCCTGTCACTTCTTCAGACGTAAATGGAGCCGTTTTCCATTGACTCCATGGAAAAAAATCGACTATCTGTTGCACCACTCATAGCATTCCAAACTGTCTCTGGAAGTGACCTCAGCGCAAGAATTGTACATCTGGAAGTGACCTCAGCGCAAGAATTGTGCATCTGGAAGTGACGTCAGCACAAGAATTGTGCATCTGGAAGTGACCTCAGCACAAGAATTGTGCATCTGGAAGTGACCTCAGCACAAGAATTGTGCATCTGGAAGTGACCTCAGCACAAGAATTGTGCATCTGGAAGTGACGTCAGCACAAGAATTGTGCATCTGGAAGTGACCTCAGCACAAGAATTGTGCATCTGGAAGTGACCTCAGCACAAGAATTGTGCATCTGGAAGTGACCTCAGCACAAGAATTGTGCATCTGGAAGTGACCTAAGCACAAGAATTGTGCACCTCGAAGTGACCTCAGCACAAGAATTGTGCATCTGGAAGTGATCTCAGCACAAGAATTGTGCATCTGGAAGTGATCTCAGCACAAGAATTGTGCATCTGGAAGTGACCTCAGCACAAGAATTGTGCATCTGGAAGTGACGTCAGCACAAGAATTGTGCATCTGGAAGTGACCTCAGCACAAGAATTGTGCATCTGGAAGTGACCTCAGCACAAGAATTGTGCATCTGGAAGTGACCTAAGCACAAGAATTGTGGACCTGGAAGTGACCTCAGCACAAGAATTGTGCATCTGGAAGTGACCTCAGCACAAGAATTGTGCATCTGGAAGTGACCTCAGCACAAGAATTGTGCATCTGGAAGTGACCTCAGCACAAGAATTGTGCATCTGGAAGTGACCTCAGCACAAGAATTGTGCATCTGGAAGTGACCTCAGCACAAGAATTGTGCCTCTGGGGCTTCATGCACCAAGCCAGATGTCTGCTGGAGTGGTGCAAATCATGCGGCCACAGGACTCTGGAGCCGTGAAAATGTGTGCTCTGGAGTAATGAATCACGATCCACTGGCAATTTGTAGGATGAATCTCGTTGTTGGCTGACGCCAGGGGAACGCTACTTACCGTAGTGCATAGTGCCTACTGTCAAATTTGGTGAAGGAGAAATAACAGTCTGGGGCTACTTTTCAGGGTTTAAGCTGGGCCACTTATTTTCAGTGAAGGGTAATGTTATGTTAATGCTACAACATTTTGGACAATTGTATGCTTCCAACTTTGTGGGAACAGTTTGGGGAAGTCTCTTTCCTGTTCCAGCATGACTGAGCCCCAGTGCACAAAGCAAAGTCCATAAAGCCATGGTGTGGTTATTTTGGAGTGGAGGAAATCGAATGGCCCGCACTGAGCTCAACCGCATCAAACACCTTTAGGGTGAATTGAAATGCCGATAACATGCCAGACCTTCTCGTTCAACATTAGTGCCGAGTCCCACAAATGACCTTTTGGCTGTATGGGCACAAATTCCCACAGACACACTCCAGACACAGTTGTGGAAAACCTTCTAAGAAGACTGGGGGCTGTAATAGCAGCAAAAGGGGACCCGACTCCATACTAATGTCCATGGCTTTGGAATGGGATGTCCAACAAGTTCATATAGGTGTCCACATTCTTTTGGACATATAGTATGTTTGTGTGTGTGTGTGTGTGTGTGTGTGTGTATGTATGTATGTATATATAATATATGTATGTATATATGACACTAATGAGTAATCCATATATAGTATACATAAATGCTACAGCATACAACAAAAAACTATAGATATATTATATAAATACTGATGAATAATCCTAATGTAGACATACATACATACATACATACATACTATACAACAAAACTATACATTTAAATAGACATATACAGGACAGTAGCACGGCAGGCTTGGCTGGGACTAGGCAGCAGTCAGACGTGGCAAAGCAGGACAGACGTGGAATACAGCACAGCACGACTCTGTCTCAGCACGGCACACGACCAGGATAGCATGGGATACACGAACGATCTTGGAGAACTAACCACAGGCCTTCTGCCTGCCTGCTTTGTCCGAGTTTAAGACTGTAATAATAATAATACAGACTCAATGTTGAGATCAGGGCTCTGTGGGGGCCATATCATCACTTCCAGGGCTCATTGTATTCTTTACACTGAAGATAGTTCTTAATGACATTGGCTGTATGTTTGGGGTTGTTATACTGCTACAGAATAAATTTGGAGGCAATCAGATGCATCCCTGATGATATTGCATGAATGGATAAGTATCTGCCAGTATTTCTCGACATTGAATACACCATTAATACTGACCCTTTCCCTAACTACATTTGCTGAAATGCAGCCCCAAACTTGCAAGGAACCTCCATCATGCTTCATCACTGTTTCTTGCAGACACTCATTATTGTACCGCTCTCTAGCCCTTCGGTGAACAAACTGCCTTCTGTTACAGCCAAATATTTCACATTTTAACTCCTCAGTCCAGAGGACGTGCTGCCATTTTCTGCACTCCAGTTCCTATGTTTTCGTGCATAGTTGAGTCGCTTGACCTTGTTTCCACGTTGCAGCAATGCCAAATATGTTTATTTATTTCTTTATTTCAATATTTTAGCACTATATGGAGATCTTTAATTGGAAAAAAAATTTTAATTGGTTTTTCAAACTTTAAACCTTTTTTTTGTAATGAACTTTATTTTATTTAAAAAAAAAATGTTATTATCCCACTGTGGGACTTGACTGTGTGATATTGTGATCTGCAAATATAGATGGCAGACATGGGGGCACCGATGGGATAATAGAGGTTGCTATTAACCGCAGCATCTACGGGGTTAAACAGCTGGGATCGGAGCTAGCTCTGATCCCAGCCATTGCAGCAGGGTTTCAGCTGACACCCACTCTGGATGGAGTGGGTACATCTCCTGAGCCAGCACAATCTATGGACGTAACGCGACTTAAGGCCAGGCGCTCAGAAATTACATGCAAAACTATGTGGCCATTGACAAGCAGTTTGAAAACCTCGCTGAACAGCTCGCCGGCCAGGTGGAGCGTCACTGTGCATGCCACTCCATTGAAAGTTCTCACTGTGATCGTGCAATGGGGAGGAACGGGGGCTCGGGACCCCGGTTCTAGAAATTGGGGTCCCTAGTGATCAGACACTTATCACCTATCCTGTGGAAAGGTGATAAATGTAGATTCTGGTCATAGCCCCTTAAGACTATGATTAGAGGTCTCTGCCTTTATTTAATAATGAAACTCAATGGGAGGAGTCTAGATCCTAGACACCCATACCACTTGGAGGCTTCTGTTTCTCAGCTACTAGCAGTACGAAAGCCTGGGAGACAGCACGTCCCCTGCAAATTTGCAGCCAAGTAAGGCATGGTCCTTAAATAGTCTATATTTCTTATATTATACTAGAGGTACATTTTAAGTGTATATTGTTTTTGTCTTTTAGACTCACATGTTTTAGCCTTCAAATGTTACCGAGATAGAGAACAATACCTTTCTTGTTATGAATAATAATGATAATTAGAATGCCGAACAAAACGTAAGATGTAATCTGTTCACTTATATATTTAAAGGGATTCTCAAGTATTTGGAATGCAACATTGTTAGAGTGGGATCCAGAAGCAACAGTGAAATAATGCAGAAATGTTCACTTTCCAAGATTCGGAGCCAAAGAACTCGTCAGAAGTTACCCGGCTACATGAGAGCCTTGCATGCTGAGGTAGCTTAGTTACAAATTAATTTTTCTAAATGTACTGGTGTAAATTTCTGAAAAAAAACAACTTTAAAAAGAGGACCTCTTTCTAGAAAACATTATTTAAAGGAACAAAGCACTACACTGATACTGTGTGGTGTTTAGTGCAGGTTTACAAGCTGTTCAATGGAAAACTACAGAAAACAGAGAGCTGTTTTAAATACAATACTCTGCAAAACTGACAAAATCAGCTCTGCTACATGTGTAGGTAGTCCCATACAGTTAATTGTATTCCACAGTTATATATGTAAAGCTAAACATTATGGGGAAGTATTATTATTATTACAGTCTTAAACTCGGACAAAGCAGGCAGGCAGAAGAAGTGCTACATTTATCACAGTGGCTCACTCTATATGATAAATCTGGTGCCTCATGCTAGACATGTTAGCCACTTTTGTCTAACTTTAACCTCTTGGTTTACTGTAGACCATTTTTTAGCCCTAAAATTTGGGTGCAATTTGTCACAATGTTAACGATGACACTTTTCTTTAACTAGTTTCCAACACAGGACGAGAATACTCATCCTGAGCGGCGGGTATTTCACCCATTAGGACGAGCATTCTCATCCTGTGTGACAGCTGTGTCCGCGCAGAATCAGGAGCGGGGCAACGGCTGTAAAACACAGTCATAGCCCCGCTCTAACGGCGGAGAGAAGAGAAACCTCCTCCCTGCCGTTAACCCCTTGAATGCCGCGATCAAAGCTGATCGTGGCATTCAAAGTAAATAAGAGAAGGGGGGACTGCCCTTTGATCGCGTCACAGAAGATCCCTGTGACGCAATCAAAGCCCATAACTTGTATGGCCAGACAGCCTAGGGTCCATTGAAGGACCCCAGGGCTGTCTGACTATATTTCCTGTTGTTAGGGCATACCTCAAACAACTGCTTGTGTAGAATCAGTACACAGGCTAATGTACTGGCATATAGATATATGTCAGTACATTACAGTTAAAACATCAAAATGAAAAATCCCTCTACGCTGTTTCCATAACTCATGGTCGGAAATCACATCTATCTTTAGAATGGGGTCCCCTAAACCCCGTTCTACTGCTGTGTGTTGTGGCTGATTCGTGTGATTTCCGACCATGAATTAAGGACACAGCGTAGCTTTCTGAGCTACGCTGTTTCCGTAACTCCCATAGTAGTGAATGGCAGTTATGGAAGCAGCGTAGCATGCGAGCTACGGTGTTTCTGTAATTACCATTCAGTGCTATGGGACTTATAGACTGTAATTATTGGTCGGACATCACACGAATCAGCCATAACACAGAGCACTATAACGTGTGGATATGTCATAAATGTCTAAAGTTAAGGTACACTTGCTGTGAGAAAGAGAATATCTCCATACAAACCGCAGCAAGCCATACAGGTTCCATGCACAGGGCTGTGCCATACAAACCGCAGCGAGCCATACAGGTTCCGTGCACAGGGCTGTGCCATACAAACCGCAGCGAGCCATACAGGTTCTGTGCACAGGGCTGTGCCATACAAACCGCAGCGAGCCATACAGGCTCCGTGCACAGGGCTGTGCCATACAAACGCTGAGCACAGGGTTCTGCCGTACAGGCTCCATGCACAGGGTTTGCACAAGAGTCACAACTGAAAAAGGATGAATAAATATTATCTTAAACATTTGAATACTTAATGCATTTGTAAAACATGATAAATCTTCTGGATCCTTTGTTTGGAAACTGGGCTGATGACATCTCTGAATTTCTTTTAGTTATCAGATGAAAGGATTTCACATCAGGACAAGCTCATTCAGAAAGCAGTACTCCTGCAAAATGCCACTAAAGGAGTTCTTCATGAGATCGTACTGGAAAAATACATACCACCTCATCATTTTCGCAGCCTTAAGTTAAAGAAGGTAACTACTATACGGGATATTTTTATTGATATTGAATTAACGAAACCAAGTTATTTAGCTGTCTGCAGGACTGCAGTAATGATGATAGGTGACTATCTGCACATCTGCGCTAAGGTCGGTATTAAGGGGTTTGTAGTTATTAAGGGGATCTGGTCTGGGATCTGCATTATTTGGGGTATGATGAAGGGGGTTCCTCATACCATAATAACACAAAAATTTCAAATTTTAAAACACATATTATTGGTCAATTGGTCCATGTCCTTAGCCATATTTGGCAAAATCAACCCATTTTTCGAGCTTATTTAACATGAACGAGAACTTATTTGTGCAGTCAGAAGTTGAATTCACTTACAGTCGTCTACACTCATGTTCCAATTATAAAGATCAAAGTCTATCCAAGTGATAAGATGGGTTTTCAACAGACTTTTGTAATATATGAAATGTATGTAACAGATGTAGCAATGCTGCATTTTTCTTTTAAAAAAAAATGTCTGCAGTACTAGGAAAACCAGAGAAAACAGATTGTGATATCATGACACATCGTAAAAATGACAGTCCAATATCGGCAAGATGCACACATGTAGGCTTTGGTGCACTTTTTGATTTATTTTTTTTACACCAGACACAGGAGTGGATCTAAAAGGAGGCAAAAGTATAAGGTTATGTGCACACGACCTCTTTTCAGACGTAATGGAGGCATTTTACGCCTCGAATTACGCCTGAAAAATCGGCTCCAATACGTCAGCAAACCTGCCCATTTCTTGCAATGGGTCTTACTATGTTCTGTGCAGACGAGCTGTCATTTTACGCGTCGCTGTCAAAAGACGGCAGGACACTTCTTGGGACGTAATTGGAGCCGTTTTTCATTGACTCCAATGAAAACCAGCTCCAATTACGTCCGTAAAAGACGCCGCGAAAAACGCGTGCACTTGTAAAAACGTCGGAAATTCAGGACCTGTTTTCTCCTAAAAACAGCTCCGTAATTTCAGACGTATTTGGCATTGTCGTGTGCATATACCCTAAGGGGATGTTCACACGCGTAGCAAAAAACGTCTGAAATACGGAGCTGTTTTCAAGGGAGGCGTAAACGCCCCAAAATACGTCTGAAAACACTGCGTGTGAACATACCCTTAGGGTATGTTCATGTGGGTCGAATGTGGAAAAGTCTGCAGCGTATCCGACCCAGAACACACTGGGAAATCCGGCCAAATATATTCACACCACCAAACAGTGCTTTATTGCTTTATTTTCGAGGCAAAAATCGGCCACCATAGGAAAAAAAAACACATATATTGACCCTTTTCTAGCATCACTATAGCAGTGCGTCCCAAGGGCAGCATCAGACGTGGCGGAATTGCTGTGGAATTCCGCTGTGGACAGTCCGCAGTGGAATTCTGCAGCGGTCGTTTTTTTCATTTCTTTCTAGGAAACGTAGTTCAGACATTGCAGAAAATTACTTTGCGTGAATTAGGCTGCGGTGCAGAATTTCCCCACTGCAGCATGCTCTATCCATTGCGGAGAAGAAGCGGAATTTCACTGCGGATTTCAGCCTTCGCAATGCAAAAAACTGAAATCTGTGGCAAGTCCGCTGTGATATCTGCAACGTCTGAATTACCTGTCAAATATGCAAATGTTGGTGCAGATTCGTTGCGTATTTGCCCCAAATCTGCACCAACATTTGCAGTGGAAAAATTCTGCCACGTGTGAACGTGCCCCAGCTCTTCTGTCTGCTCTGTGTCCAGGCGCCTTCCTGTGATGACGTTTCATCGCATTTGTCCACTGCAGCCTGTAATTGAGGATGTGATTGATGTGGATGAGATTTGTTAAAATCTCATTCCATTTTCTGCTACTGCAATACACTGCTTTCCGTCCGGAAAATCGGCAGCGTATATGCTTTGGGTAAACATACCCTAAATAACTAAGGCCTCATGCACACGACCGTAGCCATGTGCACAGCCGTGATTTTCGGGTCGGCCGGCGAGTGTCATCTGCGAGCCGCCTGCAAATCGCAGGCCGTGCACATGGCCGCGTCCATTATTTTCTATGAGCCTGGACCGCAGAACACGGCCGTAATAAGACTTGCCCGTTCAAACTGCGTTCCAGGCTCCTGGGTCATGCACGGACCGTGGAAACCACGGTCGTGTGCATGGCCCCATAGAAATGAATAAGGCTGCAATTCTCCCGTGGATTTTCGGGGGAATTGCGGCCGCAAAAGCACGTTCGTGTGCATGGGGCCTTAGCTGCTGCAGAGTTTTGTGGCATGGATTTTGTAGCACATCTGCAGCAAATTTGACAACCCCATCCACATCTATTGTAGTGTAATTTGACTATGACAGTCCTGCCACATCTGAACGTGACCTTAAAGTCTTCCTCTCCTCTATATCCACTGCTGTGTCCTCAATCCTCCATAATGTGGGAATCTTGCCTAAAGAAACCTCTAATCTGCTACATCTGAAAGTGACTTAAATAAAATTATAATGTAAGCTTTGTTATCCTATCGGACATTTATAGCAAATCCATGGGAGTTACGGAAACAGATAAGCACGCTTGTGGAGATAGGTGCGGGTCACAGCACCTATCAGACATTTATGGCATGTCCTGTGATTATGCCTAAAATGTCTATGTTAGGAATACCCCTTTAAGCCATTGAATGGTCCATGTGATTGCCATATATTCTACATCAAAACTGGCATCAGATCTTGTCAAAGAAAAGCAAGTAACCCCTTCCTAAATCTTTCCTGTATGAAAGATTGATTTTCATTTCTGATAGCATTTGAATCCACCAGTCAAGTTGTAACCTTGCACATTATACTATAGCAACTAAAGCATAACACATTTTCAACCCTGCAGGAATATCTGGAAATTGAGAATTGCTCAGAAATTACCAATATAATTGTAGAGTGGCTGGGAATTTCAGCAGTCTATCAAAATGTAGCAGACAAAATGCAAGGTAATTGATTTTTCTATGTAAACATTGATTATTAATTAAAATGATTTTATACATGTAAATATGATACCTAACACTATTAGGGTGAGTTCACACGGAGTATTTCGACGAGTTTTTTTGCACGGAAACCGCGCAAAACTGGCCAGAGAACGGCAAAAAATGCTTCCCATTGATTTCGATGGGAGGCGGAGGCATCTTTTTCCCGCGACCGGGAGAAAGAAGGGACATGCCCTATCTTCGGGCGTTTACGCCTCTGACCTCCCATCGACATCAATGGGAGGCAGAGAAAGCGTATTTCACTGAGTTTCATGCCCGCGGCGCTCAATGGTCGCGGGCGAAAAATGCAGCGAAAATCAGCGTGCAGGCAGAGGAAAATCTGCCTCAAACTTCCAAACGGAATATTGAGGCAGATTTTCCGCCTGCAAAAAAACTCTGTGTGAACCCAGCCTTATTCAACACTGCCGGATAATAGATGCAAATTGTATATTTTATGTTCAACTTTACTTCTTTGGCAAACAAAGACTTCTCAAACTCATCCTAAAATTATCAGTTGTTGTTTATGGGTCCACTATAGAGTCTAGATTTTACACATTTTTCTTGCCTATTAGGGCTTATTCACACGAACAGGATAATCGACCGTGTGACAGACTTTTTTTAATGGCCATCACATGGCTGCATTAAAATCAATTCACTTCTATGGGGCTATCCACACAGGCGTTTTTTTTTAACCGACCCTGTGAAAGGCCCGTGAAAAAATTGTACATGTCCTATTTTTCCCCAATTCCTTAATAGACTCACGTCTATGAGGGATCTGTGAACACAGGTCTCACGGGTGCAAATCGGCCATGAAAACAGGTTTGACACCGGTTCGTGTGAATAAGCCCTTACTGATGACTGCCTTATATTTCACACAATTTGAAGCTGAATTTGCATATCATTAAACCAATTGCCTAAGGCTGGTTTCACATGAGCGTCATAATACTGTTAGTTCATGTCATTAAATCCGCGTGAGATTAGGATTTGCTACTGTAATACGGGTGTAAAAACACGCCAGTACTACACACATACGAAACCGTACCCAAATGGTTTGTACCATTTGGACAGGCTGTTTTTAAAAATAAGCCTCCCTGGTATAAACTTAACCTCAGGGGTCCAGCTTCTCTAAATCCTGCTCATCATCTCATATTGTTGGGGGAAGCTAAAGGCCCTTTTACACGGACCATTGATTGGATTAACAATTGCTCGTTCCCAATAATTGCCCTGTGTAAACAGGGGAAAGATTAGCCAATGAACGAGAAAATGCTCATTTATCGGCTGATCACGTGTTTTATGCAGCACAAAATATTGTTACCGGCAGCACATCTCCCTGTGTAAATAGGGAGATGTGCTGCCAACATGATGCAAATGCATGGGGACGAGTAATCGTAGTAACGATAGTTCGTCCCCATACTTAACTATCATTGCTCCGTTTAAAGGGATCAACATGTGCCAATGAACAAGCTGTATTGTCGATCGCCGCTTGCTTTAAAAGTGGTAAACATGGGCAATATCTGACAGTTCAAAACTACCTTATGGTCGGGTTCCCACAGGTGCGTAAAAATCACGCAGCGTATCCGACCTGGAACCCGCAGTACATTCTGTCCAAAAAAAAAGCACCACCTTTTTAACGGAATTTACACAGCGAAAAGAAACGCTGGGGAGAAAAAAAAAGCCATTCATACTTGCCCCCTCCTACTTCACTGCGCGTAGTCCGGGCTCTGATGTTGCAGACCATGTGACAGGCTGCAGTGGTCACATGGGTCGAAATGTCATGCATAAAGAAGGAGAGCGTCCTGGGGAAGTATAAAACATTTGTTTCCGGAGTTGCGATTTTTGCAACAGTTAGCTTTCTGTTGCGGGCTTTGTATCCCTATTGAATTCAATGGGGAAAACCCACAACAGAAAATCAACAAAAACACAGCATAAATTGACATGCTGCAGATTTAAATTCCGCACCACAGGTCAATTTATTAACGTTTACGCTGTGTTTTTTCCGGAGCGTTGGCATGACATTTTCTTAATCACATCCAGTTTGATCCAAATGATCTTAACAATAATTGCCCAGTGTAAACGCACAAAAATATTAAAGATGTGCCTACATAAAAAAAACTGTGTGTAAATGTAAAAAGTCACTATAATAAAACCTGAAACTAGAAAATGGCAGGAGATTTGCATTAGTTGTACTGTTTGTCAGGGGTTTTAAAAATTTCTCCTAAAAGCAGCATTAGGTTTTGAATAAGATGGAATTCAGATAATCCTAAAAAGATCTTTCACTTGTGCTGAGCAACAGTGTCCATTCCATTTGTATTATTTTACGTGTCTTTAAAGGGTGACTAAACATTCAATAAAAATCTGACATGTCATAGTGACATGTTAGAAGTTTTGATTGGTGGGGGTCCGAGCACGGAGACCCCCACCAATCGCTAAAACAAAGTGCTCGTGTGAGTGCTCAGTCGCTTAGTTTCTGTTCGGCCTTTTCCGGAAAACAATGTATCCGAGTACGGGATCAATAGAAGGGCTCAATAGGCTCTATGAGCCCGTACTCCGCACTAAGCAGCTGAGTGCTCACACGAACACTTCTGCCGCTTCATTTTAGTGATTGGTGGGGGTCTCAGTGCCCAGACCCCCACCAATCAAAACTTCTGACATGTCACTACGACATGTCAGAAGTTTGTTGAACGTTTAGTTACCCTTTAATGACATGAGGGATTGGGCAGAAGAACAAATATAGAGAACATAGTAAATGTCATGTATTCTACATAAAAAGAGCTTATAGAGGCATGCACCTTAAGAGTCTATTCACATGTGTTGATCTCGCGAGATCACGCTGTACCGTCACTTCATCCCGCAGTCCTTCACCGGTGTGATAGGAGAATGACCAGACATCGCCTCCAGCCGCCTCCTGGCTGGAGGCGATATCTGGTCATTCTCCCGACGCTCCGGTAAAGGAACTGTGGGAGTAAGTGATGGCACAGCGTGATCTCGCGAGATTAAGCTGTGCTGTGACTAAAGCTGGACATGAAAGAAGAGAAGTGTATGACTCTGATTGGTCAGCGTCATACACTTTTCTTTACAACGGCCACTTGGTTAAAGTAAAAAAAAATTCCCAGTTGGGCTTTTACAAAAAATGTGCATAAATGTTAAAATGATCATAACTTTGTCACTAATAAGAGTTTTTAAAAAAACAACAACAAAGTAGTTATCTACAACACAGTGCCTATTAGATTAGGTAGAGCCTCTTTAATCACCAAATGGATTTTTTTAGGATACAAGATGTATGCCAGATATTTACAAGGTGGATGCCACAAAATGTAGTCACAAAAACATGTTAGGGCTTGTCCACACGTAACGGAATTGCTGCAGAAAATTTCTGCAGCAATTCTTTTGCGAGTAGCAGACATTCCGCTCGGATAAAACACACCATTTCGTGCGTTTTTTGCTGCAGAAAATGGTGCATATTTTGCAGCGTTTTTCTCAATGTTAGGAGCTGGTGACATCTCTGGAAAAACGCAGCAATTCAGCCCACTTTCAAAAGCAGGAATTGACGTGCTGCGGTACGAAAAATACGCACCGCAGGTCAATTTCAGGTCTGAATTTTTACGCAGCGTGTGGATGAGATTTGTTAAATCTTACCCACTTTGCTGCTACTGTATTCTACTGCATATTTTTCTATCGCAATTCTGGACGGAAAATACGCAGAAATTCCGTTACGTGTGAACAAGCTCTTTTAATCACTTTCACACGTCACAGTCAAACCACAGTTTTTGGCTCGTTTGCTCAAGCGCTGCAAAAACAACAATGTGGCTGTCATGTGTGATAATTGTTTTCCATGTTGCAACCAGAAAGTTACAAATGTAATTCAGTTTCTGTATATAGGAAATTATTGTGAATGGTAAGCTTGTTGTATACATTTTTTTGATTTGTTTAAGACAGTTTGTGACCATGTAAGGGTATGTGCACGTGCTAGCTACCTTTTACGTCTGAAAAGACAGACTGTTTTCAGGAGAAAACAGCTGCCTCGTTTCAGACGTAATGGCTCCTCCTCGCATTATGCGAGGCTTCTCTGACAGCCGTAAATTTTAAGCAGTGCTTCATTGAGTTCAATGAAGTACGGCTCAAATTACGTCTGAAAGAAGTGTCCTGCATATAATGTATATAAGTGTCCTGCATATAATGTATATAAGTGTCCTGCACTTCTTTTGCCGAGGCTGTATTTTTACGCGTCGTCGTTTGACAGCTGTCAAACGACGACGCGTAAATGACAGGTCGTCTGCACAGTACGTCGGCAAACCCATTCAAATGAATGGGCAGATGTTTGCCGACGTATTGTAGCCCTATTTTCAGACGTAAAACGAGGCATAATACGCCTCGTTTACGTCTGAAAATAGGTCGTGTGAACCCAGCCTTAGGGCCTGTTCACATCAGCGTTTGACTTCCCGTGGCGGGGTTCCACGACGGAAACCTCCAACGAAACCCCGGAAAAGAAAGCGAATGCTGATGTGAACCGGCCGTTATCCGTACGTATGCTGTCCTAAAAGTAAATTCTAAATAACGGTTTTCTTTCTGTAAATATTTTATTTTCACTTACAGATGTAAGATTTTGGGACATTGAAAACTTTCTTAAAGAAAATGGTGAGTTTGAAAGTACATAATATTACATTAGGCATCTGTAGATAACTGCAAATCAATACCTGATACCTGTTTAATAGTTGTGGACATGTCTTCATAATTACAGTCTAAGTCTAACAACAAATTTGGAACTTGAAAAACTTTGTTTAGCATTAAATGTGTTGTCAGAGCCATCTGCTTCTGGCATGTACGACCGGTGCCCAGAGGCAGCCGAAGTAGCTGATCGGTGCAGGGTCCGGGTGTCGGACCTCCACCAATCATATACGGATGACCCATCCTGTGGATGGGTCATCAGTTTTCCGTTCATAGACAACCCCTTTAACCTGATTTCCTCCTATAGGATCTGTGCAACCCCTACACTGAGAGGACCCGCTGCAATCAGCTGATGGCCGTGGCTTTAGTAAAGTTGAAACTCCATGCTATCAGCTGTTATTGCGAGGGGAAGTTGTGGGCATCACATTTACCCTATTGGAGAATATGGTATTAAATGTCGCATTCATATGTTATACATGGTTGTGCTATTAAAAAATGCCTAGAAGAACACTTGTACATTATGCACAGAATAAAAAAGGCCACATTAGAAAAGCATGTGAAAAATACTATTAAATAACTACCAAAATGCAGCAATTTTTTCCCATGCATATAAAGACACAACAAAAATCCCTGTATAAGGGAGGCCTTAGTGTAAGTTAAAGAGTACCTCTAAAAACCCTGGGGCGTAGCAAGCTAGAGCCAGGCCCCATGCCAGACAAAACCCCCACCCATCCGATCGGATATTTAAAACAAATTTACTCTCTGCTCCTCTTATCTTGACCGGAGGGGGCCTGGCCCACATTTCCTTCAGGCTGGACTATCAAGCCACAGTGCCTACAAGGACCTTATGTCGGGCAGCTCCAGGATATTATATGAGACGCAACACACATCATCTATGCGTGCTGCATCGCATACAACATCGCCCCTCCCACCCCCCGCGCAGTGCGACCACGATCGTTACACCGCTAGAAAAATCGTTATAGTGCAGGAATATGATTAAACAATTCTGCTTCTCACTAACAATATGCAATGGCTGCTGTGTCCCCAAACCAGCAGTGCCACACTCAGTGCTCCCAAAGTAACATCCATTTCATAGCATCAGCTTGTGCCACTTACCAAGATGAATGTTGGGGTAGGGAACCTAGGGCTCCCTTGTACTGATGTAAAATCTGCATCCACTTCCTGAGGACGCTGATACAGATGAAAGTAAAGAACCTTTTACACGGCCGATAAGCGGTGCGTGCAGCGAGCGCCGATCAACGAGACATGGTTGATCGGCGCTCGCTTGCTCCTGTCACAAGGATGATGGATAGGGACGAGCGGTCGTTACTCCGATCGCTCGTCCCCATACATTATTATCATTTCGGCGAGCGTTTGCTCGTTCATCTGCTGATTGTTCCCCTGTTTAGGCCTCATGCACACGATCGTAAAAACGCCCGTAATTACTAGCCGTAATTACGGCCCTTAATTACGGGCCCATAGACTTCTATTGGCCACGGTACCTTCCCGCATGCTTACGGGAAGGTTCCCGTACCATTGAAAAATATAGAACATGTCCTATTTCAGGCCGTAATAACGGCACGACAGTCCATAGAAGTCTATGGGGCTCCTGTAATTACGGGTGGCTACGTGTGTGCACCCGTAATTACGGGAGCGTTGCTAGGCGACGTCAGGGGATAGTCACTGTCCAGGGTGCTGAAAGAGTTAACTGATCGGCAGTAACTTTTTCAGCACCCGGGACAGTGACTACCGCTGGAGTTAATAGTATTAAAAGTTAACTTACCCAGAACTCTTCTTCCTCCAGTCCAGCCTCCCGGGATGACGTTTCAGTCCATGTGATGGCTGCATCCAATCACAGGCCAATCACAGGCTGCAGCGGTCACATGGACTGCCGCGTCATCCAGGGAGGTCGGGCTGGATGTCAAGAGAGGGACGCGTCTCTAAGACAATGGCCGGGTAAGTAGGAATTTCTTTTACTTTTACTGCAGAAAGGGCTGTCCCTTCTCTCTATCCTGCACTGATAGAGAGAAGGGGCTGCCGATTAGTGCAATGCAATTTTGCAGCCAAAAACGTGCCCGTAAATACGGGTACGGGTCCGTAAATGCTGGTGCAATACGGGTCGAATACGTGTGACCAAGGACCCGTATTTACGGCAGTATTTACGGGAGGACAAAAATACGTTTGTGTGCATGAGGCCTTACACAGGGCAATTATCGGCAATGAGTGTTATATTAACGCTCGTCTGCACAATAATCGTCCTGTGTAAAACCACCTTTAGACACAGTAAAAGCAACATAAAAAATAATTGTTTGTTTTAGGGAGGGGGGCCCTAAGCTTTGTCTCCCATGGGCACCCTGTGAGCAGTTCCGGAGAAAAGCAAAATGCTAAAATAATTCCTGCCACAATTAAAGTAAAATTATAGGTATAATTCCTCGCCCCAGACCACCACTATTAACCCCTTCATCATTCTAAATATAATAATAACAATGTACAGATTGTCCAACTTTACCTTTTTCAATTTCATGAAAAAAATTCAATACAATAACGCGACATGCTAGCAAAACAGGCTGCATTGTAAATCACAACCATTGGGTGGCCACATATAGACACATAGTATAGACATTTTGTGAAAGAGTATCGCATAATCATGTTTGGGTTTTTTAAAGCTGGTCATACATAGGTAGCAAATTTTTCCATTGAGGATTTAAAGGGCACCCTATACCTCCAGAGATATTAGATATTAACCCATAACCACCGTTGACCACTAGGTATAAATCAATATTCACTCATCACCTTGGACCACCAGAGTTATTAGGTATTAACTGCTAAACCACCGAGAGTACAACAGTAATACTATTAATAGAATTTTGCTTTCTCCATTGTAAGAGCAACCCGCAGCCCATATAAACAGGCTGTCTATGCTACATTTACTCGAAGCAAAATTGGCTGATCAAATAACTATTTTGCACAGTCCTGCACAATAATCATTTTACTAAGTAACTGAAGGTATACAATAGATGCTCTTAGTTAAAGGGATCTGTTCTGGTTTCAGATCCTCTTCACAACTGAGCACTGTATATCATAAAGAGGAGATCCAGTCAAACTTATCTGATATGTCATGGATCCATTTGAGGAGATATTATTGGTAAAGTCTCTGATCTTGGACCCACACTGATTTTCAGAATAAAATGGTCATATGGAACACTTAAACCCAGTGTCTCTCCAAAAAATGTTATTAACTGAAAATCTGACAATCAGTGGTGGTCCAGTGTGATCATTTCATGTGTATCTATGAAATATAATACTGGATTTCCCCTTTAGGGCATGTTCAGACGTGGCAGAATTTTTCCAATGCAAATGTTGCGGCAATTACGCAACGAATCTGCAGCAACATTTGCATATTTGACAGGTAATTCAGACGTTGCGAATATCACAGCGGACTTGCCACAGATTTCAGTTTTTGCATTGCGAAGGCTGAAATCCACAGTAAAAATCTCCTGCTTCTCCGCAGGCGGCCATGCATTCTGGGGAGTGAAAGCTTCACCGCAGCCTAAATTCTGCACTGTTATTTTCCACAGAGTCTCAACGAAGTTCCTAAAAAGGTATAGAAAACAATGGAAAAAATGTCTGCTGCAGATTTCCACTGCGGACCGTCCGCAGCGGAATTCAATAGCAATTTCACAACGTCTGAACATGCCCTTAATGTATCCCTTCACACATATGAAATATTTAGACTCGGCATACTGTTTATAAGTTTAGAAATAATAGCACATCCTGGTGAAGTATGGAGCGAGCTCTTTGTAAAAGTAGTAAAAAATAAAAATATATAAATTTGGTATCACCGTAATCGTATTGAGCCACAAAATAAAGTTACGTTGACGTTTTTACCGCACACTGAAAGCCGTAAAAAAAACTAAATCCAAAATACTATGGAGGAATTAGTATTTTCCAATTCCATCCCAGAAATATTTTTTTTTTCAGTTTCCCAGTACATCATTTGGTAGTTTAAATAGTGTCAATCGAAACTACAAGTCCTTCTACAAGAAATAAGCCCTCACAACACTGACGAACACTGACATTGACGAAAAAATATAAAAGTTATGGCTCTTGGAAGGCGGGAGTGAAAAACTAATATGAAAAGGCAAAAAATAGGTTTGTCCCGAAATGGTTATATGGTCTTGCTTTCCCATTTCCTTCAGATGAACCCAGTGGAGATGCCAAGGCTACTGTGGCTAAAGATGATGAGTTTATAAAAGTAAGCGATGAAGCTGAACTAGCAGAAGCCGAACGAAAGATTGAAGAAGATGATGACATTAAACAGCAAATCAGGATGATGCGAAAATTTGCTGAAATGACAAAGAAACAGTCTTTGGTATTTGTACTTGACGAACATGAAAGTGAAGATCCTGGATCGGATAGAGAATCAAATGATCAAGATGGCTGGCAGGTAAAGAAGCCTCTTATATCGATAAATACTGGAAACATTATTTCTAGGATTCCCTGGGGACGATACCACTGTAGTAAAAGTTAATCTTCATATTCTCATACACCAATAACCCTTTAAAGACTCAGCCTGCCAAGTTATTTTTACATCAATATAGCTGTATAAGGGCTTGTTTTTGTGGTGATAATTTGTATTAACCAGTTCAGGACCGGGCTATTTTGAGCCTTCAGGACCAGACACGTTTTGTCATTTTTAGCACGCGTTAGTTAAACAGCTCTAACTTTTTTATTTGTAGGGCTGGCAGCGTGATTTTTGCTATTTTTCCGTAGACAATGCAGGTTTCTTTTGTTATCATTTTTATACACATCCTTTTCGCTATTTTATAATTTTTAGGCTTAAAGTTTGAAAATAATAGTAAAAAAATAAGCTTTTTTACTTTTTTGCTATTTTTTTCTGGTTATACCCTAAAATAGACCTTTTATTTGTGATCGTCCTTGTCTACCGTAAATTTTAATATATTACATGTCTATTTTAGGGTAATTAGGTCAGGGCTAGTGTTACGATAATGATTGGAGGGAGGGAACATTTTTTTGGGGTGGGTATTTTATGTGTATTTATTATAAATTTTTTTGCACTTTACTTTACTTTTATTTTTTTATTACTATGGTCTGTTCCTTAGCTGCCGCTGCCTCTATTCATATACTCATGTAGAAGAGATCAGAGAAGATAGAAGCAGCAAAAGCTGCTTCTATCTTCTCCACAAGATCACTGACTACTGCCGGAGACCCGACATTCAGCTGCCCGATCACTCGGGCAGCAAGCTAAAACCCGATAGTCTATGGCGTGGGTGTTAAGGACCCCGACCGCTGGCCGTAAATACACAGCCAGCAGTCGGGAAGCGGTTAATATTTGTAGCATTTTGGGGGACATATAACTTATTGATAATCTTAATTCTGCCATTGTTTTTTTCATTTTAAAATTATTTGCTATTTTTTTGTATTAAAAAATGTTTAATTCGTTTTTTTCCTATTTTTAACTGCAGTATGTCAAATATCTATCTACAATCTCCAAATAGGTTATGAAATTTATATTTCCATGTGTTATCTGTAATTTGAATTTTTTTTTCCTTTTTTTTTAAAACAAAAATGTTTAAATGTATTAGGGCTTGTCCACACATAACGGAATTGCTGCCTATTTTCCATCCGGAATCGCGGACGTAAAATACGCAGCAGAATACAGTAGCAGCAAAGTGGGTGAGATTTAACAAATCAGAGTTCCGGCCACAAAGCGAATATTTAATTGCATCCGTATCCTGACTATTTAAGTTATGAACTAAGTTGTCACCGATTTTAACTGGATCCTGTGTGTCAGAGACAAGCAGGACCTGCTCTCAGCTGAGCCGTTAGTTCTGCTGAAGCGACGGAATTGGCTGAGAGAGAACAATATAGCTTCTATGTATATATGATACATAAAAGCTTTATCTTAAAAAGTAAAAGTGAATTTGAAAGTTGCTTAAAGGGTAACTAAACTTTCAGAAAACTTCTGACATGTCGGGTGAGCGCTTCTGTCGCTTCGTTTTAGTAATCGGTGGGGGTCTCAGTGCTCAGACCCCCACCGAACAAAACTTCTGACAGAAGTTTTTTGAAAGTTTATTTACCTTACTTACTTGGCAGGGGAGATACCATGATCACTAAGGTGGTTCTCCCAGGGTGTTGTGAATAGGAATTTTTTAGCATAGGGAACACTAGCATTGTTTGTTTACCTCAACACTAGGAGCTTCCGGTGCGGTTATCACGGACTCTGGTGTGAATTAGGGTCAAGACTATTGTTATGCCCACTTTTCAAATGCTGATTCCGTATTGATATTCTTGTTGAACACTGAGCTATAGTAGGTTCACAATTGAATTAGAACTCAGTGTTTACTATTTAATACGTTTTTATACACACGGTGGGGCTTTTTCACAGTGGTGATTGTACCCCTGTTTTTAGAGAGTTATAAATAAATGTTATATTTTACTCATATCACACCAGTGAATCCTTTATTTACCTTTTAAAAATACAAAATACATCAATTTAATAAATAAATAAAAATTGCTTATAAAGCCTTTAAATTTTATATGTGCAACCTGAACTGATCCATATGTTTATCTATGTGTCAGATCTAGAAGTGAAATATAGAGCTATAACCACAAGTTCAACTGCTGGTACGTTTGCTAATGTACCTAATCGAATTGAAACTATATATATATATACACTACCGTTCAAAAGTTTGGGGTCACCCAGACAATTTTGTGTTTTCCATGAAAACTCACACTTATATTTATCAAATGAGTTGCAAAATGACTACAAAATATAGTCAAGGCATTGACAAGGTTAGAAATAATGATTTTTATTTGAAATAATAATTTTCTCCTTCAAACTTTGCTTTCGTCAAAGAATGCTCCATTTGCAGCAATTACAGCATTGCAGACCTTTGGCATTCTAGCTGTTAATTTTCTGAGGTAATCGGGAGAAATTTCACCCCATGCTTCCAGAAGCCCCTCCCACAAGTTGGATTGGCTTGATGGGCACTTCTTGCGTACCATACGGTCAAGCTGCTCCCACAACAGCTCTATGGGGTTGAGATCTGGTGACTGCGCTGGCCACTCCATTACAGATAGAATACCAGCTGCCTGCTTCTTCCCTAAATAGTTCTTGCATAATTTGGAGGTGTGCTTTGGGTCATTGTCCTGTTGTAGGATGAAATTAGCTCCAATCAAGCGCTGTCCACAGGGTATGGCATGGCGTTGCAAAATGGAGTGATAGCCTTCCTTATTCAAAATCCCTTTTACCTTGTACAAATCTCCCACTTTACCAGCACCAAAGCAACCCCAGACCATCACATTACCTCCACCATGCTTGACAGATGACGTCAGGCACTCTTCCAGCATCTTTTCAGTTGTTCTGCGTCTCACAAATGTTCTTCTGTGTGACCCAAACACCTCAAACTTCGATTCGTCTGTCCATAACACTTTTTTCCAATCTTCCTCTGTCCAATGTCTGTGTGCTTTTGCCCATATTAATCTTTTCCTTTTATTAGCCAGTCTCAGATATGGCTTTTTCTTTGCCACTCTGCCCTGAAGGCCAGCATCCCGGAGTCGCCTCTTCACTGTAGACGTTGACACTGGCGTTTTGCGGGTACTATTTAATGAAGCGGCCAGTTGAGGACCTATGAGGCGTCTATTTCTCAAACTAGAGACTCTAATGTACTTGTCTTGTTGCTCAGTTGTGCAGCGGGGCCTCCCACTTCTCTTTCTACTCTGGTTAGAGCCTGTTTGTGCTGTCCTCTGAAGGGAGTAGTACACACCGTTGTAGGAAATCTTCAGTTTCTTGGCAATTTCTCGCATGGAATAGCCTTCATTTCTAAGAACAAGAATAGACTGTCGAGTTTCACATGAAAGCTCTCTTTCTCTAGCCATTTGGAGAGTTTAATCGAACCAACAAAGGTAATGCTCCAGATTCTCAACTAGCTCAAAGGAAGGTCAGTTTTATAGCTCCTCTAAACAGCAAAACTGTTTACAGCGGTGCTAACATAATTGCACAAAGGTTTTCAAGTGTTTTCTAATCATCCATTAGCCTTCTAACACAGTTAGCAAACACAATGTACCATTAGAACACTGGAGTGATGGTTGCTGGAAATGGGCCTCTATACACCTATGTAGATATTTCATTAAAAAACAGACGTTTGCAGCTAGAATAGTCATTTAGCACATTAACAATGTATAGAGTGTATTTCTGATTAATTTAATGTTATCTTCATTGAAAAAAACTGTACTTTTCTTGCAAAAATAAGGAAATTTCTAAGTGACCCTAAACTTTTGAACGGTAGAGTATGTCTATTATATCGGGAAATTTATCCTCCTGGTTGAGTTTTTTAAGCTTTATCGCATACTAACTCACTCTTCCGTTGTGGCTATTGAACTCTTACTTGAATACTAACTATCGAAGGATCCATAGCACCTAGGTGTCATATCTATGTGATCTGAATGCTAAATTTGGATGGTTATTCTATGGAGGTGTGCTGCTGATTACACATTGGCTTTATCCTGAAGTTTATTTTGCTGGCTTTCATTTGCGTTAATATTTTGGGGTTGGCCAATCAGCAACAACCTTGCTTTTACTAGGGTCCATATTCAGAACTTCTGGAGATATAATGTACCCAAGAAATATAATCGTAGTCCGTTCAAACTCATGTTTCTCAAGTTTAGGCCCCATGCACACGACCGTGCCCGCAATCACGGCCCGCGATTGCGGGCACAGCCGGCCGCTGACTGACAGCCGCATTTTCGGGCCGTGCTCCCATACAAAGTATGGGAGCACGGCCTGCAAAATGCGAAAGAACGGACATGTTCCATAATTCCCGTAACATTTCCACGGCACTGACACCCTTCCGTAGTGCTACAGAAAGGTGTCAGTGTTCAATGAAAGTGAATGGCTCCGTTTTTGCGGACCGCAGTTGCGGTCCGCAAAAACGGAGGTTTTTTGCTGTCGTGTGCATGGGGCCTTAGTGTATAAGCAATGTCTTCAAAGTCATTGAAGTACAGTGCAGACATGTTTTTAAATACTCCTCAATATTGTCTGAAAAAATTAAGATATCTTCCAGGAAGGCGTTTACAAATTGATCCAATAAGTCCCTGAAAACATCATTGATAAAATGTTTGAAAGTAGCTAGGGCATTACAAAGTCTAAAAGACATAACAAGATACTCAAAGTGTCTGTGCCATGTCCTTAAAGAGGTTTTCCGAGATAAAATGACTATGTTTTAATGCTTCTAATTTAATTAATGTAAATACATTTGTAATATACTTACATTTTCCAAATTGGCCCTGTTTCCAGATGCTGCCGTGGGGTACTTGACGGGTGACGTCACTCTCTGGCCGCTGTGTTGATCATCAATTACTTTCCGGGTATACGACACGTCACTTGTAATGTGCCGTGTATGGGCTGTTCTATTATACCGCCCGTAATGCTCATTCGCGGTGCCTGCTGTTATCTTGAGAACAGCAGGGACGGCGAAAACAGCAGGGACCGCACATGCGTCACCGGTCAAGTACCCCACGGCAGCATCTGGAAACAGGGCTAATTTGGAAAATGTATATTACAAATGTATTTATATTAATAAATTAGAAGCATTAACACATAGTCATTTTATCTCGGAAAACCCCCTTAAGGCAGTCCTCCATTTATCTCCCGGACAGATGTGAACAAGGTTATATGCTCTTAGATTAAGCTTAGTAAATATTTTTTAACTGTACAAATGTGCTCGAGCAGGAGATGTAGTTGGCTGGATAAAGCTTTTTTTTAAATTCTCATCCAAATATTCCCATAAGATCTGGTTCAGAAAGAGAATATATACGACCAAAGTGTATTTTAGCTCCAGGTAACCGTTCTATTGGTCAATCATATAAATAATGTTGAGATAGCTTATCAGCATCTTTTTATCACATAGATCCCGAAATTCTTTGTATTGCGATGGTAATGAGACTTTAACCCCTTCCCGACATCCGCCGTATATATACGGCGCTGTTGGGCAGGGCTTACCGCAAAGCGTAGTACCATTACGTTGCGGTGATAGTGCGGGTTCAGGAGCTGAGCCCGCACCATCACCGTCGGGTGCCGTTAAAGCTGGCAACCGGATGTAAGCTATCCTCCGATTCGGCCAGTTAACCCCTCAGATGCTGCATTCAACGTGATTGTTGGGTGGCTGGTGGCAGCAATGGCAAATGGAGGCCAAATACTGGCCTCCCAGTTTGCCAGCAACGGAAGCCTCCTATGGCCCGCTCGGAGGCGGTGCCTAAAAGGCTTCTGGTACCGATGGCAAGATGGCGCCGGCTCATAAGCTGACGCGGCGTCGTCATCAGCAGTAAGTGTCCGCTGTATGTTACAGTCGACACCCTCCTGTACCGGCAGGAACCGGATCTTGCTCCGTTCGCTGCCATTAACCCCCTTAGATGCAGCGATCGCTGCATCTTAGTGGTTTGTAGCAAATCGGCAGCCCTGCCATGCCGACTGCTACTATGGCAACAGGAGGCCTAACAATGGCCTCCTGCTCTGCCATTACAAAAGCTGATTAGGCCCCGCCCATAGGGGCGCAGCGTATTACAGTAGCAGCAAAGTGGATGAGCTTTGCACAAAGAATCCACACGCTGCGTACAAAAGCCGCCAAAAAAACGTTCATAAATTGACCTGCAGTGCGTTGTTTTTTATTCCGCAGCATGTCAATTTATGCTGCGGAATTGCTGGTTTTCTGTTGCGGGTTTTCTTCATTGAATTTAATGGGAGGCAAAACAGCAGATGTTGTGATTTCTGCGGCGGACTGCAGGACGCGTTGCCATGGCTGCGCGTAAGTATAGGCTTTTTTTATACGTGATGTTTTCCGCAACAGACGCTCTGGCCGAAAAATTGCACCACGATTTGTGTGGCTTTTCGGCCGGATTTTCATGCTGCATCCAGGGCGGATACGCTGTGTACTTTTACGCTGCATATCCGCGCGGTGTGAACGAACATACACTAAGAGTGGCAGGAGTGAGCAACGTGTGGCAGTTCAAAAATGCAGTTTACTATAGGAAAAGTGCCTAGGACTGCACCATGTGTAAATGTATCCTGAAATTTCAGAATCACATGAAATTTTTTTAAATGGATCTGTGTCGTGTCCAGAAATAAGCCTGTGCACACACAGTACAGTTTTGTTTCGGTGTCAGCCGCTCTCCTGCAATCAGCATTACAAACAGTGTGGTTAGGCTCTGTTCACACGACCGTTCTGGTAAAAAAAAAGCCAGAAGAAATAGAACAGCATGCTGTGCTATTTCTCCCGGTAAAACGACTGACACCCTCACGGAAACCAGACGGAACCCATTAAAGTCAAAGGGTTTTGCCAGCCCCCGTTAATGTCCGTGATGCATTGGCTCCGGCACTTTTGTTTTTTTCTGTCTTCTGTTCCTATGAACGCACAGAATGGCGGAAAATGTGGTGCAGATGTGGACAGAGCCAGACATGTTGATTAAGGTAGAGAGCGCCGAGTTGGCATCCTCCTCCTGCTACAGTATATCACCCAAGTGGCATTGAGTTTTGTGAGGAATGTACATTAGGCACAGAGTTCAGAGCTTGCCAATTTAGTTCCATGGGGCATTATGTAGATCCCCCTCTTTAGAATGCACCTTTGCCATGGTACGGATAGTTTAAGGGTATGTTCACACGGCGGGGGTCCGTAACGGCTGAAATTACGGGGATGTTTCAGCCTGAAAACATCCCCGTAATTTCAGCCGTACCGGCATGTGCAGGCGCTTGAACGCCGCGTCAATTACGGCCGTAATTAGCGCTGCTATTCATTGGAGTCAATGAATAGCGGCTCCAATTACGGCCAAAGAAGTGACAGGTCACTTCTTTGACGCGGGCGTCTAGTTACGCGCCGTCATTTGACAGCGGCGCGTAAATATACGCCTCGTGTGAACAGACAAACGTCTGCCCATTGCTTTCAATGGGCAGATGTTTGTCAGCGCTATTGAGGCGCTATTTTCAGACGTAATTCGGGGCCAAAACGCCCGAATTACGTCCGTAAATAGGCCGTGTGAACATACCCTAATTGTATTTATTAACTTGCTATTGAACAATGTGACAATGTCATTGTCACTACTTTTAGTGATATTGCTAAAACTATAAGCAACAAATTATCTAATATATCTTGTTTATGTGAAATAAAGTCTCAGAAGTGAAAACTACCGGCACCAATGTGGGTGGTGACAGGACAAAGACACTGTTTTCTATGGGGCTTTGGCTATACTCGCCGCTTCTGTAGTGGCCTCAGCTGTTTCTTACTCCCAGAGCTGCACTGCTTTCTTTCTATGATAGCAGCTAATTCTGTGCAGATGTTGTGTCCTAGACAAAACCCAGCTGCTGTAATGTCATGATATTTAAACTGTGCATTGTCCTTTAAAGGAAGTCCATCAAAAAGAGCATTGTATGAGCGCCATGCAGTACACACAATGGGCTGTCCATGCTGCAATATCTGAAGATAAATGGAAAATTCTATATTTCGCTTTGCAATGTATTCATTTATGCATGACTTTGGAGATGCACTTTAAACAACCTCATTTTTACATATTTATAACAAAACAAATCTATGGTTTGTTACAGATACCATCAAAAACAAAAAAGAAATTGAAGAAACAGATAAAGCATGAGCTCCAGGACACAAGTCACATGAAAGAAGAAGAATGCGAGCTGATAGTGGATCTGTGGCAGCTCCCCCTTAAAAAACGCTGGGAAGTTTACAGGTCCAATAATCTTATTTTGCCTTTTAGTTGTGAGATTTTATATCATAGTTACATAGTTACATGTTGATAAGGTAAAGAAAAGACACAAGTCAATCTAGTCCAGCCTATAATCCTACCATATCAATATGTGCGATTTATGAATCTTCTAGTTTGGAGGAATTGTGCACATACAGTGAAGGAAATAAGTATTTGATCCCTTGCTGATTTTGTAAGTTTGCCCACTGTCAAAGACATGAACAGTCTAGAATTTTTAGGCTAGGTTAATTTTACCACTGAGAGATAGATTATATGAAAAAAAAGAAAGAAAATCACATTGTCAAAATTCTATATATTTATTTGCATTGTGCACAGAGAAATAAGTATTTGATCCCCTACCAACCATTAAGAGTTCAGCCTCCTCCAGACCAGTTACACGCTCCAAATCAACTTGGTGCCTGCATTAAAGACAGCTGTCTTAAATGGTCACCTGTATAAAAGACTCCTGTCCACAGACTCAATTAATCAGTCTGACTCTAACCTCTACAACATGGGCAAGACCAAAGAGCTTTCTAAGGATGTCAGTGACAAGATCATAGACCTGCACAAGGCTGGAATGGGCTACAAAACCATAAGTAAGACGCTGGGTGAGAAGGAGATAACTGTTGGTGCAATAGTAAGAAAATGGAAGACATACAAAATGACTGTCAATCAACATCGATCTGGGGCTCCATGCAAAATCTCACCTCGTGGGGTATCCTTGATCCTGATGAAGGTGAGAGCTCAGCCGAAAACTATACGGGGGGAACTTGTTAATGATCTCAAGGCAGCTGGGACCACAGTCACCAAGAAAACGATTGGTAACACATTACACCGCAATGGATTAAAATCCTGCAGTGCCCGCAAGGTCCCCCTGCTCAAGAAGGCACATGTACAGGCCCGTCTGAAGTTTGCAAATGAACATCTGGATGATTCTGAGAGTGATTGGGAGAAGGTGCTGTGGTCAGATAAGACTAAAATTTAGCTCTTTGGCATTAACTCAACTCGCCGTGTTTGGAGGAAGAGAAATGCTGCCTATGACCCAAAGAACACCGTCCCCACTGTCAAGCATGGAGGTGGAAACATTATGTTTTGGGGGTGTTTCTCTGCTAAGGGCACAGGACTACTTCACCGCATCAATGGGAGAATGGATGGAGCCATGTACCGTCAAATCCTGAGTGACAACCTCCTTCCCTCCACCAGGACATTAAAAATGGCTCATGGCTGGGTCTTCCAGCACGACAATGGCCTGAAACATACAGCCAAGGCAACAAAGGAGTGGCTCAAAAAGAAGCACATTAAGGTCAAGGAGTGGCCTAGCCAGTCTCCAGACCTTAATCCCATCGAAAACTTATGGAGGGAGCTGAAGATCCGAGTTGCCAAGCGACAGTCTCGAAATCTTAATGATTTACAGATGATCTGCAAAGAGGAGTGGGCCAAAATTCCATCTAACATGTGTGCAAACCTCATCATCAACTACAAAAAACGTCTGACTGCTATGCTTGCCAACAAGGGTTTTGCCACCAAGTATTAAGTCTTGTTTGCCAAAGGGATCATATACTTATTTCTCTGTGCACAATGCAAATAAATATATATAATTTTGACAATGTGATTTTCTGTTTTTTTTTTTTTATATAATCTATCTCTCACTGGTAAAATTAACCTAGCCTAAAAATTCTAGACTGTTCATGACTTTGACAGTGGGCAAACTTACAAAATAAGCAAGGGATCAAATACTTATTTCCTTCACTGTATATCTCTTAGGCTAGGTTCATATAAGCGAAAGTGAAGAAGATAGAAGTGTGCTTGAGAACTTATTTGCGTTAGGGTTTGTTCACATGTGCCGCTTTGCTTGCATACAGTGAAGTTACTATGGATCAAAAAAAAAATTTTTTTCATGTTATATTTGTAATACTTTATGCAGAACAATCTTTGCACATAGCTAACATAAAAGTTTTTTTGCAGATGCTGGAGATCCAAATATCTGTGTGATATCCGCAATGAAATATTTACACTGGAAAACCTATTTCAGATAATAGTAAACAGGATGACTGAACTAAGAAACCAAGAGGACCTACTAATATTAGAAGAGGCTGACATTATTGGCATGACTACCACAGGTTAGATTTAGGATCAGTGTATATCATGATATTATTCAGAGGCGTAGCTAGGTTCTCCAGCACCCAGGGCAAAGATTCAGTTTGGCGCCCCCCGTCCCCGAACCTCTTTCCCGAAGTCTCCTTCCCCCCACGCCATGTGTGATTTCCCTAACAATCAATGAGGTGTCATATTTTTCCCCATATTCTTTTTATGTAACTCGAGCATAAAGCCATTTGTACATTTTACAAGCAATATAGTTCTATATAAAACACCAGAACCAAGCTCATTACAAATATACAGCACCAGAACCAAGCTCATTACAAATATACAGCACCAGAACCAAGCTCATTACATATATACAGCAACAGAACCAGGGCACTATGACTTACCCTGACAATCAGCGCCTTTCAACGACGCAAGCAGTGCAAAGAAGTAATCGCGCCGCTTGAGTCATTGAAAGGCGGTGAATGGCTGGGCCCGGAACGTACCCGGCCATTTATCGCCTACAGTGCAGGAGGGGGTGGTGCATTCAGTGCCGCCACCGTCATAGACGGTACAGTCCTGGCGCCCCCCTATCTTCCCTCTTAGTTGCGCCCGGGGCATATGCCCCGCCTGCCCCCCTAGCTACGCCCCTGATATTATTGTATGTATGATCCATTTTTATACAAGTAGTGTTCTCTTTCTTTAGCATTGTGAGTGGTAAACTGTACCAAATTCCAAAATAGTTAAACAATGACAAATAAGTAAAATGTCCTGAAAATAGTGTTCTGGGTAGTAAACTGTACCAAATTCCAAAATAGTTAAACAATGACAAATAAGTAAAATGTCCTGAAAATAGTGTTCTGGGTAGAAGCTAAGACTTTGAAAATAGTTGGTCAGGTATTTCATAATCTTTCTTTACTCCGAGGACATTATAAGAGTAGCTCCTAGGATGTATAGCGGATACAGTATTAATATTGGCATACACATTAGTTTAATATGGGCCACCATGCAGTGGATCGATCAGTCGTGGGATTGTTCGTATGAACAATCGGACCATCAACATGCCAGATCAAACTGGCAGATCAGAAATGTATTCTTAACCTCTTCCCGTCCTGTTCCGTACTATTACGTCGTGGCAGGAAGGTAGTTAATGCAAAGCGACGTAATAGTACAGTGCCGCATAAAGAACTCGTAATTTCTTCTTATATCGCGATACTGCGATGATGGCTGCTGTTCCAGACAGCATAGCCCAGGGCCCAATCGCCGTGATTCCACCTTGGCGACTGCTGCTTTTGGTTAGTCAGTGATGACTGACTAATAGGAGCAATTGTACTTGCCATTAGCAAATGCTTTGAACGTCTCAGTTAGGTTTTGTGAGTTGTTGTATACAGTGGCGGATTAAGTAGACCTTAGGCCTTCGGCTGTAACCCAAATTTGGGCCGCCCTTCTCCACCGCCGCCCTGCTGTGCCATAACGATTGTTAACACTACCTTTTTGTGCAAGCATTAACAAATGTGTGTTACGATTCCCCTTGACACAGGGCTGTGTCCCTACATACTGACAGTCTCCAACCATCGCTGACAGTATCACACTGTGCAGGGATACATCCTCCTGACACAGGGAATGGTGACACGCATTTGTCTATCAGTCCTGGACTACATAGAAACTTTTTATGAAATACAAGTATTTCCTATAATAAATATGTCCGGAGAGGTGACAGATTCTCTATAAACCTAGTCACTCACGTATTCTCAGATTGTAGTAGTTTTATTTTCCTCCTTCTCCATCTGGTCCAGACCTCATGATGACTTCTCCCGGCCACGCCCCATTTCTGCAGAGTTTGCCGCTCAGACGTCTTCGGCTCCTCACTTGTTCAACATTTCCACTAAGATAAAATTCTCATGGTGCCACACACTGTACCCCTAAATATAATAACCATACACTGTGCCCCTGAATATAATAGTACCAAACACTGTGCACCTGAATAGAATTGTGTCAAACACTGTAAAGTAAAGCACCACATACACAGTGCCCCTGTATATAGCGTCACACACAGCCCCATTAGAAAGCATCACACAACAGACCTGTAGAAAGCATTACACCCAGCCCTGTATAGATAGCGCCACACAGAACTGGAGGTAGCACCACACAGCCCCCCTGTAAATAGCGCCACACCCCACTATAGATAGCGCCACATAGCCCCCTGTAAATAGTGCCACATAGCTCCCTGTAGAAAGTGCCACACAGCCCCCCCTGTAGATAGCACCACCCCCTGTAGATAGCACCAGCCCCCTTGTAGAAAGCACCACACAGCCCCCTGTAGATACGGCACACAGCCCCCCTGTAGAAAGCACCACGCAGCGACCTGTAGAAAGAACCACACAGCCCCCCTGTAAAAAACACCGCAAACCCAACTGTAGACAGCACCACACAGCACCCCTGTAGAAATCACCACACAGGCCCCTTGTATAAATCACCACACAGCCCCCCTGTAGAAAGTACCACACAGCCCCCCTGTAGAAAGTGCCAGACAGCCCCCCTGTAGAAAGCGCCACACAGCCCCCCTGTAGAAAGCTTATCACATCCTACCTTGTAGATACGGCACACAGCCCTCTGTAGAATGCGCCACCTCCCTATAGTTAGCGCCACATTTACCTGTCCCTGTTCCAGCCCAGTCCTTTTCTACGACGATTCAGGCCTGGTCTCTTCTGACTGGGTCACGTCAAGCAGAGCGACGCGAGAGGCGCAATGACGTCATCGCACTGCCTGAAAAAAGAAAGGCAGAATGGTAGGTAAGGGAACCGATGGTTCCCTTGCCAGTGATGCCAATTGTATCAGCGTAAAAAGTATACGAATACAATTGAGTCCAGTGCCTTCAGTTTTGTCGCGGTTTTTGACGAGATTTGTGGCAAAAACGTGACAAAACTGCGATGTGGTCTTTGGGCAGCCATTGGCCGCCCGGGAGCCTCGAGCTCCGGGCGGCCGCCTGTAACGGACCTATGGGGATCCATCACTGGGTGTATAGGAGGCTTGTGGGCCTCACGGTGTTATTTTGAACTAGATCGTCGTCAGATCCCCTTCCATAACCATCCTTACCCCCATCCTCTTCATTGTGTACCCCACATTTTAAAATCAGGGATCACTGTTCAGCCTTCAGGGCACTTTTTTTAAAATTTCCTATATATAACTTTATATATATATAAATAAAAAAAGTTTATTAGTTAGCTTAGGTAGGTGTCTCCTGCAGCATAGTTAAGGTTAGTGTCAGGGAACTTACCGTCCAAATGTGTAGTTATGTTAAGCTTCAGGAAAGTTAGCATCAAGCACTGTAGTTAGGTTAACGCGTACCCAACTTTTCAGGTGACTTTTCAGAATAAGCTGTCATATGTGTGTACATAATTAAAACACTATTTCTGGCCATTATATGACTTGTATGTGGCATTATTTAGCAGTTTCCCTCTGAAGGCTCTATCTCTAATTTCCAGTGGTCTCTGAGCTAGTGGGGAGGAGCCTACCTGCTATAATGTCTTCTATACACTGCACACATAGAAGAGGAGAATCCTGCTCTACTATCCCTATCTATCACATATATAAAGGCAGCAGCAGCAGCATGGAGATTAAACAACACTGATGAGTAGTGTAGCTGAGAATCCTACACTTGTGTGACATAGAATTCCTACCATCACATCTGTGTGTTTCTTGCCGTGCTCCTTCTTGCTCACCCCACTCCCCTCCATAGAATTATATGCAGCATGTGTTACTGAGTCAGACTTTCTCTCTCTCTCTCTCTCTCTGCTCCTTCCTCATACTCCCCCCTCCCCCTCAATAGAAAGTTATAGCAGGCAGTGAAGAGACATACCCCCACCTTCTGCAGCCATCAATTCTGCTCTGTGACTAGGGTCAGCCAATGCTTGACAACAGGAGGAGGACAGCAGATTACAGGAAGGGAGACACCTAGTGGCAGTAACTTCACAATGAATTTGCATGGATAAAAAAACAACATTTTAACAGTAAGTAAATCACAAAGTTGTTTTATATCAGGTATATTATTAGATTAACATAAGTTGTTTGAAAAGTTAGTGCCCATTTAAGTGTCAGGGAACTTACTGTCAAAAAGTGTAGTTAGCTTTAGCATCAGGGAAGTTATCGTCTATTATTGTAGTTAGGCTTAGTGTCAGTGAACGCACTGTCAAAAAGCATAGTTAGGTTTTGCTTTAGGGAAGTATATTTTTATATGACTTTCTAGTTTTTATATAGATTTATACACACACATCTAATTTTTGTTGTCTCTACACATTTATCTAATTTTTGCTGTCTATACACATTTATTTTAGGTGTCTATACACATTTATCTAATTTTTGCTGTCTGTACATGTCTAATATAATTTTTGGTGTCTGCAACCGTGTTAAATCCAAAACTAATAAAAACAATCATAAAATGTCCCAGAGTTCATTTAGTGCTGAAGAGACATATGCATTTCTTGCCTCCAAGGCAGTCGACAAGTTATGATGGCACTCTATGTTATTCTTATCATCATCCTCCTCCTCATCCAGCAATGAGGAGGTACCCCTAAGAAGGTGCCCCAGGAAAATTACAGTTGGAGTTCTCAAAACAAGTAACCCCATATAAACTCCCCCATCTGCAAATTATGAGCCTCAGATCTTTAAGTGCACGGCAGCTCAGGGATCAAGTTTGGACGGCAGGGTTCAGGGAGATACACTTTTTTTAAGGACTTTTCACTGATGATTTTCTTGAGCTAATGGTGTCCTAGATAAACTTGTATGCCCATCAATTTATTGCCCAAACCGCACATCACTTTATGCCCAGCCCCACTGGTGGAGCTCTGTAGAAGCAGCAGAGGTGGACAAATTCTGGGGCCTCATATTGAATATTGGGCTTTTGAAGAAGCCATCCATCAGGGCCCACAGGAGCCTGGACATATAGTACTTTACCAATGTACCGCATGGCCATGTGCTGGACCCGTTTTGAGGCAATCATTTGGTTCCACACCAAGATGACCCCAGTTCACCGTTTGATTAAAATTAGGCCCTTCACAGACCATTTAAGTGCCAAGTTTGTCAAAGCATTCATCCCAGGGAAGTGCATTTCTACGGATGAGTACCTGGTACATTTTAAGTCGAGGGCAATGTATGGCATGAAGATGTGTAAGCTGTGCGAGAGTACATCACGGTACACCCACAGATATGCCTTACTGGTAGATACAGGGAAACATAGTGTGGGATTGGTGCACTCATTGCTAGATCAGGGTTACAACCTTTACCTGGATAATATTTATACCATCGTCCCACTAATGAAGTGCCTCACTTTCAGAAGTACTGAAGCTTGCAGGACTAAGTGAGACAAGAGGAATGTCCTTATAGTCAGCACAGTACAAGTCAACAGCAGCAGCCCCATCCCAGTACGAGGTACTAGTACAGAAACCACAAAGCCAGGCTGCATCCTTGTCTATAAAAAGTACATGGGATTTACTGCAAAAGCAGTACAGCGCCATGCGGAAATCGAGGGTGTAGAGCGTCATGCGGAAAACGACGCAATGTTAAATAAATTCAGACCACTGACCAGATAAACTACTCTAATCCCCAGACCCCCTAAACAAATACAAACTCCAGAACAGAAACCCAAAATAAATACACACACCAGACCCAATAATACAGACCTAGACCAGACCCTATGATAAATTCAGATGCCAGACCAGAACCCCCCTTAATACAGACCCCCAGACAACCTAAACTAATACAGATCCCAGGCCAAACCACCTAAATACAGACCCTAGACAAGAACCCCTAAACTAAAACAGACTTCAGACCAGAACCCCTAAATACAGACCCCAACCCAAACCCTTAAATATAGACACCAGGCACCTTAAACTAAAACAGACCCCAGATCCCCTGAATACAGACCTTAGATCAGACTCCTTTCAATTACATAGCAACTCACATTCTTCTCCTGTGGAGCCTTGCTGCTCTGCCATCTAGTTTCAGGACCTGCACAGATATGGTCATGTGACCCTATTTATGCAACTCCTTCAACAGTAACTGGAATTGCGCATCTATGGTCATGTGAGTTACCTGTGCAATTTCTCCTGCAAAAAGCAGCATTGCTGCAATTTGCGGCAAATACTGTGATATAATCACAAGGTGCATCAAATCTTTGGGCGGCCATGGGTCCCCGGGTGCCTTAGGCCCTGAACGGCCACTCTAACCACCCAAATGGAAAACCGAAACTGGCTGTGTTGTAAACAGAAGGTTAAACTTTACTTCATACAATGTAATGTTTGGTGTTTTTAGAATGTGCCAGGTATCTTAATTTAGATAATATAAGGGTGTTGGGGTATAAAATGATTTTTATTTTACAAAGCGTAAAAATTGCTCAGAAACCTCTGGCAGTGAAAGGGTTGAAGCTTGATTGGTTGGGCCATTGCAGCTGCTTTGGCTGTGGCTTTTGAGTGTGTAAGCCATAGTTTACCCTTCAGGAGTGTTACCATATACTAAACAACTGCTTCCTTTGTCAGAAAGACCCATAGAAGGAATTTTATGGATCAAAAACATTACATTTCATAGTGGACTTTTCTGCAGTTTACTCTTTAACTCCTTAATGACCGGCCACCGTCTTTTGACGGCAGGCGGTGCAGGTCCCCAGCCTACAAAGACGTCTTTTGGCGTCGCGGTGGATCAGGCTGATGAGCGCTCGTGTGAGTGCTCATCCTCTAAGAAGGAGCTGTAACGAACAGCTCATGATCTTAGAGCAGCCTCCTGAATACAGCTGGGGTCGGAAAACATTCGGACCCCAGCTGTTTAACCCTTTGATTGCCGCGGTCCGTGACCGTGGCATGATCAAAGGTAATTCCCCTCTTTGATCGCATCACCAGCATTCCAGTGATGCGATCAAACACCGGAGAATCCCTCTGCAGTCAGCCCTGGGGACCTACAAAGGACCCCAGGGCTGTCTGTTCCGTTTGCCTGCTGTTCAGGCACACTATGTGCTGCCCGATCAGCAGCCTGTGTCATAGAGACACAGTGTAATGTATTAGCATACAGGAGTATGCTAATACATTACAAGTAAAAAATAAAGTTAAAAATAAAGTTATCCCTTAATGTGATTTTAAAAAAAGTAAGAAAAAAAATTAAGAAATAAAAAAAGTAAGTTAAAAAAAGGCATTATTTTGCATAAAATATATTTTATTGCCCCTACACTAAATATTAACAAAAAACCTACACATATTAGGTATCTATACGACTGTAATTACCTAAAGAATTAATCTATTGCGTTATTTAGCTTGAAACGTGAACGGGTTAAAAAATAAACAAGAAAAACCATGCCAAGAATCGCTTTTTCCTATATTCACGGCGTAAGAAATTTTTTTTTTACCCCCAAACTGTGGGGGAAAAAAAATACTCTTTCTCTCGCACAAATTTATCTGGTCATTAAGGTCTTTTCAGGCCCGTTCATTAAGGGGTTAATAGATCAACAAGTATGTTGTTGTTTCCTTGTCAAAGTTCTGAATCTTCTCTAATATTGCATTTGTATTTCAATTAAATTTAGGTGCAGCCAAGTTTAGAAAATTGCTCCAAAACGTTCAACCTAAAATTGTGATAGTAGAAGAGGCAGCGGAAGTTTTAGAGGCTCACATTATTACTACACTGAGCTCCAGCTGTCAACACCTTATACTCATTGGAGACCATCAACAGGTATGTTCTGAAAGATTTATAAAGAAAATGTAATTAAATAGACAAAAAAAAAAACATAAAAATTATGGTTTTTTTACGACGGTTTGAATCTTAAGAAGTTCATAAATGGCACTGAATTATTAGCTGATAGGAAGGATGACCATACCCATTGGTAAAGATTGTCATAGCTCATCTACTATAGTATAGTATATGAGAATATGGAACTACTATAAGAAAAACTCAAGAGGGTTCACCACACTTCCTTCATACGACCAGTTTCCTTCCTTCTTAGGAGTGCACGGATAAAACTTGTGGGCTTTCAAGGGTTATCCGTAACAGAAAAGAAAATGTTTTCCAACACCTCGTCATAAAAAACGAATTTCTTTATTGGCAAGACATTAAAAGCGCAGAAAAAGTGAGAGCATTGTCTCTGACGCTTACGCGTTTCGAACACAAATGTTCTTGACCCCTTCCCGACATTTGTTGTATGGATACGTCATGGAAAGCCAGTGCTTCCCGTATTTTGTCGTATCCATACGACAAATGGTGGACACCGGCTCAGAAGCTGAGTCAATGCCACCATCGCCAGATGTCAGCGGTGTATTAGAGCTGACATCCGGCTGTAATGGCGGGGTTCGAAATTAGCTTCGATCCCTGCCATTAACCCCTTAAATGCAGCGGTTCAAGGTGAATACCTTGAGGGGTGTCGTTTCTAAAATGTGGTTACTTCTGGGGAGTTTCCACTGTTTTGGGGTCACAGGGGCTTTGCAAATGCGAAATAGTGCCCAGAAACCAATCCAGCAAAATCTGCACTCCAAAAGCCAGATGGCACTCCTTCCCTTCTGAGCCCTGCCGTGTGCCCAAACAGCAGCTTATGACCACATATGGGGTATTGCCGTACTCGATAGAAATTGCTTTACAAATGTTGGGGTTCTTTTTTTCCTTTATTTGTTGAGAAAAGGAAAAATTTTGAGCTAAAGCTACGTCTTATTGAAGAAAAGGGATTTTTTTATTTGCACTGCCCAATTCTAATAAATTCTATGAAACAACTGTGGGGTCTACTTCCAATAATTTCTGCAATAAAGCTGTGGGGTCAAAATGCTCACTATGTCCCTTGATAATTTACTTGAGGTGTGTAGTTTCCCAAATGGGGTCACTTTTGGGGGATTTCCACTGTTTTGGCACCGCAAGAGCCCTTCAAACCTGACATGGTGCCTAGAATATATTCTAATAAAATGGGGGCCCCAAAATCCTCTAGGTGCTCCTTTGCTTCTGAGACCTGTGCGCCAGTACATTACCACACTAGGGCCACATGTGGGATATTTCTTAAATCTGCAGAACCTGGGCAATAAATATTGAGTTGCGTTTCTCTGGTAAAACTTTCTGTGTTACAAAAAAAATGGATTAAAAATGAATTTCTGCAAAAAAAAAAAAAAATTACATTTGTAAATTTCACCTAACATCTAAAGGGTTAGGAAACTTTCTAAATGCTGTTTTGAATACTTTGAGGGGTGAAGTTTTTAAAATGGAGTGATTTATTGGGGGTTTCTAATATATAAGGCCCTCAAAGCCACCTCACAACTGAACTGGCCCCTGTAAAAATAGCCTTTTTAAATTTTCTTTAAAATGTGAGAAATTGCTGCTAAAGTTCTAAGCCTTGTAACGTCCTAGAAAAATAAAAGGATGTTCAAAAAACGATGCAAACATAAAGTAGACAAATGGGGATGTTTATAGGCAACAATTTTGTGTGGTATAACTGCCTGTCTTACAAGCAGATACATTTAAATTGCGAAAAATGCTTTTTCGCTAAATTTTGGTGTTTTTTACAATTACATACTGAATGTATCGAGCAAATTTTGCCAATAACAAGAATTCCAATGTATCACGAGAAAACTATCTCAGATTCGCTTAGATAGGAAAAAGAATTCCGAAGGTATTACCACATAAAGTGAAACATATCAGATTTTAAAAATTAGGCTCTGTCAGGAAGGTCAAAAGTGGCCAAAGAGGGAAGGGGTTAATCATAGCATACGTCAGTAAGGCGTGCTGCAGTATTTCAAAAACAAATGACCAATCACATTTCATCTTACAGTCATCAAACTACATATACTAACAGCAAAATACTCTGTTATACTGCATAAATAATAGACAGTGTGTGTTTGTTTATATATATATATATATATATATATATATATAGAAGATCCAAACATAGGAGCAGCACTGTGTCAATAGCCAGAAACGGTTGGTGCTAGCTTCAAAATATCAAGGAGTGACGAGCTCCTCATGCATATATCCAAGAAAAAGAGACTGGAAGCAGCACTCAGTAAAAAAATGTGAATTTATTCACCCAACACAGCAACGTTTCACTTCCTCCATGGAAGCATTTTCAAGCTTCCATGGAGGAAGTGAAACGTTGCTGTGTTGGGTGAATAAATTCACATTTTTTTACTGAGTGCTGCTTCCAGTCTCTTTTTCTTGGATATATATATATATATATATATTCTATACTGGTAAGTACATTATTAATATTTAGTAAACATATAGCAGATAATTTCTCCTATTGAGACCCTTTGGGAATCTTGTATCAAGCTGTAGAATCCAGAACGCCACCCTATTAGGGCTCAGGCACACATCAGATATTTTCTTCCGTGTGCTATCCGTTTTTTTTAACGGATGGCACACTGACCCATTCAAGTCTATGGGGCCATGCACACATCCGATTTTTTTAGCAGATCCGTGTGCCAGATCCGCAAAGCTCAGAGCAGGTCCTATTCCTGTCAGTATTTTCGGATCAGTCCCACTCATTCTATCCAATAGTCCGTTTAAAAAAAACAAAACTTTTTCCGGATCTGTGTTTTGCGGCCGTAGAAAAGGTCACGAATGTGTGCATGTGGCCTTAAAGGAACAGTGTCACCACAATTTTTTTTTTAATATGTTAAAGATGTTAGTGCTTTATTAAAAACGTTTGGATTAATTTGTGTGTTTGTGTGTTACTTTTTTTTATTTTTACACTTTTTCTTCCCTATGGGGGCTGCCATTTTATTTTCCATTTCTGTATGTGTCGATTAACGACACATACAGACATGGAATACGGCAGCTCCAGTCCCATAGGGACTGCGAACGGGGCCAGTTCCATCCACTATCATGTACGCCGCTGTGTGGGAACGGCGCATGCGCCGCTCCCACACAGTTCAATTTGAAATGCGCGCCGTCCGGCGCCATTTTCCTGTGGACCGGAAGTCGCGGCCGGACAGTAATATTACTACTTCCGGTCGCGGCTTCCGGACTTGTGCACATGGAGCAGCGGCAGCAGACGGAGCGGACGGACCGGAGGGAGCGGCGGCGACTGGAGCAGGTAAGTTATTTCTTTGTATGTTCGTGTTTCAGTGTGTGTTTACTAGTGTATGTAAACCTTCTACACTGTGTGTTAGCTCAAAAAATGGCGACACACAGTGTAGGAGGTTAGACCGTTCCAACCCCTCGTTTTTCCCGGCACTAGCCAGGATAAAGGAGGGAGGGATTCTGAGAGCTCACTAGAGCGAGGGATTTTTACCAAATTTTGCAGCATAAAGCAATGTGGTTGCTTTACCACATGCAATGCTGCAATTTTGGGAATGGCTCCATCTAGTGACCAGCAATGGAAAATATTATAAATTAGAATCCAATTGAATCCAATTTATAATATTTTCTGACTCGTGAAAAAAAATAAAAATATTAGAACAATGTTTAATCACCTACACACTAATTGTTTAACTAAAAAAAAAAAAAACATGTTTTGCTGGCAACACATTCCCTTTAGGGGGGATTCACACGAGCGTGTATTCGGTCCGTGCGGGCCGCGTGGTTTTCACGCGCCACGCATAGACCAATACAAGTCTATGGGGCAGTACAGACAGTCCGTGCTTTTTGCGCAGCGTTTGTTCGCTGCGCAAAAAGCGCGACAGGTTCAATAATTCAGCGTATTTCGCGCATCACGCACCCATTGAAGTCAATGGGTGCGTGAAAACCACGCAGGTCTCACGGAAGCACTTCCGTGCGAACCGACTGAAACAGCGCACCAGCTGTCAAAAGGATGAATGTAAACAGAAAAGCACCACATGCTTTTCTGTTTCCAAGCATCCAAACGGAGTGTCTTGGAGATGAGCGAACCCGGCCAACCGAACCAAACTTCACCGGGTTCGGCCGAACTCGTTTTGGCCGAACCCGGCAAAAAATTTTCCGGTCCGCGACGTCAGGAGACAGTCACTGTCCATGGTGCTGAAAGAGTTAAACTGTTTCAGCACCATGGACAGTGACTTCCGATCCCAATATACATGAACCTGTAAAAAAAAAACGAAGTTCTGACTTACCGAAAACTCCCGGCTTCTTCCTCCAGTCTGACCTCCCGGGATGACAATTCAGTCCAAGTGACAGCTCCAGCCAATCACAGGCCAAGCACAGGCTGCAGCGGTCACATGGACTGGCGCGTCATCCAGGGAGGTGGGGCCCGATGTCAAGAGAGGCGCGTCACCAAGGACGCGTCACCAAGGCAACGGCCGGGAAGTTCTCGGTAAGTACGAACTTTTTCTTTTTTTTTTAACAGGTTTTTCGATATTGTGTTCGGCATTCACTGTCGAGGGTGCTGAAAGAGTTAGCTTTTTCAGCACCTTGGACAGTGACGGGCGTCGACTAGCCTCATCTCTATGATGGCGGCTGCGCGAAAATCACGCAGCCGCGCATCATACACGGATGACACACGCAGCTGTCAAATGGTTTTTGCGCACGCAAAACGCCGCGTTGTTTGCGCGTGCAAAAACGCAACGTTCGTCTGTATCTCCCCTTAAGGAGGTGTTTCCTCCAACCTGCACCCGTCTTTGCTTTTACTTTACTAAGTCAAGGCCATAAAAGCATAAGCCCTCAGTATTACGATCGTGCATTGCGATTGCATTGTTTGCACTCAGTGGCATAAACTACATATGATGCACATTGCAGTTTATAAATGCATTAATTTCGTATGTTTTCCATTGTGAGATTTCAAATTATCAGTTTTATTTGCAAAATGACATTGTTAGTGGTGATGTAAAAAAGACTGGGTGATAACATATCCCCCAGTGTTTTTCCCCTAGCAACACATCAGTGGCCTTTCCCTACTATTTGTGTTAGGATTGGATCCTGATTTAACTTGGATAAATAAGTATAAATGATGATTCTAACTCTATTAGGGTATGTGCACACACACTAATTACGTCCGTAATTGACGGACGTATTTCGGCCGCAAGTACTGGACCGACCACAGTGCAGGGAGCCGGGCTCCTAGCATCGTAGTTATGTACGACGCTAGGAGTCCCTGCCTCTCTGCAGGACAACTGTCCCGTAGTGTAATCATGTTTTCAGTACGGGACAGCAGTTCCACGGAGAGGCAGGGAGACAGCAGTTCCACGGAGAGGCAGGTACGTAAGTATGATGCTAGGAGCCCGGCTCCTTGCACTGTGTTCGGTCCGGTACTTGCGGCCGAAATACGTCCGAAATACGTCCGTCAATTACGGACGTAATTAGTGTGTGTGCACATACCCTAACAGATAAAACTCTCCTGTGGATATTGCCTTGACAGTATGAGCTGGTGACAGCTCTTAGCATTAAGGGGATGGTATTGCCTGATGAGGTCTTGCGATATAGAGATGTTTCCACCGTTCTTGTGTGCCAATTTCCCTGTAGCACAATGTCAAGAAAGGCAACAGAATCTGAAGATACTTAATAGAGATGAGCGAACCGATCCAGCACAAATTGAATTCCGTATGAAATTCCCAAAAGTTTGTAATTTGCCGAAATCTGAAACTTTTGGCGTTCACGGCGCAGAAATCATCAACATAGCTTCCGTCAGCGAGTCCCGGCTGCCATTTTGAGGATTATAGAAAAAAAAAAAGGGGTGAAGAGGAGATTTAAAAAAAACATACTGACAACCTACGCTGGTCTTCTGTGGCGACGTGTCCCTGCTGGCAGTTGAGATGACGTAGCTGTCTCATGTGATCACTGTAGCCAATCACAGGCTGCAGCGATCACAAGGGACAAAACTACGTCATTACGTAGCTGTCCCATGTGACTGCTGTAGCCTGTGATTGGCTGCCGCGATCACATGGGACAGCTACGTCATCTCACCTGCCAACAGGGACGCGTTGCTACAGAAGACCAGGGGAAGTGGTGAGTATGTTTTTTTTTTTTTGTGGAATCGCAAGTGCCCCAATTGCCTTGTGTGACTCTCCAAGTCCGACAGGGCTTGCTATTCATGGCAAATAAATCCAGACCGAAACTAATTTCTGGAAATTCACTACTCACTAATACTAAAACTGTAAATTTTAAATACAAATCATTGGTGTTTGTTTCCCATGAGTTGCGGCACGGACACCACATTGCAACCCCACACAAGCAGGAGATCATCAATATAGCGTCTATACCACACAATTGACTCATGAAAGGGGTCATTGACTGAAAAGATATCGTTTTCCTCCCACCATGCCATAAATTGGCTAGGGAGGGGGGAGAACAACGCAGAGGAAGTTATAAAATAGCAGATAATCCGCTGACATCAAGATTCCTTGCTATACTTCCTCAAGTCAAATTCCACTGCAACGCGAAATTGTAAGGTTGCTTTTAATGTGTTGCCAATAGAGAAATTGGTTTTATACGGGCAGGTGCTGGACAAGAAAGCGCAGTGGCCATATGTGATACGAATAGGAAAGCAGGTTTCTTTTTTTTTCGGTGTGTGTGTGTGTTAATAGGGTGATTTTAGAGTAATTTTTTCAGATCATACTGTGTTCTTGTTTAGGCCTTGATCACATTGCGCGCAAAAAAACTCGACGTGTAAACGCATCAAATGCTAGCGTTTTTACGCTTTTTTTGCCGCTTTTTCAGCGCGTTTTTTTGTGTGCGTAATTAGGACTCCCATTGACTATTGGAATTAGGCGCATTTTTTACGTGTTTTGGCGCGTTTTACGTGGCAAGAATTGACCTGACACTTCTTTTTTTAGACAGCGTGTTTTTTAAACACGCGTGCGTAAAAAAATGTGTCAAATGAACTACAATGCATTTTTCCATCGATGTCAAAGGGAAGCTTAAAGCTTTTTGATGTGTTTTTGGCACGTAAAATGCCTCAAAAACTTGTAAAATACAAGGGTGAACAAGGCCTTAAAAGGACAGCAAGCAGTATGGCGTGTTGATCCCTAATGACTCAAAATGTTGTCTAAAAAAGTACAACTTAACCCAAATTATAAAGTTATGATATCTAAAATATGAGTGGTAAAAATAAGTAGAAATGGTATGAACTTGATGGCAAAAACTGCATCCTACATCCTTCAAAGAGGTAGTCCCAACAGAACAACACAATTCCAATTTACCTCCTCAGGACCCCACCTGCTAGCCAGAGTGGAAAGACATTGGACACCTAGGGGCCCCACTAGGCCCCATATATAATATCGTAGTGACAGTGATCCAGTAAGTGACCAGTCCACCTGGCCTAGGTCACAGACCACGAGAGCCAGGCCGGCTGCTTGCAGAAGAGACTGGAGAGGGAATAGGAGAGGATGTCTCCACTATCCAGCATCGGAGCCTATTGCCTTGCCTGACTGCAAATGGCAGTAGAATAGAATGAATTTAGCAGGCCTGCCCACTAGTAGAGCGGACCATCGGAAATCTGTAGCATATCACTGCAGGGAAAACATGCAGACAGTTTCCCCTACAGATAACAGATGATTGCTCGGATTACATATAAGGAGGGACAACCCCTTTAAGGAAATGAACATGCTCCCCAACAGTCACAGCTTTTTTTTTGATGCATTGTATTTGCATTTTTAGGTCATCCTTTTTCAGTTCTGGGGCATACTTTGATCCAATTAAAAAGAACCCATTTTCAAATAATCTGTTAGGGTATTCTGAGTTAATAACGGGGGTCCCACATTCATCTATTAGCCAGAGTAGAGGGGGACAGACCTATATATCCCTGCATTATAAAGAAAGCCTACTGATTTTAATGGGAACTGTATAATTGTCCAGCGAATTAACATTTTTTAACTAGTTCACAATGGTGTACAATATTTTTATAAAAAGCTATACTCACCCCACCCCATTACTCCCTGCTGCTCCCATACCACTGCTGACAGTCCTCCACCGGTCTCTACTTCCTTTTGCAGCGATGACATACAGAGACAGAGACATGGGACCGTGGCAATATTTAAAAAATATTTTTATTTACTGGACAACCTCTTTAATTTCTCCTGTTGTAGTGCCGCAGTGAAATTAAACACTGGCTCCGGAGATTGGTGGTCACAGCAGCTTATTGTTAGGGGACCCTTCTTACAAAAATGCATCATTTAAAGTCAACAACCCCTATAAGGAACAAAGGGCTACATACATCCGATTTAACAGTATTGCCATACAATATAACCTCTGAAGGCTGCTTGTAATTCTTACAGTATATAAGCTATCTGAGTTGCTGCAAACATTTGCATTCCTGAGCAAATAAAGACACCACACTGACCACAGCTCATTTTAACAGTAACTAAAAATAACTTTTGTAATTTTTAAAGAACATTTGCATAATATACTAATTTGCATATTGGCGATCATTTTTATGAAAAACTGCTACGTGTAAATAAGCCTTTATTTTCTTCTTGTACACTTACCAATCTTAATGTGATGTATTGTCTTTTTCAGCTCCGTCCAAGTACTACAGTATATGAACTGGCAAAAAACTTTAATCTAGAAGTATCAATGTTTGAAAGACTAATCAAAATGAAAATCCCATATGTACGCTTGGACTATCAGGTAAGACTTTACGTTGAAGATTGCAATGTTAGACTCTGGATACACTTCTTTTGAGCCTACTGAAGCGTGTATATGAGAGGCTTGTGATGGATGCCATACTGTGGCATCCGTTATCCATAGGGTGCCTTTGTAAAAAGTCGTATACTGCATGGTATACGTTTTTTTGCGTTGTAACTCAGTATGCTGCGCTTATGATAAATGATATGCAAACGCATACCGGCCTGACGAAGGCCAAAAGAACACTCTTTTGGCCTTGTCTTGTAATTGGGGCTTATGGAAACATTAACATATACGCCGGGAGCTTTTAACGGCATATACGTTAATCTAAGTGCAAAGACACAGTTGCATTTAGCCTAAGAAGCGTTAGATAGGATACATTTCATTAAACCTGTTTAATTGTATAAAAAATCCTGCTTGTTTTCCACAAAACAGGGGACAGTAAATTATATCTATGAAGACTGAAGAATTAGCATATTACCACATTACCCGAAATGGAGCACGTCTTGTAGAGCTAGTGAACAGTGTCAGATTGCACTTAGTGCAACTGGAAAACCACGTCTCCTTTTCCAAAAAACAAAAATTGTTGTTTGTCCGTAAAAGTGGAAGAAGGCTGAATTTACAAACAGAGTTTACTTAAATTTTTTGGGACGTTTTTCACCCAAAAATACTGTAGCCAAGTGTTACTTAAAAATCTTTAGTGCACATTGTTTTAGTTTGTGGCGTTTTTGTACTGCTTTATATCAAAACGCAGCATGCTCTAGGTATGGCTTTTTTTCTGGGGTTTTGTCCATAGGCTTCTCTATAGGACCTCAAAAATGTCTGTACAGAATAATATAAAAGACGCTAACAAAAACGCATGTAAAACACTCCATTATAAAACCCATTGCGTTTTTTACATGTGTTTGAAAAACGCTGAAAAGAAAGTGTGTATAAAGGAGGCCTAGATATGTTGTTGGTGCTATGATGGTGTAATTCTCAGCTGGACCTTTAATGCCCTTACTCATCTTTGTATAAGGCTGGACTCAAAAATTCCGTTTTTGTGGGAGTTTTCTAAGCCAAATCTAGGGTTGGATAAAAAAAAAGAAGGATAAAGATTTATAGGTCTCCTCCCTTTTGAGTTTTGCTTTAATGTGTAAAAAATGGGTGCCATGATGCATGTATATAGTTAGTACACACGTTTTTACATTGCTTGTTATATTTTTCCAACAAGTAAACATTTTTTACTGACAAAGGCTCCATTGACTGAGCTGAAACGTTGCTGAGGTGAATAAAGTCCACTTACTTTTTTACTGTATTTACCGGAGTGCTCCCATTTTTTGCTTATATGTACATATATCTCCATAACATTAAAATAAATATAGAAAACCTACAACATCCCTTCTATTTGCCGATACGAGAATATACAAACGACAATAAATCCAAGTTCATGAATTAATATATTGTCTTTGTATATTGCCATATCAGCAAATAGAAGCGGTGTTGTAGGATTTCTAGAGTTCTTTTCTTGTTTTTTGATGTTATAATGACTAATATCCTTGATATTCTTATAATTAAAATAAATATGTCCTATAAAGTTACAATTATTAGAAATTAAACTAAAATAAATATATATATATATATCCCAAAATGCTAAATTTCATCTAAATAGAATTTTATCATTTAACTGTATGTTTCCGCATGGGATTCGAAGCTCTGTATAAAAAAAAAACACAGCTCAGCTTCCACTGCTAAATATTAGTCTAAAAGAAAAATAGGTTCAAATGTGTACATTCACTTTAGGGGAGATACAGACGAACGTTGCGTTTTTGCGCGCGCAAACAACGCAGCGTTTTGCGTGCGCAAAAAACATTTGATAGCTGCGTGTGTCATCCGTGTATGATGCGCGGCTGCGTGATTTTCGCGCAGCCGCCATCATAGAGATGAGGCTAGTCGACGCCCGTTACTGTCCAAGGTGCTGAAAGAGCTAACTCTTTCAGCACCCTCGACAGTGAATGCCGAACACAATATCGAAAAACCTGTTAAAGAAAAAGTTCGTACTTACCGAGAACTTCCCGGCCGTTGCCTTGGTGACGCGTCCTTGGTGACGCGCCTCTCTTGACATCGGGCCCCACCTCCCTGGATGACGCGCCAGTCCATGTGACCGCTGCAGCCTGTGCTTGGCCTGTGATTGGCTGGAGCTGTCACTTGGACTGAATTGTCATCCCGGGAGGTCAGACTGGAGGAAGAAGCCGGGAGTTTTCGGTAAGTCAGAACTTCGTTTTTTTTTTACAGGTTCATGTATATTGGGATCGGAAGTCACTGTCCATGGTGCTGAAACAGTTTAACTCTTTCAGCACCATGGACAGTGACTGTCTCCTGACGTCGCGGACCGGAAATTTTTTTGCCGGGTTCGGCCAAAACGAGTTCGGCCGAACCCGGTGAAGTTTGGTTCGGTTGGCCGGGTTCGCTCATCTCCAAGACACTCCGTTTGGATGCTTGGAAACAGAAAAGCACATGGTGCTTTTCTGGTTACATTCATCCTTTTGACAGCTGGTGCGCTGTTTCAGTCGGTTCGCACGGAAGTGCTTCCGTGCGACCTGCGTGATTTTCACGCACCCATTGACTTCAATGGGTGCGTGATGCGCGAAATACGCAGAGTTATTGAACCTGTCGCGCTTTTTGCGCAGCGAACAAACGCTGAGCAAAAAGCACGGACTGTCTGTACTGCCCCATAGACTTGTATTGGTCTATTCGTGGCGCGTGAAAACCACGCGGCCCGCACGGACCGAATACACGCTCGTGTGAATCCCCCCTTAAGGTTACATTTGTTTGTATGGTTGTTATGGTGTTCCAAAAAGCAGGGGAGAGCAAGTTAAGGGTTAAAGATTAATTGTAAAAGTATTACAATTCCAATGTGATTTAGGTTTCTGCTGTGCCTAACATAACTGCCCTTGTCCCGTCTAGCCATGGGGGTCACTTCCATTGTAGCAGGTAACATGCTATGGCGCATATCTGCTCAGAAAGGAGGTTGTAAAGGCTGCTGCTCCCAGTCTCCACCATACTGTAACCCCTCACAGCGTCTTCTGGCTCCTATCCGGCGTCGCTTCCCTCCCTCTGTTCAATCTGGTCATGGCCTCCATCGCAGCCGCTCTCTCTGCTGCATCTAGGGCACTTTCTAGTGCGTGCGCGGGGATACTTCCTCCCTTGAGTGGCCAATGTGCACAAAATTTCCCCCCAACTTTCCTGGGTATAAAAGGCACTTCCCCTTTCTGTCCTTGCCTGAATTATTAGGTTCCTCCCAGCTTTCTAGAGATACCCTGCATTCCTGTGTTTGACCTCTGCCTGTACTTTGACTATTTTTGCCTGTCCTGACCTTTGGCTCGGTTAACCGTAAGTGATGGTCTGCCGTCTGCCTTGACCTACGCTATACCAGACCCTATATACTATCGGCTGTTTCAATACCTCTCCTGTCCACGTCGACCACTGCCAAGTGAGACTATTCTGGGGGTAGCGACCTAAGGATTTCCAGCAGCGAAGTTCATATCCCTGTATAGGGGTTAAAGGGTGAATACCTGTCAATCCCTTAGACTCCGCTCCCAGGATTAGCCCCAAACCAAATCCCTTGGTGACACAGTGTGACACCATCCTCTGTAGGACCCATGATGTCTTATTATTCATTGCCGCTGTCATAATATATATATTATGATAGAATAAAATAGTTAGTGGATGAAACCTACTATTGCAGTAGCTTTGTGATTGCTTTATGTCGTGAATTAACTTTTTAATTTAATAGTGCATGTACTTTCAGTGATACGTTTGTATGTCTTTTTATTTCTAGCATCGCATGAGGCCGGAAATTGCTCAGCTTTTAACGCCTCACATTTATGACAAGCTGGAGAACCATGCTTCCGTGCTCGCTTATGAAAATATTAAGGTAAAACATTGCAGGTAGCGCAATAGTTATATAGAAACCTATACCAACTAAAAATATTCCTTAACTGATCTCTTAAACTGGCTATACCCTAAAGATAGCTGTCAGCTCAAAGCTAATCCTCTCGACCCCAGTGTAAACATGGCTCGGCAGAGCGTGCATGTTTTTTCAGTCTAGAGATGGGAATAACCTGCTGCCGAACCCTTCCAGCAGCATCTTATCTCCTGCTTGAAAAAAGGATTGGGAATGTTGAAATTTAACAGATCGCCAGATGTTGGAAGAGAGTTGGGAGACCCACATAAATGTTAGATAGAAGGCCAGTCCCACTGATATAGGTGGGTTTGGGCGACATTTATCTTATGTGTAAGGCCACTTTTAGGCTGTAGCTAATTTTATTTCTTAACTATATTTATGCATTTACCCAATACTTCCAATTAATCCATCTTTAAGAAATCAAGCTGGTACTATGATTCTGATACTTTTCACAATTTGGGTATGTTCACACGGCAGCCTCCGATACGCCTGAAATTACGGAGCTTTTTTCAGGAGAAAACAGCTCTAGAATTTCAGACGTAATGGCATGTGCAGGCGTTTTTCGCAGCGTCCATTACGGACGTAATTGGAGCTGTTTTTCCATGGAGTCAATGGAAAACGGCTCCAATTACGTCTCAAGAAGTGACATGCACTTCTTCGACGCGGGCTTCTTTTGTACGCGCCGTCTTTTGACAGCGGCGCGTAAAAAAAATGACCGTCGGCACAGAACATCGTAAAACCCATTCAAATGAATGGGCAGATGTGTGCCGACGCTTTGGAGCCATATTTTCGGACGTAATTCGAGGCTAAAACGCCCGAATTACGTCCGTAAATAGGGTGTGTGAACCCAGCCTTACTGTTTTCCAATGGCAGTGCCACTGTTCTTTGCTAAAAATCAAAGTTTCTAATGTAAAGTATATGTCATTATAATCTACTCCTATGTTTTTTATTTACTAGGGTGTTTGTCACAATCTCTTCTTTGTGGACCACAACCATCTTGAGGAACATATTAAAGAAGGCAAGAGTCATCAGAATGTCCATGAGGCCACTTTTGTGAAGTCGCTTTGCCTCTATTTCATACATCAGGGCTACTCTCCATCACAGATAACAATACTCACTACTTATTCTGGACAGCTTCATTGTTTACAGGAAATGATGCCCAAATCTCAATTTGAGGGAGTCAGGGTTTGTGTGGTTGATAAATATCAAGGAGAGGAAAATGAAATTATTATCTTGTCACTAGTAAGAAGCAATTTAGCGGGCAATGTTGGTTTCCTTAAAATACCAAACCGGGTTTGTGTTGCATTATCAAGAGCAAAGAAAGGATTATTTTGTATAGGGAACATGGAATCATTATCCAAAGTATCCCTTTGGAGCAAAATTAATGATGTATTACAAAAAAATGGGCTAATTGGCAAAGAGTTGATGCTCCAATGTGTCAACCATCCCGACACTGTAACCTATGTAGCTACATCTGCAGACTTTGATAATGTTCCAGAAGGTGGATGCAAGATTCCTTGCCAATACAGACTAAACTGTGGCCATGTTTGTCCTCTTTTGTGTCACCCCTATGATCAACAGCATGAAAAAGTTGTATGCAGAAAGCCGTGTTCTAAAATTGTCTGTGAAAATGACCACAAGTGCAGACAATTGTGCAGTGACCCTTGTTCTAAATGTAAAGAGCTTGTGCAAAAGAAGATTCCTGTATGTGGACACATTCAGGATGTTCCATGTTCAATGCTTCCAGAAAATTTCTGCTGCAAAGAACCCTGTGTTCAGATGTTAAAGTGTGGTCACAAATGTGTCCGATCATGTGGTCAAGAATGCAGCAAAAACTGTCCTGAAAAGGTAACAGTTACATTGAAATGTGGTCACACTGTTAAAACATTTTGTCACATGAAGACCGAAGCAGAGGTGGCTGGCACCCAGTTAAAATGTCATGTGAAATGTGAAGAAAAATTGAATTGTGGACACATCTGCCCTGGAAGCTGCAGCACCTGTGCACGAGGCATTCACTTGCCATGTACAAAACTTTGCAATATTTTGCTTTACTGTTCTCATAACTGTGAAGAAAAGTGTGAGATGGGCTGCTTTTGTGTCCGTACTTGTGAAAAGTCATGTTTTCATGGAAAATGCCGTCTGAAATGCAGTGAACCCTGTGCTCCTTGTACAAAACTGTGTGGATGGAGATGCAAGCATAAGACGTGTACAAAACTTTGTTGGGAGCCTTGTGACAGAGAGGCATGTGATAAACCTTGCAAAAAAAAACTAAAATGTGGTCATCCATGCATAGGTTGTTGCGGAGAGCCATGCCCCAATAAATGCAGAGTTTGTAATGCTGAGGAAGTTAAAGAATTGATCTTTGGAAATGAAGCAGACCCTCATGCCCGCTTTGTTCAACTTATGGACTGTCCTCATTTTTTTGAGGTGACAAAATTCTCAGAATGGATGAATAGGAAAGAAGAGGACCAAATTCTTAAACTGAAGTCTTGCCTCAAATGTTCAAAACCCATCAGAAAAAGTTTGCGATATGGAAATTTAGTCAAGCAAATACATTCTGATTTGGAGAAAGTTAAAGAAAGGATCAGTTACAAATGGATGAATGATTTGGAAATGTTCCTCAGTGAAAATGACACTGAATTACGTAACTTTCCACAGATAAATAAGACAGTGCAGCAGTTGCAAGATGGCAGCCTAACTCTCCGTTCACTGATGTTAGTAGGTGAAAAAATAAAATTCTGGCAAAAACTCGGTGCAATTGATAATAAGGTAAAAAAGAGTCCTAAAGTTCTGCAAAAAGTACTTTGTGATATTCCTAATCTTTCTGATGCCATAGACAAAGCTACAAGTAAGCATGGCATTTTAGAGCAGTATTATGAATTATTGCGGGTGGCCTTAGAAGTGGAGGTTTCATTTATTAAGCAAAACATGCCACTGGTATCCATTCAAAGTATGAAATCATTGATCAAAGGGATGAACTCAAAACAGCACACCATGTCTTTGGATGAAGTACATGCTCATCTTCAAATGCTCCCAGTACCTATGGATCTTATCAATATAGTAAAGAAAAAGACAGTCATATTTGACACAGACCTGCTGAGGCAAGATTTTTGGCACCGGTGTGAAGCAGGGCATATCTATACTACCTATTCAGATGAAAACACAAGCCACTGCTGCCCACAGTGTAGTTTCAGTGATGAAGATGACGATGAAGAAAAGTTGTTCTTTTAAAAAATACTAAAATCCCACAAAAATCCATGCATTCAAAAATCCATGCATTTCTAAAAATAAATCTAAAAAAATTAACATCAGTGTATAGACAAAGAAAAATAGAATAAAAAAAGAATGTATATTTGAGCTGTAAGTAACATCAAAGTATATAACATTCCTCCTCTTTAAAGCCTAATATTGTTAGCATGGTATAGACCACAGAGATTAGATTTATACTTAATACTGTCACCTCCCAAACCCCCTAAACTACTTTAATCGTAAATAGCTTAAAATATGTTGACTCCGAATCTGCAATTTTTATTTTTCTACACACTTGCAATCCCCTCACTGTAAGCCCACAAATGGGCCGTGCGCAATCCCCTCACTGTAAGCCCACAAATGGGCCGTGCGCTGCATGCGGAAGACAAGTCTAAGTAGTCTTCTCAATTATATCACCGAGCTTAGTAGTCCTCCATGTATCAGCATGCATTGCACGACCTGTGTGTGGGTTTACAGTGGGGGAATGCAAGTGAGTAGACATATAAAAAGTGCAGGTTTGGAATCCGTCTTCAAAGCTAGTTACAGATTATTGTGATTTAGGGGGGTTGGAGGGGACAGAGTCTCTTTAACACTGGTTAAATAGAAAATGTCAACATGACAGAATCTTATGTTTCATGGGATAGCAACAACAAAGTAGAACTTTCTTTGTTTAGTGTAGCACTGATTGGTGCATTGTATTATTTAATAATGGAACATTTGTGATTTATTAGCAGAAGATAGAAATTTGCGGCAATAAAACTTCTTTATTGATAACTATCTCGGTCTGTTTGATGTGGAATGAACCAACGGCCGTTTCGGACTACACTCGCTTTTTCAAGGCCCTGGCGTCACTTTCTTTTTTGCTCCTTATTTATCACGCTCAATGTGAGCCTACATCATCACCCTTATAATAAAGGTAGCAAAACAGGTGCACAATAATATACAACAACTTATACAATGTAACAAAAGTAGGCTTGACACATTACTTACAACCAATATATATTAAACAATGTTTATGTTAAGAACGAAATAAGATCATTACGGTCATAAAGACAAAAAATTAAAACATTTACATTGACCACATCTATCATTGACTTTCGGCGCTACTGTTGATAAACAGCTTCCTGTTTTCCAAATTGGATGTAAAATGACCCTTAGTTCATTCTTAAATTTTGTAATTTTTTTTATACGTACCAGGTACCTTAATATAGGGGGCGGTACTTTCCACATAAATTAATTGATAACTTGTAAAACGCAATACGTATTCTATGTAATCATGTGCTCATGTGAGATATTTTTTACGTAGGCAAGACCATTCGTTCAATGCATAAAAGATTTGGCGAACATGTTCGCTCTTTAGAAACAGAAAAGGATGTCCAAGATTAATGCAACATATGCATGAATGCCACGGTAATGATTACCGAGGCATGCGTTTTGCAGGGATTCAAATTAAATCAGCCCCCTTTCGAGGAGAGAGACACCAGACTTTATTGCGAAATTTTAAAAACGGAGGCTCTAGGAGCACCCGGTCTTAATGACCGTAACGATCTTAGTTCGTTCGTAACATAAACATTGTTAATATATATTTATTTGTTGTAAGTAATGTGTCCAGCATACATTTGCTACATTGTATAAATTGTTGTTTATTATTGTGCACATTTTTGCTACCTTTATTATAAGGGTGATGATGTAGGCTCACATTGAGCGTGATATATAAGGAGCAAAAAAGAAAGTGACGCCGGGGCCTTGAAAAAGCGTGTGAAACGGCCGTTGGTTCATTCCACATCAAACAGACCGAGATCGTTATCAATAGAGACGTTTTATTGCCGCAAACAGTGAGTGCCTTGAATTTCTATCTTTTACTGTATTACACAGCGTGCTCACTCTGTCGATGAGCACCCCGTTGGCAACAAGTTAAGTGCTGACTCCACATTATATACCGGAAAGGATCTCCATGCAGGCATAACATTGTGTCTAAATTAGGCCAGTGCCAGTCCTCTTTTCTTCTTTCCTTCTGGAACAAATAATTTATGATTTCTTTCTTTCACATTTCAACGTATTTTCTGTTAATTTTTCGATGTAACCGAAGTTGATAAGTTGATATATTACATATCTTATGTTCTGCCGTTAAAACAGGAATAAAAGCTTACATTTTATAATCTATTCATGATTATCAATAGACTCTTCATTAATCTAAAAGTAGTAGAAAATATGTCAAATAAAAATTATGCACATAAAAATAGATGTATATGAGAATGTTTATTCAAAATAAGATTAGTTAATTATTATTCAGTTGGTTTAAAAAAAAAGTTACATTTCACAACAACAAGTAGTAAGAGTGCTGGTATTATTATGATATTATTACATCCGTAGACAGAATTATTGCAATTATAAAAATATGCCTTTTTGGTAATCAAAACGATATTGAAAACTGAACCAAACTGCTGTGTGTGAACCTAGCCTAAGGGATTGGATTTCAGAAACAGGCTAGATTTTTACAGTTTTAAACGGGTCGTCTGGTTTAGAAACCTTTTTTAAATATCTCCATTAGGGAATTTGGAGTTCATGAATTACACAGATAGATCATGGATTTCAATTTTACATAGTTGATAAGGTTAAAAAAGACACAGGTCTCTCAAGTCCTACCTATAATTGTACAGTGTTGATTGAGAGGAAGGTAAAAACCCTTATGAAGGCAGTTGCCAATTGTTTAATATTAGGGGGAAAAATTACTTCCCGACTCCAAATATGGCAATTAGAATAAATCCCTGTATCAACGTCCCATCTCCAGTAATCTAGTAACTTGTGACATTATTTATTTCAAGAAATGCATCTCGGCCCCTCTTGAACTTCAATGAATCAACCATCACTATAACTGAATTATTTAAACAAATGGAGCGGGCTGCACAGGCTGGTATTGTAGTAATAATGGGAGATTTTAATTACCGGGATATTAATTGGCGTCATGGTTCGGCTTCAACTGTAAAGGGAAGACATTTTCTCAACCTGTTGCAGAAAAATTTTATGGGCCAGTTTGTGGAAGACCCGACTAGAGGTGAATCTCTATTGGATCTGGTCATTTCTAATAATAGTGCTTGTTGGGAATGTCAATGTTCGTGAAAACCTTGGTAACAGTGATCATAATATAGTTATATTTTACCTATACTGTAAAAAACAAACACAGGCTGGGAGGGCAAAAACACTTAATTTTAAGAAGGCCAATTTCCCCAGGATGAGGGCTGCAATTCAGGACATAGACTGGGAAGAACTAATGTCAAATAATGGGACAAATGATAAATGGGAGATTTTAAAATCTACTTTGGGTAATTATAGTTCAATATTTATTCCTATAGGTAACAAGTATAAATGATTAAAATTAAACCCCACATGGCTTACACCTTCTGTGAAAGGGGCAATGCATGACAAAAAAAAGGGCATTTAAAAAATACAAATCTGAGGGTACAGCTGTAGCCTTTGTAAAATATAAAGAGCTTAATAAAATCTGTAAAAAGGTAATAAAATCAGCAAAAATACAAAATGAAAGGCAGGTGGCCAAGGATAGTAAAACAAATCCCCAAAAATTCTTCAAGCATATAAATGCAAAAAAGCCAAGGTCTGAACATGTAGGACCCCTAGATAGTGGTAATGGGGAGTTGGTCACAGGGGATCAAGAGAAGGCAGAGTTACTAAATGGGTTCTTCCGCTCCGTATATACAGCAGAAGAAAGAGCAGACGATGTAGCCGCTGCCAGTGCTGTTAATATATCAGTTGATATACTGAACTGGATGAATGTAGAGATGGTCCAAGCTAAATAAATATACACAAGGCTCCGGGACCAGAAGGGTGACACCCTAGAGTACTTAAAGAGGCTCTGTCACCACATTATAAGTGCCCTATCTCCTACATAAGGAGATGGACGCTATAATGTAGGTGACAGTAATGCTTTTTATTTTAAAAAAAAACTATCTATTTTTACCACTTTATTAGCATTTTTAGATTTATGCTAATGAGTTGCTTAATGCCCAAGTGGGCGTATTTCTACTTTAGACCAAGTGGGCCTTGTACAGGGGAGTGTATAACGCTGACGAGTCAGCATCATGCACTCCTCTCCATTAATTTACACAGCGCATAGGGATCCTGTTAGATCCTTATGTGCTGTCTTATACTAACACATTAACAATACTGAAGTGTTTAGACAGTGAATAGACATTCCACGGGATGTCTATTCACAATCTCCGCACTTCGTTACTGTTTCTATGGTAGTTACAGCAGAGGAAGCGTGATCTCGTTGTAGCCTGTCATTTACCGTGTAATCTCGCGAGATTACTCGTCCTCTGCTGTAACTACCACAGACAGAGTAACGAAGTGCAGAGATTGTGAATAGACATCCCGTGGAATGTCTATTCACTGCCTAAACACTTCAGTATTGTTAATGTGTTAGTATAAGACAGCACATAAGGATCTAACAGGATCCCTATGCGCTGTGTAAATGAATGGAGAGCTGTGGTCAATGATTCCTACTCTGAATGGTCCCCGGTTATAAGTGGTGTACCCCAGAGTTCTGTGCTGGGACCACTATTATTCAACTTATTTATTAATGATATAGAGGATGGGATTAAAAGCACTATTTCTATTTTTGCAGATGACACCAAGCTATGTAGTAACGTTCAGTCTAGGGAAGATGTTCGTGAATTGCAAGCTGATTTAAACAAACTAAGTGTTTGGGCGTCCACTTGGCAAGTTAAGTTTAATGTAGATAAATGTAAAGTTATGCATCTGGGTACCAACAACCTGCATGCATCAAATGTTCTAGGGGGAGCTACACTGGGAGAGTCACTTGTTGAGAAGAATCTGGGTGTACTTGTAGATCGTAAACTAAATAACAGCATGCAATGTCAATCAGCTGCTTCAAAGGCCAGCAAGATATTGTCGTGTATTAAAAGAGACATGGACTCGCGGGACAGGGATATAATATTACCACTTTACAAAGCATTAGTGAGGCCTCGATCTAGAATATGCAGTTCAGTTCTGGGCTCCAGTTTATAGAAAGGATGCCCTGGAATTTGAAAATATACAAAGAAGAGCAACAAAGCTAATAACGGGCATGGAGGATCTAAGTTATGAGGAAAGATTAAAAGAATTAAACCTATTTAGCCTTGAAAAGAGACGACTAAGGGGGGACATGATTAACTTATATAAATATATGAATGGCACATACAAAAAATATGGTGAAATCCTGTTCCATGTAAAACCCCCTCAAAAAACAAGGGGGCACTCCCTCCGTCTGGAGAAAAAAAGGTTTTAAAAAAGGCTTAGATCATTTCCTAGAACAAAAAAAATATTAGCTCCTATGTCAATGTGAAGAAATTTTTCCCTTCTCTTTTCCCATCCCTTGGTTGAACTTAATGGACATGTGTCTTTTTGTCAACCGTACTAACTCTGTAACTATGTAATGACAACATCTTGTGACAGAGAGTTCCATAGTCTCACTGCTTTTAGAGTAAAGAAAGCCTGTCTATGATGATGGTTAAATCTGCAATTCTGTAGACATAGTGGATGCTCCCTTATCATGGTTACAGGCCTAGGTGTTAAAAATGAAGAAAAAGTCTCTACACTGTATCTATACTGTCCATTCATATATTTGTACATTGTAATTAAATTGTCCCTAAGTCTTTTTTCTTAACTGAATAAACCCAAGTTTGATAACCTTTCTTGGTACTAAAATCCACCCATTCCGTTAATTACCTTGGTCGCCGTCCTCTGCATCCGCTCTTGTAAAATTATGTCCTTCCTATTCACAGATGCCCAAAATTAGACCACACATGGAATATTGTGTACAAATAGTGATTTGTATAGAGACAAAACTATATTCTTGTCATGTGTATCTATGCCTCTTTTGATGCATCCCATGATTTTATTTGCCTAGGCATCAGCTGCCTTGCACTAGTGGCTAAAATTAAAGGGGTATTCCGGAACTAAAAAATTACATTTATTTAAATAAAACAATGAAAATGATATAACTTTACAATGTACTTACGTTTCATCAGATGGCTGTAGCGTCGTATATCCTCCTCCGTCACCGCCCCCTTAGTGAAGCAAAATCTGCACTTCCTGTGCAGACCCGTCCATTTAGTCTTCTGCCTTGCTTCCGGTTTCCGGCTTTCACACTGTACGGTTACGTCACAAATGACGTAACCGTACCACGTGCTTCTTTATCTCAGAGCATGCGTGGTTAACACACTCCACCGTGCATGCTCTGTGAAATTATAACCCCTTATAAATTACCGACGGAATACGAAGTTGAGGGAATAACGGCCGTTTCGGCCGTCTTCCCGACAGGTGCAGGAGCTGTGACAGCTGCTGTCTCGTACAGCAGCTGCCGCAGCTCCTACAGCGGGGACCGATCGCTGTGTCCCCGCTGTCTAACCCCTTAAAAGCCGCGTTCAATAGAGATCGCGGCTTTTTAGGGGTTAAGTTACCATCGCCGGCCTGCTACACGATAGCGGCCGGCGATGGTTACTATGGCAACCGGACACCAAACAATGGCGTCCGGCTATGCCATCGACGGAAGCCTAATGGGTCCTGACAAAGTCAGGACCCACTATGCTTGCTGTCAGTGAATAGCTGACAGTTCTAATACACTGCACTACGCATGTAGTGCAGAGTATTAGAATAGCGATCAGGGCCTCCTGCCCTCAAGTCCCCTTGTGGGACAAAGTAATAAAGTAAAAAAAAAAGATGTGTAAAAATAAGAAAATAAAAGTTTAAAAAAATCCCCTTTTTTTCCCTTATCAGTCCTTTTTTATTAATAAAAATATATAAATAAATAAAATATACATAATTGGTATCGCCGCGTCCGTAACGGCCTGAACTACAAAATTATTTTGTTATTTATCCCGCACGGTGAACGCCGTAAAAGAAAATAATAATAAACCGTACCAAAATCACAATTGTTTGGTCACTTCACCTCCCAAAAAATTTATTAAAAATAGATCAAAAAGTCGCATGTACCTAAAAATGGTCCTGATCGAAACTACAGTTCGTTACGCAAAAAATAAGTCCTCGCACGGCTTTATTGATGGAAAAATAATAAAGTTCTTGCTCTTAGAATAAGGTAACACAAAAAGTGAATGATTTTTTACAAAACTTATTTTATTGTGCAAACGCCATAAGACAAAAGAACTATAAACATCTGGTGTCACCGTAAGGCCGAGTTTACACGAGCGTGTGCATTTTGTGCAAGCAAAAAGCGCGGCGTTTTGCGTGCGCAAAAGGCAATTAACAGCTCCGTGTGTCAGCCCTTTATGATGCGCGGCTGCCTGGTTTTCGCGCAGCCGCCATCATTATGACACTCCGTTTGGATGTTTGTAAACAGAAAAGCACGTGGTGCTTTTCTGTTTTCATTCATCCTTTACAGTGCTGTTGCGCGAATCACGCGCGTCCCACGGAATTGCTTCCGTGCGACATGCGTGGTTTTCACCCACCCATTGACTTCAATGGGTGCGTGATGTGCGAACAGCGCACAAATATAGGACGTCGTGCGTTTCACGCAGCGGACATACGCTGCGTGAAAATCACGCACCTGTCTGCACGGCCCCATAGACTAACATAGGTCCCTGCGACGCACGTTGCACGGATGTATAACACGCTCGTGTAAATGAGCCCTAATCGTATCGCCCCGCAGAATAAAGTGAATATGTCATTTATAGCGCACGGTGACGCTGTAACAAAAATAGAATAAAAAAACAATAGTAGAATTGCTGTTTTTTTAGTCACCACGCCACTTAAAAATAGAATAAAAACTGATCAAAAAGCCGCATGCACCCCAAGAAAACTACAATGAATTCCTCAAGGGGTCTAGTTTCCAAAATGGGGGCACCTTTTGGGGGTTTCCACTGTTTTGGTACCAGAAGACCTCTTCAAACCGTTTAACCCCTTAATGACCGGGCCATTTTGCACGTTAATGACCAAGGATTATTTTTTGTTTTTTCACGGTCACATTCCAAGAGTCGTAACTTTTTTTTTATTCCGTTGACATAGCCGTATAAGGGCTTGTTTTTTGCGGGACGAGTTTTATTTTGTAATTCCACCATTTTTAGATGCTTATAATATATCGATTAACTTTTATTAACTTTATTTTAGGAGAGAATTGAAAATAAGCAGCTATTCCAGCATTGATTTTCACGTTATAAATTTACGCCGTTTACTATGCAGCGTAAATAACATGTTAACTTTATTCTATGGCTCGGCACGGTTACGGGGATACCAAATATGTAAAGGTTTTATATGTTTTCCTGCGTTTGCACAATAAAAACCCTTTTAGAAAAAAATTACTTGTTTTTGCATCGCCGCGTTCCAAGAGCCGTAACGGTTTTATTTTTCCGTCTATGTGGCCGTACGTGGGCTTGATTTTTGCGGGACAATGTGTAGTTTTCATTAGTACTATTTTGGGGTACATAGGACTTAGATTAATTTTAATTTAATTTTTTATGGTGGGAATGGGAGAAAAGAGCGAATTTTGCCATTGTTTTTTTGGACGCCGTTCATCCAGCGGTTTAATTAATGTGTTAATTTTATTGTTCAAGTGGTTACGATCGCGGGGATACCATATATGTGTATGTGTGATTTGTTTTGACACTTTTACTTTAAAAAAAACACTTTTTGGGCAAAAAAAATAGTTTTATTTGATTTTCACTGTAATTTTTTTTTTGTTTTTTCACCAACTTTATTTAACGGATTGACATTTTTTTTTTAGTCCCACCAGGGGACTTCACTATGCGATGTGCCGATCGCATATATAATGCTTTGGTATACTTCGTATACCAAAGCATTATTGCCTGTCAGTATAAAACAGAGGGAGCTCCCTCCCTCTGTCAAACACATTAGATGCCGCTGTCACTATTGACAGCGGCATTTAATGGGTTAAACTGCCGGAATCGGAGCGCGCTTCGATTCCGGCAGTTGCAGCAGGAGCCAGGCTGTGTATAACAGCCGTGCTCCTGCCGCTGATCGTGTGGGTACACTGGCAGTACCCGCGCCATCACAGGACGGATATATCCCTCCTCCTGCGCGAACTAGCAGCTGCAGAGGACTGATATATCCGCCCTTCGGCGTTAAGAGGTTAAAAACGCAGATATCCAGTGATTTCAGCTTGTGCTATCAGTAATAAAATGAAGACTGAGATTGCAGAAGTTAGTAGAGCTGGGTGTAGTAGGCGGAGCAAGTGCACTGCTGCATGCACATTGCATGCTGGGACTAGAGCAGTGCATGCAGGGAGGAGAAACACAGGAAGAGAAGAGGAATGAACTTACTGAGCAAAACAAACCTCTCAAGGTAAACAATAGGGAGTAGTGTTACTAAAACCATTTATTATCAAGAAAAAGCTAGTCAGAGTGCACTAATATATTAATAGAGGAACATTGCATTGATTTAAAAAAAAAAAAAAGTATTGGAAAACCCCTTTAAGTTTCCTTTCCACCAATATCCCCATATATAATTTAATGCATAATTGTAGAATTTGTTTTCTTAGCCGAAGTGTATAACCTTACATTTATTCATATTAACATCTATCCACACGAGTAAGTAACTATACGTCGTCGTGGGAAGTTATTTCCCGCACGAGGACGTATAGTTACTGAGTTGTTTCCGGTGCACACTGTGGCGACAGTGTGCACTGGGAACCGGGAGGTCAGCAGTCCTTTTCTGCTGATTTAGGCGAATTAACCCCTAAAATGATGCGATCGGTTGTGATTGCCGCATTTTAGGGGTTTCTAGCATATCGGCAAACCCTGGTCTGAAATCGCGGGGTTTGCCGATAGTTAGCATGGCAAACGAAAGCCAAACAATGGCCTCCGTGTCTGCCATGCACGGAAGCCCATCAGGACCAACCTCCGGCTGGTCCTGATAGGCTTTCTGTCAGAGTGACAGGAAGTCACTGTGTCGTTCCCGATGCACACTGTCGGCAATTAACATCTTAAATGCGGAGATCGATTGCAATCGCTGTATTTACGGGTTTTGTGGCACATCAGCAGCCCTTATGCGATTGTGGGGGTTGCTGATGCTTGTGATGGCATCCGGAGGCTGGGCATCGGCCTCCGGGTCTGCCATGTACTGAAGCAAACGAGGACCAGCCTCTGGTCACACTGACAGTTGGAATACATTACGCTACTAGGTAGTGTAATGTATTCTAGCAGCGTTCAGAGCTGTAGGTAAAAAAAGAAAGTAAAAAAAGTTTTAAAAAATATTTTATAAAAGGGTAAAAATAAAAGTTGTTTTTTTCCTATAATAAGTCATTTATTGTAGGAAAAAAATGAAACCGTTAAAAAAAAAAAAGTACACTTATTTGGTATCACCGCGTTCATAATGACCCAAACTATGAAACTATAATGTTACTTTTCCCGCTCGGTGAACGCTGCAAACAAAATAAACGAAAAACTATGCCAGCATCGCTATTTTTCCAATTTCAGCTTGCAAATAATTTATTTTCAGTTTCCCAGTACATTTTATGGTACTTTAAATGGTGTCAATAGAAACTACAAGTCTCTATTGATGGAAAAATAAAAAAGTTATGGCTCTTGGAAGGCGGGGAATGAAAAACGAAAATGAAAAAGCAAAAAAGGATCAGTCCTGAAAGGGTTAATTAATATCGAATACAAAACCATTTATGACCACATATGGGGTATTGCCGTAATCAGGAGAAATTGCTTTACAAATGTTGGGGTGCTTTTTCTCCTTTATCCCTTGTGAAAATTAAAAAATTAAACATTTTAGTGGACAAAAATGTTGATATTCATTTTCACGGTCTAATTCCACTAAATTCGACAAAAAATCTTTGGGGTCAAAATGCTAACTATACCCCTAGAAAAATTCCTTATGGGGTGTAGTTTCCAAAATGGGGTCACTTTTGGAGGGTTTCCACTGTTTTGGTCCCTCCAGGGCAATTGCAAACGCGACATTGCACCGAAAACCAATCCAGCAAAATCTGCGCTCCAAAATCCAAAAGGCGCTCCTTTCCTTCTGAGCACTGCTCTGGGTCCAAACATCAGTTTATTACCACATATGGGGTATTGCCGTAATTGGGAGAAATTGCTTTACAAATGTTGGGGTGCTTTTCTTAATTTATTCCTTGTAAAATGAAAAAATTCTATGTTTCTGCAGAAAAAAAGGTGATTTTTATCTTCACAGACTAATTCCACTAAATTCTGCAAGAAAACTGTCGGGTAAAAATGCTAACTATACCCCTAGAAAAACGCCTTGAGGGGTGTAGTTTACAAAATGGGGTCACTTTTGGGGGTTTCGACTGTTTAAGCACCACAAGACCTCTTCAAACCTGACATGGTGCCTAAAATATTTTCCTAAAAAAAGGAGGCCCCAAAATCCACTAGGTACTCCTTTGCTTCTTAGGCTGGTTCTTCAGTCCATTAGGTCACTAGGGCCACATGTTGGATATTTCTAAAAACTGCAGAATCTGGGTAATAAATATAGAGTTGCATTTCTCTGGCAAATGAATTTCAGCAAAAATTTTTTGTACATTTCACCTCTACATTGCCTTAATCCCTTTTGAAACGCCTAAAGGGTTCAAATACTTTCTGAATGCGGTTTTGAATACTTTGAGAGGTGCAGTTTTCAAAATGTGGTGATTTATAGGGACTTTCTAATATATAAGGCCCTCAAAGCCACTTCAGAACTGAACTGGTCCCTGAAAAAATAGCCTTTTGAAATTTTCTTGAAAATATGAGAAATTGCTGCTAAAGTTCTAAGCCTTGTAACGTCCTAGAAAAATAAAAGGACTTGAAAAAAACGATGCAAACATAAAGTGGACATATGGGAAATGTTAACTAGTAACTATTTTGTGTAGTATTGTTGTGCTATCTGTTTTACAAGTAGATACATTTAAATTTAGAAAAATGCTAATTTATGCAAATTTTCACTAAAATTTGAAGTTTTTCACAAATAAATATTGCATTTATCGACCAACATAAAGTACAATATGTCACGGGAAAACAATCTCAGAATCGCTTGGATGGATAAAAGCATTCCGAAGTTAGTACCACATTAAGCGACATGTTAGATTTAAAAAAATCATCTTTGTCCACGAGGCCAAAACAGGCTGTGTCCTGAAGGGGTTAATCTTTATATTCCATTTCGCATTTAATATTTTATTATATACGCCATCTACAAGGTCATAAATAAACAATACTGACCCATGTGGAACCCCACTGGTAACTGTGACCCAATCCGAGGAGGTTATATTATTAACCACACTCTGTTTTCTATCACTGGGCTAGTTATTAACCCAATTACATATATTTTCTCTCCAAGTATAATCATTTTATGTACCAACCTTTTATGTGGCACAGTATTAAATGCCTTTGAAAAGTCCATATACAGAACATCCACAGCGTTACCCAGGCTGTCTAAAACTTACCTCTTCATAGAAGTTAAGCAGATTAGTTTGACAGGACTGATCCTTTTAAACCCATACTTATTCTGAGTTGTAAGAATATTTTCGTTGAGATACTCCAGGAAAGTCTTAACCCCTTAATGACCGGCCTATTTTGGACCTTAATGACCAAGCTATTTTTTAAGTTTTTCAATCGTCGCATTCCAAGAGCTATAACGCTTTTATTTTTGCGTCGACATAGCTGTATATGGTCTTGTTTTTTGCGGGACAAGTTGCACTTTTTAATAGCACCATTTTTAGGTACATATTATTTATTGATTAACTTTTATTAACTTTTTTTTGGGGGGGAATAGAAAAAAATCTGAAATTTCGCCACTCTTTTATGGGTCCTAAATCTACGCCGTTTACCGTGTGGTATAAATAACACAATAACTTTATTCAGCGGGTTGTTACGATTGCAACGATACCAAATTTGTATAGATTTTGTATGTTTTACTACTTTTACACAGTAAAAACACTTTTTTTTCAAAATTATTTGTTTTTGTGTCTCCATATTTGAAGAGCCGTAACGTTTTTATTTTTTCGCCGATGCGGTCGTATGAGGGCTTTTTTTTTGCGGGAAGACTTGTAGTTTTTATTGGTACCATTTTGGAGTAGATGTGACTTTTTGATCACTTTTTATTCCATTTTTTTAAAGTCAGTATTCACAGAAAACAGCAATTTTTCCATAGTTTTTTTTATTTTATTTTTTTTACGGCGTTCACCGTGCGGGTTAAATAATGTAATAGATTTATAGTCGGGGTCGTTACGGACGCGGCGATACCAAATATGTGTAACTTTTTAACTTTATTTTGTTTTTTTAATAGTAAAGCATTTTGTAAGGGGAAAAGCTGGGTTTTTCATTTTTTTCACATTTTTTTTAAAATTAACTTTATTAAACTTTTTTTTCACTTTTTTACTAGTCCCACTAGGGGACTAGAATATGCGATTCTGCAATCGCATTTATAATACACTGCAATACTTTTGTATTGCAGTGTATTACTGCCTGTCCGTTTAACACGGACAGGCATCTGCTAGGTCATGCCTGCGGCATGAACTAGCAGGCATTCACTCCAGGCAACCTGGGGGCCTTTATTAGACCCCCTGCTGCCATTACAGACACAGACACTCCGCGATCGGATCGCCGGGTGTCGGTGGGGGAGAGAGGGAGCTCCCTCCCTCTCTCCAAAACCACTCAGATGCGGTGCTCGCTATTGTATGCCATCCGGACCTGGAGACTTGTCTAATTTAGTTTCAAAAACGTTTATTAAAGAAAAACAAACTTACAGTTTGACTTACCTATTTTAGTGTTTTAAGGAGACGCTGCACTTGCTAGGTTAGGCAGGTGACATTTTTTGTTTTATTCAGGATATGCTTTATTAAAGAAACAAAGAAAATAATTATACAAGGTTTCAATTCAAATTAAAGTGTGCATATTAAAAAAGTTTAACAGATAGTACATATAATAAAGAACAACATATTTCCTTACATAGACTACAGTTCAAAAGTTCACACGTGGCATAAACTGATTTTTTTTGCGGAAAATCAGACGCATAATACAGTAGCAGCAGAGTGGATGAGATTTAAACAAATCTCATCCATACGCTGCGTAAAAGATAAGTGGAAAAAAACGCTCAGAAATTGAAATTCGGTGCGTTTTTTTTAATCCGCAACATGTCAATTGTATTTGTGTAATCGCTGCTCATTTAACCTGTTGCGTACCTGCGCCGCAATAGTACGACACACGCCGCTTATTGAAGCGGACCAGCGCCATACTATTGCGGAGCAGGAATAACCAGTCACTATGTGAAATCACATAGTGATAACACAGCGACGGCAGCTGTCATTGACAGCTAACCGTCTCTGTTACCGGCCTGGGGACGAATCAGCAGGCCCCCATGCTGGCGATTGCTGTGATTGGTCAGTCCTCAGAGACTGACCAATCACAGCCATCTGTGACATCGTCTACAGGAGAGGGCTCCTGTCACTTTCTCTGATCTAAGAAAGACATGTAAAAAAAAACAAAACACAATTTTTATTAACCCCTTCCCGCAAATGGGCGTATAGTAACGCCCTGAGGATGAAGCGGGCACAGCCGACATCTCACTGTTATCTCCGATCGCCCTCGTTTAACCCCTTAAATGCTGCTGTCAGTAGCGACAGCGGCATTTAAGTGATTGATACAGAAGGAGGGGGCTCCCTCTGCACCTCGTTGGCCCCCCGCAAAATAATCCAGGGGTTCTGATGGTTGCAATGGCAACCAGGAAGCCTAGCAACGGCTTCCTGGTTGCCATGTACGGGAGCCTATTATCATATTATTTATCCCGCACGGTGAACACCGTAAAAAAAATACAATAAAAGACAATGACAGAATTTCCTTTTTTGTTCACGTTGTTTCCAAAAAAATGGAATAAAAAGTTATCAAAAAGTCGCACGTACGCAAACATGGTACCAATAAAAACTACAGTGTGTCACGCCAAAAAAAAGCCCTTACACAGCTTTGTCGACAAAAAACTAAAAAAGTTATGGCTCTTAGGATATGGTGACACTAAAACATTATTTTATTTAGAAAAAAGTGTTTTTATTTTGTAAAAGTAGTCTCATCACCTCTCAAAAAATAGAATAAAACTGATCAGATTATCACATGTACCCCAAAATTATACTAATAAAAACTACAGCTCGTCCCATGAAAATCAAACACTCACACAGCTGGTCAAAAGCTATGACTCTTGGAACGCAATAATGCAAAACGATGGCCCAGACTAATTTATATGTGCAGCAGTTCTTCACCTAATACCCCACGTCATCATTTGCAGCCCCCACTGGTAGACCCTGTAAATGCAGCGGAAACTATGACATTTTGGGGTCTGTGCTACATATGGGGCTAGTGAAGAAGTCAAAGATTAGGCAATGCTGGAGTGCGGATATTTTGTACAACCCTTTAGTAGTGTGACTCCTGCACCCAAAAATCCGGCCTGTGCATAAAGGATTGGTTGAAAGCGTACGTCACTATCCATGGATAATTAATTGTATTATTCATTCACCCCATTATTACATCATCCTATTATGACATGTTGCTTACATATTCCCTGATGTACTCCGCACAGCTTACATATACCCTGATACACTCTGCCCGGTTTACATGTACCCTGATGTACTCTGCACAGCTTACATATACCCTGATTCACTCCGCCCAGCTAACATATACCCTGATGCACTCCGCCCAGCTTACATGTACCCTGATGTACCCTGCACAGCTTTCATATACCCTGATGTACTCCGCCCAGCTTACATATACCCTGATGTACTCCGCATAGTTTACATATACCCTGATGTACTCCGCCCAGCTATCATATACCATGATGCAATCCGCCCAGCTTACATATACCCTGATGTACTCCGCCCAGCTATCATATACCATGATGCAATCCGCCCAGCTTACATATACCCCCACATTATAAACTGAAACACCAGTAAAACACTAAACAAAACTACTACCAAGCAAAATCTGCGCTCCCAAAGACAAATGGCGCTCCTTCTGGGGCTGGCAGTGTGCCCAAATAGCAGTTTATGACCACATATGGGGTATTACTGTACTCTGGAGAACCGCTTAACAATTTATGGGGTGTGTGTCTCCAGTGGTACAGGCTGGGCACAACACATTGGGCACTGAAATAGCATATCTGTGGAAAATGGCAATTTTTAATCTGCAACATCCACTGTGAACTAATATCTGCAAAACATTTGAGGTCAAAATGCTCACTACACTTCTAGATGAATTCCTTGAGGGGTGTAGTTTCCTAAATGGTGTCACTTCTCAGGGGTTTTTACTGTACTGGTACCTCAGCGCAATGCAACATGGCGCCAAAAACACATTTTGTAAAATCTCCACTCCAAAAACGAAATTGCACTTTTTCCGTTTAGACCCTTGCCGTGTGTCCAAATAGCAGTTTACAACTACATATGGGGTACTTCCCTACTCAGGAGAAATTGTGTAACACATTTTGGGGTGCCTTTTCTCCTGTATTCCTTGTGGAAATGAAAAATTATGAGCTAAATCTACAGGTTATTGGAAAAAAAATATTTTTTCATTTTCACGGCCCAATTCTAATAAGATCTATAAAACACCTGAGGGCTCAAAATGCTCACTACACCTCTAATTTAATTCTTTCAGGGGTATAGTCTCCAAAATGGTATCACACCTGGGGAATTTCTACTGTACTGGTACTTCAGGGGCTCTGCAAATGCGACATGGCCCCCAGAAACCAATTCAGCAAAATCTGAGCTGCAAAATCCAAATGGTGCCCCGTCCCTTCTGAGCCCTGCCGTGGGTTTAAACAGCAGTTTATTACCACATATGGGGTATTGCTGTAATCAGGAGAAATTGCTTTACAAATGTTGAGGTGCTTTTTCTACTTTTTTCCTTATAAAAATTAGAAAATTCGATGTTTTTCCTGAAAAAAAAAGTCTCTTTTCATCTTCACAGGCTAATTCCAATAAATTCAGCAAAAAAACCTGTGGGGTTAAAATGCTAACTATATCACTAGAAAAATTCCTTGAGGGGTAGTTTCCAAAATGGGGTCACTTTTGGGGGGTTTCCACTTTTTAGGTCCCTCCAGGGAGTTGCAAATGTGACACGGCACCGAAAACCATTCCAGTAAGATCAGCGCTCCAAAATCCAAATGGCGCTCCTTCCCTTCTAAGCCCTGCTGTGGGTCCAAACAGCAGTTTATTACCACATATGGGGTATTTCCATAATCGGGAGAAATTGCTTTACAAATGTTGGGGTGCTTTTTCTCCTTTTATTCCTTGCAAAAATTCAAAATTTCTAAGTTTTTCCAGAAAAAAAGTAGATTTTCATTTTCACAGACTAACTCCAATAAATATAGCAAAATACCTGTGGGGTCAAAATGCTAACTGTACACCTAGATAAATTCCCTGGGGGGTTTCCACTGTTTTGGCACCACAAGACCTCTTCAAACCTGACATGGTGCCTAAAATATATTCTAAAAAAAGGAGGCCCCAAAATCCTCTAGGTGCTCCTTTGCTTCTGAGGCCTGTGTTTCAGTCCATTAGCACACTAGGGCCACATGTGGGATATTTCTAAAAACTGCAGAACCTGGGCAATAAATATTAAGATGCGTTTCTCAGGTAACACCTTCTGTGGTACAGAAAAAAAAGTATTACAAATGAATTTTGTAAAAAAAAATGAAATTTGAAAATTTCAGCTTTACCTTCCTTTAATTCCTGTAAAACGCCGAAAGGGTTGAAACACTTTCTGAATGCTGTTTTGAATACTTTGAGGGGTGCAGTTTTCAAAATGGGATGTTTTATGGGGGTTTCTAATATATAGGGCCCTCAAAACCACTTCAGAACTGAACTCATCCCTGAAAAAAATAGCCTTTTGAAATTTTCCTAAAAAATTGGAGAAATTGCTGCTAAAGTTCTAAGCCTTGTAACGTCCTAGAAAAATAAAAGGATGGTCAAAAAAATGATGCAAACATAAAGTAGACATATGGGAAATGTTAATTAGTAACTATTTTGTGTGGTATTACTATCTGTTTTACAACCAGATGCATTTAAAATGTGAAAAATCATAATTTCTTCAAATTTTCTCAAAATTTTGGTGTTTTTCACAAATAAGCAATGAATTTATCAACCAAATTTTTTCACTAACTAAAGTACAATATGTCACGAGAAAACAATCTCAGAATCAATTGGATAGGTAAAAGCATTCCCAAGGTATTACCACATAAAGTGACACGTCAGATTTGAAAAAAAGGGTCTGATCCTGAAGGCCAAAATGAGCTTGGTCCTCAAGGGGTTAAAGCAGGTTTTCCCCATTGAATTCAGTGGGGAGGTAAAACCCGCAACAAAGAGCAGATGTTGCATTTTTTTGCAGCAGAAAAGCAGCGATTCCGCCGCAAAAAATGCAACTCAGAATTGTTTCTTATACTTACTCAGAATTCTGTTTTTCTTCGTCCAGGCCTCCCTTCTGGGATGATATTTCATCCCATGCGACCACTGCAGCCAATCAAAGGCTGAACGTCACATGGGATGAAACGTCAAGAGGGCAGAGGGACACCATGGCTACATAAGTATCAAACTGTTTTTTTTTTCTACGTGCAGTTTTTTGCTGCGGAATTCGCTGCGGCGCACAGGGCATATACGTTGTGTGCTCTTACGCAGCGTATCCACCCTGTGGAATAAGATAAATTATATAGAATAAAATTCTGAGCGTTTTTTTCCGCTCAGTATTTATGCAGTGTGTGGATGACATTTGTTTTAACTCATCCACTTTGTTGCTACTGAATGAATGCCATGACTAAGAGCACCAGCCGTGCTTGAAACGCGTAGGCCCATTACACCTACCGAATACTGCCTTGACGCCAAGCCTGTTATTGACATTTATGAGCTTGGTGGTTTAAGTGGCTTGTGAACTAAGTGGAGTTCTAAAACCGGATTGTGTTGCTGTACTTCTGTATTGTGTTGCTGTATTTCTGTATTCGTTCCAGCTGAGCAGTTGACGAGGGGGAAGGGGTTAACTGGACACAGATTCGTTCCAGCTGAGCAGTTGACGAGGGGGAAGGGGTTAACTGGACACAGATTCGTTCCAGCTGAGCAGTTGACGAGGGGGAAGGGGTTAACTGGACACAGATTCGTTCCAGCTGAGCAGTTGACGAGGGGGAAGGGGTTAACTGGACACAGATTCGTTCCAGCTGAGCAGTTGACGAGGGGGAAGGGGTTAACTGGACACAGATTCGTTCCAGCTGAGCAGTTGACGAGGGGGAAGGGGTTAACTGGACACAGATTCGTTCCAGCTGAGCAGTTGACGAGGGGGAAGGGGTTAACTGGACACAGATTCGTTCCAGCTGAGCAGTTGACGAGGGGGAAGGGGTTAACTGGACACAGATTCGTTCCAGCTGAGCAGTTGACGAGGGGGAAGGGGTTAACTGGACACAGGTGGTATAAATTAGTCATCAGACCTCATTTTGAGCTTGCTCTTTCTGAGCTTGGTGGTTTAAGTGGCTTGTGAACTAAGTGGAGTTCTAAAACCGGATTGTGTTGCTGTACTTCTGTATTGTGTTGCTGTATTTCTGTGTTTGTGAATCTGTTTTGATTGCTAGCAAATAGAAGATAGCAAAAACTCACACAATTTAAAAAAAAAATTTGTAAATTTATTTTTTTTTTTTCCCTTGCAGATTCGTTCCAGCTGAGCAGTTGACGAGGGGGAAGGGGTTAACTGGACACAGATTCGTTCCAGCTGAGCAGTTGACGAGGGGGAAGGGGTTAACTGGACACAGGTGGTATAAATTAGTCATCAGACCTCATTTTGAGCTTGCTCTTTCTGAGCTTGGTGGTTTAAGTGGCTTGTGAACTAAGTGGAGTTCTAAAACCGGAGTTGAAAAGAGGAGTTGAAGCCCCAGTAAGTACTCTTTTACTTCTTTTTCTTTGACAATTGTTCGCTGTTTTGGTGTAACTTGGATAATGGATAGCAAGATTGGAGGTTTTCTTCAGTGCACAGTTTGTCATATGTATACACGACTGGAGCCGGAGTTCCAGGGTGAATATCTCTGTGGCAGATGTGAGCATGTTGTTCACCTGGAAGCTCGTATTAGAGATCTGGAGGAGCAGAATGCAACACTGAGGAGGATAGACAATTTTGAGCGGAGCTTGCTGCTCACAGAGCATGCAGTTAGTGGGTTAGAACTGGAGGGTGAAGACATGGGTGAGCAGGATCAGGTAAGTAGCTGGGTTAATGTAGTTAGGGGCAGTAGAAAGGGGTCAAAGACAAGGAAGGCCGATCCGGTTTCTGGCATTCCAAGCAAAATTGCCAGGTTGGGTGATGATGCGAGGGTGTCAGTCTCAGAAAAGGCAGCCCTAGTGGATACTGATCTCCCTAACAGCCGGGAGAACAGCCCAGCTAGTAGTCGGCGGGATGGTAATGCAGGCAAGCCAAGACAATTGATAGTTGTAGGGGATTCTATAATCAGGAAGACGGATAGAATAATTTGTCGCCAAGACCGCCTCAACCGAATGGTTTGCTGTCTCCCTGGTGCCAGGGTTCGGCATGTGGTGGAACGGGTGGACAAATTGCTGGGAGGGGCTGGTGATGATCCAGCTGTCGTGGTCCATGTCGGTACCAACGACAGAATAAATGGTAGGTGGAGGAGCCTTAAGAATAATTTTAAAGAACTAGGCTACAAGCTGAAGGGAAGGACCTCCAAGGTTGTATTCTCAGGAATACTGCCTGTGCCATGCGCATCACAGGAAAGACAGCGGGAGCTTAGGGAGTTAAATGCATGGCTGAAGTCTTGGTGTAGAGGAGAAGGATTTGGGTTCCTAGAGCACTGGGCTGACTTTTCATTGGGGTACAAACTGTATTCTGCAGATGATTTGCACCTAAATGGAAGGGGGTCCGCTGTGCTGGGGGAGAGAATTCTAGCTGGGGTGGCGGAGTATTTAAACTAGGGCTGAGGAGGGAGGTAAATGTAGAAAAAAAAGGGGTAGCCAGGTTAGAGAGGGGTCAGACTATATTGGTGGGGGGAGAAACAGAATGTGGGGAGAGGACTAGACAACAAGATAAGGAGATCCTTTCGTTACAAAACATCAGTGTAAATAAAAAGGACCGATTAATGTCAAATCACATTTCTGATAATAAAAGTGAAAAACTGACAGGCAAGTTAAAGTGTATGTTCACAAATGCCAGAAGTCTAGCAAGCAAAATGGGGGAGCTGGAGGCCTTGATACTGGAAGAAAATATAGATATAGTTGGTGTTGCTGAAACATGGCTGGACTCTTCACATGACTGGGCTGTAAATCTACAGGGTTTTACACTTTTTCGTAAAGACAGGACAAATAGGAAAGGTGGTGGTGTATGTCTGTATGTGAGAAGTGATATGAAGGCGAGTGTGAAAGAGACAATAGTGGGTGAAGACTGTGAGGAGGTTGAAACCTTGTGGGTGGAACTAGAAAGGGAGGTAAACACTGAAAAAATTACTTTTGGTGTAATCTATAGACCCCCCAATATAACTGAGGAGATGGAAGGTCAGATATATAAACAGATGGAGCGGGCTGCACAGGCGGGTACTGTAGTGATAATGGGAGATTTTAATTTCCGGGATATTAATTGGTGTCATGGTTCGGCTTCAACTGCAAAGGGGAGACATTTCCTCAACCTGTTGCAGGAAAATTTTATGGGCCAGTTTGTGGAAGACCCGACTAGAGGTGAAGCTCTGTTGGATCTGGTCATTTCTAATAATGCAGATCTTGTTGGGAATGTCAATGTTCGTGAAAACCTCGGTAACAGTGATCATAATATAGTTACATTTTACCTATACTGTAAAAAACAAACGCAGGCTGGGAGGGCAAAAACATTTAATTTTAAGAAAGCCAATTTCCCCAGGATGAGGGCTGCAATTCAGGATATAGACTGGGAAGAACTAATGTCAAATAATGGAACAAATGATAAATGGGAGATTTTCAAATCTACTTTGAGTTATTATAGTGCAAAATTTATTCCTACAGGTAATAAGTATAAACGACTCAAATTAAACCCCACATGGCTTACACCTTCTGTGAAAGGGGCAATACATGACAAAAAAAGGGCATTTAAAAAATACAAATCTGAGGGTACAGCTGTAGCCTTTGTAAAATATAAAGAGCTTAATAAAATCTGTAAAAATGTAATAAAATTAGCAAAAATACAAAATGAAAGGCAGGTGGCCAAGGATAGTAAAACAAATCCCAAAAAATTCTTCAAGCATATAAATGCAAAAAAGCCAAGGTCTGAACATGTAGGACCCCTAGATAATGGTAATGGGGAGTTGATCACAGGGGATCAAGAGAAGGCAGAGTTACTAAATGGGTTCTTTAGCTCTGTATATACAACTGAAGAAGGAGCAGCTGATGTAGCCGGTGCCAGTGCTGTTAATATATCAGTTGATATACTGAATTGGATGAATGTAGAGATGGTCCAAGCTAAATTAAATAAAATAAATGTGCACAAGGCTCCGGGACCAGATGGGTTACACCCTAGAATTCTTAAAGAGCTTAGTTCAGTTATTTCTGTCCCCCTTTTCATAATATTCAGAGAATCTCTAGTGACTGGTATAGTGCCAAGGGACTGGCGCAGGGCAAATGTGGTGCCTATTTTCAAAAAGGGCTCTAGGTCTTCCCCGGGTAATTATAGACCAGTAAGCTTAACATCCATCGTGGGGAAAATGTTTGAGGGGCTATTGAGGGACTATATACAGGATTATGTGACAATAAATAGCATTATAAGTGACAGCCAGCACGGTTTTACTAAGGACAGAAGTTGTCAAACTAACCTAATCTGTTTTTATGAAGAGGTGAGCAGAAGTCTAGACAGAGGGGCCGCTGTGGATTTAGTGTTTTTGGACTTTGCAAAGGCATTTGACACTGTCCCCCATAGACGCCTAATGGGTAATTAAGGACTATAGGTTTAGAAAATATAGTTTGTAATTGGATTGAGAATTGGCTCAAGGACCGTATCCAGAGGGTTGTGGTCAATGATTCCTTCTCTGAATGGTCCCCGGTTATAAGTGGTGTACCCCAGGGTTCAGTGCTGGGACCATTATTATTCAACTTATTTATTAATGATATAGAGGATGGGATTAATAGCACTATTTCTATTTTTGCAGATGACACCAAGCTATGTAATATAGTTCAGACTATGGAAGATGTTCATGAATTACAGGCAGATTTAAACAAACTAAGTGTTTGGGCGTCCACTTGGCAAATGAAGTTTAATGTAGATAAATGTAAAGTTATGCATCTTGGTACCAACAACCTGCATGCATCATATGTCCTAGGGGGCGCTACACTGGCGGATTCACTTGTTGAGAAGGATCTGGGTGTACTTGTAAATCATAAACTCAATAACAGCATGCAGTGTCAATCAGCTGCTTCAAAGGCCAGCAGGATATTGTCGTGTATTAAAAGAGGCATGGACTCGCGGGACAGGGATGTAATAATGCCACTTTACAAAGCATTAGTGAGGCCTCATCTAGAATATGCAGTTCAGTTCTGGGCTCCAGTTCATAGAAAGGATGCCCTGGAGTTGGAAAAAATACAAAGAAGAGCAACGAAGCTAATAAGGGGCATGGAGAATTTAAGTTATGAGGAAAGATTGAAAGAATTAAACCTATTTAGCCTTGAAAAAAGAAGACTAAGGGGGGACATGATTAACTTATATAAATATATTAATGGCACATACAAAAAATATGGTGAAATCCTGTTCCTTGTAAAACCCCCTCAAAAAACAAGGGGGCACTCCCTCCGTCTGGAGAAAAAAAGGTTCAAGCTGCAGAGGCGACAAGGCTTCTTTACAGTGAGAACTGTGAATTTATGGAATAGCCTACCGCAGGAGCTGGTCACAGCAGGGACAGTAGATGGCTTTAAAAAAGGGTTAGATAATTTCCTAGAACAAAAAAATATTAGCTCCTATGTGTAGAAATTTTTCCTTCCTTTTCCCTTCCCTTGGTTGAACTTGATGGACATGTGTCTTTTTTCAGCCGTACTAACTATGTAACTATGTAACTATGTAACTATGTAACAAGTCTTTTTTGATACCAATAAAAGTGGGAATACGTTCCTTTTTAAAGTACATCACTGCAGCGCTGGATCAAATCCTTTCTTTTTGTACCATTGCCTACCGTGGACCGTTGCGGATATCCGGGCGAAGCAGGACTGTCAGGAGGCGAGCTGGTGAGCTGGAGGTTTCCTCCCCCTGAATGCTTCCTTATTATGGTTACAGGAATAGGTATAAGAAGATCACTGATATATTTGTACATAGTGAAAAGCTAACTCCTAAGCCATCTGTTTTTTTCCAAACTAATTCTGTAAAGGATCTGCCAGGCACAGCTTCTGTGTCAACGCCCATAGGTAATCAGTCTGCACCTGCTTCTATGTCTGTGAGACTGACTCCATCTTCCAGCACTCAGGATGGCAGGCTTAGGAGTGGGAGAGCCTATCACAGCCTGGCCAGACGGAGCTAGCTCCCGCCCTCTGTCTATTTATACCTGCCTTTCCTGTTCCTCCTTACTTGTGATTCTTCTCGTTTGGTTTCCTGGCCCTGCTGCAGCTTCTTGAACTATTTGTCCCTGCTTCATACTGACCCTGGCTTACTGACTACTCTCCTGCTCTGCGTTTGGTACCTCGTACACTCCTGGTTTGACTCGTTCACTACTCTTGTTGCTCACGGTGTTGCCGTGGGCAACTGCCCCATTTCCCTTAGCTTCTGTGTACCCTTGTCTGTTTGTCTGTCGTGCACTTATTGAGCGTAGGGACTGTCGCCCAGTTGTACCCCGTCGCCTAGGACGGGTCGTTGCAAGTAGGCAGGGACTGAGTGGCAGGTAGATTAGGGCTCACTTGTCTGTTTCCCTACCCCCATCATTACATAATCACAAGCCAACATACCTAGTCTACCCTGGTCCCTGACACTACTATGGACCCCCTTGAGACCCTGGCTCAGCAAATGCAGGGTCTCTCCCTACAGGTTCAGGCCCTGGCTCAGAGGGTTAACCAGCCTGATGCTACCATGGTAGTGCCCCTCACCTCTTGAACCCCACCTCAAGTTGCCTGACCGGCTCTCAGGGGACCGGAAGACTTTTCTCCTTTCGGGAGAGTTGTAGGCTCTATTTTTGCTTAAAGCCCCACTCCTCAGGTTCTGAGAGCCAGCGGGTGGGTATAATTATATCCCGGCTCCAGGAAGGGCCCCAAGAATGGGCCTTCTCCTTGGCTCCTGACGCCCCTGAACTTTCCTCCGTTGATCTTTTCTTTTCTGCTCTCGGACTCATTTATGACGAGACTGACAAGACTGCCTTTGCCGAGAGTCAGCTGGTGACCTTACGTCAGGGTAAGAGACCTGTTGAGGAGTATTGTTCTGACTTTAGGAAGTGGTGCGTAGCTTCTCGGTGGAATGACCCTGCCTTAAGGTGCCAGTTTAGGTTGGGTCTGTCGAACGCCCTGAAAGACCTGCTAGTTAGCTATCCCTCTTCTGACTCCCTAGACCAGGTTATGGCTTTAGCGGTACGACTTGACCGACGTCTCAGGGAACGACAACTTGAACGTTTTTGTGTTTTCTCCTCTGACTCCCCCATGATGCCTCCCGAGATTCCGTTGCTTCGTTCTTCCACGGAAGACTCAGAGGTACCTATGCAACTCGGGGCCTCCGTGTCCCCCCAACAACGTAGAGAGTTCCGCAGGAAGAATGGTCTCTGCTTCTATTGTGGGGATGACAAGCATCAAGTGAACAACTGTCCTAGGCGTAGGAATAAGCAGCCGGAAAACTTCCGCTCCTAAGTGATCATCGGGGAGGTCACTTGGGCGCACAGGTATTTCCCGTAAATATGAAACTTAATAAAATCTTGCTTCCCTTTCAGGTCTCTTTTGGTGGTAGGTCGGCTACCGGCAGTGCCTTCATGGATTCAGGGTCTTCTGATAATATCATGTCTGTGGAATTTGCTATGTCTCTAGCTATGCCTTTGATTGATTTGCCTAAACCTGTCCCGGTAGTGGGTATCGACTCCACTCCTCTTGCTAATGGTTATTTTACACAGCATACCCCTGTTTTTGAACTCCTTGTTGGCTCCATGTATTTGGAGCAGTGCTCTGTACTGTTGATGCAGGGATTATCGTCCGATTTGGTTTTAGGCCTTCCCTGGTTGCAGTTGCATAATCCCACGTTTGACTGGAATACTGGGGATCTTACCAAATGGGGTAATGAATGCTTGACGTCATGTTTTTCTGTTAATTCTATTTCTCCCCCTGAGGAGGTGAACACGCTACCTGAGTTTGTTCAGGACTTCGCTGATGTTTTCTCTAAGGAGGCCTCCGAAGTGTTACCTCCTCATGGAGAATACGATTGCGCCATCGATTTGGTACCAGGAGCTAAGCTCCCTAAGGGTAGGATATTTAATCTCTCTTGTCCCGAGCGTGAAGCCATGAGAGAGTATATCCAGGAATGCCTGGCCAAGGGTTACATTCGCCCCTCTACTTCTCCGGTAGGTGCTGGCTTCTTCTTCGTAGGGAAGAAGGATGGTGGTCTTAGGCCATGCATTGACTACCGTAACTTGAATAAGGTCACTGTAAGGAACCAGTATCCCCTTCCTTTGATTCCTGATCTCTTTAATCAGGTTCAGGGGGCCCAATGGTTCTCTAAGTTTGATCTACGGGGGGCGTATAACCTTATCCGCATCAAAGAGGGGGATGAGTGGAAGACTGCGTTTAACACGCCCTAAGGTCATTTCGAATACCTCGTCATGCCCTTTGGGTTGTGTAATGCTCCCGCGGTCTTCCAGAATTTCATAAATGAGATTTTAAGAGATTACCTGGGGGTATTTCTTGTAGTGTACCTTGATGACATACTTGTGTTTTCCAAGGACTGGTCCTCCCACATTGAGCATGTCAGGAAGGTGCTCCAGGTCCTTCGGGAAAACAAACTGTTTGCGAAGACCGAAAAATGTGTGTTTGGGGTGCAGGAGATACCATTTTTGGGTCAAATCCTCACTCCTCATGAATTCCGCATGGTCCCCGCCAAGGTCCAGGCTGTGGCGGAATGGGTCCAACCTGCCTCCCTGAAGGTGTTACAGTGCTTCCTGTGGTTCGCTAATTATTACAGGAGATTTATCGCTAACTTCTCGGTCATCGCTAAGCCTCTTACGGATCTCACTCGCAAAGGTGCTGATCTCATCCACTGGCCTCCTGAGGCTGTCCAGGCTTTTGAGATCCTTAAAAAGTGCTTTATCTCGGCACCAGGTAACGGTCCTTACCGACCACAAGAATCTATTTTTCCTAGAATCTGCCCGGAGGCTAAACCCGAGACAAGCTCGATGGGCGTTATTTTTTACCAGATTCAACTTTTTGGTCACCTATAGGGCTGGGTCTAAAAATATTAAGGCTGATGCACTGTCGCGTAGCTTCATGGCCAGCCCTCCTTCGGAGGAAGATCCTGCTTGTATTTTGCCTCCAGGTATAATCATTTCCTCTATTGATTCTGATTTAGTCTCTGAAATTTCGGCTGATCAAGGTTCAGCTCCCGGGAACCTTCCTGAGAACAAGCTGTTTGTTCCCCTGCAACTCCGGCTAAGGGTACTTAGGGAAAATCATGACTCTACACTATCTGGCCATCCAGGCATCCTGGGTACCAAGCACCTCATTGCCAGAAACTACTGGTGGCCTGTGTTGCTTAAAGACGTTAAGGCCTACGTCGCCGCTTGTGAGGTTTGTGCTAGGTCCAAGACTCCCAGGTCCCGACCAGCGGGCTTACTATGTTCTTTGCCCATTCCCCAGAGACCTTGGACCCATATCTCCATGGATTTTATCACCGATTTGCCTCCATCTCAAGGCAAGTCGGTGGTGTGGGTTGTTGTAGACCGCTTCAGTAAGATGTGCCACTTTGTGCCCCTCAAGAAACTACCCAATGCCAAGACGTTAGCTACCTTGTTTGTCAAACACATCCTGCGTCTCCATGGGGTTCCTGTCAATATTGTTTCTGACAGAGGGGTACAATTTGTTTCATTGTTTTGGAGAGCCTTCTGTAAAAAGTTGGAGATTGATCTGTCCTTCTCCTCGGCTTTCCATCCTGAAACTAATGGCCAAACGGAGAGGACTAATCAGTCTCTAGAACAATATTTAAGGTGTTTTAACTCTGACTGTCAACATGATTGGGTCTCATTCATTCCCCTCGCCGAATTTTCCCTTAATAACCGAGTCAGTAACTCGTCAGGGGTCTCCCCTTTTTCTGTAATTTTGGGTTTAATCCACGGTTCTCCTCCGTTTCACCTGGTAGTTCCAACAATCCCGAGGTAGATGTCGTTCATCAGGAACTGTGCACAGTCTGGGCCCAGGTTCAGAAGAACCTAGAGGCGTCCCAGAGCATACAAAAGACTCAGGCAGATAGAAGACGTTCTGCTAACCCCATGTTTGTGGTCGGGGATCTGGTGTGGCTATCTTCTAAAAATTTGCGCCTTAAAGTCCCGTCTAAGAAGTTTGTTCCCCGGTTTATAGGGCCGTACAAGGTCATTGAAGTCCTTAACCCTGTCTCCTTCCGACTGGAGTTGCCCCCGTCTTTTCGAGTGCACAACGTCTTTCATGCCTCCCTCCTTAAACGCTGCTCCCCGTCCATGGCTCCCTCGAGGAAACCTCCGGTCCCTGTTCTCACCCCTGAGGGGGTAGAATTTGCCGTGGGCAACTGCCCCATTTCCCTTAGCTTCTGTGTACCCTTGTCTGTTTTGTCTGTCTTGCACTTACTGAGCGTAGGGGCCGTCGCCCAGTTGTACCCCGTCACTTAGGACGGGTCGTTGCAAGTAGGCAGGGACTGAGTGGCGGGTAGATTAGGGCTCACCTGTCTGTCTCCCTACCCTGTCATTACAACTAGTTTGCGGAGGCCATGTCGCATTTGCAAAGCCCCTGAGGGGACAAAACAGTGGAAACTAGGGATGCAAGATGCATCGAAACTTCAATACTGTTTCGATACCGTGCACCCCCAAAAGGTTCGATACCGTTATTTCATGCATTCATGCGGCCGCACAGCTAAGTATAGTAAGACATGAATGTATTAGAGCGGGGCTATAGCTGTGTAATACAGCTATTGCCCCACTCCTGAATCCTGACAAGTGTGCGCGCCGCCAGGATGAGCGATGCGGGCAGCGCTGCACTAATGAGCGGCGGCACTGAAGACAGAACACGGCGGGCGCACTACAAAACACCCCCATGTTCTGTCTTCAGTGTCTGTGCCGCCGCTCATAAGTGCAGCGCCGGCCGCATCACTTCATGCTGACCGCGCGCACTTATTGTCAGGACCGGGGCAATGACTGTAATCAGAGACACCTCTTATCCCCGCCGTTATTGCCCTGAATGCTGAAATCAAAGCTGACTGCAGCATTCAGGGGAAAATGAGAAGGGGGAATGCCCCTTGGATCCCATCACAGGAATCCCTGTGACGCGATTGAGGGACATACCATATATGGGCAGACAGCCCAGGGTCCATTGAAGGACCTCAGGGCTGTCCTACAATAATTCCTGTTAGGGCATACTTAGGTATGTCTTAACAACTGCCTGTGTACTATCCGTATATAGATATATGCCAGTACATTAAAGTTTAAAAATAAAGTAAAGACATAAAGTAATATTAAATTTAAAAAAATACACATACACCTTTTTTACAATAAACATTAAAATATGTCTTAATACATAAAATATACACATATTCGGTATTGGCGCGGCCTTAATAACCTGCACAACAATTTTTTTGCGTCATTTATGATGTCTACGCTGTAAAAAAAATTTTATTAAAATTGCTTTCTTTCATTTATTGTGAGTCACGAGGTGTGATGAATTTAACCTCCATGTGTCTCACATTAATAGTAATTAACTCCATCATGTACCTTACACATTAACCCATTGTGATTAACATGATGGGCTTAATTACTATTAATGTGAGGCACATTCAAAATTCATCGCACCACGTGCCTTACATCAGAAAATGTATGATGTTTATTACTGTTGGGAGAGTATAGTTTTGGTATCGAAATCGCGATACTACACAAAGTATCGGTATGGAAGACCAAATTATGGTATCGTGACATCACTAGTGGAAACCTCCCAAAAGTGACCCCATTTAGGACCCTACACCCCTTAAAGGGAATGTGTCGCTAGAAATTATTTTTTTTAGTTAAACAATTATTATTTAAGTGATTACACTAGTGCCAGGAGAAGGAGGAGTTTGAATCTTGAAACCTCCTACACTGTGTCCCGCCATTTTCTGAGCGACCGCACAGTGTAGGAGGATTAGAGACAGTTCTCAGCAGACAGTATAACACGAACATAATACACACATCACATACACAAACATAAATTACCTGCCGCCGCCTCCGCTCCTATTCCTTGCGCCTTCGCCTCCTTGAACATCTGTCCTTGAACATGTCATATTACTGTCCGGCAGCGGCTTACGGTCCACATGAAAATGGCGCCGGAGTTCACTGTGCGAACGAGCTTCGTTTTGGTCTGTGTGGGAGCGGCGCATGCGCCGTTCCCACACAGACGGCATACGCTGCAGTGAATGGAATGGAGCAGTTTCTCCTGAGTACAACAATACCCCATATGTGGTCAGAAACGGCTATTTGAACACACAGCAGGTCTTAGAGTGGAAGGAGCGCAATTTCACTTTTGGAGTTCAAATTTAGCTGGAATTGTTTGCGGAGGCCATGTCGCATTTGCACAGCCCCTAAGGGAATAAAACAGTGGAAACCCCCAAAAAGTAACCGCATTTAGTAAACTACACCCTACGACTAGAGGTGAAGCTCTGTTGGATCTGGTAATTCCTAATAATGCAGATCTTGTTGGGAATGTCAATGTTCGTGAAAACCTCGGTAACAGTGATCATAATATAGTTACATTTTACCTATACTGTAAAAAACAAACGCAGGCTGGGAGGGCAAAAACATTTAATTTTAAGAAAGCCAATTTCCCCAGGATGAGGGCTGCAATTCAGGATATGGACTGGGAAGAACTAATGTCAAATAATGGAACAAATGATAAATGGGAGATTTTCAAATCTACTTTGAGTTATTATAGTGCAAAATTTATTCCTATAGGTAACAAGTATAAACGACTCAAATTAAACCCCACATGGCTTACACCTTCTGTGAAAGGGGCAATACACGACAAATAAAGGGCATTTAAAAAATACAAATCTGAGGGTACAGCTGTAGCCTTTGTAAAATATAAAGAGCTTAATAAAATCTGTAAAAATGTAATAAAATTAGCAAAAATACAAAATGAAAGGCAGGTGGCCAAGGATAGTAAAACAAATCCCAAAAAATTCTTCAAGTATATAAATGCTAAAAAGCCAAGGTCTGAACATGTAGGACCCCTAGATAATGGTAATGGAGAGTTGATCACAGGGGATCAAGAGAAGTCAGAGTTACTAAATGGGTTCTTTAGCTCTGTATATACAACAGAAGAAAGAGCAGCTGATGTAGCCAGTGCCAGTGCTGTTAATATATCAGTTGATATACTGAATTGGATGAATGTAGATATGGTCCAAGCTAAATAAAATAAAATAAATGTGCACAAGGCCCCGGGACCAGATGGGTTACACCCTAGAATTCTTAAAGAGCTTAGTTCAGTTATTTCTGTCCCCCTTTTCATAATATTCAGAGAATCTCTAGTGACTGGTATAGTGCCAAGGGACTGGCGCAGCGCAAATGTGGTGCCTATTTTCAAAAAGGGCTCTAGGTCTTCCCCGGGTAATTATAGACCAGTAAGCTTAACATCCATCGTGGGGAAAATGTTTGAGGGGCTATTGAGGGACTATATACAGGATTATGTGACAATAAATAGCATTATAAGTGACAGCCAGCACGGTTTTACTAAGGACAGAAGTTGTCAAACTAACCTAATCTGTTTTTATGAAGAGGTGAGCAGAAGCCTAGACAGAGGGGCCGCTGTGGATTTAGTGTTTTTGGACTTTGCAAAGGCATTTGACACTGTCCCTCATAGACACCTAATGGGTAAATTAAGGACTATAGGTTTAGAAAATATAGTTTGTAATTGGATTGAGAATTGGCTCAAGGACCGTATCCAGAGAGTTGTGGTCAATGATTCCTACTCTGAATGGTCCCCGGTAATAAGTGGTGTACCCCAGGGTTCAGTGCTGGGACCACTATTATTCAACTTATTTATTAATGATATAGAAGATGGGATTAATAGCACTATTTCTATTTTTGCAGATGACACCAAGCTATGTAATATAGTTCAGTCTATGGAAGATGTTCATTAATTGCAGGCAGATTTAAACAAACTAAGTGTTTGGGCGTCCACTTGGCAGATGAAGTTTAATGTAGATAAATGTAAAGTTATGCATCTGGGTACCAACAACCTGCATGCATCATATGTCCTAGGGGGAGCTACACTGGCGGATTCACTTGTTGAGAAGGATCTGGGTGTTCTTGTAAATCATAAACTCAATAACAGCATGCAGTGTCAATCAGCTGCTTCAAAGGCCAGCAGGATATTGTCGTGTATTAAAAGAGGCATGGACTCGCGGGACAGGGATGTAATATTGCCACTTTACAAAGCATTAGTGAGGCCTCATCAAGAATATGCAGTTCAGTTCTGGGCTCCAGTTTATAGAAAGGGTGCCCTGGAGTTGGAAAAAATACAAAGAAGAGCAACGAAGCTAATAAGGGGCATGGAGAATTTAAGTTATGAGGAAAGATTGAAAGAATTAAACCTATTTAGCCTTGAAAAAAGACGACTAAGGGGAGACATGATTAACTTATATAAATATATTAATGGCACATACAAAAAATATGGTGAAATCCTGTTCCTTGTAAAACCCCCTCAAAAAACAAGGGGGAACTCCCTCCATCTGGAGAAAAAAAGGTTCAAGCTGCAGAGGCGACAAGGCTTCTTTACCGTGAGAACTGTGAATCTATGGAATAGCCTACCGCAGGAGCTGGTCACAGCAGGGACAGTAGATGGCTTTAAAAAAGGGTTAGATAATTTCCTAGAACAAAAAAATAGTAGCTCCTATGTGTAGAAATTTTTCCTTCCCTTTTCCCGTCCCTTGGTTGAACTTGATGGACATGTGTCTTTTTTCAGCCGTACTAACTATGTAACTATGTAACACCCCTCAAGGAACTTATCCAAGGGTATAGTTAGCATTTTGACTCCAGAGGTGTTTTGGAGAAATTATTGGAAGTAGGCCATGAAAATGAAAATCTACATTTTTTCCAATAAAATATAGGTTTAGATTAATTTATTTCATTTCCACAAAAACTAAAGGAGAAAAAGCACCACAACATTTCTAAAGTAAATTCTCCTGAGCACGGCAATACCCCATATGTGGTTATAAACGGTTATTTGGACACACGATGGGGCTTAGAATGGAAGAAGTGCAATTTGCAGTTTGGGGGACGATGCCGGGAAAGTGTTGCCCTGGTACAATACGGGCGCCCTCACTTTCAGCAGATGTGCTTGGGCCCTCCGTTTCTTGGTTTTCAAACACAAGTGCCTTGATAATCACCTCTTCAAAATTAAGGAATGACTGTCTGGCCTGCACATTGCAAGCATTGCACTATACAGCTTCAGCACTTGATCTGAGAGATCAACCCCTCCCATGTACTTATTATAGCCCACAATGCAATCTGGCTTGGGGGTCGTTGTAGTGCTACCTTGTACAGGGACAGGGGTGCTGCCGTTCCCATGTATTGTGGTCAAGAGAAGGACATCACTCTTGTCCTTATACTTGATGAACAACACGTTCTCGCTGCATAATGCCCTGCTCTCACCCCTTCTGACACATTGGCCAAGCAGTGTTTTAGGGAGGCCACTCTAGTTTTTGCATACCATGCCGCATGCTGCAGTATTTCTGGTGGAGAGACATTTAAATACTGGGATGCTGGCGTAGAAGTTATCCACGTAAAGGTGGTTACCCTGGTCCAGTAATGGGTACATCAAATCCCACACTATTTTCCCACTAACTCCCAGGATGTGGGGACATTCTGGGGGTTCAATTCCCTTCATAAACCCGAAACCTGTAGGTGTACCTTGAGCTACTCTCGTACAGTTTGTGCATTTTTTTTTTTATCCCATACCTCGCCGTCTTACTGGGCAGGTATTGGCAGAATTTTAGCCTCCCCTTAAAATGTACAAGGGACTCTTCTATTGCAATGTTCTTTTGGGGGTATACGCTTCTTGAAATTTGGTGCAGAAATGATTAATCATTGGCCTGATTTTGAATAGGCGGTCATATGTAGGGTCATCACGGGGTGGGCACTGTGCATTATCAGTATAATGCAAAAATTTAAGAATAGCTTCGAGGCTTGTCCGGGGCATTGCCATGCGGTAAATTGGGGTGTTGTACAAAATATCTGTACTCCAGTATTGCCTGATAATGTGGCTTCTTTACTTGCCCCGTATGCAGCACAAGGCCCCAAAATTTGAGAATCTCCACTGCATCTACAGGGGTCCACTTGAAAGGTCTAGCATATGATGACGTAGGGTTCTGGGCATATAAATAAATTGCTGGGCATATAAATTGGTCTGGGCCACCATTAAATTCACAAAATCCTCACTGAAAAAAAACTTTTAAAAATCTATTTCTGTGAGGCCTTCAGTCTCAAAATTTGATTTCAGGTATCTGAGGGGATCACTTGTCTGGGGGGTTGCCTCAGCTGATGACATGGGTCACCTTTGCAGGGATTCCTCATCACTAGATGATGAGGAGGAGGCAGACAAGAGTCTTCCTCTTTTCCCTCAATGTGTGTCAGTGGCCAGGATTATTTATTATTTCAGTTACTTATATAGCACCAACATATTACGCAGTGCTGTATAGAGGTCCTCTTTTTTTTACTGTCCCCATTGGGGCTCACAATCTAAATTCCCTATTGTTATGTGGGAGGAAACTGGAGTACCTAGAGGAAACCCACACAAACACAGGGAGAACATACAAACTCCATGCAGATGTTGTCCTTGGTTGGATTTGAACCCAAGACCCCAGCGCTGCAAGGCAATAGTGATAACCACTGAGCCACTGTGTGTATGCCTCCTCAGCTGAATAGACCATTTGGGATGACTGGGACATTTTTATTAGGGGGTTGTGTAGCGCTTCAACACGTGTAACACTGACTTTATTTTTACACAGGGGGTGGTGTGTGTTGTGCTTTTACACATGTATTTCAAAATTGCTAGATAAAAAACAAAGAATAGAAGAGAAGAAAGAAGGAAAATAAAAGTTTAGAACATTTTTTTTTATAAAAAAAAAGTATAAAAAATTTACTGAAATTCAGTAAAAAAAACTATTACGGCAATATAATACTGTAAAGAATTTCCTGACTACCTGACACTAACTAAAATTTTGTGACGCTGAATCTGCTAAAAAAAAGGCCTCATGCACACGACTGTAGCCATGTGCACGGCCGTGATTTTCGGGTCGGCCGGCCATGTAGTGACAGCCGTGAGCTACCCGCAAATCGCGGGCCGGGCACATAGCTGCAGCCATTATTTTCAATGAGCCCGGACTGCAGAACACTGCCATAATAAGGCTTGCCTGTTCTGTCTGCGGTGCGGGCTCCTGGGCCATGCACGCATCGTGAAAACCACGGTCGTGTGCATGGCCCCATAGGAATGAATGGGGACGCATTTCTCCCGTGGATTTTCGGTGGAATTGCGGCCGCAAAAGCACGTTCATGTGCATGAGGCCTAAAACTATAAATCTACAGTAACCACTGACACTAAATATAACACTATATTTTAGAAAAAACGTTAGTATAAGAAATATACTAAAGTAAATTTACACTAATTTTAGAAAAACTATATAGCTAAAACTGCCTAAAATGCAATGTAATTTTTTTTTATTATATAAAGGACGCTAACCTATATGTCCGCTACCCTAACGCCCTACCTATGCAGGTACTAGCTACACCTAAACTAGAACTACCCCAACATCCTACCTATGCAGTACTAGCTACACCTATCGCTACCCTAACGACCCTACCTATGCACGTACTAGCTACACCTAAACTACCACTACTCTAATGTCCTACCTATGCAACACCTAACTATATTTTATTAAACTTTTTTTTTTTCTTTTTTACACTTTTATATATAAAAAAATGCCAAAATAAAACCTGCGTCAACAAACTACCACTGAGGCTGATTATAGACTCAGCACACAAGAAGATGGTGCAGTAAAAAGAAGCCCAAAATAAAAAACCTGCGCCAAAAAATTAGCACAAATGACGATCAGTGATGGCGGTCACTGATCAGGGCTCAGAGGCTGCAAGGAGCACACACAGAGATGGTGCTGGCGGAAAAAAATGAAAATGATAAAACCTGCATCAAAAAAAAATTATTCCAGATGCTGATCAGTGATGTCGGTCAGCACTCGGTGTCCGCAGGGCGCACACACGGAGATGGTGCAAAACTGACAAAAAAAAGTCCCGTGGTCACTGATCAGCGGAGGAGGGGTCTTGGGGGGACTGGAACAATTACCGGGAAATTTAGGACTCACTAGTGCTGCTGCTAAAAAAAAATAAAAAAATCAGCAGCATCACAGTTGATGATGATGATCACACAGCAGGATGCAGAAGAGGATCGCTGGTTAAAGTCCCCTAGGGGGACTAATAATAATAGAAATCAGTTAAATAATGTGTTTTTTTTTATGTACAAAAAAAAATTATATTAAAAGTTCTAATTACCATGACCATTAAAAACTACAGCTTATCCCACGAAAAATAAGCCCTCATTACACTTAATCGATGGAAAAATAAAAAAGTTATGGCTCTCAGAATTTGACGACACAAAATAAATTTTATTTCTCAGTTAGTTTTTTCCTTGTAAAAGTAGTAAAATATAGAAAAAAACTTTATAAATTTGGTATTGCCGTAATCGTATTGACCCGCAGATTAAAGTTAACATATCGTTTTCATTTCACGGTGAATTCCATAAAAAAGAAGCGCAAAAAACTTTGGAGGAATCGCTTTTTTATTTTCATTTTCTACCCCACAAATATTTTTTTTTAGTACAAAAATTATATGGTACAATAAATGGTGCCGTGAAAAACTACAGCTCGTCTCGCAAAAATCAACTCTTTATAGGGGTATATCGACGGAAAAATTAAAAAGTTATAGCTTTTGGAAGGTGGGGAGGAAAAAATTAAATTGAAAATCTGAAAAATGGCTGCGGTGGGAAGGTTAATTCAACAGTTTTTTTAGCATGTAACGTATAAAAAATAAAAAGAAAACAATGCCGAAAATCTTTTTTCTATACTCACGGCGCAAAAATAAATTACATAGTCATTTATCTGTACCCCATACCTGTGCAGGAAAACGACTATTTTTCCGGCATAAAACAAGGCCTAAGTTATATAGCCATGTCATTGAAAAAAATAAAAAACCTTCTGAAAGGAAGAGAGGCAAAAATGAAAACATTTAGTGGTCATTAACCCCTTCCCGACATTTGACGTATCCATACGCCAAAGTCGGGTAGGGGGAAGTATGGAACGAAAATGAAAATCTGAAAAAGGGCTGCGGCGGGAAGGGGTTTATGATAAATACATAGTGACAACAATATGATCTCACATTATAGTTCCCTCGTCACTCAGCTCTCTTGGAGTCCTGAAGGTGAAATGTGCCTGATAGGGGAACATGTGATGTATTCATCTCAGGAGTCTAGGAAAGCTGGGTGACAATCTCTGTACTGGTATATTAGTTGTTACCCAGCTTGCCCACAATCAGAAATAACTCGATTTTCTTACCAACTTGGCAGAATGACATATTTCCTAGTTACATTTTCATGCATTTTAATATGACTGTGGTATTATAACTAAAGTAAAGTTGTCAGTGGATTCTCTGGAGCAGTTTCCACCATTGATCTGTGTATTGTCGGAGCCTTTATCTCCGTTAGCCCTAGCTTGTCGACAGCTCTGTGACATGAGAGGCGTGCCTGAAGTCAGATGCCAGGAGCTGGGTGGGTTCAGTACACAGTGAACACATGAAGAGCAGTGCAGTGCTTCACATGCCCCACGACTCTTCAGCCCTGCAGAGGCGCCGTCACACTGGCCCCTTCCCTCACTTATTTACTCTCCCAGGATCCCTCACAGCTTGTTGTTACTGCTGCTACAATGTCACAAGCAGGGAATGTTTAGGACACGTAGAAGAAAACGGGAAACAAAGGAAGGCAGCGTGTGTGTGTTTACTGTGGAGGCTGCTCACACGGCAGGCTGGAATTATCTGACTGGAAGCAAAACATCCTGCAGCTAGAGAACAAAGAGCCTGGAGTAGACCTGTCTCCAGTAAGTATGAGAGTGCCCCCCCTGGTCTTCAGACACTGAGGGCAGGGTGCCAGCCTTGTTAGACACAGCTTGTCTTTTGTGGTGCTGGGTGGAGGGGAGTATCTGCCTATTACAGCGCTACCTGAGGGCTTCTCAATATTTACCTCATGTAATAATGTCCAGGCGCTAAGCAGTTAAATAGGATTCTGTGTGTTCTGGGAGACGTTTACGTATTAGAATGAGCGCATATGACCTGGCCTGGCTGGCTGCATGTGATATAGAGCAGTACGGACTATTAGCATTGGAGGTAGTGTGGAGGAGACATGCCCTCAGCTCCGTGTATGTGACGAGTCTCGTAGGGCGTGCGCGGAAATGACATGTTCGCATGGAAAGTACAAAAGATTCCCAGCTCTTTAGGTGGTCGGAAGGCTGACAAAGTGCAGTGCATTCCCCGGGGAACGTGACATTTACAAGTGCTGCACTCGATATACATTAGTAGGGAATTGCATAACTGCCAATTCCCTCATATAATGATTATGGTTTAGTATTGTGGCAGTACAGACAACCTTAGGCCCATTGAAAGGATGAAGACTACAATAAAGTATAAGCGGCACAAGGCTCCCTCACCTATGTTTAGTGTCGGGACTGGTGTGAGCTGCTACCTCAGGTCCGTCCCCGTTTCTTTATTTTGGCTTCTACCATTGGGTCCGTAACGCTAAGGGCATGTTCACACAACTTATTTTCCGGCGTATTTAAGAGAGTAAGAGTATGTTCACACAGGGCGGATACGCTGCGTACAAGTACACCGCGTATCCGCCCTGGACACCAATCTGAATTCTGGCCGAATAACCGCACCAAAGTGTTTTTTGCCAGGTTGTACGCTGCGGAAAAACAGCAGGTAAATAAAAAAAAGCCTGTACTTACCCTTAGTCATGGCAACGCGTCCCTCTGATGATGTCCTGCAGCCCGGTCTCCTGGCGTGACGTTTCATCCCATGTGAATTATAAAAAAATCCTCGTAAAAAATAAGTGACATGTCCCTTCTTTAAGCGTTTTACTTGAAACACTTCGAAAATATGCCTCACAATACGCGTCCAAAATGCTTGGCTGTTTTCTCTAGAATTCAGCCTGAACTTATGTCGTGTGAACATAATCTACATGCGCACGGCGGGAAATCTGCATCAAATCAGCAGGTAATTCCACAGGTAAAATAAGCACTCAGAGGCTCTGTCGCCAGATTCTCAAATCCCTATCTCCTATTACATGTGATCGGCACTGCAATGTAGATAACAGTAACGTTTTTTTTTTGTTTTTTTTAAAACGTTCATTTTTGGCCAAGTTATGAGCTATTTTATATATATATATATATATATATATATATATATATATGCAAATTAGGTTTGAAATGGACAACTGGGCGTGTTTTTTTTCGTATGTCAAACTGGGTGTGTATTGTGTGTTTAACTGGGTGTGTTTACTTGTTTTACTAACTGGGCGTTGTGAATAGACGTGTATGATGCTGACGAATCAGTGACCAATCAGCATTATGCACTCCTCTCCATTCATTTACACAGCACATCGTGTTCTTACTAGAACGATGTGCAGCCACATACACAAGTGTCCTGATAATGAATACACATGACATCCAGGCTGGAGGTCATGTGTATTCATTATCAGGACACTTGTGTATGTGGCTGCACATCGTTCTAGTAAGAACATTATGTGCTGTGCAAATGAATGGAGAGGAGTGCATGATGTTGAGTTTTTTTGCAGGCGGAATTTCTGCCTCAAAATTCCGTTTGGAAGTTTGAGGCAGATTTTCCTCTCCCTGCATGCCGATTTTTGCAGCGTTTTTCGGCCTCGGCCATTGACCGCCGCGGGCATAAAACGCCGTTAAATACGCTTTCTCTGCCTCCCATTGAAGTCAATGGGAGGTCAGAGGCGTAAACGCCTGAAGATAGGGCATGTCCGCTCTTTCTCCCGCGAGGCGGTTTTACCGCTCGCTGGAGAAAACCGCCCCCGCCTCCCATTGAAATCAATGGGAGCCATTTTAGGGACGTTTTTGACGAGTTTTGCGGCGCGGTTTCCGCGTAAAAAAACTTGTCTAAAAACTCTGTGTGAACATAGCCTAAATGCTGCGGAATTTCCGCACAGAATTCCGTTGTAGAAATTCTGCAGCATTTACGCTACGTGGGAACCTGCCCTAACGGTTAAACTACCGTGTTTCCCCGATAGTAAGACACCCCCGATTGTAATACGTATCGGGGGTTTCAGGGGGGTCGGCTAATATAAGCCGTACCCCGAAAGTAAGACATATGTCTTACTTTCGGGGAAACACGGGGGTATTGCCGCCTCCTGCCCACTTCCGCGCCGCCCCCCTCTCCATACGTCACCGCGCCGTCCCCAGCACTTGTCAATGCCGCCTCCTCCTTAAAACCCGAGCCATAGACTTTTTACGGCTCGGGTTTTAACTTGCTGCCCGCGCGATCGGGCAGCTGAATGTCGGGTCTCCGGCTGTCAGTGACTGCCGGGGACCCTGAGGAGAGGATAGGAGCAGCTTTAGCTGCTTCTGTCTTCTCCGATGTGTTTTTACACAGCGTTCAATGAACGCTGTGTATAGGAATAGAGACAGCAGCAGCGGCGCTGTCTCTATTCCTCCCGGTGATCATGTGACAGGTCACATGATCGCCGGGTCCCGTTAGTGACAGACTGCTGCTGGGTCTAACAAGACCCAGCACAGCCCTATTAGTGACAATCGTCACTATGAGAGGGCTGATTTCCCCTGTAACTGGGGCTGCTGTGCAGCTCCAGTTACAGGGGAAAAGATGGTGTAAAAGAAAGAAAAAAAATATATAAAGTTCCCCAAAGGTCTTTTTTGACCTTTGAGGGACAGACCATAGTAATAAAAAAATAATAAATAATAAAGTAAAGTGCAAAAAATTCGACAATTTTTTTCTAATATAAGACATACCCCGAAAGTAAGACATAGTGGGGCTTTTGGGGATAAAAAGAAAGTAAGACACTGTCTTACTTTCGGGGAAACACGGTAGTAGGCACTAAGACAGCTCCCAATCTTTTGAGGGGTTATATACTGTGCCTGCAATTCCGCTGAAAAGGACATATAGAAGTTTAAAGCCCCATCTTTCAACGGCCCTAATAGACTTTTTCTTTTTAATCCTTTCAGGACCAGGCCAGTTTTTTTTGTTTTTGCTTTTTCACCCCGGCTTTCCAAGAACCATAAGGGTATGACCAGACGTGGAGTATTTCTTCCGCCACTGTCCGCATCAATGCCGCACATAATCTGCGTTGCAGATTCTGTTGCGGCTTTGCCTAAAATGGGCATTAAATTGATGCGGACTAGCCGTTGTGTATTCAGGTGAAAGTACTTCCCTTCTCTCTATCAGTGCAGGATAGAGAGAAGGGACAGCCCTTTCCCTAGTAAAAGTAAAAAGAAATTCAGACTTACCCGGCCGTTGTCTTGGTGACGCATCCCTCTTTCGCCATCCAGCCCGACCTCCCTGGATAACGCGGCAGTCCATGTGACCGCTTCAGCCTGTGATTGGCTGCAGCGGTCACATGGACTGAAACGTCATCCCGGGAGGCCGGACTGGAGGAAGAAGCAGGGAGTTCTCGGTAAGTAGGAACTTCTATTTTTTTAACACGTTGATCTATATGGTGATCGGTATTCACTGTCCAGGGTGCTGAAAGAGTTACTGCCGATCGTTTAACTCTTTCAGCACCCTGGACAGGGACTATCTCCTGACGTCGCCTAGCAACGCTCCCGTAATTACGGGTGCACACACATAGTCACCCGTAATTACGGGAGCTCCATTGACTTCTATGGGCCTGCCCGTGCTGTAATTACGGCCCGTGATTACGGGTGTTTTTACGTTAGTGTGCATGGGACCTTAGTCTGGCTGTAGACCTAGAAATACATAGGTCCAGCCAGAATGAAGAAAGATCATGTTCGTAAAACCAATCCGCTACGCAACACAAATAACATCAGCGGATGTCATTGCAGAATTTTGAATCTCCATTGAAGTCAATGGAGAAATTCCGCAACAAGTCCGCTACACGTCCGCAACAGCCAGTGTATGCTGCGGACACCAAATTCCGCACCGCAGCCTATGCTCCGCAGCTGAGTTTTCCGCAACGTGTGCATGAACCTAACTAAAAAGCAGTGGAAAGCAATGGAGAAAATGTCCGCTGCGGATTTCCGCAGCGGACTGGCCGCAGCGGAATTCCAGAGCAATTCCGCCACGTCTGGCCATGCCCTAACTCTTTCTTTTTCCGTTGACCTAGCCATATGAGGGCTTGGTTTTTTGTGGGTTGACGTTTTTATTTTTCTTTATTTTTTTAAATTTAGTTTTTATTGAAATTTTTACTATGACATAAACAGAGAATGTATGCATCGGTTTAGCCAACATGGCTACAAAAGCAGTATTACTCTTAATAACATTATAAAGCATACAATGCAACATATGAAAACGAAGAATAAGGAACTAACATTCATGGCTGCTTACACATGTAGTTAGACAGAGAAAAAGGATTGTATGTCCTATAATAAGGCACATAAAATTATACAAATGGTCAGGTCGGTAGATTCCCACATCAAGAGTGAAAGGCCCTCAAGAGAAGAACATGGAGGAACAGGTCTCTCCAGAGCTTATAATATGTTGGCTCGTATAAGTTATACAGTATATGAGAATCACATAAATAAATAGGTCCGCATTTAATTACACAGAATTACATATATAAACGGCGAAACATTTAAGTTGAGGTAATAGCAGGCACAGAAGCTCCCGATGTCACAAAGTCAAACCATGTGGACCAATGACTTGTAAATTTGCCTACAGAATTAAGCCGAATCGCCACCATTTTTTCCATGGTGTAGTCAAAATTAACCAGATTAATCAGCTCTGCTACCGTCAGGGGAACATGGGATGTCCGAGCAATGCGTAATCTAGCTGCAAAAATTATATGACCTACTACATAACGTAAATCCTGTGGAATTTCGCAAAGGCCAATTAAACAAAGGGCTAGGGCCGGGGACAAGGAAACATTGAAATTAATTACTTTGCCAATTAAAGCAAATGTGACTGTCCAAAAGGATAATACTAACGGGCAATCCCACCAAACATGTAGGTAAGCTCCTACTTTACCGCATCCCCTCCAACACAAGGGAGAGAATGATGGATTAATTCTAGCAATTTGAGAGGGTGTTCTATACCATCTATGTAAAATTTTATGAGCAGTTTCCCAATGACTAGCGCCTTTTGGAGATTTTTTTTTAACCCAATGAATTGTAGAATATCAGTCTTGAAGAGAAATATCAAGGGCTAAATCTGTTTCCCATTTCTGAAGGTAGACCGGTTTTACCAATGTGTGAGGGTGTGTAACAGTAGTGTAAAATAAATAGATCCCCTTTGAATGTATACTGGTAAAGAATGTAAAGGCACTAGAGGGGAACATCGGGGTATCCAATCGATATGTCGGATTTGCAAATATTTATAAAAATTCTGTTTGGGTAAATTGTTCTGTTGCATTAAAGTCTGAAATGAGAGTAGGGATGTGGAATCATAAAGGGAACCAATTTTAAGTATTCCTGCCTGCTCCCAACCATCAAAATTAAGATCAGGGGAATATGAACAAAGATAACGGAGTGGTAACTGGGTCAACTGTATACATTCTGATGTAGGTGTAGACGCTGTAAGATATTTCCAGGCAGTGAGTGATGCTGCAATTGAAGGGATACACTTATGTATTACGTTGTGCCCGGGTTTGTCAAGTGACAAGAGAGAGATGAGAGGAAACCCAGTGGCAACTCTTTAAATTTCCATCCATGGAAGGTTATTATGGTCTATCCACCATTGCTTTAAATGAGTGAGAATTGTAGAATAATAATATTTTTTGACTTCGGGAACTCCCATGCCCCCGGATGCCCAAGGTCTAACCATAGTAGTAAATCTTATTCGAGGCTTTCTTCCAGCCCAAATAAAATTTGTAAGGATTCTTTGGAGTTTAGCCAGGTAAGTATTTGCAACTGGTATTACCACAGTACGGAATATATACAGTATAACAGGGAGAACCATCATTTTGACAATGGCTATCTTACCTGCCCGGGAAATCATGGGTTTAGAGAAACTATCCAATAGTTTGGTAACTTTGGGGAGTAAAGGCAAATAATTTTTGGTAAATAAAGCTGAGCTTGGGCTTGTGAGTGAGACACCCAGGTAAGTAATATGATTATCCTGCCATTTAAAAGGAAATTTATCAAGTAGTGCTGCTTTATCCCGCGGATTAACCCCTATATTTAAGATCTGAGATTTGGACGAGTTCACCTTGTAATAAGAAACCCTACCAAATTTAGAGATAGATTCCTGAATGGCAGGCAAGGAATTCAGAGGTTGGGAAATTGATAGCAAAACATCGTCCGCATAAAGTCAAATTTTGTGGACTGAAGGGCCTACTTGAATACCAGTTATTTCAGGGTTAGTGCGGATCAATTCTGCTAGCTATTCCATAACCATAGCAAATCTAATTGGGGACAAAGGGCATCCCTGTCTCGTCCCATTGCTAATTGTAAAGGAATCAGAGAGGAATCCCGAGGTTAGGACCCTAGCCGACGGATTTGAGTATAATGCTAAGATTGCTGACTTAATAAACCCTGTGAAGCCAAATTTATCCAAAATTCGAGACAAATATCTCCAGTGAACTCTATCGAATGCCTTCTCCGCACCCAAGGTGAGTAGCAAAGAAGGCACCCGAGAAATGTCCGCCCACCTGATGAGATTCATGAACCTACGTGTTCCATCTGGGGCCTGTCGACCAACCACAAACCCCACTTGTGGGTTGACGTTTTTAATGACACTATTTTTGTAGTATATAATGTACTGAGAACTGTTTAAAAATTATTTTGAGGGGTAGAATGGGGAAAAAATAGCAATTCCTACCTTGTTTTTTTGGGTTTAGTTTTCATGACGTTCCCTGTGGTAATCATGACATGTTAACTTTATTCTGCATGTCAATATAATTACAAACTATTTAAAAACATACTTATAAATAATATTACAGTACTTGCTGTTTTTTTAAGCTTCACTTTTATAATCTCAGATTTTATGCTCCTTTAGGCCAGATTCACACGAGCGTCTCCAATTTGCGTCCGCAAAAAACTGCTGTTTTTCATGCATATGACTGTGTGGCACTTCCTGGTTTCACGTGTACTGTCCGTGTTTTTCATGCACCGATAGACTTCAATGTACGAGTCTGATCCGCAAAAATAGACCAGAATAGGACATGCGGGGAGTTTCACGCAATGGACACACGCTCCATTAGAAAAGATGAATGTGTGAAAAGCCCCATTGAATTTCATTGGTCAGTGTGTTGTCCGTTATTTAAATGGACAGCACATAGACATGAAATAAGTTTGTGTGATCACACACAGTTTTGATTCCGTTTTTGGCCCTGTTTTTTTTGGCCAAAGCTGGAAGTGGATGCAAAACGAAGAAAAGGTATAAAAAAAAAAGTCAGATTTACCTGCTTTGTTTTGGGTCTACTCCTATGTTTGGCTTAAAGGGAATGTGTTGCCAGCAAAACATGTTTTTTGTTTTTTTTTAGTTAAACAATTAGTGTATACGTGATTAAACATTGTTCTAATTTTTTTTTTTTTTTCACGAGTCAGGAAATATTATAAATTGGATTCTAATTTATAATATTTCCCATTGCTGGTCACTAGATGGAGCCATTCCCAAAATTGCAGCATTGCATGTGGTAAAGCAACCACATTGCTTTATGCTGCAAAATTGGGTAAAAAGCCCTCGCTCTAGTGAGCTCTCAGCATCCCCCCCTCCTTTATCCTGGCTAGTGCCGGGAGAAACGAGGGGTTTGAACGGTCTAACCTCCTACACTGTGTGTCGCCATTTTTTGAGCTAACATACAGTGTAGAAGGTTTACATACAGTAGTAAACACACACTGAACACAAACATACATAGAAATCCCTTACCTGCTCCAGTCGTCCGGTCCATCCGCTCCGTCTGCTGCCACTGCTCCATGTGCACAAGTCCGGAAGCCGCGACCGGAAGTAGTAATCTTACTGCCCGGCCGCGACTTCCGGTCCACAGGAAAATGGCGCCGGACGGCGCGCATTTCAAATTGAACTGTGTGGGAGCGGCGCATGCGCCGTTCCCACACAGCGGCGTACATGTTAGTGGATGGAACGGGCCCCGTTCGCAGTCCCTATGGGACTGCAGCTGCCGTATTCCATGTCTGTATGTGTCGTTAATCGACACATACAGAAATGGGAAAAAAAATGGCAGCCCCCATAGGGAAGAAAAAGTGTGAAAATAAGAAAAAGTAACACACAAATTAATCCAAACGTTTTTAATAAAGCACTAACATCTTTAACATATTAAAAATTTTTTTGTGGTAACACTGTTCCTTGAAAGAGGCTCTGTCACCAGATTTTGCAACCCCTATCTGCTATTGCAGCAGATCGGCGCTGCAATGTAGATTACAGTAACGTTTTTATTTTTAAAAAACGAGCATTTTTGGCCAAGTTATGACCATTTTTGTATTTATGCAAATGAGGCTTGCAAAAGTCCAAGTGGGCGTGTTTAAAGTAAAAGTCCAAGTGGGCGTGTATTATGTGCGTACATCGGGGCGTTTTTACTACTTTTACTAGCTGGGCGTTCTGACAAGAAGTATCATCCACTTCTCTTCAGAACTTCTGGCAGTGCAGATATGTGACGTCACTCACAGGTCCTGCATCGTGTCGGCCACATCGGCACCAGAGGCTACAGTTGATTCTGCAGCAGCATCAGCGTTTGCAGGTAAGTCGATGTAGCTACTTACCTGCAAACGCTGATGCTGCTGCAGAATCAACTGTAGCCTCTGGTGCCGATGTGTCCTCGCTTGTCCGACACGATGCAGGACCTGTGAGTGACGTCACAGCGTGATCTCTCGAGAACACGCTGTGTTTGCACTGCCAGAAGCTGGGCATTCTGAAGAGAAGTGGATGATACTTCTCGTCAGAACGCCCAGCTAGTAAAAACGCCCACTTGGACTTTTACTTTAAACACGCCCACTTGGACTTTTGCAAGCCTCATTTGCATAAATACAAAAATGGTCATAACTTGGCCAAAAATGCTCGTTTTTAAAAAATAAAAACGTTACTGTAATCTACATTGCAGCGCCTATCTGCTGCAATAGCAGATAGGGGCTGCAAAATCTGGTGACAGAGCCTCTTTAACAAAAACCAGTGTCAAAATCTATAAGAGATGACAAACTATGAGAGGTTTTTGGGAACTTTTAACATTTTCAATTGGATCTATTAATTTGAATGGATTGGTGATGAAGGTGAATTGTCCATTTTGTTACACAATTGTGTTTTTTGTTTTAAAGAGGCTCTGTCACCAGATTTTGCAACCCCTATCTGCTATTGCAGCAGATAGGCGCTGCAATGTAGATTACAGTAACGTTTTTATTTTTAAAAAACGAGCATTTTTGGCCAAGTTATGGCCATTTTTGTATTTATGCAAATGAGGCTTGCAAAAGTACAACTGGGCGTTTTGAAAAGTAAAAGTACAACTGGGCGTGTATTATGTGCGTACATCGGGGCGTGTTTACTTCTTTTACTAGCTGGGCGCTCTGATGAGAAGTATCATCCACTTCTCTTCAGAACGCCCAGCTTCTGGCAGTGCAGATCTGTGACGTCACTCACAGGTCCTGCATCGTGTCGGCACCAGAGGCTACAGTTGATTCTGCAGCAGCATCAGCGTTTGCAGGTAAGTAGCTACATCGACTTACCTGCAAACGCCGATGCTGCTGCAGAATCATCTGTAGCCTCTGGTGCCGATGTGTCCTCGCTCGTCTGACACGATGCAGGACCTGGGGAAGTGACGTCACAGTGTGATCTCTCGAGAACACGCTGTGTCTGCACTGCCAGAAGCTGGGCGTTCTGAAGAGAAGTGGATGATACTTCTCGTCAGAAAGCCCAGCTAGTAAAAGTAGTAAACACGCCCCGATGTACGCACATAATACACGCCCAGTTGTACTTTTGCAAGCCTCATTTGCATAAATACAAAAATGGTCATAACTTGGCCAAAAATGCTCGTTTTTAAAAAATAAAAACGTTACTGTAATCTACATTGCAGCGCCGATCTGCTGCAATAGCAGATAGGGGTTGCAAAATCTGGTGACAGAGCCTCTTTAATGCTTTATACAGATATGTTTGTTAGAAATATAAAAAAAAAAATGTCTATGGTGTTATGACAGTTCACTAAATCTTTACAACAAGGTAAAAAAAGTATTTGATCCTCACTTATCACTTGGTAGGGAAATACATAAATAGACCAAAGGGCTACAGTGCAGAATTGGTTTTAGGTAATGCGGGAATAGCCTGTTTTACGAGGTTGATTGTGTATGTTTTTGTTCCCTAGTTCTCAGCCCTTATTTGTATATTCTTTCTATCCTACTGTATCTAGGTCACTGGGACAGATTAAACCAGCTATTGCTTATACTGTATAGCTCCTTATGGTAAATGAATAGATGTACATTTAGAGCTCTCCAAACAAAGACGAAGGGACAGTCAGTCAGGTTTCCAGCTCAAGGACCCCCTTCATAAATGTGTTAAAAGCAGTAATGCTTGCCAGTGTTTAAAAATAGTCAAGTGGGTATCGCTGATGAAATATTCACATTCATGGCCCACAGATTGATAGTGACGTCATCATTTACTGATCGCTTCCCACACACTTAACCAAAACTCTCGCTTGACAATAGATTTACTTCTTTGCTGAATAAGTAAGGAAATTCTTCTGCAACAAGTTCTTACAAGTTTTACCACAATAAACTTACGCTTGAGACAAGTGCAGAATAGAATAGTAAAACTAGTTTAAGGTTAGGTTCACACGTTGCGTAATTGTAGAATTACAGTAGCAGCAAAGTGAATGAGATTTGTTAAATCACTGCAGAAAATTTCCATGCAGAAATTGACCTGCCTTCCGGAATTTTAAATCCACAGCATGCCATTTTATGCTGGGGAATGGTTACGCGTTTATTGCAGATCTTCCCCGTTGAGTTCAAAATCGCCAACAAATGGCAAATGTTGCGGCTCGTATGATGTTTTTTCCCATGTGATCGTTGCAGCCAATCACAACATGCAGAGTCACATGGGATGAGACGTCATCCCTGTAGGCCGGCTCAACACAGACTAGCCACGGGAGCAGGGACTCTTTGCTACGGAAGAGCCAGGGGAGGTGAGTATGGTCTTTTTTGTTATTCCGCTCTGCTCAGCGGCAAATCCGTTTGAAAATCTGCAGCAAATCAAACCTGATTTGGTGAGGATTTTGGTCGGAATACCCTGCGAAATCTGGGTCAGAACATACCCTAAAAGTATTCTACTTTTACTTTGTAGAAGGCCAGGCATGCATGTTTTTTTTTTATTTAACCTCTTCCCGCTCCAGGATCTACTATTAGGTCACGCTAAGTACATATTTTTCACTCCTTGACCTAATAGTAGGTCATGGAGTAAATGCAGTGCCATTTTCCCCCGGCTTGTTCAAGAGCTGTGATAATTGCTGTCTCCGACAGCAGGCTATCGCGGCTCGATGCGCAGGGACTAATTGTGATGGTCCCGCCACGGCGATCAACGCTATGGGTTAGTCAGTGACAACTGACTAATAGTTGCAATCGCATACATCATTTCCTACCCCAGACGTCCGATCCTCCTGCACCTGCCCTGAACTTCCCTGTTGGCGTTAGAGTCGTTCAGAGCGGTTGTGTCGGAAGAGTTGTAATGAAAAAAATTTGAAAACTTCTAATTTTAGAGCATTTTTGGCTTATTACCTCCACCATCCACTTCCCACTCCTGTCCTCCTCCTCCTTGTGTTCCCCTTGTCACCCCCAGTTAGTTTAGTAAGTGATCATCTGGTTAGTTGAGTATTAGGGTTAGTTAGTGCCAGGGAACCGTCAAAAAGCCTAGTTAGGTATAGCGTCAGGGAATATAGCATCAGGAATCTGTCACCATAGTTAGGTTTAGCGTTGAGGATCCATCACCGTAGTTCGGTTTAGTGTCAGGGAAGTTCACATAAAATCTAGTTAGGCTTAGTGTCAGGCACCCGTTGCAGTAGTTAGGTTTAGCGTTAGGGAAGCTTGGAAAAATCTAGTTAGGTTTAGTGTCAGGGAATCAACGCCCTAGTTGCCCAGGATGCGTTATGAGGCAATACTTCACTTCTTACATTATGTTGATAATAAGCAGTGCCCACCCCAAGATGACACCAATTTTGACCGTTTGTTTAAACTGAGACCTGGTTTGCCCAAGCATACACCCCCGAGAAGTGTATTTCTATTTATGAGTCCTTGGTACATTTTAAAGGGAGGCATCAATTCCGCCAGTACCTGCCGGGTAAGAGGGCAAGGTATGGCGTGAAGATGTATAAGCTGTGCAAGAGTGAATCAGGGTATACTTACAAATTTAGGATATATGAAGGGAAGCGTCTTGTGGCACTGCTAGAAGAAACCTGAGATGCCTCCCTAAGACTCTGCTTGGGAAAACACTCAGAAGGGGTGAGAGCAGGGTACATTCTAGCAGCAACATATTGTGTGTCAAGTACAAGGACAAGAGAGATGTCCTTGTATTGACAACAATGCATGGCCACACCAGTACCCATGTACCAGTACAGAGACCCCCAAACCAGACTGCATCCTGGACTACAATAGGTACATTGGAGGGGTGGACTTGTCAGATCAAGTCCTGCAGCGCCATGCGGAAATCGAGGGTGTGGCATAAGAAGCTGGCTGTGTACATCATACAGATGGCATTGTACAATGTGTACGTCGTGCAGGCCAGAGGGGAACTTTCGTGGAATTTCAAGAGGTGGTTATCAAAAACCTAATCTTTAGGGACCAGGAAGTGGGGGCACCCAGTACTTCTGGAAGCGAGGCCACACGCATAGTACCAAAACAACATTTTCCAGGAGAAGTTCCCCCGAACTGGTGGGAAGGGAAAGTGTCAAAAGAGTTTCAGAGTCTGCTATGAGAGGGTATAAGGAGGAATACAATATATCTGTGACACGTGTCCCGAAAAACCAGGGCACTGTATAAAAGAGTGTTTTAAAATGTATCATACATCCCTTGATTTTTAATTTACAACCGGTTTTACTTACCCTGATGCACTCCGCACAGGTTATCCCCCTCATCTTTCCCTTCTGAGCCCTGACGTGTGCCCAGGCAGTAGATAACAGCCACATCTAGGGTATTGCCATACCCGGGAGAACCCACATTACAATTTATGGGGTACTGGTACCTCAGGGGCTTCTGCATACATGACTTAGCTCTAGTAGGCCAAATGGTGGTGCTTCCCTTCTGAGCCCTCCCATGGGCCCAAGTGGCAGTTTATCACCACAAATGGGGTATTGCTGCAATCAGGAGAAATTGGGCAACAAAATGTGGTATTTTATTCCTTGTGAAAATAAGACCTTTTGAGCAAAAACATATTATTGGAAAATATTTTATTAATTCACAGCCCAATTCAAATAAGTTCAGTGAAAAAACTGTAAAGTCTAAATGGTCACAACACCTATAAATTAATTCCTTGAGGGTGTAGTTTCCAAAATGGGGTCACTTTTGGTGGGTTTCCATTGCTTTGATACCTCTGGGGCTCTGCAAATGCGACATTGCATCTGAAAACCAATCCAGAAAAAAACTGGACTCCAAAGAACACATAGCGCTCCTTCCCTTCTGAGCCCTCCCATGGGCCCAAACGGCAATTTATCACAAATGGGGTATTGCCGCATTCAGAAGAAGTTGGGCAACAAAACTGGATATTTTATTCCTTGTAAAAATAAGAAATTTGGAGGAAAAACTAAATATTATTGGAAAAGATTTAATTTTTTTTAAATTCCCAGCCCAATTAAAATATGTTCTGTGGAAAGACTGTGGGGTATAAATGGTTACATTCATAAATGAAATCCTTGAGGGGTGTAGTTTCCAACATGGGGACACTTTTGGGGATTTCTATTGTTTTGGCACCACAAGACCTCTTCAAACCTGGCATGCTGCCTAAAACTTATTCTAATAAAAAAGAGGCCCCAAAATGCACTAGGTGCTTCTTTGCTTCTGAGGCCTGTGTTTTAGTCCACTAGCACACTAGAGCCACATATGGGACAATTCTAAAAACTGCAGAATCTGGGCAATACATATTTTTTTTTTTTTTTTTAAATCAATCCAATTTTATTGATACGAACACAGAAATGAATAACACATTAACATTCACATTACAATTTTCCAACATCGTATACAATAGTTACAGCATATCAGGAAATCCACAACTTCCCCCCTTTCCCCCCTCCCCGCACAGCCCCCCACTATATCTCCGCCCTTTGTTTCTAGTACCATTCCTGGTCAGAGCACATTTCTCTTATCAAGGTTCCCCACCACCCCTTCTTTGCTCCAGACTCTATCACCTCCAGTTCCTCAGACGACTCTCGCCCTTAGTCTGCTCAGTTCAGGTGACCGCACCTCAGGACAGGCCAACCATCTGCTCCATTGTTTCTCAATTTTTTTTTCCGTGCCCCTTTTAGAAAATATCTTATGCTCCATCAGGATATTATAATTCAACATTCCTACAATTTCCCTCATCCCTGGTGGCTCCGCGTCCAGCCAGTGTTTAGCAATGCATTTCCTCGTTTGATATAATATCTTGGCAATTGCCAGGCTTGCCATTCTGTCACTCTCCAATTCTCCCACCGCTCCCAACAACATAACTTTAGGGTCTGCCGCCAATTCCTGACCATACACCTGCTTTATCAGGTCCAATATTTCCCCCCATAGGGTCCTCAGGGCCTCACATGACCAAAACATATGCAATATGTCCGCCTTCTCCGTGCACCTAGGACATTTAGCATCCGTTCTAATACCCATCTGTTTTAATACCCACGGGGTGCGGTACACTCTATGTATCAGGAAGAGTTGTGATCTCCTCTGCGCCAGACTGAGCGATAAGTGACATGTGGACGCTAATATCTCTTCCCACTCCTCCTCGGTCAATGGACCGACATGGGCAATACATATTTAGTAGTGTTTCTGTGGTAAAACCTTCTGTGTTACAGAGAAAAAAATGGATTAAAATTGAATTTCTGCAAGAAAAATCCACTTTGCTTTAATTCCTCTGAAACGCCTAAAGGGTTAAGAAACTTTCTAAATGCTGTTCTGAATACTTTGAGGCGTGTAGTTTTTAAAATTGGGTGTTTTATCAGGGTTTCTAATATATAGGCTCCTCAAAGCCACTTCAGAACTGAACTGGTACCTAAAAAGAAAAGGCTTTTGAAATTTTCTTAAAAATGTGAGAAATTGCTGTTTATGTTCGAAGCCTTGTAACGTCCTAAAAAAATAAAATAGTGTTCAAAAAATTATGCTCATCTAAAGTAGACATATGGCAAATGTTAATTAGTAACTATTTTGTGTGGTATAACCATCTGCCTTACAAGCAGATGCATTTAAATTCAGAAAAATGCTAATTTTTCACAATTTTCTCTCAATTTTGCTATTTTTCACAAGTAAACACTAATAATAAATAATAATAAACGCTAATTTACCAAATTTTACCCCTAACATAAATGGCTTGGATTAAAGAGGCTCTGTCACCAGAATAAAAATGCTCTATCTCCTACATCAGTTTATCGGCGCTGGAATGTAGTTACTAGCAATGTGTTTTTATTTTAAAAACGATGTTTTTTTAACAAAGTTATGGCGTTTAGAACATTTATGCAAATGAAGTCCTTAATGCCCAACTGGGCGTTTTTTAATTTTCAACCAAGTGGGCGTATGACAAAGAGGTGTATGACGCTGGCCAATCCGCATCATACACTCTCTCTGTCTTACACCCGGTCTTACACCCAAGCTAGATTCAATGAGCAGCGTGATCTCGCGAGACCGCGCTGAGACGTCACTTCCGCCCACAGGTCCTTCATCCCTGCGTCTGAAGACAACATCTTTCGTCTCCCTCCAGGCTGCTGCTGCTGCTGCTACTACTACTACTACTACTACTACTACCACTACCACTACCACCGATCCGACGACTGGGACTTCTCATCAGCCTGGAGGGAGACGAAAGATGTTGTAAAAAAAACACATTGCTAGTAACTACATTCCAGCGCCGATAAACTGATGTAGGAGATAGAGCATTTTTATTCTGGTGACAGAGCCTCTTTAACAAAGGCAATCAAAAATTATTACCACATCAAGTGACACGTGTCCGATTTGAAAAATGGGCTCTGAGTCTTAAAGCCCAAACTAAGCTGCGTCCTTAAGGGGTTAAAGAGAGGGGAATAAGCCGCTGCCGAACCCTTCTGACAGTGTAATATCTCAGACAGGATCAAATTGCCAACATTTCCTATGCCTTTTTTCCCCATCATCTGCCATCGCTGCAGAGTTGGGAGGCTCTGATACACATAAGATCGTAATCGGACAACTTTTATGTTATGTGAATGGCCATCTTTAGACCTGTTTTGCATAAAGCATTGAGCTGTGTTGTTTTTGCACCTTTTCTTGTGGGGTAGGAGGCTAATGTACATCGAATAGATGTTAGTTAAAACATCCTCCCATATTTCAAGTATCACACAACCGGGGAGATTTGATGCGGCGCACGGCAATTTTTTTTTCTTTTAATCCACGCCTCTATTTTCACCCACTCCCCGCCCATACACACCTGTTTCAGCCCACACAGTATCCTGATCCCATATAGTGCCTCCCACACAGTATAATGCCCTCTAGCTGCCACCATACAGTATAATGCCCGCACATATGCCACCATACAGTATAATGCCCCATAGATGCACCTATACAGTATAAAGAATAGTGTTTATCTAAGTTGCCTATATTCTGTAACTCTAGCCAAGGGGCTGTGAGAATGGCATCACTTGTGCATTGATGTGAATGTTATGATGTCTACCTAGAAACAAGAAAAGCATTATCTAGGACTATACTTTTTTCTTTATACTCTGTTCACTCTGACGTCATGGATTCTATTTTTTACAGTTATTTTCCAACATTGAGTTATAATTCGTCTGTCTGGTATTAGTCAGGTTTCCGTTGTGTTTTTTTGTTTTGTTTTTTTAACAGACAGAATTGCACATCAAACCACACGATTCTTCCTACCAGGGGCAATGGAAACCAGACTTCACAAGAACCATGATGTCAAAGTGATCAGAGCCTGAAATAATAGTTACATCCTTGCAATGAAGGGGCTGAATACATTAAAAACTGACGGGTATTTTTGTGATTGTCAACCTGAAATAGCTTTCAAATGTCTATAGGCATGTTGACATGCCAGTGGAATGAGATCTTTGTGAGATAGAGTAAGGAAATCCCAGTGATGCATAAGTGGGATTTCCTATACAATAGAGTTGAGTAAGACCTAGGGATGCCCATGTTCGAGTTCTCACTAGTGTTGAACCATAATATAGACCTAGTTGTCTCTAGGTATGAATTGCACAGCATGCTTAAAGAGGCTCTGTCACCAGATTCTCAAATCCCTATCTCCTATTACATGTGATCGGCGCTACAATGTAGATAACAGTAAAGTTTTTTGAAAAATGTTCATTTTTGGCCAAGTTATGAGCTATTTTATATATGCAAATGAGCTTTGAAATGGACAACTGGGCGTGTTTTTTTTCATATGTCCAACTGGGCGTGTATTGTGTTTTTAACTGGGCGTGTTTACTTGTTTTACTAACTGGGCGTTGTGAATAGAAGTGTATGATGCTGACGAATCGGTGACCAATCCGCATCATGCACTCCTCTCCATTCATTTACACAGCAGCATCACGTTCTTATTAGAACGATGTGCAGCCACATACACAAGTGTCCTGATAATGAATACACATGACCTCCAGCCTGGACGTCATGTGTATTCAGAATCCTGACACTTCTGAATCTTTTCTGTGAGATTCCAGCAAGCCACGTGTAATCTCGCGAGATTACGAGGTAAACGAGATTTCGTTTCCCTTGCTGGAAATCTCACAGAAAAGATTCAGAAGTGTCACGATTCTGAATACACATGACGTCCAGGCTGAAGGTCATGTGTATTCATTATCAGGACACTTGTGTATGTGGCTGCACATCGTTCTAGTAAGAACACTATGTGCTGTGTAAATAAATGGAGAGGAGTACATGATGCTGATTGGTCACTGATTCGTCAGCATCATACACTTCTATTCACAACGCCCAGTTAGTAAAACAAGTAAACACGCCCAGTTAAAAACACAATACACGCCCAGTTGGACATACGGAAAAAAACACGCCCAGTTGTCCATTTAAAACCTAATTTGCATATATATAAAATAGCTCATAACTTGGCCAAAAATGAACGTTTTAAAAAACAAAACAAAAACTTGACTGTTATCTACATTGCAGCGCCGATCACATGCAATAGGAGATAGGGATTTGAGAATCTGGTGTCAGAGCCTCTTTAAAGAGGACTTGTCACTAGGTCACAGAAATTGCACCAGCAGTCTCACCATACTACCGCCGTCTCCTGGACTCCTGTGGTGCTTTCATTTTATTTCTACCCCCCTCGCGAGATATGCCCCCCGTTTTTTGGGTGACATATATGTCAATGAATAGCTTTGAGTGCCAGCTCAGCGTGATCTCAATGTGGGAGACTGAGGATGGAGGGAAGAGGGTTCACTTCAAATAGCCATATCTCAGGCTATGGACCACCTAGAACAGTGACACAACCGGTGATATCCCTAGTTAAAAACATAGTTGGGAATGGGAACTGTATATGCAATTAGTATACAGCTTCCATTCCCGACTGTATTTTTAACTGATGATATCTCCGCTTGTGTCACAGCTAGAACTGCGATCATCATCAGAATCTCATTTTTCATATGCCATCAGAAGCACTGTTCTAGGTGGTCCACAGCTTGAGATATGGCTGTTTGAAATGATCCTTATTCCCTACAGCCCTACCTAATGTCACAAATGGCAGACTTGTAAATATTCATGTTCAATTAAAATATTGGAAAGCAATGCTTCCTATCCTAAAAATCCCCCCAACATCTAACTTGTGAAGTTTTTGAGGATCAATTTTAAAATTGATGGCCTATCCTTAGAATAGGCACTCAATATTAGATCGGTAGAAGTCCAACTCTATGCACCCCTGCCGATCAGCTGCTTGAAGGGGTCGCGGCACTCGTTCAAGCACTACATCCACTTCACTTGACTGGGACAGCGCTGCATTACCTTGCACAGCGCTACATAAGTAACGGCATGTGCAAGTACGAACAGGTATGAAACCCAATTTTGAAATCCTGGTTAATTCCCTTAAAGAGGCTTTGTCACCACATTATAAGTGCCCTATCTCCTACATAAGGAGATGGGCGCTGTAATGTAGGTGACAGCAGTGTTTTTTATTTAGAAAAACTATCTATTTTTACCACGTTATGAGCAATTTTAGCTTTATGCTAATGAGTTTCTTAATGTCCAAGTGGGCGTGTTTTTACTTTAGACCAAGTGGGCGTTGTACAGAGGAGTGTATGACGCTGACCAATCCCGTCCTAAACTTCTCTCCATTCATTTTCTCAGCGCATAGTGACACTGCGTTGTTCACTATGTGCGGTCTTATACTGACACATTAACGTTACTGAAGTGTCTTGACGGTGAATAGACATAACTTCCAGGATTTACAATCCCGACACTTCGCTAACTGTTGTGTGCTACTTATTTATTTATTTCAGTTACTTATATAGCGCCAACATATTACGCAGCGCTTTACAGAGGTCCTCTTTTTACTGTCCCCATTGGGGCTCACAATCTAAATTCCCTATTGGTATGTTTTTGGGGTGTGGTAGGAAACCAGAGTACGCGGAGGAAACCCACGCAAATACAGGGAGAACATACAAACCCCATGCAGATGTAGTCCTTGGTTGGATTTGAACCCAGCGCTGCAAGGCAATAGTGCTAACCACTGAGCCACCGTGCTGCCCGTGCGACTTACAGCAGAGCAAGCATAATCTCCCGAGATCCCGCTGTAAATGACAGGTTACAGCGAGATCATGCTTGCTCTGCTGTAAGTCTCACACAAACGTTAGCGAAGTGTCGGGATTGTGAATAGACATCCCGTCCTGGCTGGAAGGAATGTCTATTCACTGTCAAGACACTTCAGTAACGTTAATGTGTCAGTATAAGACAGCACATAGTAAACAACGCAGTGTCACTATGTGCTGAGTAAATGATTGGAGAGAAGTGCATGACGCTGATTGGTCAGCGTCATACACTTCTCTTTACAACGCCCACTTGGTCTAAAGTAAACACACGCCCAGTTGGGAAGAAACTAATTAGCATAAAGCTAAAATCGCTCATAACGTGGTAAAAATAGATTTGTTTTTCTAAATAAAAAGCACTGCTGTCACCAACATTTATAGCGCCGATCTCCTTATGTAGCAGATAGGGCACTTATAATGTGGTGACAGAGCCTCTTTAAATAAAGGGAGTTTAAAACTAGAAAAATATGCACTGGCATTGAAAGGAATACAAGGGTAATCCCAATTGACACATTTATGGCATATATTGTGTATAAAACAAATGCCTGATAGGTGGGGACTATATATTCCATCTAGATGACAGAACCCAACTCACCCCATTGTAAATCAGTGGGGTCCGTTAGCCACCAGTGGCATCTGTTGTACGATGGATCTGACCCTGCATTGTGATTTTCTTATAAAAGGAAACCATGACATAAGTTTTTACTCTGCTGGAAAATATTTAGTGGAACCTGTGGGCACTACATTTGCTCTGTGCATTTTCAAATGATGTAATTGACCCTTTATTTGGGCAGGAAGTAGAGATGGTTATATGGTTATTTGACACCCACCGTAGTAAATTTATGAGTAAGATCATCAAAATTTCCTGTCTCCTCATTGCACTTCTACTTTTATTTATTTTTCTTCACACATATGTCACTGAGCAAAGAAACTTAGGCTCTTTTTACACTTGTGTCCCTATCCGTATCACAATCTCACTGCGGTCTTGTGGGTAGAACATGTGACCGATGAGTTAATAATACAGACTACAGTTCCCGTGTAGCCTGTGCACATGTTGCTCATTCCCTATCCCCTTTAGCCTCACTGATTCAAATCTCGGTCTATCCACCTTGTAGCTTCACAGGAGATTGTGCTCTCTGTACCCCTGCCTTTTCCTTTCGCTCATAAAAAAAACCCTCAATCCACCACTGTTTACTTATTAATATGAATATTTAATTCGTAAAGAAATTACCGCATTGATGTGATCCTATATTAACCCCTTGAAGATAGCCAATATTGGTCCTGTGGATTTTTTTTTTTAAATCTGACGTTTCACTTTATGTTCACACAAGGCGGATACGCCGAAAAACCACACCAAATTGTGGTGGAATTTTTTGTCCGGAATGTCCGCTGCGGAAAACGGCACAGAAAAAATAAATGGATACTTACCATGGTGAAGCGTCCTCCCGACGTCCTGGCGTCATGACTTTCTGCAGCCCTGGGATTACGTTTCATCCCATGTGACTGCTGCAGCCTGTTATTGTCTGCACGGTCGTATTGGAGGAAACGTCATCCCAGGATTCTGGCCTTGGTGAAGAAACACAGAATTATGGTATAAGATTTTTTTTTTCCTGAGTTGCGTTTTTTTTTTGTGGCGGAATCGTTGCTTTTCTGTCCCAAAAAAAGCAACTTCTATTTATTGCGGGTTTTTACCTTCCCATTGAATACACTGGGGAAAACTTGCAAATACAATTGACGCAGCGTCTGGATGAGATTTGTTAAAATCTCATCCACTTTACTGCTACTGTATTATGCTGCGGATTTTCTGCAACAAATTCCGTTGCGGAAACTCTGCAGTATCTATGCTACGTGTGAACTTACCCTATGTGGTAATAACTTTGGAATGGTTTTGCTTATCCAAGCGATTCTGAGTGTTTTCTTGTGAGACATTGTACTTTATGTTAGTGGTAAAATTTGGTCGATACATTCAGCGTTTATTTGTGAAAAACCAACATTTCAAGAAAATGTTCAAATATTAGCATTTTTCTAACTTTAAATGTATCTGCTTGTAATACAGATAGTAGTTTGTGTGGTATTACTAACTAGTTATTTACCATATGTCTAATTTATGTTGGCATAGTTTTTTGAACGTACTTTTATTTTTCTAGGACGTCACAAGATTTTATTGCCCAGATTCTGCAGTTTTTAGAAACATCCCACATGTGGCGCTTGTGTGCTACTGGACTGAAACACAGGCCTCAGAAATAATTGGCCACCTAGTGGATTTTAAGGCCTCCTTTTTATTAGAATATATTATAGGAAACACCCCAAAAATACACCATTTTGTAAACTACACCCCGAAGGAATTTATCTAGAAGTATAGTGAGCATTTTGACCTCACAGGTTTATTTATTGGAATTAGGCAATAAAAATAAAATGACGTTTTAGCTCAGATTATTTAATTTTCATAATGAATAAAGGAGAAAACGCATCCCAAAGAAATTTCTCCTGAGCACAGCAATACTCCATGTGTGGTCATAAACTGCTGTTTGGACACACGGCAGGGCTCAGAAGTGAAGGATCGCAATTTGGCTTTTGGAACTCAAATTTTGCTGGAATGGTTTTCGGGTGCCATTTCGCATTTCCAGGGCCCATGAGGGACCAAAACAGTGGGAACCCCCCAAAAGTGTCTCCATTTGGGAAAACACCCCTCAAGGAATCTAGGGGTTTAGAGAGCATTTAGACCACACAGGCCTTTTGCAGAATTTATTGGACATGAAAATCAACATTTTTCTTTTCCACTAAAATGCTACATTTTTTTCAAGGGAAAAAGGAGAAAAATTACCCCAAAATTTGTAAAGCAATTTCTCCCGAGTATGGCAATACCCAATATGTGGACATGTGGTGATAAAGTCCTGTTTCAACACATGGCAGGAGCAATATTTGGCAAGTAGATTTTACTGGATAGGTTTTTGTGTTCCATGTTGCATTTGCAGAGCCCCTGGGGTACCATTACATTAGCAACCCCCCCCCCCCCAAAGTGTCTCTATTTTAGAAACTAAAACCCTCAGGGCATTCATAGGAGTGTAGCAAGCATTTTGACCCCACAGGCGTTTCATAGATTTTATTAGAATTAGGCAGTGAAAATTTAAATATTATATATTAGGAAAAAAAACACCACACAATTTGTTACACGATTTCTCTCGATTATGGCATATGTGTTCCTAAACTGCTGTTTGGGCACATGGCAGGGCTCAGAATGGCAAGAGCGCCATTTGGCTTTTGGAGTGCAGATTTTTCTAGATTTGTGTTCAAGCACCATGTCACATTTGCATAGCCAAGGAGGTACCAGAGTCCAGTGGAAAACACAGAGAAGTGACTCCATTTTGGAAACTACACCCCTCAAGGAATTTATCATTTTCCTGGACATATGACAGGGCTCAGAAGTGTAAGAGCATCATGTGAACTTGAAGGGGTGTAGTGAGAATTTGACACCACAGGTGTTTTTATTAGAAATAAATGTGCAGCGGATGAAGCTCTGTCAGGGCTTGTGTTTTGCGGGATGGGCTGTAGTTCTATAAAAAAAAAAATGTACCACGTACAGGAAAAATTGTTACGGACACGGCGGTACCAAATATGTATACTTTTTTTTTTTTTAAATTGTTTTCAGTTTCTTCATATAAAAAAAAAAAAGGCTTACATTTTTAGTTTTTTTTTTTTTTTTTATCTCACTTGGGGACTCCTAGGCATGAAGCCCTGATCGCTATTGTAATACATTGCACTACCTTTGTACTAGCAGATCAGGAGGCCATTGTTAGGCCTCCGGTTGCCATAGCAACCATAAGCACCTTCACTATCGCGTCGCGGTGGTGCCAATCGGCCACAAACCACCTAGATGCCGCGGTTAATATTGACAGCGGCAGCTTAAAGGTTAATCAGTGGGGATCGGACCTCGCTACGGTCCCCCGCCATTACAGTAATATACAGCTGACATACGTTGGCGATGGCGCAGGCTCAGCCTCTGAGTCCGTTCTATCACTGTCACGTACAGTTACGTCACAATGCGCTAACCCGTTGGCGGCAGCAACATAACTGTACAAGAGATGTCGCCAAGGGATTAATAAAGCATGCACAGCTTCTCTGCAAGACAGTGATGATCCAGATGATATCCCTTTTCTGACACTGCGCATACAGCAGTTATATTCTTGTCAGAGAAGATGCTTATGCCACTGCTTCTGGTCGGCTTATTCTCTTAAAAGAAAAATGTAACTTTGCAAATAATATTAATTTCAACTACCAGTTTGTGTCTACAGCTCAGACATTTGCGTCTTCATGGTTACAGATTTAAACTGTGTAGTCTGCAGTTATACTCCCTTCCATTTGTCCTCTACCTCTTGCTAACCTGCCAAAAGAATTAGGAAACATATAGAAGTGATAAATACATGATACAGGTAACAGGTAAGAAGTGCTATAATTAATATACATACCAGGGGTCTCAAACTCAGCCGGGTAAGTGGGCCACATATAGAAAAAATGGGAAGTTGATGGTCCGCATTACTTTCAAATTTGATACATTCAAAAATTATTGTTAATTAATTCGTTATTTGAACTACTATATTACCATAACAATACTACATTACTATAATACTACATTACTATAATAATACCGCTAGGTTTAAACTTACCGGAAATTTGCGAGATTTCTCCACGTGCTTATTTCAACAATCCAGTTTTACAGTTTAAGTTTCGCTAAATGCAGTCCGGCAGCTCAGTTGGCAGCGTTTGGCAGACACAAATGTCAAAATTCGGCAGCCCCTTTTTAGATCGTGCCGCAGAGCCCACTGCAGATGCCGCCACAGTGCCCACTGCAGATGCCGCCACAGTGCCCACTGCAGATGCCGCCACAGTGCCCCCTGCAGATGCCGCCACAGTGCCCCCTGCAGATGCCGCCACGGTTCCAGCTGTGCTCCTGACATCACAGTTCATATATATGGACAGTGATGTCAGGGGCAACCCCACATCTGGAGTCCCGGAGCAGAGCCGCTTCTAGCACTCTGCCTGGGATTCCAGCTCTGCACCCGACATCACTGTTCATATATGGACAGAGATGTCAGGGCTAGCCCAGAGCTGGAGTCCCGGGCAGAGTGATAGTAGCGCTCCTAGTGCGACTCCAGCTGTGCTCCTGACATCACTGTCCAGCTCTGGGGAAGCCCTAGACATCGCTGTCCGTATGTGGACAGCGATGTCAGGGGATTCCAGAGTCCCGGGGCAGAACCTTTTCTAGCACTCTGCCCGGGACTCAGTCTCTGGGGAATCCCCAGACATCGCGTGTCCATTCATGGACAGCGATGTCAGGGGATTCCACAGAGTACCGGAGCAGAGCCATTACTAGCGGTTCTGTGTCCCGCGGGCCGCAGATGACCGCCTCAGGGGCCGCATGCGACCCGCGGGCCACGTGCTTGTGACCCCTGATATATAATATATAGTATAAGTACACATGTTAACAGCCATTCTAAGCTGAATGTGCCTGCCCCCGCAGTTCCGGACTTTACCTATCTTCAGGCCTGGCAAGTACCAGCATGGGAGGCTGGCTGGGAATCCCTGCCCTATTGACTTGTGTACTCACACGATAGCTTATTCTCAAAATTCTGCTGGAATGATAGGTTTTACATTAATTAAAAGCATCTCTGGACTGACTAAATGTTTCAGTTGACATTTTCATGTGCACAACAGAGGCTCCTGGTTTATTGTAATAGTTACAGATTAAGACCAACACAATATACACAACTGTAGGCAGATTGGGTAACTACTGTGCTAACAGCCTTCAATATGCCAATGAGACCACACTCAGCCAAAAATGAAGAAGACCTAAAGACCCTTATAAGGAAAGTTTAAGAGCAGAGTGAAAAGATGGGCCTGCGGCTAAATATGAAGAAAATGAAGTCAACAGGCAATACAGCTCACTGTACAGTTAATGGAGAAGACAAAGAAGTAATAGACAGCTTTTACCTACTTGGATCAATTATTAACAAGGGATCCAGCAGCCAAGAAATAAGACCTGTGTAAACATGTGCCTCTAAATACAAAGACCAGAGTTGTCCAGGCCATGGTATTTTCTGTGGATTTGAACGCTGGTGTTGGTGAAGACTTTGAACGGTCCTCTTACACAGCCCGTCCTGGGCCACGTAAACAAACGCCAATCAACGAGACAGCTCGCTGATCGGCGCTGGTTTGCTCCTTTCACAATGCAGCTAGTATGGAGACAAGCGCTCGTTACTCCGATCGCTCGTCCCCATACATTGTTATCATGTCGGCAGCACGTCTCCCTGCAGATGTGCTGCCGACTACGATAATATTTTACTTTTTTAAAACGATACGATCAGCAGATGAACGAGCGTTTGCTCATTCATTTGCTGATCGCTGCCCTGTTTACACAAGGCAATTATTAGGAATGAGCTTTCTAAGAACAATCGTTTTCCCGATTATTGACCCATGTAAAAGGGCCTTTAGAGTACCATGGACAGAAACTAAAACAAACACATGGATCATAAACCAAATCGGGAATAACCTTTCACTTGAAGCACAAACGTCCAGACCGAAGTTGTCTGATTTTGGACTTCAAAGAAGACCAACTTTGCTTGAGAAAAGGTCAATGAGGAGGAGGACGACTATCAACAAGGTGGTTGGATACACTCCGGAATTATGCCCCTGAAAAGACTGAATACACAAACATAAGAGAGATCAATTCGGTTGCCAGGAGTAGAAAACCACTACACGGCACTAAATAATAGGCAGATTGGGTGCCTTCTGTGCTAACAGCAGAGAATGCAAAAGCTTGGGCTTCCTTGGCAACAATCAAGACATGTGACTCCCCATCTCATCCTGTGTTGTTAACCCCTTAATGACGAGTGACAGATACATCCCTCACAAACAGATGTTAGTTCCCGCATCGTTACGCATATATCCGTCACTCTGATCTCATGGGTACTGCCACTGTACCCACAAGATCAGCGGCGGGAGCACAGCTGTTATACACAGCCAGGCTCCTGCCAAAATTGGAGAGCACTCTGATTGCGGCAGTTTAACCCCTTAGATGCCGCGGTCCATACCGACCGCCGCATCAAATGTGTTTGACAGAGGGAGGAAGCTTCCTCTGTCACCCCATCCGCTCCCTCGCGATACGAACGCGGTGCGCCGATGGGTTTCCATGGCAGCCGGGGGCCTAACAAAGACCCCCAGGTCTTCCTTCAGCAACTGCCTGTTAGGCCATGCCAAAAGCATAGCCTAATTGCCTACGGCTCGTCCACACGTAACGGAATTGCTCCGTATTTTCGTTCCAGCATTGCGGACGTAAAATACGCAGCGGAATACAGTAGCAACAAAGTGGGTGTGATTTAATAAATGTCATCCACACACTGCAGAAAAATTCAGCTGTGCTGCGTTATTTTATTTCCGCAGCAATTATTGCTGCGGAAAGTGGACTGATTTCCTGCGTTTTTCTGATGTACTGTGGTATTCGCTGCGGAAACACTGTGGAATTTCTTACAGGGGGTGGAAATTACATCACAGGAAGGAATAATATCACCATCACACAACCCTTGAAAACAACGCACCTAAAAAACGCACCAAAAGTCTGCACCGTTTTCCGCAGTAAGAAACGCATGAAATAGTGGAAATTTTCTGTAGAAAATTTGTTACGTGTATACTAAGGCCGGGTTCCCACGTAGCGTAAACGCTACAGAATTGTGTGCAGAAATTCCGCAGCATTTACAATAGCAGCAAAGTGGATGAGATTTTGAAAATCTCAGCCGTGCTGCAGAAAAATAAGCAGCATAAACGTTAATAAATTGACGTGCGGTGCAGAATTTAATTCAGCAGCATGTCAATTTATGCTGCGTTTTTTTTGATTTAACGCTGTGGGTTTTCCCCATTGAATTCAATGGGGATGCAAAACCCCCAACAAAAAGCAAAGTGTTGCGACTTTTGCGACGTATTCGCAGCGATTTACGCCACAAATATCGCAACCTATGGGAAAAAAAAAAATCATACTTGCTCAGAACGCCATACTTCTTCCTGCAGTCCGGCCTCCTGGGATTCCGTTTCATCGCATGTGACCACTGCATTAAGTCACAGGCTGCAGCGTCACATGGCCTGAAACGTCATCGCAGGAGGCCTGAGCGGACGTCAAAGGAGGGAGGGGGTAAGTATGAATGGCTTTCTTCCGCAGCGCATATTCTGTTTGAAAGACCGCACCACAATACGATTTTTCAGACTGAATGTCCTGCGGGTTCCAGGTAAGACACGCTGCGTGATGTTTACGCAGTGTATCTGCCCCGTTGGAACCCGGCCTAAGTATACCAAAGCATTATATCTGCGATCAATAGATCGCAAAGTGAAGTCCCCTAGTGGGACAAAAAAAAAGTAAAACCCGTTAAATTTATGAAAACATATAAAAAAATTACATTAAAAATAAAATAAAACTCCTTTTTACCATAAAAAATGGTCTTGTTTAGTAGAAGTGTAAAAAAAAACCCACATATATATGGTATCGCAGCAATCATAACGACTCAAACAATGACGTTAACACATTCATTTAAACCACTGTGTGAACCGTGTAAAAAAAAAAACAATGGCAAAATGACGTTTTCATTCACATTCCCCCTATTTCCCAATAAAAGTTAATCAATAAGACCCATGTACCCAAAAATAGTACCAACAAAAACTACACCTTGTCCCGTAAAAAAACAAGCCCACATACGACTACATCGACGGAAAATAAAAAGTATTAAAAATTAAATAATAATTTGCCATGTTTTCCTATGTTGGCCACCAGAGGGAGCACTTCCCAGAATTACAGCAAGGTGAATAAGGCAAAGCAACCTGACTCACAGCTGTCGTAAATGTGGGAGGGAATCTCACCCCCCCCCCTCCTACAAGCCCGGAAAAGATGTCTTCAAATTGCTAAGCAGGGTCCGGCTACCATTTTGGGTGTGATTTGTTGAATTGCAGCTGGCAGAAGCTATAGGACACACCAAAAGGCTAAGGGTATGTTCACACGCTTGCTAAACAAAGGTAAAACCGCTCCTGATTTTTCAGCCATTTTTTAATCAAACTCGTGTTTTTGGCAGCGTTTTTTACGGCCGTTTTTCTATAGAGTCAATGAAAAACTGCTCCAAAAACGTCCCAAGAAGTGACATGCACTTCTTTTTGGTGGGTGTCTTTTTACGTGCTGTTTTTGGAAAATGGCCGCGTAAAAAAACGCCCCGTTGGAACAGAACGCCATATTTGCCATTGAAACCAATGGGCAGATGTTCGTAGGCGTTCTGCTTCCGACGTTTACGGCCCGAAAAATGGCTGAAAACACTGCGGGTGGACATACCCGTAGAATGATGAAAGTGAAGTGAATGACTTTTCAGTTGACAGGTTCATACAGCGTGTATTTGACACGTTTTTTTTTTGCACATTTTACATGCCTCTCCTGCTAAATGTCTTTATCCCTCCATCCTGCTGACAGTCTCCTCCAGGATCACCACCCAATCCTGCTGACAGTCTCCTCCAGCGTCACCATACAATCCTGCTGACAGTCTCCTCCAGCATCACTGTCAGCAAGATTGGGTGGTGATGCCGGAGGAGACTGTCAGCAGGATTGTATGGTTTTCATTGTGCAAACGAAGGAAAACCTAAAACCTTTACCTATTTGGTATCCCCGTAATTGAGCCAACCCATAGAATAAAGATAACATGCTATTCACTACGCATAATGAACGGCATAAATTTATAAAGTGAAAAATCCATTCTGGAATAGCTGTTTATATTCAATTCTCTATAAAATAAAGTTAATAAAAGTTAATATATTATATGCACCCAAAAATGATGCAATTAAAAAATACAACTCGTCCCGCAAAAAACAAGCCCTTAGGGTACGGCCACACGGAGCGAGCCTGACACGAGCCTGACACTGTCGCAACGCGGCCAACAACCGCACTGGCACTATGTAGGAGCGGCTGTCAAATACCTCGTTCAGGCCGGATTCACACGAGCGTGTGCGTTTTGCACGCGAAAAAAACGCAGCGTTTTGTGCGCGCAAAAGGCACTTAACAGCTCCGTGTGTCATCACCATATGATGCGCGGCTGCGTGATTTTCACTATCATTATGACACTGTGTTTGTAAACATAAAAGCATGTGGTGCTTTTCTGTTCTCAATCATACTTTTGACTGCTGTTGCGCGAATCACGCGCATCCCACGGAAGTGCTGCGCGTGATTTTCACGCACCCATTAACTTCAATGGGTGCGTGATGCCCGAGAAACGCAGAAATATAGGACATGTCGTGAGTTTTACGTAGCGGACACCCGCTGCGTAAAAATCACGGACTGTCTGCACAGCCCCATAGACTAATATAGGACCGTGCGAGGCACGTGAAAATCACGCGCGTTGCACGGACGTATGTCACGTTCGTCTGAATAAGCACCAAAGGGGTATTCCGGTTACATGCGCATGCGCACTGCCGCTCCATTCATTCTCTATGGCAGTGCCAGAGATAGCCGAGTGCAGTGTTCGGCTTTTTCCGGCGCTGCCATAGAGAATGAATAAGGGGTAAGTTGTAATTTTCAAAATCGTGCGGCCGTAAAGGGTGTATTAATTCATGGCCGCACGATTTTGCAGATAAAGGGACGGTTTACCAGCGTTAACATGGCCGTTTGACAGCCACACTGAACATGGTGCCGGTGCGGTTGTTTGCCACGTTGCGACCGTGTCAGGGCCGCTCCGTGTGGCCCTACCCTTATACGGATATGTCGACAGAATAAAAAAAAAATGATGACGCTTGGAATGAGACAGTGAAAAAACATATTCATTGGTCATTAAGGCTAAAAAAGACCTGGTCGTTAAGGGGTTAAAGGCTATGCACACCTTTGAAATCGTAGTTTTTTTCCCAGTGTGCTCTGTGCAACTTTCTAAATACTTTATTAAAAATTATTTTAACTTTTTGAGGTACAGCTGCTTTATATCGTGGATATATACATACTATGGGAGTTACGGAAGAACTGTAGATCAGCGAGCTCGGCTGTTTCCGTAACTCCCGACCACCTAATCCGGAAGTGGCCGGGAGGCATTGGGAGCCGAGCAAGGTAGAACGGGGTTTTAAGGGGCCCCGTTCCAGCGGTAGGACCTATTTCTATCTGACATTTATGATATATCCTGTGGATATGCCATAAATGTCCCTGATGGACAAACACCTCACATTCCACTTTTTATTGTAAGCTCAAGTATATATTTTTTCTGCCTACTTTACTACACACATCTGTTTTTTTCCATATTTTCTTTTACTCGTTTAACCCCTTCCCGACATTTGTCGTAAGTATACGACACGGAAAGCCAGTGCTTCCAGCAAAATGTCGTATACATACGACAAATGCATGGCACCGGCTAAGAAGCTGAGTCGGTGCCATCATCCCCGGATGTCAGCTGTATCTGACAGCGGACATCCTTCTGTAACGGCGGGGACCGCAGTTAGCTTCGATCCCCGCCATTAACCCCTTAAATGCAGGCGTCAAAAGCGATGGCTACATTTAAGGTATTTGCAGCTCAGCGACACCCCAGCAATGAAATAGCCGGGGTGTCGGTGGCTGCAATGGCAACTGGAGGCCTAATACTGGCCTCCCGGTGTGCCTAGCACGTAAAACTTCCAGACCCTGCCCGGAGACGGGGCCCGAAAGGCTTCCGTAGCCGCCGGCAAGATGGCGCCGGCTCAGGAGATGAGCCGGCGTCATCAGCGGTGGATATCAGCTGTATGTTACAGCTGACATCCACCTGTAACGGCAGGAACTGGAGCTAGCTCCGATCCCTGCCATTAACCCCTCAGATGCAGCGATTGGATGCGATGGCTGCATCTTTGTGGTTGCTAGCAGATCGGCACAACTGCTCACTGCTATTATGACACGAGGAGACCTAACAATGGCCTCCTATTTGCCATTACGGAAGCCGATTAGGCCCCGCTCGGAGGCAAAGCCTAATCGGCTTGCTGTCAGTGAATGACTGACAGATCTAATACATTGTACTACGTAGGTAGTGCAATGTATTAGAAAAAAAATCTGACAGTTGGACCTTTAAGTCCCCTAGTGGGACTAAAGTAAAGTGTAAAAAATAAAATAAAAATTTTAAGTAAAAAAAATAGAACACAATCTGTAATGATGGGGGTAGGGAAACGGACAAGTGAGCCCTAATCTACCCGCCACTCTGTCCCTGCCTACTTGCAACGACCCGCCATAGGCGACTGGGTACAAATGGGCAGCGGTCCCTACGCTCAGTAAGTGCACGAGACAAACCGACAAGGGTAAACAAAGCTAAGGGAAAAGGGGAAGTTGCCCACGGCAACACCGTGAGCAACAAGAGTGGTGAACGAGCCAAGTCAAACCAGGAGTGTACGAGGTACCAAACGCAGAGCAGGAGAGTAGTCAGTAAGCCAGGGTCAGTATGGAGCAGGATCGAATAGTTAGGAGCTGTAGCTGGGCCAGGAAATCACACGAGAAGAATCACAAGCAAAGGAGGAACAGGAAAGGCAGGTAAATAGACAGAGGGCGGGAGCTAGCTCCGTCTGGCCAGGCTGTGATGGGCTCTCCCACTCCTAAGCCTGCCATCCTGAGTGGTGGAAGATGGAGTCAGTCTCACAGACATAGAATCAGGTGCAGACTGATTGCCTATGGGCGTTGTGACAACTTTGGGACCACTTAGCTCATGGGATCGCTATCTCCCAGGTGAGATGGTTGGCACACATAGAAAGTTCACTCCAACTCCTTGAGAAAAAGGTTTAAACCAGCCGCAGCTAGCTTTATTGTCTTCACAACAGCAATCGGTGGTACAACAATAAACATACAAAATAAACCCTAGGCCGTCCAGCCTCTAACTAACACATTCAGTGTCCCTCACTATGTGACACTGAGCCTTGTGCCCAGCACCTCAAAACCTTCAGTTTTACCTCACACGGTGGTGACTCTCACAGGCTAGCATGCCTGTCTTCCCCAGACTGAGAGCCCTGTGTGGACAGCACACACCTGATATAAAGAGCCGTCTCAGGTGGAGAATAACTAGGCTAATCAGACAGCCCAAGCACCAGCAGAGCAAACCCTCTCTGCTGTACATGCTCCCTGGTTGCTTAAAACCTGAGTTTCTGCACGGTCCAGTAGCTGCACTGCTACAGCGTATACACAGAAGTTGTGCCTGGCAGATCCTTTACACAATCGCCCTTTTTCCCTTATCAAGTCCTTTATTATTGAAAAAAAAAAATAAACTATACATATTTGGTATCACTGCGACCGTAACGGCCTAAACTATAAAAATATTATGTTATTTATTCCACTCGGTGAACGGCGTAAAAAAAACGTAAAAAATAATGGCAGAATTTCTGTTTTTTGGTCACTTTGCCCTACAAAAATTGAAATAAAAAGTGATCAAAAAGTCGCATGTATCCAAAAATGGTGCCTATAAAAACTATAGCTCGTCTCGCAAAAAACAAGCCCTCATACAGCTCCGTCGACGAAAAAATTAAAAAGTTACGGCTCTTGCAACATGGCGACAGAAAAGACATTCTTTTTACAGAAGTAATTTTATTGTGCAAAAAGTTGTAGAACATAAAAAAGTGCTATAAATTAGGTATCAACGGAATTGTACGGACCCGCAGAATAAAGTTAACGTAATTTATAACGCATGGTGAACGCTGTATAAAAAACTCCTAAAAAAAACTATGCCAGTTTTTTGGCCACCTTGCCTCTGAAAAAATAGGATAAAAAGTGATCAAAAAGTCGCATGTACTCCAAAATGGTACCAATAATAACTACAGCTCGTCCCGCAAAAAAACAGCCCTCATACCACTACGTCTATGAAAAAATAAAATTAGTTAAGGCTTCCATGAGTCAGGAAATAAAAAATGTGCAGATCAGAGGGGAACATTTCGTCTGTTTCAAGAGGCAATTTATTGGGGCCCTAAAATTAGGGAACCAGGAAGGGGGGCCCAAATATATCTGCTAGAAGCGAGGGTGCCCGTATTATACCAGGACAACACTTCGTAGCAAAATTCCCCAAACTGCAAAGGTGCGGATTGTGGACCAAAATGGGGATAAGTAAAGACACCGTTTATCAGTGCGACACCGTCCTTTGCAGAAATGATTGCTTCACAGCGTAACACACATCTATGGATTATTTTATTATACCCCTGACTATGCCCCTGATGTACTCTGCCCAGCTTACATATACCCCACATTATAAACTGAAACACCAGTAAAACTCGAAACAAAACTACCACCAAGCAAAATCCACACTCCACAAGCCAAATGGCGCTCCCACCCATCTGAGCCCTACAGTGTGCCCAAACAGCAGTTTACTTCCACATATATGGCACCGCCATACCCGGGAGAACCCTTTTAACAATTTTTGGGGTATGTGTCTCCAGTGGCATAAGCTGGGCACGACATACTTGCCACTGAATTGGCATATCTGGGGAAAAATGTTAATTTTTACTTTGCACCACGCGTTTATTTATGGAAAAGATCTGTGGGGTGAAAATGCTCACTACACCCTTTAATAAATGCCTTGAGGGGTGTAGTTTCTAAAATGGGATGACTTCTGTTTTTTTTTTTATTATTTCCCATCTGAGCCTCTGCAAATGTGAACCAATTCTGTGTAAATCGCCAAATTAGGCCTCAATTTCGCATGGTACTCTTTCACTCCTGAGCCCTGTCAAATGTCCAGGCAAAAGATTAGGGCCTCATGTAGGGTGATTCTAAAACCGGGAAACACAGCATAATAATTAGAGAGCTGTCTTGTTATGGTGGCACAAGCTGGGCACGACAAATTGGCATATCTATTGAAAAATCCCATTTTTACTCTGCAATATCGAGTGCACACTAATTTATGCAAAACACCTGCGGGGTTAACATGCTCACTACACCCCTAGGTGAATACCTTGAGGGGTGTAGTTTCCAAAATGGGGGGTTTCCACTGTTTTGGTCCCACAGGGGTTTTGCAAATGCTACATAGCAACCAGAAACCAATCCAGCAAAATCTGTAGTCCGAAAAGCCAAATGGAACTCCTTCCCTTCTGAGCCCTACCGTGTGCCCAAAAATAAATTTATAACCACATATGGGGTATTGCCATACTCGGGAGAAATTGCTTAAAAACGCTCTGTCACCACATTATAAGTGGCCTATATTGTACATTATCTGATCGGCGCTGTAATGTAGATTACAGCAGTGTTTTGTATTTAGAAAAACTATCATTTTTGACGGAGTTATGACCTATATTAGCTTTATGCTAATGAGTTTCTCAATGGACAACTGGGCATGTTTTACTATATGACCAAGTGGGCGTTGTACAGAGGAGTGTATGACGCTGACCAATCGGCGTCATACACTTCTCTCTATTCATTTACACTGCAGATAGCGATATAGCTATATCGCTATTTGCAGCCACATAAACACACTATAACGCTACTCGTGTGTCATGACAATGAATATACATTACCTCCAGCCAGGACGTGATGTGTATTCATTCTCCTGATCACTTCTGTAGCGTCTCTGTGAGCTACAGCATAGCAGGCGTAGTCTCGCGAGATTACGCTGTAAGCTGTCATTCACAGCGAGATCTCCCTGTGTGCTGTAACTCACAGAGACGCTACAGAAGTGGTCAGGAGAATGAATACACATCACGTCCTGGCTGGAGGTAATGTATATTCATTGTCATGACACATGAGTAGCGTTATAGTGTGTTTATGTGACTGCACATAGTGATATAGCTATATTGCGATTTGCATTGTAAATTAATGGAGAAAAGTGTATGACGTGGATTGGTCAGCGTCATACACTCCTCTGTACAACGCCCACTTGGTCATATAGTAAAACACGCCCAGTTGTCCATTGAGAAACTCATTAGCATAAAGCTAATATAGGTGATAACTCCGTCAAAAATTATCGTTTTTCTAAATAAAAAAACAGTGCTGTAATCTACATTACAGCGCCGATCACATCATGTACAATATAGGGCACTTATAATGTGGTGACAGAGCCTCTTTAACAAATGTTGGGGTTCTTTTTCTGCTTTATTTTTTGAGAAAATGAAAAATTTTGCAATAAAGCTACGTCTTATTAGGAAAAAAAATGGAATTGCCCAATTTAAATAAAATTTATGAAACAGCTGTGGGGTCAGAATGCTCACTACACCCCTAGATTAATTCCTCAAGGGGTGTAGTATCACAAATGGAGTCCCTTTTGGATAGTTTCCACTGTACTGTTACCTTAGGGGCTTTGCAAAAGCGACATGGTGTCAAGAAACCAATCCAGCAAAATCTGTTCTCCAAATGCCGCTCCTTCTCTTCTGAGCCCTGCCGTGTGCCCAAACAGCAGTTTATGACCACATATGGGGTATTGCTGTATTCGGGAGAAGTTGCTTTACAAATGTTGGGGTTCTTTTTTTCCTTTTATTTGTTGAGAAAATGAAAAATTTTGAGCTAAAGCTACATCTTATTGAAGAAAAAGGATTGTTTTTATTTTCACTGCCCAATTCTAATAAATTCTATGAAACACCTGTGGGGTCAAAATGATCACTACACCCGTAGATGAATTCTTCAAGGGGTGTAGTTTCCAAAATGGGGTCACTTTTTGGGCGTTTTCATTGTTTTGTCCCCTCAGGGGCTCTGCATATGTGACATGGCCTCCGGAAACCATTTCTGCTAAATTTGAGCTCCAAAAGCCAAATGGCGCTCTTTCCCTTCTCAGCCCTGCCGTGTGTCCAAACAGCCGTTTATTACCACATGTGGGGTACTATTTTACTCGGGAGAAATTGCTTTACAAATTTTGCAGTGCTTTTTCTTCTTTAGTCCTTGTGGAAATGAGAAAAAATTAGCTAAACCTACATTTTCTTTGAAAGAATGTAGATTTTCATTTTCACGGCCTACTTCCAATAATTTCTGCAAAATACCTGCGGCGTCAAAATGCTCACTACACCCCTAGATAATTTCCCCAAGGGGTGCAGTTTCCAAAATGGGGCCACTTGTGAGGGGGCTTCCACTGTTTTGGTCCCTCAGGGGCTTTGCAAATGCGACATGGCCTCCGAAAACCATTCCTGTTAAATTTGAGCTCTAAAAGCCAAATGGTGCTCTTTCCCTTCTAAGCCCTGCCGTGTGTCCAAACAGCCGTTTATGACCACATGTGAGGTATTGTTTTACTCGGGAGAAATTGCTTTACAAATGTTGTGGTGCTTTTTATCTTTTTATTCCTTTTGGAATTTAAAAAAAATTAGCTAAACCTACATTTTATTTGAAAGAATGTAGATTTTCATTTTGATGGCCTACTTCCAAAAATTTCTGCAAAAAAACTGTCAGGTCAAAATGCTCACTATACCCCTAAATAAATTCCTCGAGGGGTGTAGTTTCCCAAATGGGGTCACTTTTGGGGGATTTCCACTTCTTTTGGTACCACAAGAGCTCTTCAAACCTGACATGGTGCCTAAAATATATTCTAATAGAAAGGAGTGTCCAAAATCCACTAGGTGGTCCTGTACTTCTGAGGCCGGTGTTTCAGTCCATAAGCACACTAGGGCCACATGTAGGATATTTACTAAAACTGCAGAACCTGGGCAATAAATATTGAGTTGTGTTTCTCTGGTAAAACTTTGTGTTACAAAAAAAATGGATTAAAAATGAATTTCTGCAACAACAAAAAATTAAATTTGTAAATTTCACCTCTCGTTTGGTTTAATTCCTGTGAAACGTCTAAAGGGTTAAGAAACTTTCTAAATGCTGTTTTGAATACTTTGAGGGGTGGAGTTTTTAAAATGGGGTGACTTTTTGGAGGTTTCTAATATATAAGGCCCTAAAAGCCACTTAACAACTGAAATGGCCCCTGTAAAAATAGCCTTTTGAAATTTTCTTGAAAATGTGAGAAATTGCTGCTAAAGTTCTAAGCCCTGTAACGTCCTAGAAAAAGAAAAGGATGTTCCACAAACGATGCAAATCTAAAGTAGACATGTGGGGGATGTGAATTAGCGACTATTATGTGTGGTATAGCTGCCTGTCTTACAAGCAGATACATTTAAATTTAGAAAAATGCTAATTTTTGCAATTTTTTGCTAAATTTTGGTGTTTTTTACATTTAAATACTGAATGTATCGAGCAAATTTTGCCAGTAACATAAAGTCCAATGTGTCACGAGAAAACAATCTCCGAATCGCTTGGATAGGTAAAAACATTCTGAAGTTATTACCACATAAAGTGAAACATGTCAGATTTGAAAAATGAGGCTCTGTCAGGAAGGTCAAAAGTGGCTAAAGAGGGAAGGGGTTAATCAAAAGAAGATAAATTATGTAGCAAAACAAACAATTCCCCTGTCAATTTCTGTCCCTGTAGCATTATGAATAGAATTTAAATCTTGCTTCATTTTTCCTAGCTTTTCAAATCCAGGTCATGTTCCTGACTGCTGACTTGGCTTTAAATAGAACACATCCTGTGAACAGCCTACCAAAAATAAAATTATCTCTTTAAACCAAACCTGTCAAGTCTCACTGATTCAGTCTTTTGGTCTTATACAGTACAAAACTGCATACAGTTAGTAATCCTTTTTCTGGCAAAACTGAGCATTGCTACCAGGGGAGAATAGCTTCATACTTCAACTGCAATGGAACATGACTAAATTTTTCTTTACATAAGCCACTGAATAAAAATATTGTTCACAAGCAGTAGGAGGGAGGAGAAATGTTGGGGAGGAACAAATGTAGCATTCTAAGACACCATTTCACCATAGAACAACATTTTCCCACCATAGCAAGTGATGGTAGGTCGCTAAGATATGGTGTTCTGGGAACTGACGATATGCCATAATATTAGATGTGCATTCTCCTTTAACTGGCATGTTGTACTTCTATAAAGCCTCGCCCCCGGCAAGACTTTATATGAGACTGTAAGAAACACAATATACTGCAATACATAAGTATCGGTACATATATCATGTAAGCGATCCAACGATTGCTGGTTCAAGTCCCCTAGGGGAACAAGTATAAGCAGTTTAAAAAAACAACATTATTTTACTGTTTTTATGTTCCAAAAGCAAAATATTATAAGTTAAAAAAAACAAACCCTTTTCCAATTTTCTCCCTAAAGTTAACATAATTGGTATTGCGCCGTAAGAGTCCAAACTGTTACAATATAACGGTTATTTATCCCGCTCGGTGAAAGCCATAAAAAACCTGAATTAGTTTTTTCTGGTCACATTAGCGCCCCCAAAAAATGGAAATAAAAATTAGCGAAAAGGCGCATGTACCCCAAAATGGTACCAATAAATCTAAAGCTCACCACGCAAAATATAAACCCTCACATCGCTCAATCGACAGAAAAATAAAAAAGTTATGGCTCTCTGAATATGCCGACTCAAAACTATTTTTTTAACAAATACTTTTTTATATAAAAGTGGTAAAACATTAAAAAAATATATAAATTTGGTATCGCCCTTAATCGTATTCATCTGTAGAATAAAGTGAACATTTAAAGTGAATCGTTTTTACAACCTGATGGACGCCGTAGAAACAAAACCCCCCCAAAAATGGTGCAATCGCTGTTTTTTTTGCCAATTTTACCCCACAAATATATATTTTTTCAGTTTCCCAGTACATTATGTTGTAACTTTAAATGGTGCCATTAAAAACTACAACTTGTCTCGCAAAAAAACGAGCACTCAGAGGGCTATGTCAAAGAAAAAATAAAAAAGTTATGGCTTTTGGAATGCGTGGTGGAATGAACACAAATGAAAATACGAAAGTTGGCCGTGTCCTTAAACCCTTCGCGCACCCTGACGTGCCATTACGTCCGGGTGTGGGGGGTGATGTTTGGAGCGCGCTCACGTGCTGAGCACGCTCCATATTCTGCGGGTGTCGGCTATATTTGACAGCGGACACCCGGGACTAACAGCCGGGAGCAGCTCCTGGCTGTTTAACACCTCAAATGCTGCAGTCAATCGCGACCGCAGCATCTGAGGCGTTAAAAAGAGGGGAGCGACCCCCTCACTTAACAGATGCCAGTAGAAATGACTATATGCCATAACAGCATGTGCAGGCGCTTGAACGTCGCGTCCATTACGGGCGTAATTGGCGCTGCTATTCATTGGAGTCAATGAATAACGGCTCCAATTACGGCCAAAGAAGTGACAGGTCACTTCTTTGAAGCGGGCGTCTATTTACGCGCCGTAATTTGACAGCAGCGCGTAAATATACACCTCGTGTGAACAGACAAACGTCTGCCCATTGCTTTCAATAGGCAGATGTTTGTCAGCGCTATCGAGGCGCTATTTTCGGACGTAAGTCGGGGCAAAAACGCCCAAATTACGTCCGTAATTAGTGCGTGTGAACATACCCTAAGGGGCCTAGACCAAGCCCTGAAAAACAACCTCATAACATTATCCCTCCTCCACCAAACTTTACAGTTGGCACAATGCAGTCAGGCAGGTAACGTTCTCCTGGCATTTGCCAAACCCAGACTCATCCAGATTGCCAGATAGAAAAGCGTGGTTTTTCCCTCCACAGAACACGTTTCCACTTCTCCAGAGTCCAGTGGCGGCGTGCATTATATCACTCCATCCGACGCTTGGCATTCTGCTTGGTGATGTAAGGCTGGCATGCAGCTGCTTGGCAATGGAAATCAATGCCATAAAGTGCCTAGTGCACAGTTTTTGTGTGGCTCTTCGGGCCAGAGGAGGTTTCGAACTCTGCAGTTATAGTCAGCAATGTTGGTGACTTTTATGCACTATGCGCCTCACCACTCGATGACCCCACTCTGTAACTTTACGTGATCTCTTACTTTGTTTCTGTGGTTCCTAAGCGCTTCCACTTTGCAATAGTTCCACTTTGCAATAGCTGTTTTTTGTCAATAGGAGGTCAGAGGCGGAAACCACGGCAAGAAAGGACATGGCACTTTTTTTTACCCGCGAATGGCCTGGAAAAAAACACCTCTGTCTCCAGTTGAAATCAACAGTAATTTCGGCTGTATTTTGGTGCTGATTCCGACATGTGCTGATGGACACTAACTTTTTAAACAACTTATTCTGATCTAATAGTATACATGATATGAAACAACTTTGTAATTTACTTACTGTTTAAATTCCGTAGTTTTATCCATGCAAATTCTTTGTGAAGTTACTGCTATTCGGTGTCTCCTTTCTTGTAATCTGCTGTCTATTTCCTGTTGTCAAGCATTGGCCAACCCTGGTTACAGAGCAGAATTGACGGGCTGCAGAAGGTGGGGGGGGGGGGGTGTCTCTTCACTGCCGGCTATGCATTTCTATGGAGGGCGGGGGGAGCAGAAGGAGGGAGCAGAGAGAGAGTGTGTGACTAAGCAACGCTGCATGTAAGCTCTGAAGAGGGTAAGAAGTGAGCAGGGGGAGGAAGAAAGAGCAGAGAGAAAAACAGAGATGCTGCAGGTAGGATGTAAATCTCACATCCGTGCTGGATTCTCAGATTCACTACTCATTAAAGAGGCTCTGTCACCAGATTTTGCAACCCCTATCTGCTATTGCAGCAGATAGGCGCTGCAATGTAGATTACAGTAACGTTTTTATTTTTAAAAAACGAGCATTTTTGGCCAAGTTATGACCATTTTTGTAGTTATGCAAATGAGGCTTGCAAAAGTCCAAGTGGGTGTGTTTAAAAGTAAAAGTCCAAGTGGGCGTGTATTATGTGCGTACATCGGGGCGTTTTTAATACTTTTACTAGCTGGGCGCTCTGAAGAGAAGCATCATCCACTTCTCTTCAGAACGCCCAGCTTCTAACAGTGCAGATCTGTGACGTCACTCACAGGTCCTGCATCGTGTCGGCCACATCGGCACCAGAGGCTACAGTTGATTCTGCAGCAGCATCAGCGTTTGCAGGTAAGATGTAGCAAATGTAGCCTCTGGTGCCGATGTGGCCGACACGATGCAGGACCTGTGAGTGACGTCACAGCAGTGATCAGGCAGAAGCTGGGCGTTCTGAAGAGAAGTGGATGATGCTTCTCTTCAGAGCACCCAGCTAGTAAAAGTATTAAAAACGCCCCGATGTACGCACATAATACACGCCCACTTGGACTTTTACTTTTAAACACACCCACTTGGACTTTTGCAAGCCTCATTTGCATAACTACAAAAATGGTCATAACTTGGCCAAAAATGCTCGTTTTTTAAAAATAAAAACGTTACTGTAATCTACATTGCAGCGCCGATCTGCTGCAATAGCAGATAGGGGTTGCAAAATCTGGTGACAGAGCCTCTTTAAGGCTGTATAATCTCTTCCATTCTGCTACCTCTTTTATATACATATGATAGATAGCGATAGGAGAGCAGGATTCTCCTCTTCTATGTGTGCAATTTATAGAAGACATGATAGCCGTTAGGCTCCGCCCACTAGCTCTGAGAATTCGCTATAGAAAACTGCTAAATAATGCCACATACAAGTCATATAATGGCCAGAAATAGTGTTATTCCTCATGTACACACGTATGACAGCTTATTCTGAAAAGTCTCCTGAAAAGTTAGGTACGCTTTCATTTTACCATTTCGAGTGAGATGGAAGTCAGTAAGGTGGTGATCCAGCCACCATTGCAAAGTAGTTAGTGTTTGACCTGGGGGGAAATCAGAATTATTATTTTGGTATGTTGGTTTGCCTCTAGCCTATGCATTCAAAATTCTTGAACATGCATTATAGAGGCTTTGGCCTGTGATAATTAAAGTTTTAGGAAGTCTGAGGGATTTAATTGAAACTTCCTATCCAGTCTAAATTTGCAATATATCCAACATGTTGCTATTTCTTATGAACTGAGCCCATTTTTGGATCAGATGTCCTCTAATCACTAACGAGCCACCAAATAGAGTGACGTGAGGTTTCAGGGAGGGTAATTATGTAAATATATTTATTCAAGTGAGATTGCAATGAAGGGAAAATATGGGGATCAGAGAGCAAAGCGTCACTGAGCTTCCAGAGGGACGCCTGTGGTGAGGAATAAGGAGATCATATGAATAGAATGATCTGACCATGGGCAAGGATAATTCTTCGATAATTGGCAGCAAGAGAATAATTGGAGAGTAAGTAAAAAATAGTCTATATGGATGAAACTATCATGAGGTACAGAGTAAAAGAATATTCCCTGTCTAGCAGATGATCCTGCCTCCATTGTTCAATTAAGGTAAATTGCTTCATACGTCTAACCAAGGACCTTGGGGCCTGTGGTGTAAGAATACTAGAGGAGTGCCTGTCTAATTGGAAATTTAGAAATGTATTAAAATTTCCCCCTAAAATAATATAACTTTAAAAAAATGTTATCAAAAAGGGTTTGCGGGAGAGGAGTTTGGAGCATAAAGTGTGGCTGCTGTTAATCGTTGATTAGCATGATAACCTGATAGAATATGATATCTGGGAGTCAATAATTTGTTCAGTAACTGAACGTGCGGTCGGAAGTTGGTAGGAAAGCCTTGTAATAACGTCTATCAAAAAAATATTAGAGTGTGAGAAGTGAGTCTCCTGTAGAAAACCTGGAGAAAATAGGCAGAAAGGTAAACCACGTGCATGCAAAATTTTGACTAGAGCACCCATAACCCCCCAAAAAATTAACCCTTTCATGACCAAGGGTCATTGATGCCCCCGTGTCCAGGTTAAATTTTCCATTTCTGATATGCACTTCTTTAAATGATCTCTTTGGAACCGCTTTAAATATCACAACTATTTTACTTTGTTTTTTTTTTTACAAGACTTCTGAGGCTTTCATTTTCTAGATTACTTTAATTAATTCAGTGTTTTTTTCATTTTTATTCTGAACAGACAAATCACCAAAAAATGTGAAAAAACACTTTTTTGTAATTTTTTTTTTTTTAATGTATTTATCTATCTATTTTTACTTTGAATCCTGCCGCTCTGCCGAGGTGACTAGGCTCAGTAGACCAGAGATCCTCGTTATAGCAAAGTTGATGCATTCAAGCAGAGGAGATCTTACTTTATGGGTTTAAATCCAATGTAAAGATGTCCGATAAGCGTTACACCCGTGACAGGCGGAGTGGCTCACCACCGTGGAGTGCCTCCGGTGTCAAACAGAGGTAAAAAAAAAAAGGTAGTAATGTCCCAGCAACTGGTATATTGGGAGATAAATAATCTAAATATTATCACCTATTAGGCAGCATATGAAGCAGCATAGTGAGCGGTATGAAAGCAACCATGGCCTGGATCCCGGGCATGTGATGTCAGACGTATGTTGTGTGCGCTGACGCATTTTGTCACCATGTGACTTCTTCAGAGCATTACAGGTATAAGGAAGGGTTAGGAATGATACTTGGGCTGCTTGAAGCTTATTAGTGGCTTCAATGTTTTTTTTTTGTGCTGGAGCCTGTTTTGGAATGAGTTCAACAGGCCTGCTTAGATGGTATCCAGCTTCTCCTCAGGTGGGGGCTGATGTGCAGGTCTCCTCAGGTGGGAGGGGGGGGGAGTGTAGGTCTCATGATTGCACTCGGCTATTGAAGCTTATTGCATGCACTCCTGTATGACATCACTGTGCCAAACTCCTGCACATACAGGGGGGGGGGCAGGCTGTGGGAACCTCCTGTGATGTGGCAATGCATCATAGGATGCGTCCACTGTTTATTGCCCCCCCCCCAGAGGGTAGGAGACAAGAGGATCAAAGTAGATCCTCTGCTCCTCCCAGATTGTAAACAAGACAATGCTGCTGGCTAGAGCCAACCGTCTTATCTAGTTACCTGGGGCATTTCCCCATGGGCATATGTGTGAATACACACCTCCATATACACGTATATAGATACATAGAACTCTTCCCTTTACACATGCATAAATCACAGGGAGACGGGCTGGATAAATGCCTGTCCTCAAAACATTGGGCCTATGCCCCTTCAAGAGCAGGTCTCTAGCAGCAGTAAAATATTAAGGGGTTAACGTATGCAGTCATGTGGACAGGCGGAAAACAATATATATATCAGGGCTGTGCTCCTGGCTGGTGGGACCCCAGGAGGAGAGATCACTGGGGGAGAACCCTCCTTGCGGGAAGAGAACCAGAAAAACACAGGAGGGCCTATGGGGGGTCAGACAGGGCGTTGTATCCGGGATATTCAGTAGTGCTGGACGGATCAGGCCTTATGGAAGTCCAAAATCAAAATGGGCCAGGAACTGAAGAAGTCAAGGGCTGAGTGGCGCTCTCCCTGGAGGATGTTCTAGCAGGCAAGATGGCGGCCGTGACCATGGCTGTGGTGTGTGCTGCTTGCCTCAAGAGTGTAGTGGCGTCCAGGAGGTGGAGAAGCCAAAGGATAGCTGCCGTTAACACAGAGTTGCTAGCCCGGCTGATCGCTTGGATGAAGTCTCTGTTTGTCCCGCCATCCCTGTTGGGAGAGCCCTGTCAGGAAACGCAGAGTATTCGGTAGCCAGGTAGGCTCTCTCGGAAAAATCCAATATACCCTTAAAATGCTTTGCATGGTGTAGAGAGGCAAGAGCAGAGCAAAGTAGTTTAGTTTTCAGATGTGGCGCAAATAGGGCTGGATGTAGGTGGATTTAGCTTCTTGGTAAGGAGCTCCCCATAGAAGCGTCCACTCCATTCAAGGTCCAGGCCACACGCACCTTCACATCTTACAAGAGAATGTAAGAGCACTGTAAAGTTTTTCTTTTCACTAGAGATACACTTTAGATAACTATTCCTCCTGACTCTCCCATGCACACTCAGTCGAGGGTGCATGTGTTTTCATTAGGTAGAAGGGAGAAAGCCGCTGTCAAACTCCTCCTGCAGTAGCTTATCTACTATCGAACAAAAGAATTGGGCATGTTGAAATTCAACATGTCCGACCCTTCTCTCCCCAAACAGCAGATGTCAGGGGAGAGTTGTAACTCTGCCATTCACATTAGATGGTTGGCCGTGCCTCCCGAAATCAGTTGTTTTTTCCCAACATACATCCAGGGCCATCTTTTGGCGCCCCACCCGCATCATAAAAAAAATGCCCCATAAAAAAAGTATAGTGCCCCATAGAGTATAATAATATTTAATAATAGAATATATTATAACCCCTTCAAGGACACGGTATTTTGTCTTCTAATTGTGCCCACACAGTATTATGCCCCCTGTAGTGCCCCTACACAGTATAATGTCCGCTTTGTGGCCCCCACACAGTATAATGCCTCCCTCCCCTCTCTGCCACACACAGCCCCCCTTGTAGATAGTGCCCCCTGTAGATTGTGCCATACAGCCTCCCTGTAGACAGTGCCATAATCCCCCACCTCCTCCTTGAAGACTGTGCCATACAGCCCCCCACCTTCCCCTTGTAGATCGTGCCATACAGCCCCCCCACCTCTCACTTGGAGACAGTGCCCACCAACCCAAAAAAATTGTACTCACCTAGGCCCTGTTCCCGCGAGGAACTCAGCTGCTCCACGACGGGATCCTTGTGTGGAGTGATCCTGTAGCCTATCACAGAGTTTTCCAACCTTTTCAGACTCGAGGCACCACTAGAAAAATAAAATTTCCTCAGGGCACCCCTATCAAAAATTGTTTTGAGAAAGACAGAAAACTGCTAAAAACAAGCACTACACTCGTAGGGTATGTTCACACAGGCTATTTTCAACAGTTTTTCAGCCCGTAAACAGCCTGAAAAACAGCTAAAGGTTTGGAAGCAGAACGCCTCGAAAACATCTGCCCTTTGATTTCAATGGGAGATATGGCGTTCTGTTCCCACAGGGCGTTTCTAATACGGCCGCCTAAAAAAACACCTCGTAAAAATAAGTGCATGTCACTTTTTGAACCATTTTTGGAGCCGTTTTTCATTGACTCTATAGACGGCCGTAAAAAAGTCACAAAAACCGCTAGTTGCTTAAAAAACAAATTTCCTTGAAAACAGCTCTGTTTTTTGTTAAGCGTGTGAACATACCCTGAGGGTATGTTCACACAGCGTTTTTTGTAAGGGTATGTGCAAAAACAGACCCTGCTTTTCAGAAGTTTTTTGACCAACTCGCATTTTTCGTGGCGTTTTTCGCGGCGTTTTTTACGTCCGTTTTTGGAGTTTTCATTGGAGTCTATGAGAAAACAGCTCCAAAAACGTCCAAAGAAGTGTCCTGCACTTCTTTTGACGAGGCTGTATTTTTACGCGTCGTCGTTTGACCGCTGTCAAACGACGACGCGTAAATAACAGGTCGTCTGCACAGTACGTCGGCAAACCCATTCAAATGAATGGGCAGATGTTTGCCGACGTATTGTAGCCCTATTTTCAGACGTAAAACGAGGCATATTACGCCTCGTTTACGTCTGAAAATAGGTCGTGTGAACCCAGCCTAAGGCAAAAGAAAAATCTGCTTCAAGATTGACAGCGTTATATGACGGTTTTTTTGTTTTTTGTTTTTTTTTTTTTCGTTTTTTTTTTAAGCCGTTGAAGCTAATGCAAAAGACGTTTGGTGCAAAAGAGCACCAAACTAGCACCGCAGGTATTTTCTGCCTCCTATTAATTCCAATTGGAGGTCAGGTGGAAACCACTTGAAGTCCATCAACACCCACTAACAGCAAAATGTCAGAGTCTGCAACGCTGTGGACTGGGATTCCACTTCAAGAGTTGCCCCTGATGTCTTCGTCCATATAGCGGCGCCGTCGACCATGGGGGGTCTCGTCCCCGGTCCCGATGGATGGCACGGGCACGGCACCCTCATGCCTGGTGTCGCTGCTAGCAGCCGCAATGGCTGCTACAGCGGTAGCGACGCCACTGAGTGAAGAAGCGCCTATTGCGGAAAGGTGGCTGCTGAGTCGCCGGGCCCGGACACTTCTGAAACAATCAGGGGAAGGGAGCCAGCGCAGCACCCCCTTCCACCTGCTGGGGTGATGCGCCCTGTGCAATGGCATAGGTCGGAACACCCCTAAGGCCGGCCCTGCATACATCGAATGTATATAGCCAGCTTAAATGCTTATCATGTACTGGTTTTTGTTAGGCGAGTGGTTTGGATATTATGGCTGAACGGTGTAAATAATGCTTAGACACACAGTACTATATAATATTGCACCCCAAAAACTTGACTACGGAATTTACTCAAATTAACATATGTTTAAAGCGAAAGTGTTACTTTTTTCAGTTATACGTTCAGTTTTAGTATCTGATTGCGGCAATTTTTAGGAATACACAAAAAAATGTATACCTGGGGGAGGTGAGTGCGATTATGCCTAGAGGGAGGGGGAGAGATGACACCTGCGGGGAAAATTATACCTGAGGGATAGTGAATGGAGAGATGATACTTGGGGAAGTGGGAAGAGATGATGTCATGATCTAGGGGTATGTGGACCCACTAGGGCGCTTCGCCGTAGCGGAGAGGCAGCTAGTCAAATCACAGTCTATGCAAAGTCTATACAAAGTTCGAGGCTACAGTTGATTCTGCAGCAGTATCAGCGTTTGCAGGTAAGATCGACTTACCTGCAAACGCTGATACTGCTGCAGAATCAACTGTAGCCTCTGGTGCCGATGTGGCCGTCACGATGCAGGACCTGTGAGTGACGTCACAGATCTGCACTGTCAGAAGCTGGGCGTTCTGAAGAGAAGTGGATGTTACTTCTCTTCAGAGCGCCCAGCTAGTGAAAGTATTAAAAACGCCCCGATGTACGCACATAATACACGCCCAGTTGTACTTTTGCAAGCCTCATTTGCATAACTACAAAAATGGTCATAACTTGGCCAAAACTGCTCGTTTTTTAAAAATAGAAACGTTACTGTAATCTACATTGCAGCGCCTATCTGCTGCAATAGCAGATAGGGGTTGCAAAATCTGGTGACAGAGCCTCTTTAAACTATAGGTCCTTTCTTGATGATATATTCCCTTTTAAAACATTACAGAAAGTACTATATAGAAGTCGGCTAACTGTAGCAACAAGCAGCTGCCCTATTATTATTAATAAGTTATATAACAATATTCAAATGAACTATAAAGTGATGATGCAACTGTTTATCAGTGGCAGAAAAATTAATACAAATCATTTGTATTTACAAAAGGACATCCTGAAAATAAGGAAACAAGCTATTTCCTGAGATGGCTGTTGTATGTAAGTTTGAGAAGATAATGTTCTTGGCTCTGGAATGTGAGTGACTCATTTCTCAAATCATTCCAGTAAATGATGACCGTGGAAAGGCAGTGACGGTATCGCTATAAAATGGGTATTATTTATTATTCCAACTTTCTTGCAATGTTTTATTTTATGCAGTTAACCAATTTGTATATACATGCAATACTTTAAAGTAAATAAAATGACTAAGGAGCAGATTGAAGGTTGTAGTCCGACACTACGGACTAAAATCAACCCACAAAAAGTGTAAAAGGCAGCTGTATTTATGTTTTTTTTTTTTTTGTAGAAGTATTCGTAAAACGGCAACTATTAATTTTTAAATCTATTCGGACCAAATCTGCGATGTGTGGATGAAGCCTCCGTGTACCACATGTAAAACATGCAAAGTATTCCTAAAACAGCAACTATTAAAAAACACAAACTGTACGGTCCAAATTTGCAATGTGTGCATGACGTGAAGTCTCAGGCCAAATGCACACGATGCATATTACTTGGGAATTTTCCGCAGGCGCAATGCAGTACCAGCTAAGTAAATGAGAATTCAAGTAATCTCATCTACATGTTGCAAAATTTTTCACCCCACGTAAATTTACCTGCAGTGCGGATTTTAAAATCCACAGCATGTAAATTTATCTTGCGTTTACGCTTGCGAATTGTATCTGACTAGTTTATAAAAAATGCACCACAATCCGCAGAATAAACCTGCTCCTATTTCCGCATCACAATGTGAAAACCATACCTGAAAACGCTTAAAAAAATGCACTATTGCCGTTTTGATACAGATTTTTTGCACCAAATTCCGTAGCGTGTGCATATAGTGTCAGGGTACCACATGTAAAAACTGCAATGCTGCAGAAAATCCGCATCAAACCGCAGTCAATTGGGAAAGACCAGAACAAAATGGGACATGCTGCAGCTTTCTAAAACACAGCATATCTAATAAAAAAAAATAGCAGTTTAACCCCTCAAAGACTATGGAAACATTTGGTAGCTTTTTTATGTAATATGTGTATTTTGGAATACTAAGCACTTTTGTAATATACTTTTATTAAAAATTTGGCTTCGTTTCCATTCGTATCCACTGTACATAGAAGATGCAGAACGACATTGTTAGCTGAATCCGTCAGTGGGTTGGTCTGACGATCTTGGCTGACCGCGACTCCTATGTGTTTCTGACATCTCATCGAACCGTAAGGGGTTTACTCACACCAACGCTGTATACATTCGTGTGACGGCCGTTAAAACAATGGCCGTAACACGGATGCATGTATTTCAATGGGGCCGTTTTAACGGACCGTGTAAATGGTCCATTGAAGAATAGAACATGTCCTATTTTCTTCCAGTTTCACGGGTCCCTCAATAGACTTCAGTCTATGAGGGATCCGTGAAAACGTGTCCCGCACGGGTGCAACTCGGACATGAATAACGTCAGTTTTTAACATCTGAGTTTTCACTCGGTCGTGGTAATAAGCCCTAACACTGATAAAATCCAACCCTAATACAAATAAAATCTAAGTTGATCAACTTAGATTTTATCAGTATAAGGCCTTATGCACACAAACGTGTTTTTGCGTTAGCAATTGCAGACCCATTCATTTCTATGGGCCCATGCACACGACCGTGGTTTACACGAACCGTGTGGGGTCCACAATTGCGGACAAGTCTTTTTACGGTCCGTAATTGCGGTCCGGGCCCATTGAAATGAATGCACATCTTCTGTGTGCACGGTCCGTGATTGCGGACGGCCCGCGTATGAAACTGTGGCCATGTGCATGAGGCCTTAGGCTTACATTTGCCACATGAGCCACTGTCAGCCAAGACCGTCAGACCAGCTCAATGATGGATTCAGTTGACAACGTCGGTCTGTAGCTTCCATGCACAGTGCTTAATATCCAAAAATTACATTAAAAAAAAAAATAGCATCAAAGGTTTCCATAGCTTTTAAAGAGTAACTCTACTTACAGAAAACTTTCGATATGTCAGAAGTTTTGATCGATGAGGGTCCGGATGCTGAGACCCCCACATCGCTAAAACGAAAGTGCAGAACCACTCAGCTGAGCACTCTGCACTTTTGACTGATTGGCTCTCCTCATCAGCCTGAAGGCAGTCTCACATAGAACCTCCTATGAAGCCCTTCTTCACCCTATGAGGCGAAACGATTACAGCCGAAGCTTCCGTACCTGCGTTTCAGTGATGGTCTCAGCACCCAGACCCCCACTGATCAAAATTTCTGATATACCGCTAAAACATATCAAAACTTTTCTGAAAGTACACTTCCTCTTTAATTACCAGCCTATTTTGGGCCACCAGGACCAAGCAATTTTTTTACATCTTTTAATCTACGAATTCCAAGAGCTATAACTTTTTTAATTTTTCGTTGACAAACTGTATAAGGGCTTATTTTTTCAGGACTAGTTGTAGTTTGTATTTGGCGTGATTTTAAGGTACATATAATTTATTGATTAACTGTTATTAATCTTTTTTGGGGAGAATTTAAAAAAACTTTTATTCTGCAATTGTTTTCTACAGGGAGTTTTGTACACCATGAACCATGCAGTATAAATACCATGATAACTTTATTCTGTGAGGCGTATTCTCAGATCCACAACAAAAAAATAATGTCACCGGTTTGTGAAGCCGCAAATTCAGACAGTAAAGACTTGTCCTGAGTTTTTGCGGGCTGGATTCGTGGCCCCCGCACGGGTCCATGAACATCATGGTCGTGTGCATGGGGCCATAGAAGTTATTGGGTCCATGTGCAATCCGCAAAATTGTGGATAGCACACGAACAAAAACTAAGGTTGTGTGCATGAGGCCTTAGGGGGAAAAAAAAGATTTTATTGTGCCGCATTCCACGTTTTTCATTTTGCTGTCAACGTAGCTTTTTACTGGCACCATTTTAGGACAGATATAATCTAGTATTTAACTTTTATAAAAAAAATTTGCGGGGTGTGTAGTGGTCAAAAAAGCTAATTCATCATAGTTTTTTGGGTTGTGTTTTTTTTTTTTGTTCTTTTTTACACGATGCGCCGTGCGGTATGAATAATATGTTAACTTTATTCTGCCGGTCGTTAAGATTGTGGTGATACCAAATTTTAAAAAAAGAGGTTGGTTTAATTTTTTGGGGAGAATTTTTCATAAAATTTTATTCAATTTAATTTAAAAAAATGTGCCTTTAGGGGACTAGAAGCAGCAATCATTTGATCGCTAATACAATGATTTAGAAAACGTAGTATTCAAAATCATTATTGCCTGTCGGTGTATCACTGACATGCAAACTATTAGGCCAGTGTTTCCCATATTGTGTGAAAACATCCAGGGGGTCGTGAGCCACTCACCGATATGCTGTGTGGCGCTGCGGTCTGGATATGGCTGCTGAAGGACGGTTTGGGTCACATGACCCACCATCAGCGGCCATAGTCGAGCCTCAGCGATGCACAGCAGCAGGATACCTTGAGCCCACCCTCTCCACCACGTCACTAAGCGCAGGCGAGCGCCAATTAAACTAGCTGGCACACGGTTGGGCCAATGATGACAGGTCCATTCCGCCATCCAGTGTGCAAGAGCTATTAAACTTATCATATCTTCATGTGACCTCCATGCGCCCTTCCTCCTCTTGGTAGTGTTTTGAATCAGTCAGCAGCACCATCATTAAGGGTATGTTCACACGCCAACGTCCATTATGCCTGAAATTACGGAGCTTTTTTCAGGCGAAAACAGCTCCTGAATTTCAGACGTAATTGTTCGTACCCGCGTTTTTCGCGGCGTCAATTACGGACGTAATTGGAGCTGTTTTTCAATGGAGTCAATGAAAAACTGCTCCAATTACGCCCCAAGAAGTGACATGCACTTCTTTGACGGGGGCGTCTTTTTACGAGCCGTATTTTTGGACGTAATTCGAGGCGTAAAACGCCCGAATTATGTCCGTAAATAGGGTGTGTGAACATACCCTAACGGTGCTGACTATGGTGTGTGCAGTAGTATCGCGGCCACGAATATCTTTCAAAACAGCAGAGTATAGATAGCAGAATAGAGGCAGAGGACAGGAGAATAGAGGCAGTATACAGCTAAAAAGTAGAATAGAAGTCCAGGGTGTAGACCAGTTTTGGGTAAAAAGAATGCAAGAATACCCCGATCTTGCAAAAGAAGCTCTTACATTTTTTTTTTATACAATCTGCAACCTCGTATTTGTGCAAAATAATTTTCTATGATTGCCATCAAAACAAAAGCAAGAAATCGCCTTGAACTTGAAAATGATATCGTTGTATGTATATCAAACAAAGAGTCCAGATTTGAGAAGCTCCTTTCCGAAAAATAGGCACATAGTTCATATTATTAAATTGTTTCCAGAAGATTTCAGTGCCATCTAGCTGCGAATGATGTTTATATACGCCAGACGGAATATTTTGTGTCATTGTTGCACAATATACTTCTATTTTGGTAGTTTTTTTTAAAGGATTTTAATGCATTTTTAATTTTACATATGCAACAAGAAGAATATTATTTTTTGGGGGAATCTTATTACGCATTTTTCGGGGCAAGTCTTCTTATTTCAAAGCATAGCATAACCTATGTTGTATTGATCATATTTATGTTTTTTTAGTGGAAAAAAAATTAAAAATAACAAAAACTTATCATTTTTGAGCAATTTTTGATTTTTGCAATTAGTTTCTTAATGCCCAACTGGGCGTTTTTTAACTTTTGACCAAGTGGGCATTGTAAAGAGAAGTGTATGACGCTGACCAATCAGCGTCATACACTTCTCTCCATTCATGTCCATTTGAACTTAGCACAACAAGATCTCGCTGTGCTGTCACATACACCCACATTAACTTTACTGAAGTGGCTTGAGAGTGAATAGACATCACCTCCAGCGAGGACGCGATGTCTATTCACACTCCCGACACTTCGGTTAAGTTTGTGTGGGACTTAATCACAGAACTGCGTGATCTCGCGAGATCACGTTGTGCTGTGTGATTAAGTCCCACTAATAAGCAGAAATCTAAAATTGCTCATAACTTTCTCAAAAATGATTGTTTTTCAAAATAAAAAACACTGTTGTTATCTACATTACAGCGCCGATCAGATTGTGTAGGAGATAAGGCACTTATAATGTGGTGACAGAGCCACTTTAAATAAAATGTTGTCCAAAAAAACCTGGATTACCCACTTAAATGTATTGTAATAATGTTTGTATTTGATACTAAACTAGGTTTTACCTCTATCATCCTGTTTTGTACATTAAGGGGTTGCCTTATCTCTATCAGAATGTGACCCCCTCAGACGATCAGTTGATCTTCCCAGATCCTGCTCCCAGCACCCCTGCCAGGCAGGAATTTCCCCTGCAACGGGCGCTGCAGGGGTAATGTAGTAATACATGGTGGCCTTTCAAATGAATGCAAGGATGGCTCAAGTCTGCCAGTCTGCTCATTCAGAGCAGCTCTCTGTTCTGGCTTATAGTTAACCCTTTCTATGATGTCCATATGCCCTAATAGGACTTTAAGAGTGGTACAACCCCTTTCAGTGGTTTCACACACAGCATTTTTTGGAAAAACTTCCGTTTTTGGTGCAGTTTTTTTTAATGCAGTTTTTTGAGCCAAAGACAGAAATGGATTAAAAAAGGAATGGGAAGCATAAAGGAAGGATCCACTTCTGGCTTTGGCTCAAAACACTGCTTTCCCAAAAACGCTGTGTGTGAACTTACTATAAGACTGGGTACCCATGTAGCATAAACGCTGCAGAATTTCCGCAACGGAATTCTGTGTGGAAATTACACAGCATTTACAGTAGCAGCAAAGTAAATACGATTTAGCAAATCTCAGACACATGATGCTAAAAAAATATGAAGAAATGTGCGGAAGGTGATCTGCGGTACCACTTTCAATTCCCCAGCATGTCAATTTATGCTGTGGGTGCTGTACGAAGATGCTGCTTGTTTAGGCAATAGATTTCAATGAGGAGCATAAATTCCGCACCAAATTTGTTTTGTTGTGGTTTTTACAGCGTTGACGCAGTAAAAACTGCTGGAAATCCGCAGGAGCACACATACTTGGCTATAATCAATGTTAAATCAGCGCTAAATCCACAGCTAAAACTGTGGCGGAAAAAAAATGCAACATGCTGCGAATTTCTGTAACAGATTTATTTCCGTTGCAGAAATTCTGCAGTGTATCCTCTGTGTGGAAACATAACCTAAGAGAATTTTTCCTGCAATTTTAACTGCATCAAATATCAGTTCTAAAAAAAAAATTATGTTATTAGGCCAGATTCACACAATAGCATTGCGTATCTCGGACATGAAAAACTGCAGTTTTTCACGTCCGAGGTGTATCTGTGCTCTGTGAAGCGGGACACGTTATCACGTATCACCCATAGACTAGAGTCTATGGAGGGATGCGTGAAAAAATAGCATACGTCCTATTTTCTCACGGACCCTTCACACGGTCCGTTGAAACAACGGCTGTGTGAACGGCCCCATTGAATTATATAGGTCCGTGTGACGGCTGTTGTTTTAACGGCCGTCACACGGACGTATAACACGTTCTAGTCCTTAAAATGTAACATGAAGTTTTTTTAATGTGTTTTTAATTTACTGTCCTTTTGTACATTAGTGTCCTTTTTTGCCGTTTTTGCAATGCTATAGAGAAGCCTATGGGGAAAATGCCTGAAAAAAACACTGCACCCACAGCATTTGGGGTTAAAAAAAACTCAACTGACCACAAAGTTTCCTCAAACGCCACAATCCAAAACGCAGTTGTGTGTAGTGCATCTGATATTTTACTATAGACTTTAATGTAACATCTGGCTGCACTAAAAAACGAAACTAAAAACGCCAACCAAAACGCAGTGTGGGAGAATCCTGCCTACATGTTATCTTATTATTGTACCTTTTTTAGATGTGTGTGTTACAGATTTCTTATTGTCTTTTTATCACCAGTGCTGAAATGAGCAGCTCGTGAAGGCGATACAAGAAGAAGATGGAACTGTATTGGTATATGTAAGTACGACATACTCTCGAGCTCTTCTTCGAAAGTAACATTTTAGAGCTTGCAGAAAATACATATTAGACCATTTTGACTTTTAGGAGGCTAATGGCCATTTTACTATGGAACTTAGTGCATGTTTTTAATTAACATTTTTTTGCAGGCACTCTTTTTGTGGGCCTAGAGACTATGTAACATGTTGCAAGCCAACAACGTAATCTCTCCGTCACTCCCACATGGTTTCAATCTTGAATTGCTGTAAACCCTTCTTTTGTCTTCTAAAAGATTTTGTACACAGCAGTAAGCCTGATTTACTGGAGGCAGTTTTTCAATATCACCTTGTATCAGCCAAATTAAGATGAAAAAGTACCAGATGCCCCTAAAAGCAGAATAAATATGTGACACCTGACACGTGAAGGGAAAGCTTGACAAAAATTGTAATAATATAGTGAACAATAGATCTGTGCAAGCACAGACTTGGATTTCATGTGTAAGACCCCAAATCTGCGGCTGAATTGCGGTACCATTCATTTCCATGGGCCCATTCACACGACCGTGATTTCCACCGAAAAAAGATAGGACATGTCTTATTACGGCCGCATTTTGCGGTCCGGGCTCATTGAAATGAATGTACATGGCCATGTGCACCACCTGTGATTTGTGGGCGGCCCACGGATGACACTTTGCGGCCGTTCGAGTTGCAAATCACGGGCCGTTCACACTGCCTTATTTCCTTATTTATAAGTTTATTTATGGTGGTTATAGGTCTGCCTGATCACCATTTAATCCCCTTTAAGACCGCCAATTTTAATTTTTCCATCGTCGCGATGGCATGGTGTGAAGGCTTGTTTTTTGCGGGATGCGTTGTAGTTTTTAATGGTACCATATAATGTACTGCGAAACTGAAAAAAAAAATTGTGGGGTAGAATGGGAAAGAACAGCAATTTCTCCATAGTTTTTAGGGTTTCATGTTTACAGCATTCACCGTGCGGTAACAATGGCATGTTCTGTTAATTCTGCGGGTCAATACGATTATGGCAATACCAAATTTCTATTGTTTTTTTTTTTATCTGATGTACTTCTTTTACAGAGAAAAAACTATTTGCTAAAAAAAATATTCAGTCGATGGAGCAAAGGGCTTCTTTTTATTGATACCATTTTGTTGTATATACGACTTTTTGATCACTTTTGATCCAAATGCTTTTATTTTTTTGGGAAGTGAGGTGACTAAAATTAGCAATGTTTTGCATTGTGATTTTTTTTTTTTTTTCCCTCTGCACGACATTCACCAGGCGGGTTAAATAACGTGATATTTTCATAGTTCAGACTTTTATGAACGCAGTGGTATCAATTATGTTTATATTTATTTTTTTAAACGGGGAAAAAAAAGTTTATTTTTTTATTTTTTGTTATTTTGTTTTTTTTCATATATTTAAAAAAAGTACGTAATATTTTTTTACCTTTTTTTTTTTCTATGGATCGCTCATGCAATACACTACAATACTTATGTATTGCAGTGTATTGCTTATATCTGCGCTCTACTATGAACCCTTAATAATAATAAGGGTTAATAATAGGGCGCTGATGGCAGACCTGCCATGGCAACCGATCAGAACCATGAGATTTTGTCGTGGGTGGGTGACGATTTAGCTCTGTCGAACAACTCAGATGTCGTGGTCGCTATTGACAGGGCCGCCATCAGAAATTTCTGGGCCTCATAAAGTCAAAGCAGCAGGCCCTCCATCCCAATTAATCGGGGGGAGGGGGACTGAGGTGAGACGCAAACTGGCAGTGGCTCTTGTGGAGGGGCAGGGCGGAGGCAGTAGGTGGGCAGGGGCTCTGTTGGGGGACAAGGGGGAGAGACTAGGTGGCAAGGGCTCTATATGGGCAGATGACTAAGAGAGCAGAACAGAAAGTGACACGGGCCAGGGGGCATATGAATCCTGACAAAGGCCCTGGCTCTGTGGAGGGACAGGGGGAGACAGATGGGCAGGGGTGCACCATAAGAGTCACTCACAGCAGAGTCACTCACCAAGTTGCAGTGAGGCTGCTGCTTCTGGCTCCTGCAGACTCTACGATCTTCCACCGCCGTGGCACGCCTGGATGGCTTCACCTCCTCCTCACATGTCGGACACGTGTCTCCTGCGTAGATACCAGATACAAAATGAATTCATGCATCTGACCAAACCCTTAAATGAATTCAGACACCCAGCCATATTTCTAAACTGATAAAAAAAAAAATATTGTTGGCAAAGTATCGTTTTGGTATTGAGTATCGCAATACTACTCTAAGTATCGGTATCGAAAATCAAAATTCTGGTATCGTGACAACCCTACTAGTAAGACACGGATGAAAAAAACATCCTGATGTGAATGCCAGAGGGAAACATTCCTTTTTGTAGTAAAAGATAGAAAAACTATATAACTTTGGTATCGCCGTAATCATACTGACCTGCCAAAAAAAGTTAAGATGTCATTTATATTGCATGGTTAACACCAAAATTCTTTAATAAAAATCAATGCCAGAATCACATTTTTTTTGGTCACTTTCCACTCTGCAACATCTGCTGTACACTAATTTAAACCTGTGGGCCAACATACTCATGACAGATGAATGCCTCAATAATGTATTTTCTAAAATGGGGTGTCACGATCTGTGGGTATGTGGACCCACTAGGCCGCACCGCCGTAGCAGGATAGCAGCTGGCCAAACAACAGTGTACCAAGTCAATATAAAGTCCAAGCACAAGGGTACCTGTAACAGTCCAGACAGTAGCAACGGCTTAGGCACAGATGGGACCTTGGTGGCAGGTGGTGCAAAACGTGGCAGGAGGTACCAGGCGTGATGCAAGTCAGCAGCCATAGTAGATGGCACAACACGACTCCAAATACAGCACAGGATACAGGTAGCAGGGCACGGAAACACGATACGACTAAAGGACAATTTGCAAGACTACCAGAGGAATACAAACAACGCTCAGGCAAGGAGTGAAAGGACAGGTCTCCTTTTATAGTCCAGGGTGATCTGGGAGTAATTAGTTAATTCTTAATATGTGCGCGTGCTGGCCCTTTAAGGCCAGGAATGAGCTTGCGTGCGCTCCCTAGTGGTCATTGCAGGACAGGACGGCCGCATGTGCTGGCATCATCTAGGAGGAAGACGTCGGCAGGACGAGAGGTGTCTGCGGCCGTTACAGTACCCCCCCCCCCCTTATGCCCCCTCTTCTTGGGTCCAGAGCGAGAGAGAAATTTCTTAATGAGGGTAGGGGCATCAAGATTCTTTTCTGGCTCTCAGGACCTCTCCTCAGGACCAAACCCTCTCCAATCCACTAAATAGAAAGTCCTTCCTCCTACCCTCTTGCAGTCCAGTATCTCCTTTACTTCGAACACATGGGAGAAACCGCAGGACTAGGAGTCTTACTGTAGCGGTTTAGCACCACAGGTTTCAGGAGGGACACCTGAAAGGAGTTGGAGATTTTGATAGTAGGAGGCAGCCGAAGCTTATAGGGTACTGGGTTAATTTGTTGCAGGATCTCAAAATTACCTATGGTCACGGGAATGGACAATTTATTATTTAGTCCTTTTCCACCTAGAGTTGTCTCTCCTACCAATCCTAGGCACTGGAGTCTTTTTGGCCTTTGGGGACACACTGGCCCCCGAGGCCGCAATACAGACAGAGTCCCGAAGTACGTCTGCATTGTTTCTCTTGGACAGACAGCTTGAGAAGGTCTACTTTTATAGGCTCCTCAGGTGGAACCGCAGGATGAGGGCAGCAGGGGTTGCTGGAATGTAGGAGCCAGCCTAGGAAGTGTTCTGGCCCGGTGAACCTTTTGAGACCGTTCCTGGATCCTTATGTTAATCCGAGTGGCTAGACAAATGAGGTCATCTAAGGTAGAAGGCAGATCTCAAGCGGCAATCTCGACTTTGATATCTGAGGATAAACCCTGATAAACCCACCAAGGCTTCGTTCTTCCAGGACCGCTCTGCCGCCAGGGTACAGAACGGAATGGCGTTCTCGCCCACAGAGGTGTCTCCTTGGCGAAGGTTCAGCAGGGATTCAGCCCAGGTTCCTCAAATGCAGTGCGGAAAGTTTGTAGAAAACACTGTAAGTCCCCGATGTTCCAAGATGGGGTTCACCCATGCCAGTGCCTTGCCAGTAAGAAGAGAGACTATGAATGCGATCCTTGCGCCATCGGAAGGAAATGCTCTGGCATGTAGACTGAAGTGGATCTGACATTGGTTCAGAAATCCCCTGCAGGTCCTTGTGTCTCCGTCGTAGCTAGGAGGTAGTGGCAGAGAGAATCGGGAATCCGTACTGCCAGGAGGTGTAATAGGAGCAACAGCGGGAGCAATAGGAGCTTCAATTTGCTTTCACTCCTGTGAAAAGCCTAAAGGGTATTCAAAATGCTGTTTTGAATACTTTGAGGGGTGCAGTTTTTAAAATGGGGTGACATACTGACATATAGACCCCTCAAAGCCACTTCAGAACTGAATTGGTCCCTAAAAATAAGCTTTGGAAATGTTCTTGAAACTGAAAAATTGCTGCGAAAGTTGTAAACCTTGTAATGTCCTAAAAAAAATAAAAGGACGTGCAAAAATCATGCCAACATAAAGTAGACAACTGGGAAATGTTAACTAGTAACTATTTTCTGTGGTATTGCTATCTGTCTTACAAGCCGATAAATTCATATTTAGAAAAATGCTAAATTTGTAAAGGTGGTAATGTATTTGAATTGATCATTTTTTTATATTCTTCCCAGAATAGTGATAATATTTATCATCATAAAAATATTCTTCTATGTTTGCTGGTACCGTTCACGACAAAGACAGCTGGATGCTTATCTCAGCAATCCACGTAATGCACAGATCGTAATTGTGGGAGGAAGGGCTTACCTGCACCAACTCTGTGAACAGCGTCAAAATGTAAGTATCATTGTTCTTATTTGAAGGGTACCAATAGTTTTTTTGGGTGTTTTCTTTCCAAATGCAGCTTTCTCTGGGTCTGGCGTTTTTTTTTCATGCGTTTTTCCCTTAGGCTGCTGTTTAGAACTTAAAAAACGCCAGAAAAAAAGCATGTGCAAAATGACACGAAATCGAAACTGGCACCAAAAACGGCACTAATAAAGGCCTTAAAAAAAATGCATATTTTAATAATGCTAGCGTTTTTAGGTGCGTTTTTTTTATGCAGTTTAAATTGCCAGAAAAATTCTCTTCAAATACTGACCTACATACTGCCATGTTAGGCCTCGTGCACACTTCCGACCCTGTTTTCACGGCCGTGTGTGCCCATTTTAGCGGCCGTGTGCACGCCGTGTTTCCGAGCACCGAGCATGGTACTGTCCAGGGTGCTGAAAGAGTTAATGGGCTGCACTGATCGGCGGTAACTCTTTCAGCACCCTGGAAAGTACCATGCTCGGCGCTCGGAAAATACAATTTTAATGAAAAAAAATTAAAAATAAGTTCATACTTACTTACTTTCCTCCTGTCCGGCCTCCAGGGATGACGTTTCATCCATGTCACCGCTGTAGCCAATCACAGGCTGTAGTGGCGGTCACGCACGTCAGGATGACGTCAGAAGGCCGGCCTCCAGGGATGACGCTTCATCCCACGTGACCCTCTCTGCAGCCAATCACAGGCTGCTGCGTCATACAGGAAGGTCGGACTGGAGGAAGAAGAGGGACTCGTCACCAAGACAACAACCGGATACGTATGAACTGCTTTTTATTTTATTTTTAATCAGCAGCCCCTTTTCAGTGATTGATGGAGACAAGTGGCTGCCGATTAGTGTAATATATCTGTAATGTATAGCCGTTGCTAGGAAATTGCTCCGTCACACACGGACGCCTTCCGTGCGCCTTCAGTTTTTTTGACGGCCCCATTGACTTGCATGGGCCTCACAGTCACGGAATCTCGGACCAAAGTAGGACATGCTCTACTTTGGATTGGAACGGAGCAACGGGACCGTCAAAAAAACTGAAGCGTGCATGGCCCAATTGAAATGAATGGGTCTGGGTGCTAGCCGTCAGAAAAACGTCTAGCACCCTGAAGAAAAACACTGAAGTGGTTATGAGGCCTTATGGTGGCAGACGCAGAAATTCCTGCAATAAATCTGCATTGTGTGAATATACACTAAAAAAGCTGCATTACATTAGCCGCTGTTACTGTCCAGAATAATTCAGCAATTCAGCATCTGCTTGTACAGTCCTGTAGTAGCAGCATTAATCCTTATTTACTGATGGGCTGTAGTTGAATGTGAAGAATTTTAGAATTCACTGACCTAGTGGGACTTGTATAAAATGCACATGTGGTCAGTATTTATGCAGTACACATAAATCTAGTCATTTAACATTGTTCCTTGTGCTTGATTTATGGGGAGTTTTTAGCTTTTCATTCTTATCACGCGATAAGATATTACTAGATGAAAATGAATAAGCATTGTTCTTATTGTCCTATATATGATCTTTTTTTCCATGGTGGTGTCCTCTCAGGTATTCATTTTCTCTTCAATCATGTCAAGTGTACTTCAAGAAATAAGTACGTGATGTCCTTAAATGTATGACATCCAATCCAAAATCCATGATCTATCCGGCGCATCTCCGAAATCACCTCAGGTGCTTAGTTATACTGCTCTCAAGCCAAGTCAGGTTACTTGTGATTGATTACTTCTCACTTTCTGCACAGAATAAGGAGAACAATAGGCTTTTTGTTAAAAACATTTCGTTCGTACTTACTATGTTTCACGTATTAATGGGAAATTCCTAGCATTGCATGTATGTGAGTTTTGAGGCTGCAGAAATATTTTACACATCTCCGCTTCATAGTTGATGAACAGTCTGTCAGAAGTCAGTGATATAACATGTTGTAGTTGTATACACAGTAGTTCCCATTATTTTGTTTTAATTAGTCTGTGACCCCACTTGAGCTCATATCGCTATTTAGATCGCTTTCACATCACGTTTGTGCCCTACGTATATGGAATGCGTTGGGAAAGCTCATGTCGTACACAATTATTGTGTTCATAGGGCTCTATTAGTCCAGTGGAGACCAAAATAGTGTCCCTTTTGATCTCCTTTGGGCTAATGGAGCGCTATGAATACAATTATTGTGTACGTCAGGTGCTTTACCGACGAAGGCTTTACCGACGTCGGCTGTTATAATAGGTCAGTATACCTTTTTTTGGAGGATGGAAAAGCGTCGTAAACGATGCTATTTCATCCTGAGGGATGCCACTGCATCTATATATATGTTGGGAAGCCAAGTGATATATTAATGTAAAAGAGAGAAATATCCATTGATAAATAATCTCCTTCTTTATTCAAAAAATGTACAGACAGAAAACATGCTTATAGACAGACGGACAAAGGATGTAGCTGTATATATTGTCTGTGTGCCTGTACATTTTTTAAATTAAGGAGATTTTTTTTTATCACATGGAGTTGCTGAATTTTCCTCTCTTTTACTTGGATCTATCACTTGGAAGCCCAGCCTCCTGCATCCGTGCACCTGTGTGATCTTTCTGCTCATGGAGCTGGGAGGGAAGTGCCTTTTCTTCATACGTCGGGAAGCTCCAAACATCACTGTCCATATATGGACAGCGATGTCAGGAGCTTCCCAATGCCGGAGTCCCCAGGCAGAGCATCAGAAACACACTACTCTCAGACTTTGGCCCTGGGGAAACTCATAACATCACTGTCCATATGTGGACAGTGACATCTGAGCCTTCCCCAGAGCAGAAAACCGCGGTTAGAGTGCTTCTGACTGGGAACTCCAGAATTGGCCATGGACTCCGGTATTGTAGCTCCTGATATCATCGTCCATAAATGCACAGTGTCCTCAGAGCCAGGCACAACTCTTCAGGTAGCGCTCTACCTGGGGGTTCGGGCGACGTATCCAACTGTATTCCTATACAGTGGGATTCGTTGGAGCTTTTCTTCCTCCTGACGTATACCTGCGACGGAAGGCAAAATTGTGCTTTGTGGGGACTTTTTTAATTCTATGATTATTTTTCTGTGTGAAAAGAAATTCACTCAAGCATGAGGATAAAATATAAAAATTCTATTCAAATGCTGTCTTGATTGGATTTGATCTTATGGGCATAGCAAAGCTAACACCAAGTCAAGATGCTGCCAACAATATATGTGTTCTTGTAACCTTAGCTGTTTTTGCTATCGGCTGCTTTTTATATCGCCTGGTCAAACAGAGGGTCCTCCTTCTCCCTCATTCAAGTCTCCCTGGCAGTAAATCACTGTGCAAAAAAAAAACCTCCTCCTCTCATCTGTGATACACTGCAGACATTCAATTTTAATTTTAATGTACATGTTTGTTTTTGCTTTTTTGAGATTTTTTAAAACAGACTAGAGCAATGGCCTTAATTTATAGCCTATAAGGTTAAAAGATTTCGTTTTATTTATTAATTTAAAAATAAGGAATTATGGAGAAATAGTAATTTTACTTCTCCTTTTTCTTTGGCTTTGAAGTGGTTATTCGGCTGCAGAAGAAAAAAAAAGCCAATAACACATTCACGGTATGTTCACACGGCAAACTAAAAACGGCTGTAAAATACAGAGCTGTTTTCACGGAAAACAGCCTCTGATTCTCAGCCGTTTTTGAAACCACAAATGTTTTTTTGAGGATTTTTACGCGGACGTTTTTGGAGCAGTTTTTTTTATTGACACAATGAACTTCTTTTTACAGGGCGTTTTTTTTACGCACTATTTTTTCAAACGGCCGCGTAAAAATACGCCCCGTCGCAACGAAACACCATTTTTCCCATTGAAATAAATGGACACATTTTTGGAGGCGTTCAGCTTCCGTTTTTTCAGCCGTTTTTCGGTGCGTATACGGGCCGAAAAATGACTGAAAATAAGCCTTGTGAACATACCCTTAAACTTTTATTTTTTTCTTTTTTTTTATCCACCCATATAGAAAAATTGTGAAAAAGTGTTTTTTGTTTTTTTTTAAACTTATCCATTCGACGACCACACTGTTTCTTTACCTCCTGCTTTTGGGAAGGACTAAAAGTCCCAGCATGTCCTTGTTTTAAATTGACGAAACATGACCGCAAAGGACTGACTTTATAGAACATATAGTTATAGAAAAGAGAACTAGTGGTCCGGTCTCGGCAATGTGAAAGAAGGAAAACAATCTTACTCTTCAAGCCCTTGCAGAAACCTGATTAGTGACAAGCCGTCACGAACGGGAGAGGCAGCCCTGAGTCACTTGGTGCTATCGATACATCACAGGAAGAAACTACAAAACTTCCTTTACCACATGACTGAGGAGTGGAACGTCAAATCAGCACATCTGTGTGACTAGAAGAAAATTAATTGGTCCTCTATTTTCAAATAATAAAATCAATGCGGTTTCATTTATTTTCCTTGGATAACCCCTTTAAGGGTGCAGTTACACGTGGCGTATTTGCCTCGTATTGGAAAACTTTACAATGTAATCCAGTAAGACAGATTTCTTGCGTTGCGGAATATTTTTCCCACAGGTTTACATTGTAAAGATTAGATTGTAAAGATTTCCACTGCAGGTCTAATAGAAGACGTTTTGATTATTTTTACATTCCCTGTTCAGAGTTATTGAATGACTTGTGAAAATCAGTAGGATATAAATATGCATGGTGCTGCTGTACATGACAAATCTGTTTTATAATAGATTCAGTTGCATTATAACAGGTCTGTCAGGTTTTAGTTTTTTTCCCTCGGGTATAAAAGCACAGCAGACAAGGGCCACAAGAAACCAGACGGAACTATGACACCAGTATGAAGAGAGCTTAAAGGGAAGGTGTCATCAGGAAATGACCTATTGTCTAAATCAAGTTTTCATGTTAAACATATTTTTTTACGTATTTATGGTGATTTTTTTAAAATGTATTTTCCTTGTCATTATGTATATTTAAAAAAAAATATCCTGAAGTTTTCCCTCGACCATTGAGTCTCATAATAGACTGACACTTCCTGTAGAGATCACTTCTCAGCAGACATCTCATTATCGTCACTGGCAGGATTACAATGTAACATAACACCTATATATATATATATATATATATATATATATATATATAAACACAGGATCACCATTGACAATAGGTGATAGACACAGCTCCCTCCTATCCCTTCCTGCACAATGACCTCTGTACAGGTCACAGAGCATGCCTAGAACATTCACCCTTAAAGGGAATGTGTCGTTTTGTTTTTTTTTTTCGTTAAACAGTTAGTGTATACATGATTAGACATTGTTATAATTTTTTTTTATTTTTTCACAAGTCAGGAAATATCATAAATTAGATTCTAATTTATAACATTTCCTTGTGCTGGTCACTAGAGGGAGCAATTCCCAAAATTGCAGCATTGGCATGTGGTAAAGCAACCACATTGCTTTATGCTGAAAATTTGGTGTAAACACACACGCTGTAGTGAGCTCACAGAATCCCCCCTCCCTTATCCTGGCTAGTGCCAGGAGAAAGGAGGGGATTGAATGTTCAAGCCTCGTACACTGTGTGCCGCCATTTTTTGAGCGAATACACAGCGTAGTAGGCTTACATACAGTGGTAATCACACACTAAAACACTAACATACACAGACATAATTTACCTGCTCCTGCCGCCGCCGCTCCCTCCGCTCCTAGTGCTTGCTTCAGAACACATGTCCGGAAGCCGCGACCGGAAGTAGTCATCTTACTGTCCGGCCGTGGCTTCCGGTCCACAAGAAAATGGCGCCGGACGTCGCTCGGCCGAAGACCTTCCATTTGGACTGTGTGGGAGCGGCGCATGCGCCGTTCCCACACAGACGGCGTACACCATAGTGAATGCGAATGGCTCCCGTTAGCATTCTCCATGGGGATGTATGTGCCGTATTCCATCTCTGTATGTGTCGTTAATCGACACATACAGCGATGAAAAAAAAATGGCAGCCCCCATAGTGAAGGAAAAGTTAGAAAAAAAAAAAAAGTAACACACAAATAAATAAAACCTTTTTTAATAAAACACTAAAAGCAAATTGATCTAAAAATTATTTTTTTTTCGCGACACCCTTCCTTTAATAATCAATTCACATCCCCAGGTCTACAAGTACTGATGGTCCATCTGGCTGCTGTAACATATGTCTCTAAATACTACGAACAGCAGCTCAGGCAAGATGTTTGTGCCCCCCCGCCCCCCCATAGTCATGTACAAAAATAAATTAAGAAAATAATAAAAATCTACAATTCGAACATAAAAATAGACTAGAAAAAAAGAATATGTTTGAGGGGCTATTGAGGGACTATATACAGGATTATGTGACAAAAAACAGTATTATAAGTGACAGCCAGCATGGTTTTACTAAGGACAGAAGTTGTCAAACCAACCTGATTTGTTTACATGAAGAGGTGAGCAGAAGTCTAGACAGGGGGGCCGCTGTGGATATAGTGTTTTTGGACTTTGCAAAGGCATTTGACATCTAATGGGTAAATTAAGGACGATAGGTTTAGAAAGCATCGTTTGTAATTGGATTGAGAATTGGGTCAAGGACCGTATCCAGAGAGTTGTGGTCAATGATTCTTACTCTGAATGGTCCCCGGTTATAAGTGGTGTACCCCAGGGTTCAGTGCTGGGCCCACTATTATTAAACTTATTTATTAATGATATAGAGGATGGGATTAATAGCACTATTTCTATTTTTGCAGATGACACCAAGCTATGTAGTAATGTTCAGTCTATGGAAGATGTTCATAAATTGCAAGCGGATTTAAACAAACTAAGTGTTTGGGCATCCATTTGGCAAATTAAGTTTAATGTAGATAAATGTAAAGTTATGCACCTGGGTACCAACAACCTGCAGGCATCATATGTCCTAGGGGGAGCTATACTGGGGGAGTCACTTGTTGAGAAGGATCTGGGTGTACTTGTAAATCATAAACGAAATAACAGCATGCAATGTCAATCAGCTGCTTCAAAGGCCAGCAAGATATTGTCGTGTATTAAAAGATGCATGGACTCGCGGGACAGGGATGTAATATTACCACTTTACAAAGCATTAGTGAGGCCTCATCTAGAATATGCAGTCCAGTTCTGGGCTCCAGTTCATAGAAATGATGCCCTGGAGTTGGAAAAATTACAAAGAAGAGCAACAAAGCTAATAAGGGGCATGGAGAATCTATGTTATGAGGAAAGATTTAAAGAATTAAACCTATTTAGCCTTGAAAAGAGACGACTAAGGGGGGACATGATTAACTTCTATAAATATATGAATGGCACATACAAAAAATATGGTGAAATCCTCTTCCATGTAAAACCCCCTCAAAAAACAGGGGGGCACTCCCTCCGTCTGGAGAAAAAAAAGGTTCAATCTGCAGGGGTGACAAGCCTTCTTTACTGTGAGAACGGTGAATCTATGGAATAGTCTACCGCAGGAGCTGGTCACAGCAGGGACAGTAGATGGCTTTAAAAAAGGCTTCAATCATTTCCTAGAACAAAAAAATATTAGCTCCTATGTGTAGAAATGTTTTCCTTCCCTTCTCCCATCCCTTGGTTGAACTTGATGGACATGTGTCTTTTTTCAACCGTACTAACTATGTAACGATGTAATATCTATCAGTATTTGGTAATTATTAAAATAAAAATATAGGTGATACATTTCCTAGCCATTTTTTTTAATGCTAGTAAGTCCCACAAAAAAAACAAGGCCTCAAATAGGTACGCAGCTTTTTTTAACATGATACCGATGCAGCCAACCTAAGTTTTTATAAAATTTACTCTGAATGTTTATTTTTGGCCCACAACAGCCTGACTCCTTTGTAAAAATTCTGTTTGATGATAAATACACAGTTATAATAATATTGTTTTTTCCCCTTCAGCGTGTACATATTACGAGAGAGAAGCAAACCTCTCATGCTGCTTTGATACATTTTATTGCTCTTTTAGATTTATTTTATCTGCCTGGAATCAGTCCGAGGGATTTTATCTGCTGACAGCTTTATTTGCAATTTCCCAGCTTTATTTGCAATTTCCCACAATTATGAAATGCTGTTGGAGGTATTTTGGTATAGTTTTGGAAAATGTTGAATGACCTTTTACTATTCAATGTCGTGTAAAAATGGATTAACCCCTTAATGACCAGGCCTGAAAAGGCCTTAAAGAGGCTCTGTCACCATATTATAAGTGCCCTATCTCTTACATAATCTGATTGGCGCTAATGTAGATCACAGAAGTGTTTTTTATTTAGAAAAACGATCAATTTTTATGGAGTTTTGACCTATTTGAGATTTATGCTAATGACTGTCTTAATAGACAACTGGGTGTGTTTTTTTACTTTTTGACCAAGTGGGCGTTGTAGAGAAGTGTATGACGCTGACCAATCAGCGTCATACACTTCTCTCCATTCATGTACTCAGACACACCGTGATCTCTTGAGATCACGCTTGCTGCCACTTACTCACACATTAACATCACTGAAGTGTCTTGAGAGTGAATAGACATTGCCTCCGGCCAGGACGCGATGTCTATTCACAATCCCGACACTTCGGTAACATTTGTGTGGGAGTTAATGACAGCAAGCGTGATCTCGCAAGACCACGCTTTAAATGACAGCTTACAGCGTGATCTCGATGTGCTGTGCTGTAAGTCCCACACAAACGTTACTGAAGTGTCGGGATTGTGAATAGACATCGCGTCCTGGCTGGAAGCGATGTCTATTCACTCACAAGGCACTTCAGTAATGTTAATGTGTGAGTAAGTGACAGCACATGTTGTGAGTACATGAATGGAGAGAAGTGTATGACGCTGATTGGACAGCGTCACACACTTCTCTTTACATCGCCCACTTGGTCAAAAAGTAAAAACATGCCCAGTTGTCTATTAAGAAAGTCATTAGCATAAATCTCAAATCGGTCAGAACTCCGTTAAAATAGATCGTTTTTCGAAATAAAAACTACTTCTGTGATCTACATTACAGCGCCTATCACATTATGGAAGAGAGAGGGCACATATAATGTGGTGACAGAGCCTCTTTAACCGCTTTCCTACCGTTCACTGTAAATTCACGTCTGCGCTTGCTGGGCTCTGTGCAGTGGCAACATTAATTCACGGCAAGTGTTAACAGAGCGATCGGGTGTCTCAGAGTGGCACTGACACCCGGATCGCGCTGTTAACACCTCTCTCTGATCCCAGAGACATTAGCGGGACCTGACTGGTTCAGGTTCCGATCATTTGACATTGCAGGGAAAGTTTGTTGTAGCAACAGGTGTTGCCTCTGGTTGTCATGGCAACCGGAGGCCATACATAGGCTTCCTGTCAGAATAACTGTCAGCGTCACACTGACCATTATAATACATTACACTAGTAGTGTAATGTATTATAGCAGCGATCGGTGCTGCAAGTCTTCAAGTCCCCTAGTGGGACGTAAAAAAAAGTTAATAAAAATGTTTTATAAAAGTGTAAAAATATAAGTAGAAAACCACAAAAACTTCTGTTTTTCCTATAATAAGTCTTTTATTATAGGAAAAAAATTATCGCGTTAAAAAAAGTACACACATTTAGTATCCTAGCGTTCTTAAAGACCCTAGCTATAAAACTATAAAGTTATTTTTTCCCCGCACGGTGAACACTGAAAAAAAATAATGTAAAAACGATACCAGAATCTATATTTTTTTTGGTCACCACCCCTCACAAAATATAGAATAAAAAGTGATCAAAAAGTCACATTTCCCCTGAAATAGTACCGATAAAAACTACAACCCGCCCCGCAAAAACAAGCCCTTACACAGCCTTTTTGACTGAAAAATAAAAAAGTTACGGCTTTCAAAATATGATGACACAATTTTTTTTTATATTTTATAAAAAAAAAGTGATTTTACTGCGCAAAACGCTGCAAAAAATAAAAAAAACATATACATATGGTATCGCCGTAATCGTATCAACCCGCAGAATAAAGTAAAATTGTCATTTATAGCCCTCGTTGAGGGCCGTAAAAATAAAGCATTTAAAACTGGCTCTCAGAATATGGTGAAACAAAACCATTATTTTTTTTTAACAAATGGTTCTTTCTTTGTAAAAGTAGTAAAATATAGAAAAAAAAACTATATAAATTTGGTATCACCGAAATCGTATTTAGCCGCAGAATAAAGTGAAGTTGACGCTTTTACCGCACAGTGAAAGCCGTAAAAAACTAAACCCAAAAAACAATGGAGACATCAGTTTTTTTGAGTTTCAGCCCGCAAATAATTTTATTTTCAGTTTCCCAGTACGTTATATGGTACTTTTAAATTGCGTCAATAGAAACTACAACTTCTCCCACAAAAAGTAAGCCCTCACAACAGTCTATTGATAGAAAAATAAAAAAGTTATGGCTCTTGGAACTAAAATGGAAAAGCAAAAAAGGATCAGTCCTGAAAGAGTTCATTCATTTCTAATAAAAATTTATGACCACATGTGGGCTATTGCTGTAATCTGGAGAAATTGCTTTACAAACTATTGGGGTGCTTTTTCTTCTTTATCCTTTGTGAAACTGAAAATTTCAACATTTTAGTGGAAAAAATGTTGATATTCATTTTCCCGGCCTAATTCCACTAAATTCTGCAAAAAACCTGTGGGGTCAAAATGCTATTCCATGAGGGTTTGTAGTTTCCAAAATGGGGTCGCTTTTGGGGGGGGGGGGGGAGGTTTCCACTGGATTGGCATCACAAGACCTCTTCAAACCTGACATGGCGCCTAAAATATTTTCTAAAAAAAGGAGGCCTGAAAATCCACTATTGCTCCTTTTGCTTCTGAGGCCTGTGTTTCAGTCCATTACCACACTAGGGCCACATGTGGGATATTTCTAAAAACCGCAGAATCTGAGCAATAAATATTGGGTTGCGTTTCTCGGGTAAAACCTTCTGTGTTACAAAAAAAATTGTATTTCAAATTAATTTCAGCAAAAAAAAATAATCTGTAAATTTCACCTCCATTTTGCCTTAATTCCTGTGAAACGTGTAAAGGGTTAAAACACTTTCTAAATGCTGTTTTAAATACGTTCAGGGGTGCAGTTTTTAAAATGGGGCGAGTTATGGGGAGTCTCTAATATATAGACCCCCTCAAAGCCACTTCTGACCTGAATGTGTCCCTGAAAAAATAGCCTTTTGACATTTTCTTGAAAAAATGGGAAATTGCTGCTCGAAGTTCTAAGCCTTGTAACGTCCTAGAAAAATAAAAGTATGTTACAAAAATGATGCAAACATAAAGTAGACATATGGGAAATGTTAACTAGTAACTATTTTGTGTGGATACATTTATATTTAGCAAAATGCTAATTTTTGCTATTTTTCACAAATATTGAATTTATCGACCAAATTATTTCACTTTCATTTTACAGCGTGAATATAGGAAAAAACTATTCTCTGCATAGTTTTTCTTGTTTTATTTTTTATCCCAGCTGAACCTGTGTAGGTTTTTGTTTTTTATTTATTGTAGGGGCTATAAAATATATTTTATGCAAAATAATGGGTTTTTAGGGGACATAATACTTTTTTTTTTTTAGTTACTTTTTTTTAAAATCCCATTAAGGTATAACTTTATTTACAACTCAATTTTTTCACTTATAATGTATTCTTGTATGCTAATAAATTACACTGTGTCACTTTGATACAGGCTGCTGTTAGGGCAGCACATAATCGGCCCTAACAGCAGGCAAACTGAACAGACAGCCCTGGGGTCCTTTCTAGGTCCCCATGGCTGACTGCCGAGAGATTCCCTGTCTTTTGATCACATCACCGGGTTTCCGGTGATGCGATCAAAGAGGGGAGTTCCCTTTGATCATGCCGCAGTCATGGACCCCGGAGATCAAAGGGTTAAACAGCTGGAGTCCGAATGTTTTCAGACCCAAGCTGTATTTAGCAGGCTGCTCTAAGATCAGGAGCTTTAAGTTATAGCTCCTGCTAAGAGGATGAGCGCTCACAGAAGCACTTATCAGCCTCTTCTCCAGCGACGCCAAAAGACGTCGCTGTAGACTAAGGACATGCACCGCCTGCCGTCAAGACGGTGGGCGGTCGTTAAGGAGTTAAGGCTAATTCTAATTATGCATCAGTTATGACTTCTATTGTCTTTAGAGGCTGATTCAGATCATCTTAGAACTTCTTCCAAATCGGTCTTCTGGGATTTTAACGAAGAAGAAAGTTGCACATAATGAATCAGTTATTCTAGTCACTATACCACATATTATTTTAGTGCATCCTTGAAATTGCAAAATACTTATAAATATGCTACAATGATATTCTAAATGGTGGTCTGCTTGTCACAACTACGAATTAGGCCAGTAGTTTCCAAAAAAAAAAAAAAGAATAATTGAAAACTTGACCATGCTCCTGAATTCTTAGACCTTATTCACACGACAGGGTCCGAGTGTTGGCCGATAAAATCGTCGGTCTTTCCCGGCCGTTTTGCATCCATTCCGGGCCGTATTTCCATTTTTAACGGCCGATTTTGGCCCATTTTGCATCCGTTTTTTTCCCTGTCCGTTTTAAAATCGAATGAATTTCATTTGTACATTTTTTTCACACTTTCCCTCTGTAGATAATGCCACAAACTGCCCTTTGTAGATACTGCCACAGCCCCCCTGTAGGTAGTGTCACACAGCCCCCTGTAGGTAGTGCCACACAGCACCTCCCCATAAATTGCACCCCCACCCCCCTACCGGTCTGTAGATAGCGCCACTGTTCCAGGAGAAGTCACTGACTTCAATGTCCATATATGAAGACAGTGAAGTTAGGGACTTCTCCTGGAGCGGAGACACCGGCCACTGGTTCGGGGATTCCGCTTCAGAAGTGCCTGACGTCACGGTGTCCCATATATGGACAGTGAAGTCAGGGACTTCTCCTGGAGCGGAATCCCCGGCCACATCGCCGGGGATTCCGCTTCAGAAGTCCCTGACTTCAATGTCCATATACGGACACAGTGAAGTCAGGGACTTCTGCTGGAGCGGAATCCCCAATCCCCGGCCACAGCGTTGCCGGGAGAACGGCCGAAAATAGGCATGCCCCATTTTTTTGTCGGCCGGGTTTCTCGGGCCGTCAAAAAATCGGTCGTGTGAATAGCCCAATTAGGGGTCTATTGTTCCTACTGCAGTCGTGTGACGGACGATTTTTGAACGTCCTTTACACGGCCGGGAAACCCTGTCATGTGAATAAGGGCTCATTTAAAGTCTCTGTTGCAAGCTCAGCTGTTTTTCTTCCAATGTTCTCTTGGTGTCAGTTTTTAGGGCAGGAGAACTGTTGATAAGCTACTCTCTTTTAACAATACTAACTTTCATGGGGCTACTTTCTTGGTCACTTGGTTACTAAAAGGTTTCTCTTGTGTCCATCTCTTAACATTCCTTGTCAATCGGTCGCAGACAAAGAACCCTCCATCCCTAGTACTGTGGATATTAATTTGTTGTTTAAAGAGGCTCTGTCACCACATTATAAGTGTCCTATCTTCTACATAATGTGATAGACGCTGTAATGTAGATTACAGCAGTGGTTTTTATTTAGAAAAACGATCTATTTTCACCAAGTTATGGCCTATTTTAGTTTTATGCTAATGGCTTTCTTAATGCCCAACTGGGCGTGTTTTTACTTTTGACCAAGTGGGCGTTGTGGAGAGAAGTGTATGACGCTGACCAATCAGCGTCATACACTTCTCTCCATTCATTTACTCTGCACATAGTGATCTTGCTAGATAATGATGTGCAGTCACATATACCCACATTAACGTTACTGAAGTGTCTTGACAGTAAATAGACATCATCCAGCCAGGACGGGATATCCACTCACAATCCTGACACTTCGCTAACGTTTGTGTGGGACTTACAGCACAGCAAGCGTGATCTCGCTGTAAGCTCTCATATACAGCGTGATCTTCCTGTTCACTTGCTGAATATATATATATATACACATATTAGTTTTATATTTATCGTTTTTTTATATATATATATCCCACCCCTTGAGAGGCGCCATTGTAACTAGATAATCAATGTTATTTACTTCAGCTGTGAGTGGTTTTAACCGGTTCAGCATCGGGCTATTTTGAGCCTTAGCCATTTTTAGCACGCGTTAGTTAAATTGCTATAACTTTTGTATTTGTTGGGCTAGCGTCATGATTTCCGTAGACCATGCAGGTTTATTTATTTTTTATCATTTTTACACACATCCTTTTTGTTATTTTAGAATTTTTAGGCTTAAAGTTTGAAAATAATAGTAAAAAATAAGCTTTTTTACTTTTCAGCATTTTTTTTTGGGTAATAACATAGTTTTACCATAAAATAGACCTTTTATTTGTGATCGTCATTGTCTACCGGAAATTTAAATTTGTTACATGTCTATATTGGGGTAATTGGATCAGGGCTAGCGTTACGACAATGATTGGGCGGGGGGAAAGTTTTTAGTTTTTTTTTATTGGGGTGGGTATTTTATGTGTATTTATTATTATTTTTTTTTGCTTTACTTTTATTTTTTTATTACTATGATGTGTCCCTCAAAAGTCAGAAAAGACCTTTGGGGGACTTTATATATATTTTTTCCTTTCTTTTACACCATCTTTTACCACCGTAACTGGGGCTGCACAGCAGCCCCAGTTACCGGGTAAATCAGCCCTCTCATAGTGACGATTGTTACTAATAGGGCTGTGCTGGGTCTAGAAAAACACAGCAGCAGTCTGCCAGTAACGGCATCCCGGCGATCATGTGACCAGTCACATGATCACCGGGACCAATAGAGACAGCGGTGCGGCCACTGCCTCTATTCCTATACACATCGCTTATTGAGCGCTGTGTAAAAGAGACCGGAGACTCGACATTCAGCTGGACTGCAAGTTAAAACCCGCGCCATAAATAGTCTATTGCGAGGGTTTTAAAGAGCCTGACTGCTGGCCGTAAATACACAGCCAGTGGTCGGGAACTAGTTAATGTTATGGCTAAACGGTGTATTTCATTGGTGTTGTGCCCTCAAAAAACACTCACTCAAAAAAGATATTAGATTAGATTAAAACTTGTTAGGTATATTTAATGTTTTTATAGAAATACTGAATAGACGGTCTACTTATCCTGGGTTACAACTTGTATTATGGTCCAGAGATACATTCACAATTCTGCTCTTTCATGGTGTAAAATCCCAGCGTTCTTTGCAGCATCATTGTATGCATAAAGCCTCCTTATGAAAAGTAAAAAAAACCAAAACCTTTTCCCATTTTTCCCCCAGAGCATAGTAAAAAAAGAAACATAATTGGTATCGCCGCATACGTAAAAGTCAGAACTATTAAAATACATCATTATTTAACCCGCATGGTGTACGCCGTAAAAAAAAGAAAAAAAGTGGAATAAAGGAATAAAAAGTGATCAAAACGTTGCATGTACCCCAAAATGGTATCATTAAAAACTACAGCTTATCCCGCAAAAAATAAGCCATCATACCACTTAATCAATGGAAAAATTCATAGCTCTCAGAATTTGGCGACACAAAATAAATTACATTTTTTACACTTAGTTTTTTACTTGGAAAAGTAGTAAAATATATAAAAAACGATATATATTTGGTATCGCCGTAAATCGTATTGACTCGTAAAATAAAGTTAACATTTTGTTTTAATTGCACAATGAATTCCGTAAAAACGAAGCTCAAAAAGCAATGGAGGAATCACTGTTTTTTTTCATTTTCTACCCCACAAATATTTTTTTTTCGCCGTTTCCTAGTACATTATACTTTTCGCGCTACGAAAAACTACAACTCGTCCCGCAAAAATCAAGCCCACATAGGACTATATCGACGGAAAAATAAGAAAGTTATGGCTTTTGGAAGGTGGGAAGGAAAAAACGAACATTAAAATCTGAAAGTTGTTTACGATGGGAAGGGGTTAATACTGTGAACTACCCAATTTCTCTAGCCCCTTATTAAGAGAGATCTCTAATCTCACGTAATAATCTAGTCACTGACATTTGAACCTTCTCTAGCCCTCAAATATCCCCTTTTACAGTGCGGAGCCCAAAATTGAATTCCATGCTCGAGATGCGACTTTAGAATGGATTTATAGAAAGTCAAAATTACATTGAGATCTGGGTTTTGTATCTCTCACTATACAGTATAAAATATTATTTGCTTTTGCAACTTCTGCTTAACATTGAGTACTGCTGCTTAACTAGAATACCCAGGTACTTCTTATATTCCCATTTTTATTATATTTATTCCATTTTATATATATATATATATATATAATATATATATGCAGTAATATAATTACTGTGGCCTAGGTGTATTACTTTACATTTATCTACAATAAATTTAATCTGCCACCTTCTTACCCGGACTGCCAGCTTATCAAGGTGTTTCTGCAATGAGCTAATGTTTACTTCCAAAAACATACAAGTATTTCATGCAATCTTATTGGAATACATGCACGTACAAGTGACAAAATATTGGCTAGACTATGCCTTCTGATACTGTAAACCTTCTCTTTATTTTTGCATAAGCTTGATGGCCTTAATAAGAAACATAAAGCCATAAAATGAAGCCTGCCAGTGAAAGTCAATTTCGGCCTCATGCACGCGAACTTATTTTTTTCCTCCCGTAAATACTGGCGTAAATACGGGTCCTTGGTCACACGTATTCGACCCGTATTGCACCAGTATTTACGGACCCGTGCCCGTAAATACGGGTCCGGTGTCACCAGTATTCCACACGTATTTACGGGCACGTTTTCGCTGCAAAATTGCACTGCACTAACCGGCAGCCCCTTCTCTCTATCAGTGCAGGATAGAGAGAAGGGGCAGCCCTTTCCGTAGTAAAAGTAAAAGAAATTCATACTTACCCGGCCATTGTCTTGGTGACGCGTCCCTCTCTTGACATCCAGTCCGACCTCCCTGGATGACGCGCAGTCCATGTGACCGCTGCAACCAGTGATTGGCCTGTGATTGGCTGCAGCGGTCACATGGGCTGTAACGTCATCCCAGGAGGCCGGACTGGAGGAAGCAGCAGGGAGTTCTGGGTAAGTATGAACGTCTTTTTTTTTTTTTTTTTTTTTTTTTTTACAGCTTTATCTATATTGTGATCGGCAGTCACTGTCCCTGGGGCTGAAAGAGTTACTGCCGATCCTTTAACTCTTTTAGCACCCTGGACAGTGACTATCCACTGACGTTGCCTAGCAACGCTCCCGTAATTACGGGTGCACACACGTATTCACCCGTAATTTCGGGAGCCCCATAGACTTCTATGAGCCTGCCCGTGCCGTAATTACGGCCTCAAATAGGACATGTTCTATATTTTTCAACGGCACGGGCACCTTCCCGTAAGCATACGGGGAGGTACCCGTGGCCAATAGAAGTCTGTGGGCCCGTGATTGCGGCCCGTGATTACGGGCGTTTTTACGGTCGTGTGCATGGGGCCTTAGGCCTTATTTACACGAACGTGTTTCGCATCCCTGATACGCGCGTGAAAATCACGCGCGTCGCACGGACCTATGTAAGTCAATGGGGCCATTCAGACATTCCGTGTTTTTCACACCGCGTGTGTCCGCTGCGTGAAACTCACAGCATGTCCTATACTTTAGCGTTTTTTGCGCATCACGCACCCATTGAAGTCAATGGGTGCGTGAAAATCACACACAGCACACAGACGCACTTCCGTGTGCTGCGCGTGATTCGCGCAACAGTTGTTCAAGAAATGAATGGAAAAATAAAACCACCTCCTTCATTTCATTTTCTAAACCTCAAAACCACGTGTCATAAGGATGGCATATGAGTGAAAATCACGCAGCCACGCACCATTCACTGATGACACACGGAACTGTAACGCGCAAAAAACGCACACGTTCGTGTAAATAAGGCCTTAATGACATTTAAGACTATGTTTAAAGATGTAAATAATCTTTAAATTACTTCAGGAGAAGAGGGAGGATGACTGTATCTACAAGGACAAGTCTTTCCAAAATATAAAGAAAAATGTGTTGAAATAACTTCTCTACATTTTGCATAATTAGGAAATCTAATGGTAGACTCCATGGCTCATTGGGCTCATATTAACTGTAGAGCTGCTGATATTATATTTCTTAGATAAGAACAAGAATGTATCACGCTTTTATCAACAACTATGCAAGTAAATGTAAAACATGTGCCAAAAGAAAAAAGTCACTTTTCTTTTAATCTGTTCCAGTCGGCTGGTCATAAATTTTGGCAGAAAATATGTTATTTTAACTTTTATCATGTAATAAAAGAGGCCTTTTAACTATTACAATCTGGATTAACCCTTATTTACAATCTTAAAACCATCATGTTGGAAAGATTTTCTGCATTTTTTTGCGTTAATTATTATGTTTTTTTTTTATTTCTGTAATGCCATACTTCAGAGTTCTTGCTTTACCTTTTTACAGTTGACACTAATGCTACACAAATGTTTAGTTTTGTATTGCCTGCTTAGCTTAATAAAGGTTAAAAATTACCTCTCGCTGTGCAGCAAAGTCACAACTAAGCCCTTATTCACACGACAGGGTTTCCAGGCCAGGTGACGGCCGTTCATAAAACGGCTGTCACCCGGCTGCAGTAGGAACAATAGACCCCTAATGGGGCTATTCACACGACCGATTTTTTTTGACGGGCCGGGAAAACCGGCCGTCAAAAAATGGGACATGCCCTATTTTCTGGCGTTCGCCCGGCCGCACGGCTCTCATAGGAGTCTATGGGGCCGGGTAATACACGGCCATCACCGGAATGTGTCACGAGTGACGGCCGTGTCTACCGTCGCTTGCTCTCTCCTCAGAGTGCATGTGAGGAGGAGGAGGAGTTTATGCCATTCGAACGAATGGCTGTACGCTGGAGGTAAGTTTCTACAATGTGGGGGTGCTGTATACAGGGGTACTGTGTGGCAGGTGGAAGGGAGCACTGCGCTGGCTCCCTTCCCCTGCTTGTTTTAAAAGCGCCCTGGCCCGGTGACACCTCCCCTGGCTGATGGCGCCGCTAGCAGCTGCTGCGGCTGCTACTGCTGTAGCGACGCCACTATAGCAGAGCTGGGAGGTATCTCCCTGCTCTGCTATGTGCTTGCGTCACTTTAGCTCCCTGAAGGAGCGGAATCCCCGTGTGTTCGGGGATTCCGCTTCTGGACAGAGCGCTTGATGTCTCTGTCCATATCTGCAAAGCCAGTAACGTTCAGTTATCATAAATGGACACAGACGACAGGGGCTTTTCCTGAAGTGGAATCACCGGCCACATGGGGATTCCCCTTCAGGAGTTGCCCCTGATGTCACTGTCCAGATATGCCCGGCCCGGAACGGAATTGGAACGGATGCAAAACGGATGCAAACCGGCCTGGAAAAACAGCCGAGTTTATCGGCCGACACTCGAACCCTGTCGGGACCCTGTCGTGTGAATAAGGCCTTACATTCTTCTCCCAGTTGCCCCTGATGTCACTGTCAAGATATGCCCGGAACGGATGCAAACCGGCCGGGGAAAACGGCTGATTTTATCGGCCGACACGTGGACTCGGTCGGGACCCTGTTGTTTGAATAAGGGCTTAGGCTTCGTTCACATCTGCGTCGGGTTTTTGTTCATGGGTTCCATCAGACCTATCCGTCAGGGGACCCCATGAACAGAAACCAAACGGAAACCATAGCTTTCCGTTTGCATTACCATTGATTTCAATGGTAATGCTTCCACTGCTAATGGTTTCCGTTTGTCTCCTTTCCGTAAGGTTTTCGCTTTCTTTTCGGCGGAATCAATAGCGCAGTCGACTGTGCTATTGATTCCGCCCAAAAAAAACGAAACCATGCAGAACGGAACGGAGACACGGAAACCATTAGCAACTGAAGCGTTACAATTGCAATCAATGGTAATACAATCGGAAAGCTATAGTTTCCGTTTATGGGTTCCCACGACGGAAAGGTCTGATAGAGACCCATGAACGGAAATGTGAACGGAACCCCCGACGCAGATGTGAACGAAACCTAGCAACGGTGTAGAAGTGTGGTCAAAGTAAGTTATAAATGTTTTTGATTAATAATAACCCACTTCCATCATCACCACATAAAAAAAACATTGTTAAAAACAAAAAAAACTTTTGTATACATTAAGACATTATTCTTTCATTTCTTTCATTTTTTTTTATTTTTATATTTATTTATTTTAAATGCTGGGTGTTTTTTTTGTTTTTTTTTTTCCCCATGACACTATTTATATAAAAAAAATACTGAAACATTGCAGCTTTCACACAGGCCACCGAGCCGCACACTTCTGTTTTGTAGCGATAACTCTTGGCAGTCCTCTCATTATTATCACAGGCAGGATTACAATGAAAGGTAACACATCTATTTTATACAGCTGGAGATAAGATGAGGCTTCATTCACATATGCTCCAGGGTCCTGTTCCGACTACACTATTGATTCCGTCAAAACGACGGAACCCTTACACAACTGAGACGAACAGAAACTATTGGGACCGGATCCGTGTCAATTGAAATCAGTGGTGATGGAAACGGAAACCTTTTGGTTTCCGTTTGTGTCAGTCAGGTTCCCGTTCCGACGGAAAAACAGATCAATATCGCCAAAGGCAAAAAGATTAGCCCTTGTTTCCCAGACACCTATTGAATGCTTACTAGTATTGTGGCATATAAATTTATTATGGACAACTATAAGCATACAAATGAAGATAAAAAACGCAATGTGAACTGAAAAGTCTCCATACAATGATACTAATGGTATTCTGTAGTCCGTACCGTCTAACTGCAAAGTCAAACCAACATCTCTGATGGCCGCACTACCTATATGAATCTAAGATTTGCGGCTGCAGTCCGCTTGAAAATTGACTTAGAATTGTCAGAACACATTGATTTTAAAATTGAAAAAGTCCCCCCGACATGTTTCACCACCGAAGTGGCATCCTCAGGGAAAAATGGGGCTAAGGAAAGCTCACGAAACGGGACCCTGACGCATATGTGAACGTATCCTAACACAGGTCCACCAATGATAATAGGTGATGGAGACCCCTCACCTCATCCCCTTCACTGTACAATGACTTCTTCACAGGTCACAGAGCATGTCTAGAACACTCTGCCTTCACAGGTCACAGAGCATGTCTAGAACACTCTGCCATAGAAGTCAATGAGTAATTTTCTGAATGAGAATTTTTATGTCCATGTGGCTGTTGCAAAGCAAATCCCTGGAACTCCTGTTCACAGTTTAGGTTTAGAGGAGCAGTTCAGACAAGATCGCTGCCCCCATAATCATGTAAAGAAAATATGTAAAAACAATAAAAATAGTGAAATATAAAATTTGAAATTTAAAAAAGATTAGACAAAAAAATAAGCGTTTCAGTATGGTCATATATTCCCTTGAAAACTGTTAAATTAATTTAGTGACCGTAACCTGGCTGGCATTGTGACATACTAGATAGGTCTGTTGTGGTTTAATGTCACTCTACAAGTGTTCCATTACATGAGGTTACAGCGAGGTTAGCTTATGTTGGTTTTATAATTAATAATAATTTAGACTCCTTGCTTAGGTACAGCCTCTGATGTTGGGCCCTCCTCCCTAGTTAGATTGAAATGGGTATATGTGGGAGATTTGAAAGATGAATGGGATTGGGTTTTAAATGTTCATTACATTCGGTCTCATATCATTCAGAATGCCATAGTGCGTTTCCACAGCCCGATATGAGTCATGAAAACGAGCGCCGATCGACGAGACATCTCATCGATCGACGCTCGTTTGCTCCTTTCACAAGGAGCTATGATCGGTAATGTATGGAGACAAACGATTGTTACTACGATAGTTCATCCCCATACATTTCCATCATGTTGGCAGCACATAACCCTCCTCACACAGGGATATGTGCCGGTGACTAACGACAATTTTATTAGCCACATAAACGAGCTGATCAGCCGATGAACGAGCATTTCCTCGTTCATCGGCTGATCACTGCCCTGATTACACAGGGCAATGATCAGGAACGAGCGCTCATATGAATGCTCATTTTCCCGATCATTGGCCCGTTTAAAAGAGCCTGTATCCAGGCATGGAGTATGCACAGAAGGCATATTCTATTTCTAGACTGGCAAGATCATAATGTTAAAGGCACTGCTTTGTATAAAGACCGTATTGGTAGTTTTTACCAACTCATCTGGTCTTGTGTGTGTAACACAGTTGCTACCTGTCATAATACTGTGCTGTCATGCAGCATATTGGGAACAGTGCTTTTAAACTATATTATGTATTTCCCTTTTCACATGAAACGCATCTGATTTATTGTTTATTCTTGCATGTTCTTGTTCTATAGCCTTCAGTGTGGGCCAACTGGTATGGTGTCCAGGACGACAGCTCTCAAGGTGAACCGTCTGCCTCGTTACCTCCTGCACCTTCTTACAGTCAGCTTGAAGTGCCACCTCCATATGAAGCCATCTCTGCAGGTATGATCATAACGCTACGCTACCTTTATTTTTCAGATTTCACAGATTCAGCAAGAATGCCCCTAGGTTCCTAATAATATCTGATCTTAAAATGTGACTCAATTTTATTTAAATAGGTATTTCCTAATCTATTTTTATTACCAAATTTAAACCCATTGGGGGAATTTATCAAAACTGGCATTTCATACGGCAGTCTTAATCTAAAGAGCGCTGTAGTAAGTTGCACCCAATATATTCAGAGGCACACACGCCTCTTAGTAAATTTGGCGAATCTTTGGCTTTCTGTGCACCAGTAAGAGAAATCTACGGCAGCTACGAGCCGGCATAGATTTCTGCTATAATTCACGCCAGTTTCTGGAGTCAATTTTAGTGAATTTGTTGGGCCGCAGGTGCCCCCTTCCCTGTTCACTCAGTCCAGCCCACTTTTTTAAAAAGCAGCAGAGACCGCGTAAAATGGCAAAAAGTCACAAATTATTGCGTTTATATGGCATGCATCATAATTTGCAACTTTTTAATGCTAGTTAATGATACTGGCGTACAGGCGTTAATTAATCCCCCCCCCCCCAGTTTCTTTCAAAGTAATCCTAATCTACTACAGTGCTAAAGTAGGAATTCAAACAATAGCAACCAGTATTATTTGTTGCAGAAATGCACCTCATTCACATTAACTGATTCACGTGCCGCATACTGTATGTTATTTTTTCCCCTCAGTTTATTTATGAGCACTGGGGTACATTTCTGTATTGATTGTTTTATAAGTCTGCTTTAATGCAGACCCTTTGGAAGCTGAGCAGTCTGTTTCCCGTACTTCCAGCCTCCTATTAGTGTGGATAGGATTATAGCTGCCAGTCAGAGGTTGCTGGGTGAGGGAGAGCTCGAAGTTCATAAATAGGCCAGACTTTCATACTTGCGGCGCACTCATTTAAAAATGTGCAGGCAAGTTGTTTATGTCAAGAGGTTGTCTCATGACAGACATTTATGGCATATCCACAAAATATGCCACAAACGTCTGATAGATGCGGATTCCACCTCGGAGACCGGCACCTATCTTTTGTATGAGGGTTTCCCTACGCTGGCCGGCGCCTCCAGAAAGAGAGTCAGTGCAGAGCAGGTTGGGATTCCGGAAAAAGCAGAGTTCGACGGTTTCCGTAACTCCTATAAAGTTGTATAAGAGTTACGTAAATAGAGCAGCACAGCGAGCTACACTGAACTATTCATCTTTTACACAAATAAAACATCCTTCTACTAGGTCTGGAGCAATAAGCTTATTAAATACAGTGTATGACTAAGTGTGTTTCTAGGTATTCTGTATAGTCTAGTATTCTTAAAGTCTCATAGAACGCTCATAGAATGTTGTTAACCCATTGTCTTTGTTTTCAATATGCAGCAGATGATTTGAAGCCTCCACCATACAGTGAGCTGACTCCAGAAGTACAAGACCCTGACTCACACTTTTTGAACATGACTGACAACTATGATGATTCCAGCTTGAATGAAGCACCCCCGCCTTATACACCCACCATAGTGATAGAAGAAATTACCGCTCCTCCATACCAGCAGAACATTACATCAACCCATACATCTAACTCACAAAACTGTGGCCCTTAGCCCTGCCATTTCTTTTCTGTAACATAAATATTAATCAACATTTTATATTTGATACAATTCATTTTTTTCCTGGATTGGAGAACAGTCGTATCTCGGTGCCGCAACAACAAAGCTCTCACACTCCTAAAAGAAGTCTTTTTGTATGTAGTCGTTCCTCTTTGATTTTCCTTTCATTCATCATTTTCTATGCATACAAACTAGTAACTGAAACCAAGGAAACATACGTCTGTTTTGTAACTGCTATTGCCATTTTACACAGTGTTAGCATGGAAATAGCTATTCACAAACAATTGTTTTGTTCTAAAAGTCTGCAGTCAATAGAAAATAAACTTTTTTGTAAGAGAATCTGGAAAGGGGACAGAAGGGCAATCCCGTCTGTAAAAAAGAAATCCTATACATACCAGAAACTGATTGAGAACTAAACAGATGCTGTTTATTTAGAATGATGGACGCCGGATGGTTCATGCTGGTAGTGGAGACTGTTACAGGGACAATGTTGACATGGTCTCATTTCTTGGTCATTGCTCTGAGATTTAAAAGGAGCCAAAGGAGCATTTACTAACCGGTAGTACGGTTCTTTAATGCAGGAAAAAACTACAAGACTTTGCGTCACTACGGCCTTTACACCTTAATCAGCCTTTAAAACAATCTATGGATAGATCTACACAATTCAAGAAAGAACAAGACCTCAAAATTGATTTATGCCCTGAGTACAGGGTTAGCTTAAGGTTGCAGCCTGTGCATTAATGTAAGCACAATGCCAGCAACCCTTTCAGGGACATTTAAAGCTCTTCATTAGATTTTTTTTTTTATACATATTTTGACGTTTGAAACTGGAGCACCATTTGCACTGGAGGACAACTGGAGCATAACTTTTACGAAGAAGTTTTAGCTAAAGAATGAAGTCATCATTTTATGTGAAGTGTTGTTTCAGGTTGGCCACTGTTGTCTGCAGTATATTTTGTATTTCAGTAATGTGAAATGTTAGAGGCATGTCTTATGTGGGGAAAAAGCTGAAGAAGCTTCTGCATTCATACATGATACCGATATCTATGGGTAGTTTAGTAACTTTCGAGTAATTAGAATTTAAGCAATTATACTTTGAGATTTAATTGGTATTGCCAGAAACACAGATTAACCCTTTAGTGTGTTTACAAGAAATATTTAGCAAGTTGATTGCACTGAATATGCATATTCTAGGAACATGAAAAAATATAGTGGTTGTAGATGACCTTTTTATATGATGTAAAACAACAAAACCTTTTGTCATTAACCCTCTATATCTGACATGGCATATTTACTAAATGGTTTGAATATAATAATGCAAAGAAAACTGCCGTTTTGAAGGAACACTAAACCTAGAAATGAATGAAAAAGTTAACAGGAGATAAACTTTCCCAGTGTTCTTCAGTCTGTAGAATTTGCTGTATGCTCCTAAATAAACCAATCCTGCAGAGAACACAGGGGTTAATTCCCTGCTAAGCTCTCCCATTTTTGGCTGGTAAGGTGGAGGTGTCGGGGCTTAACAATCACTTTGTCCTATTGCAGACAGAGCAGCGTTGGGAAGACTTCTTTAGCAGCCAGTTGTCTTATAGCAAGATACAGAATTGTGAAAGGGGGGGGGGGGGGTGTTAAAGGATCTTCCGAGAAATTGCAGAAGATTTATTTGCAATAGGAGATAAAGATGGATTAAAGGAGAAAATTAAGGGAGGAATTGCTGAGATTGTGTTAATTTTTCTATTGTATTATCTATCTTCAATGTTTCTTTAACATTGGCAATTTCAATGCCCTTTTGTGTTCCTTTTGTGAGTCCAGGATGCTTAACCAAGTAATGGAGCAGATAAATATTGGGAGCTCAGGCAATTGTGCAGGTCGCAGACTCTATGGATAACCAGAGTTAATGTCATAAATTTAATTTACTTAAATGGCAAGAAAAAGGGACGAAGGAGAACACTATTTCTTAGCGAAAACTTTAAAGAGTATATGTAAAGAAATTGCTCACCTTTTTTGGTTCTGCGAGTTCATCGACACGACTGAACTTTGATATGTATCATGTCAGCTGACTATGATGCACAGTATACTGCCTTTGGGAGATGACACCGGGGTAGGCTTTGCACAGTTCTCCCGGTGGTTTAGAAGATCCAAAATCAACCTACGTGTTGTATTTTATTGAAAATAAACCTTTTAAGTTTTATCACTTTGCGAGCTTCACTCCTTGCAGGTCTGATCCAGAAATATCATCCAATACAGGAGCGCCTACAAAGGAGAACTTTTTCCTTTCATAAATTTCATTTAATAATTTCATATGTAATTTACAAAAAAAAAATATTTCCTCGAAGTGTGTTCCTCTTCCATACAACATTGTGCAAAAAAAAAAGGTATTTGTAATATACCTTATCTATTTATTGTTGTTCCCTTGATACTGTATAGCAGAAATAGAAATAAAATCCTCAGGTTAGCAGTACACGTGAACGTAACCTGTCTCTTCGTGTAGTTCACCCCCCTCCATAATCGTTGTGCAATAGTCTGCAATGGCGGGGTTCTGACTACACTAATAAACAGTAGAGTTTTGTCTCCATATTTTTGCCATGGAGAGCAAAGCAAATGAATAACAATAAATAAAATAGTAGAAAACAACCATCTTTTACACGGCTTTGTATAATTACGCAATGTTACATAAAATATGAACTTGTGAGCTTTTTGAGTGTATTTACATTTTGAGAAAAGGTTGAGACTATAATACCATTTGATGTAAACTGCACAATTTGTCCCTACATGGAGCTACTGAAGGAATGATCAGGTTTGGGATGTAAGGCACAAAACAAAAAATAACTTTTTGTTTTAATTGGACCTACTTTTTCAATGAATAACTACATACTAGCATATTAGTCTGCCCTTTCCTACCCACATCTGTGTAGCATGATAATAATGTTTGTATAGGTGGCGTTAGTGTTCTGATAAATTCACCAGGAAATAGTTATTACGTTGCTTTTACTTCGTACACATTTCATTGACATTGAATATAATGCTCCAGCACTTTATTGGGTGTTTACAAAATCAACACATTTTAACTGCTCATTAAGTTCTTTTCACTACTGACCCATGGCAAGACTCTAGTTGTAGATTGTTTTTAAATACTGGGTCAAGACAGAGGAAAATAAGGTTGAGTTTTTAGACAATGTCAGAAATTATCAGAAATTAATACACGTGTCATATATGGTGTTCCTAAAATTATAATGTTGGAAGATTTTGGCCGTTTGTAAATGATACCTGTCTCTGGAATATATAGATGTAGATTGGTTTATGGTAAAGAGTAATCCTTGGCAAGCGTAACCAGCCGAATACTAAAATAATAAATGGAGATTATCGGTCAAAAGTAAAACCATGTATTCGATATGGATTAGTTCACATGAATTGCAGTTTTATAAAATTTGGTTTGCATTTAAAACTTTATGCATTTATTTCCATGTGTAAATTTTCATGATTTGGATAGTTTAATTTATATACATGCAATTCTGGTTCTTGAAATAACAATATGCCAATTTGCATCTGGGTGATATACGTAATGTTGAGAATGTAAATATAAGTTACTGAGTGTCGGCACATCGCGTGCTGATATTTTGCAATATGCAGTGGGGCAAATTTACTTTTCAAAATGAATCAGAATTCTGTCACACATGCTCTGCGCCATGTTAATTAACTGTTTTAGACACTTTTTGACATGCTCGACAAGGAGGCATGGCTTAACAGTAAAAAGGCGGGGTTTAGTGGTAACCGTGTAGCTTAAAATGCAACACCATGTGACATTTTTGCACAAAAATGAAATTGACATAAACTAAGCCAACTAAGTGGTACTATTTTGTCTATGTTTACACTGTATAAAGACTAATACTTAGACAGTATTAGTAAATCTGCCCCAGTGTTCTAAAATTCTTCCTCTGTAAGTAGCTAGAAAATTTACTGGGGAATAGGGAGCTGTCAAAGCAACTGCAGGTTTGTCCTTGTGAATTACTGCACAGACAAACAGTCTTCAATGGATCTCTGGGACAAACCTGCAGACGCGTTGACCGCTCCCTCCTCCCCTGTACATGTTCTAGATGCTTGCAGAGACAGAATTGTAATACAGTGACCCACATTTACTAATGCTGCCTAATGGTTAAATAGAGTAAACTTAGACCAGGTAGACCGAAAATGCGCCAAATTTGTAACAGTTGGGCATGCTGCAAAATAATTTTAACACCTCTTGTGTGACCTGTTCAACATTTTTCTCTTTTATACATGTTTTGATTTGGCTTATTTTTCGCTATAATTTTATGGCAGTTTTTTTTGGCACATTTTAAGCCATGCCCCTTTTCCGCTAAGTGTCTAGTGATGTGCAAACCTCAAAATTGCATCAATTCGCGCCACAATTTGGTGAATTTTTCGACACTTCCTTGACCCTGACACAATAGTAAATCTTCCCCAATATATTACAAAGTTTTAGCACATGATGAGTTGAAACTTTCTAACATATATTATTAGTATACTTAAATTAGTACAGAAACATGTTTCAGCTATACAATTGAAGTATCTAAGGCCGTAAGTCCATGACAGTCGTGGGCAGAAGGCTGTTGGGAGGCACACATAGTCTGTGTTACTCAATACTAAGGTGCCGTAGACACTCTATGTGCCACCATATCGTTTTCTGTACTGTGCCGTTTTATATGGTTATTTTCTCCTAAAAGCAATGCATCTGATCGAGCTTGCCACGTTTTTTTTCTGTCAGATTCATACGGCAACCTACAGAAAAAAACCTCCACGTAAAGTCATAAAAATCTCTGGGTGCTCTGTAAAACTTGAAGGTTGTACAGAGCTGCAATACATCCTTGTGCATGAGGTCATTTTAAATCCTGGGAACCTATTTGTCTTTTTTTTTTTAAGGTACCGTAGTTACTTTGCATTGCATTATGTAAAGGATAGTTTAGTCGATTACTAGAATTTTAAAAACGAATGCGCTTCTAAATGACTAACTTAACCTCTAAATAAGGGAATATTATAATGTGTGCATATTCTTCAGCTTCCCATTATGCCATTGTAATACTAAGATTGTGAAGAAAGTGATACTGAAATCATGTGCAATATTTCTATCGGTGAGCTTGCAGCTACACAAGCTTTATACAGAATAGACTTATGTATTTTTACTTCTCACACAATATTAGTCCCAATTCTACACATAAATAAGAGTCATTGTCCAATGTAGTATTAGTTTAAATTGATGTACTTATGAAGCCATAAAGCTAATAAGAATGTCCGGTCTTTGGGACAAATATTATTCTACATATTACATTTTTGTAAACTAGAGCTTTTCATGATTATAACAACCTATGTAATACAAACAGTGTTTTCAGTTGTACCTATGTAATATATACAGTGTTTTCAGTTGTTGAAGGGAATGCATAAAAATGAAAGAGTACCTGTTGTTTCATTTGACTTTTCAGGATAAGTTACCGTGTGTGTACATGAGGAGTAGCACTATTTCTGGTTATTATATGACAATTTTTAGCAGTTTTCCCCTTTGCATGCTATATCTGTAGTTTGCATTTCTCTCTGAGCAGGGGGATGAAGACTGGCAGCCATACACTACACACAGTAAGAAGAGGAGAATCTGCTCCATAACCACCTCTCTGACTCCGAAACAGCCACAGGATCATGCAGGACTTATATAGAGAAGTACTGACCTGTACTGATGTGAATAAAGTGCTTTGGTTGTGATAGAAAGTTTATATACCTGGCATTCTGCTCTAATCTCTTGCACTTCCTGCTCCCTCTTCACCTCTCCCCTCTACTTAGGCTTCCATAGACATGTGTAATCTGATACATGTGAGCTGCAGTCCAACTAGAGACGGATATAGCTGAATTTTCAGAGTGAACGTCAGTTTAACAGAGGGAGGGGGAGCAGGAAAACTGCCTGAAAAGAGCTTGTTACTCTGATATATTGCAAAGTTTCTTATAATTGCCTGTACTATTTATTTATGCAAAGTTTGTTGAAATGACAGTGCCCATTTGCAGTGATGCAGTGATTTCCTAAAAGACAAGTATAGAATAGATTTAAACTGCATAAAAAGAAGTAGATGATCTGTTATAAAAACACACTAGGTCTCATGCACACAAAATATTATATTAATGCTGGTTTCCTAAAAAGCCATCAAAGATGTAGTCGGACTCCAATGCAAGTCCAACTGAATACTCTACTGGTGCATTTAGAAAAGAACTAGGAACACAGCCGTTTTTGTATATCTCAAACCATATATCAACATCATTGGGCATGAGTATTATTTTGTTGCCATACTTTTTATATAATCAGGCAAGGTGTTTGGAATAAGCTATGAATGCTTACAAACTTGAGATTTAATGTAGGTGAAGCTTCTCTTAATTGTGGTCTAGCCATGTGTTGTTGACATGTTAAAACAAAATAATCCCCTTTTACCTAAAATTTACAAGCTGGCAGACATTACAGCTATAAATCTCCCAAATAGTTTGCAACCATTTGTGCCCCATTTTTCAGGAATCCTTAAAAACATGTGTGACATTTTGATTTGCATTATGCTAGAATCTCATGGTAGTATTCTGTTTAATGATGCTTCTTACTTTTTTAACTTTTTTTTTTTCTTGCAATTTTCAGAAACTTTAAGGGATTTGCTTGTTTTGGAATTAGTCTAAAGGCAGAAGCTTCAGTGAGGGTTTTGACCAATCACGTGCGCAATTGCTCAGCAGTGTATGTGAGGTAACATGACAGACCAGTCATTATGTAAAGGAAGAAGCTAATAAATTATTTATTCCTAGAATAAAAGTGTTAATTCATTCTGAAATGATTTATCCAAAACATAGAAAATAGATTTGTGGTCACAAATAATCTTTTATTGGCAAAAATATAGTAAACAATGCGCAAAGCAGAAGCTTTGATAATTTCCACACTCGGAAGCAGGGAGAGCTGTTCTACCAACTTTAAGCACTTTATGGTAGATTTGCTGCCGTAAAGTTTAAGAGAAATGTCTGCTTACCAAACCATAATAGGTAGGTTTCCAGAATACAATTATAGTTAACATTTCCTTAAATCTGTTCTATGTAAGTGTTGGATTACTGTTATCTGATGTATATTGTTAGTTGTCATTCATTGTAATTCAGAATCATAGTATTTAATTTTGGATGGTTTAAAATAGTCCAGATCAATATACAATATACATACAATAGTAAGATGTTGTTGTAGTTGAGCATACGGTTGGATTTTAGCTGTAGACCTATAAACCTGTGTACTAAATGGTGTGCCAAAAGAAGTTGTGTTATGAGTAGACAATGATGTGTCTAACAAACCAACTACATTCCATGACTAGAACCGCATCCATATTAGATTGACTGTGAAGCACAAGTTGTTTTGAAACATTTTTTACTATTCGCAGGTAATCACAGTGATATAGGAAATTTTTACTTTTACAAATTTGAGTAACCCTGTATAATGATTTTACTAAGTGGTGCAGTAGATAACTTGTGCCATCTTATTTAAAACTAACTTGATCCAAAACCTGAACATTTAGGCTATGTTCACACGGGGTATTTTGCCGAGTTTTTTGACGTGGAAACCGCGTCGCAAAACTCGGCAGAAACGGCCCAAGAACGCCTCCCATTGATTTCAATGGGAGGCGTCGGTGTCTTTTTCCCGCGAGCAGTAAAACTGCCTCGCGGGAAAAAAAAGCGACATGCCCTATCTTCGGGCGCTTCCGCCTCCGACCTCCCATTGACTTCAATGGGAGGCAGGAGAAAGCGTATATCTCGCTGTTTTATGCCCGCGGCGCTCAATGGCCGCGGGCGAAAAACGGCGCGATAATTGCCGCGAAAATCGGCGTGCAGGGAGAGGAATATCTGCCTCAAAGTTCCAAACGGAATTTTGAGGCAGATATTCCTCCCCCAAAATACTCCGTGTGAACATAGCCTTAAGTTGAAAAGGCTCCACACTTCAATAAAATGGTGCCCAGAGACAGGGATCAAGACAGGTGGAAGTCAGAACTAGAACAGGTGCATGTTAAAAAGTTACCAAATAATTTTGGAAAAGAGAAACAAAAAAATTACTTAACCCTGTAAAATCAAAAAGTTAAGTCATGACCACAATGTTCTCTACATGTCCGTTCTTACGACAGCTGAAGCAGGACTTCAGTATTCTGCAAACATCAACATAGATGGCTGCCTTGATCCGTAAGAATATGACTTTGGGAGGGTGGTTTCATTAAGATTCTGCATTTTCAAACCTTTCTTTTTAGGTTCAGGGTGGAGTTCAGATTTAATTCAATATATATGTTCTTTGATCCATTTCATTACTTAGTAAAATCTGAGTCTATTTCTCTTTTGGTATCTCAGTACTTTGTAATATATAAATTCCTAATGCATCTAGGACTAGAATTCTTTCGAAATTGTAGGGCCATTAAGTAAAAGTATCAACATTATTGTTAGACTTACCTATTTTTTATGAAAGGTGCACTTCCTTTAAAAAGCACACTAGCATTTTTTTTTATTGTGTACAGTATTTCTATCTAATGTACAAATGTTATGTTGTCACTTTGCATATTTCTTTTCAATAAAATATTGAAAACCGATTTATTATGCTTCCTGACTTTAACCCCTTCCCTCTTTAGCCACTTTTGACCTTCCTGACCGAGCCTCATTTTTCAAATCTGACATGTGTCACTTTATGTGGTAATAACATTTTGGAAACTACACCCATTGAGGAAATTAGGGGTATAGTGAGCGTTTTGACCCAACAGGTTTTTTGCATAAATTATTGGAAATAGGCCCTGAAAATGACAATCTAAATTTTTTCAAAGAAAATGTAGATTTAGCTTATTTTTACTCATTTCCACGAGGACTGAAGGAGAAAAAGCACCACAAAATTTGTAAAGCAATTTCTCCCGAGTAAAACAGTGCCCCCCACATGTGGTAATAAACGGCTGTTTGGAGACACGGCTTGGCTTAGAAGGAATGGTTTGCGGCGGCCATGTCACATTTGCAAAGCCCCTGAGGGGAAAAAACAATGAAAACGCCCAAAAAGTGACACCATTTAGAAAACTACACCTCTTGAGGAATTCATCTAGGGACGTAGTGAGCATTTTGACCCCACAGATGTTTCATAGAATTTATTAGAATTGGGCAGTGAAAATAAAAACAATCCTTTTTCTTCAATAAGACGTAGCTTTAGCGCAAATTTTTTCATTTTCGCAACGAATAAAGGAAAAAAAGAACCCAACATTTGTAAAGCAATTTCTACCGAGTACGGCAATACCCCATATGTGGTCATAAACTGCTGTTTGGGCACACGGCAGGGCTCAGAAGGGAAGGACCGCCATTTGGAGTGCAGATGTTGCTGGATTGGTTTCTGGGCGCCTGAGGGCCCAAAACAGTGGAAACCCCCCAGAAGTGACCCAATTTTGGAAACTACACCCCTCAATGCATTTACCTAGGGGTGTAGTGCGCATGTTAACCCTGCAGGTGTTTTGTAGAAATTAGTGTGAACTCGATGTTGCAGAGTGAAAATGGGATTTTTTCCACAGATATGTGGACAATATGTGGTGCCCGGCTTGTGCCACCATAACAAGACGGCTCTCTAATTATTATGCTGGGTTTCCTGGTTTTAGAAACACCCTACATGTGGCCCTAATCTCTTGCCTGGACAGTCGACCAGGCTCAGGAGTGAAAGCGTACCATGTAAAATTGAGGCCTAATTTGGCGATTTACAAAGTATTGGTTCACAACTGCAGAGGCTCAGATGTGAAATAATAAAAATAAACCCCTGGGAAGTGACCCCATTATGGAAACTGCACCCCTCAAGGCATTTATTAAGGGGTGTAGTGAGCATTTTTACCCCACAGGTCTTTTCCATAAATGAATGCGCTGTGGATGGTGCAAATTAAAAATTTATATTTTTCCCTAGATATGCCATTCAGTGGCAAATATGTCGTGCCCAGCTTATGCCACTGGAGACACACCCCAAAAATCGCTAAAAGGGTTCTCCCGGGTATGATGGTGCCATATATGTGGAAGGAAACTGCTGTTTGGGCACGCTGTAGGGTTCAGATGGGAGGAAATGCCATTTGGCTTTTGGAGCGTGGATTTTGCTTGGTAGTAGTTTTGTTTGGAGTCTTACTGGTGTTTCCGTTTATAATGTAGGGCATATGTAAGCCGGGCGGAGTATATAAGGGGCATAGTCAGGTGGTATAATAATGGGGTAAAAAAAAACAATAAAATAATCCATAGATGTGTGTTACGCTGTGAAGCAATCCTTTCTGCACAGGCCGGTTTCGCACTGATATATGGCGTCCTTTCTTATCCCCCTTTTGGTCCACACTCCGCGCCTTTGTAGTTTGGGGAATTTTGCTAGGAAGTGTTGTCCTGGTATAATACGGGCACCGTCGCTTCCAGCGGATATGTTTGGGCCCTCCCTTTCCTGGTTCCCTAATTTTAGGTCCTTGATAAATCGACTCTTCAAACAGAAGAAATGTTCCCCTCGGGCACAACTGCATATTTTTTTATTTGCTAAACACAAGAAATGGTTATAAACCATACCTAATAGAAATCCCAAAATATGCAATCCATATATAGCACGGTGCCGTTTCGGAGAGCAACAATTCAAAAAGAAAAAAAACAAAAAATATTTTCCAAAACATACCAGGCACTCTTTGGGATAAGAATAATTTTATATAAATTTTTATTAAATTCCATATAAAAATATATTTTAAAGATTTTTCATATATAAATATATCTCTTTCCTCTTTTATCCATAATACAAAGATTTTTTATAGGAAAAGAAAAGGGTTTGAGAAAACACATTTGTTTCAAACTAGATGTACATAATTTAAAAAAAAAAAAAAAAAAAAAAATGTCTCCTGGCCAGGATACCAACACAGACTTTTATAACATTGCTGCCATTAATTTATCCCCCTCTAAACACAATGACATGTCATGATGAGATATCTAGGTAATAGGTGTTCTATACATAAGCCAAAATCAGACCCATATACTCTCCTCATTGGAGAGTCGGTATCGTAATATGCTGGTATCCACGTTGGTTTTTTCTGGCAACACTGGAGACTGCCAAATCGCAGTCTCCAGTGTTGCCAGAAAAAACCAACGTGGATACCAGCATATTACGATACCGACTCTCCAATGAGGAGTGTGTTCCATTGCTATAATTTGCTCACCTTGGGTGAAACCTCGGCTGCCCCCGAGTATAGGAAGATCCAAGCTATTCAACATAAGGATTGACCGTGGATGGAGTGGATATAAGGAGAACCTTCCATGTGGGAATTGTGATCTGCCAATGATGAGATTGAAGGGGTGAAAAACGCGATTGATATATTTTTTTAAAATCTGCCTTAACTCTACAATTGCTCCAGGAGGAGGAACATAGTGAAAAAGAGTGAACTTTCAGTGCACCTTGAGTTGCGAGATCAACATAAAGATGAGTATTCAACTCTTTATCTATATTTGCATGGCTATTATATAAGAGGAACTGCTCCTGTTGGTTTCGGACCAAAATTCTAAAAGAAGGAGGAAAAAGCAAAAACTGCAAGTGTGAACTGAGACCAATGGTGTCTGAATAAAAATTTAACGTGGATACCAGCATAGCAGGATTCCGACTCTTAAATGTAGGAGCGTGCTCCATTGCTTAAATTTGCTCACCTTTGGGTGAAATCTCGGCTGCCCCCGAGTATAGGAAGATTTAAAGATGAATATTTAACTCCTTATATACAATTGCATTGCTATCACACAAGAGGAACTGTTTCTGTTGGTTTCGGACCAAAATTAGAAAAGGAGTAAAAAGAAAAAAGCGCAAGTGTGAACGGAGACCAATGGTGTCTGGATAAAAAAAATCTTCAGAACCGGTTCTTATAGCTAATCTCTTATATGGGTCTGATTTTGGCTTATGTATAGAACACCTATTACCTAGATATCTCATCATGACATGTCATTGTGTTTAGAGGGGGATAAATTAATGGCAGCAATGTTATAAAAGTCTGTGTTGGTATCCTGGCCAGGAGACATTTTTTTTTTTTTTTTTTTTTTTTAAATTATGTACATCTAGTTTGAAACAAATGTGTTTTCTCAAACCCTTTTCTTTTCCTATAAAAAATCTTTGTATTATGGATAAAAGAGGAAAGAGATATATTTATATATGAAAAATCTTTAAAATATATTTTTATATGGAATTTAATAAAAATGTATATAAAATTATTCTTATCCCAAAGAGTGCCTGGTATGTTTTGGAAAATATTTTTTGTTTTTTTTCTTTTTGAATATTTTTTTATTTCCTGACTTATTGGAGCCATAACTAATTTTATTTTTCATAGACGTAGCGGTATGAGGGCTGGTTTGTTGCGGGACGAGCTGTAGTTATTATTAGTACCATTTTGGGGTACATGCAACTTTTTGATCACCTTTTATCCTATTTTTTGGATGCCAGGTAAACAAAAAAACGCAATTCTGGCACAGCTTTTTTCGTTTTTTTTTATACAGCGTTCACCACGCATTATAAACTACATGTTAACTTTATTCTGCGGGTCAGTACGATTCCGGCGATACATAATTTATAGCACTTTTTTATGTTTTAGAACTTTTTGCACAATAAAATTACTTTTGTAAAAAGAATGTATTTTTTCTGTCGCCAAGTTGTGAGAACCATAACTTTTTAATTTTTTTGTCGACGGAGGTGTATGAGGGCTTGTTTTTTGCGGGACGAGCTATAGTTTTTATAGGTACCATTTTTGGATACGTGCGACTTTTTGATCACTTTTTATTCTAACATTTGTAGGGCAAAGTGACTAAAAAACAGAAACTCTGGTAACGTTTTTTACGTTTTTTTCTACGCTGTTCACCGCGTGCAATAAATAATATAATATTTTGATACCTCAGGTCGTTACGGTCGCGGCGATACCAAATACATATGGTTTATTATTATTTTTCAATAATAAAGGACTTGATCAGAGTAAAAGGGGGATTGTGTTTTATTTGATTACTTGAAACTTTTATTGTTTTCAAACTTTTATTATTTGCACTTTTTTTTTACACTTTTTTATACTTTTTTTTACACTTTTTCTCAAGTCCCACTAGGGGACTTGAAGGTCCAACGGTCAGATTTTTTTTTTTCTAATACATTGCACTACCTATGTAGTGCAATGTATTAGATCTGTCAGTCATTCACTGACAGCAAGCCGATTAGGCTTCGCCTCCCGGCGGGGCCTAAATCGGCTTCCGTAATGGCAGAGCAAGAGACCATTGTGTCTCCTGTTGCCATAACAGCAGTCGCCAGTCCTGATTGCCTGTCAGGGCTGGCGATCTGCTAGTAACCGCTACGATGCCGCAATCGCTTTCGATTGCTGCATCGAAGGGGTTAATGGCAGGGATCGGAGCTAGCTCCGGTTCCTGCCGTTACAGGTGGATGTCAGCTGTACAGTACAGCTGACTTCCACCGCTGATGACGCCGGATCAGCTCCTGACCCGGCGCCATCTTGCCGGCAGCTACGGAAGCCGATCAGGCTCCGCTGCCGGGCGGATCTTGACCAGCTTCGGTTCTAGGCAGACCGGGAGGCCAGTATTAGGCCTCCAGTTGCCATTGCAGCCACCGGAACCCCGGCAATTTCATTACTGGGGTTCCGATGAGCTGCAAACACCTTAAGTGCAGCGATCGCGTTTGAGCGCTGCACTTAAGGGGTTAATGGCGGGGATCGAAGCTAATTTCGGTCCCCGCCGTTACAGTCGGATGTCAGCTGTAAGATACAGCTGAGATCCGGTGATGATGGCACCGGCTCAGCTTCTGAGCCGGTCCCAAACATTCGGCGTACATGTACGGCAAGATGCGGGAAGTCAATGCTTTCCATGACGTACATGTACGGCAAATGTCGGGAAGGGGTTAATTTTAAAAATTAATTTTATGTAAATCTACTGTAAAGGATTTGCCAGACACAGGTTCTGTGTCGACGCCCGTGGGCAATCAGTCTGCACCTGCTCCTATGTCTGTGAGACTGACTCCATCTTCCACCACTCAGGATGGCAGGCTTAGGAGTTGGAGAGCCTATCACAGCCTGGCCAGACGGAGCTAGTTCCCGCCCACTGTCTATTTATACCTGCCTTTCCTGTTCCTCCTTTGCCTGTGATTCTTCTATGCTTGTTTCCTGGCTTGCTGCTGCTGCTTGTACTTCTGATCCTCTGCTTGTTATTGACCTTGGCTTTCTGACCACTCTCCTGCTCAGCGTTTTGTACCTCGCTCTCTTCTGGTTTGACTCGGCTCGTTCACCACTCTTGTTGCTCACGGTGTTCCGTGGGCAGCTGCCCCGTTTCCCTAGCTTCTGTGTACCCCTGTCTGTTTTGTCTGTCTTGCACTTACTGAGCATAGGGACCGTCGCCCAGTTGTACCCCGTCGCTTAGGACGGGTCGTTGCAAGTAGGCAGGGACTGAGTGGCGGGTAGATTAGGGCTCACCTCTCTGTCTCCCTACCCTGTCATTATATCTACGTATGCAACAAATCATCTGTTTGTTTGTTTTTGCAAATCTCTTTTTATTGAAGATATTAACAATGGAGACCGCTTATACAATGATGTACAATGCAGATGATATTAGTTAGAGAGTACATAGGCCTAAACCATAAACATATTAGAGGAGTGTCACGTTGGGTACGTGGACCCACTGGGCCGTACCGCCTTGACGGTATGGCAGCTGGCCAACAGGTCACAGTCTATAGTTCATATAGGTGTACCTGGGGTAGCTCCAACAGTAGCAAGACAGGCTCAGCTGGCAGGCACCAGGCGTGGCATAGCAGGACAGGCGTGGTACACAGCGCAGCACGACTCCAACTCAATACGGCACTTGACCAGGATAGCACGGGTTACAGGTAGCAGGAACGGGAAACACTGGGAACTGGAAAACACTTACGAGACCATTTGCATAAACAAACTAGGGTAACGACAACAAAGCTCAGGCAAGGCAGGAAGGGGCAGGGCCCCCCTATAGTCGAGGGTGCTCATGGGCTAATTTGGCACTTTAACTCTGGTGTGTGCACTGGCCCTTTAAGAGCGGGCACGAGCGTGTGCGCACACCCTATGGGACCCGACCGAGAGTAGCGGAAGTGAGCGCCGGCGTCTCCTCAGGAGGAGATGTGGGACAGCGCTCACAGACCCATGGCTGCAGCCATCAGGAGGTGAGTGAGCCTGACGGCCCGCGGCCATGGTCATGACAAGGAGGGTATTAGTTACCATTGACAAAGCATATGTTAACTATTTACATTGTTCCCAAAACTTACGCATGTAAATCAAGTAGTAAGAGTGTATGGTAAAAGTTAAACTGACATCTAAGAGAGTACCAGAGCAGATCTATATGTCTAAAAAACTAATTATTCAGTAGAGAGATATCTATGGAGCCCAATAAGTAAGCCAAGAGTCCCAGGTTTTTAAGAATCTCGTGATTCCTCAGCTCCCAGCATAGGAGCTCCTCCATTTTGCATATATAATCCATGCGTGTTATCCAGGACTGAATAGAGGGAGGTTCTTGTGATCTCCAGTGCAAAGGGACCAATAGTTTTGCTAAAGTGATCATTTGTGTGACTAAGTCGCGAGATTTAGGGCGGAAGTCAGATGTGGGAACCCAAAGCATGATCAATGGGGCGGTAAGGGTCACTGAGGTGAGGGTGACTTTTTGTATTATTTGAGAAATACTATCCCAGAAAGGCCTAATCAATGGGCAATCCCACCAGAGGTGAGAAAGACTTCCCACTTGTGCGGAGCATCTCCAGAACTTGTTAGTGTCTAGTAAGTTAATCTTGTAGAGAAATTCGGGAGTCCTATACCATCTGGTGACGGTTTTCTAGGAGTTTTCCTGAATTTTTACACAATGAGAGAAACCATGCGAATGTCTTAAAATAAAGGAAGTATCCTCCTTAGTAAATGTGGTGTTAAATTCTGTTTCCCATGCAAGAAGGTAGTTAGGTTTGGAAGGAGCATTAACTAGAAGCATATTGGTATAAAGTTTTGATAGGAGACGTTTGGGTAAAGAAGAAAGGAGTAAATAGGTTTCCAGCCAGGAAGGTTCGTCAATGTTGGGGAACTTTCCTATGAAGTGTCTGAAAATAAGTGCTCACGTGTAGGAAAGTGGGTGGCTTAGTGGGTATGTTGTAAAGAGGAAAGATTTAGAATCTTTTTATCCTTAACGGCTTCATTATAGGCGTTTTCACTAGGTGTCTCCAAGGTATCGGTGGTGGCATCTCATCTCCCATAATAACAGTGTAACGACTGCCGCGCCGTTCCCCGGACCTTCCACATCCTCTGCTCCGGTACCTGTACCCTCCATTCCCTCATGCTCGTCCCGAGCTCCACTCACCTGATCCGGACGCTCTGCAGGCTCTGGGCGTCGTCAGGTAACTGCATCTCTCACCTCCTTGTACTATCCTTGCCTGCCACCTGCCTTGACACATTGCTATCCATACCCGTAACGACGTCTGCTGCGTGTCCTGACTTCTGGCCTATTCATCTGACTGCCTCTAAACCTGCTGTGCCAAGCATTGCCCTGGGTTACAAGCACCATCTCCCAGACGACACAGAGGATCCACAAACAAACCGGTGAGAATCGTTATAGTTTGAACAAGCCATGGATCCCCTTGACAGCCCTGTCTGACACGGCTGATATGGCTCAGGAACTTTCAAGACAACGAGTCCGCCAAGACCAGCTTTTCCAGCTTCTGCAAAATGTATCCACTCATTTGAACAAACTAGCACCTCCGGCGCCTCCAATAAAGCCGCCACCACCGCAAGCTCTTGTCTACAATCCAGGACTACATTTATCTACGGCTGCCTGCTATGAGGGTAACCCAAAAACCTGCAGGGGATTTGTTAATCAATGCAACATCCATTTTGAGGTCATGGCACATCATTTTTCCTCAGACAGGGCTAAGGTGGCCTACATCCTGTCCCTGCTTTCTGGCAAAGCGCTGGCTTGGGCATCACCCTTGTGGGAGAGAAACGACCACATAATCTATGATAGTCAGAACTTTCTCTCCACATTTAAAAAGGTGTTTGAAGAACCGGGTCGAGCGTCTTCAGCGGCTTCCTCTCTTCTCAAGCTACGGCAAGGAACTTCCACTGTAGGCCAATACACCATTCAATTTCGCACCCTGGCTACAGAACTCCAGTGAAATAACGAGGCTTTGGTATCTACCTTCTGGGAGGGTCTGGCGGGCCGAATCAAGGATGAACTTTCTGTCCGAGACCTTCCACCATCCTTGGATGACTTAATCACTCTTGCCAATCGGATTGATATAAGTTTCAGCGAGAGACAACAAGAATCTGCTCTGGGCAATCGGACACCACGGTTAGCACCAAGCTTCCAAAGGCCTCTTCTTGCCTCATCTTCATCTCAGTCGGATGAACCCATGCAGGTGGAGAGAACAAGACACACGCCTGAGGAGCGCCAGAATAGACGCAAGTTGAATTTAGTTATATTGTGGTGGTAAAACGCACTTCTTTAAGGACTGTCCAGTGAGGCCGGAAAACTCCAACGCCTATCGCAAGTAGGAGAGGCTACCCTAGGTTGAGTACCACCCTCTCAAAAGATGACCATACCGGCAAAACTGTCCTTTGCAGGAACTACTTTCTGCGTTCAAGCCTTTCTAGATTCCGGATCTGCTGGGAATTTCCTGTGCCAGTCCCTGGTAAATCGCTACCAAATCCCATTTCAAAAACTAACCAAACCTTTGTCCATTGCTTCTGTGGATGGGAGGCTTCTACAGGAGACTATCTATCTTGTCACCGAGCCCATTTTCATGTTAACCGGGGCGCTCCACCAGGAACGTATCTCCTTCTTTGTTTTAAAGAGCTCTCTGAAGCCTTTGCTACTGGGTCTACCGTGGTTGCAGACGCACACTCCTGTTATTGACTGGACTGGAGGTCAAATTACCCTCTGGAGTGACTTCTGTCACCAACATTGTCTACAAACTATTCGCCCATCCATGCCTCAGCCTACAGAACCTAACTCAGCAGGACTTCCTACTCCATATAAAAGCTTCTCTGATGTTTTCTGTAAACAACAAGCGGAATCGCTGCCACCTCACAGGCCATACGACTGTGCCATAGACCTGGCCCCAACACCACGCCTCCCAGAGGTAGAGTCTATCCTCTGTCTTTGCCCGAGACGGAGGCCATGTCTCGGTATATCCAAGAGAATCTGGAGAGCGGATTCATCCGTAAGTCCTCCTCTCCTGCTGGCGCAGGTTTTTTCTTTGTGGGGAAAAAAGATGGCTCCCTGCATCCTTGCATTGATTACCGTGGGTTGAATAATATCACGTTAAAAAAACAAGTACCCGTTACGGTTGATCTCTGAACTCTTTGACCGCTTACAGGTGGTGAGAATTTTCACCAAACTAGACCTTCGTGGAGCTTATAACCTGATTTCGTATCCGCGAAGGAGACTAATGGAAAACTGCGTTTAACACTCGTGATGGGCATTTTGAATACCTTGTCTTGCCCTTTGGACTCAGTAATGCTCCTGCAGTTTTCCAGGCCTTTGTTAATGACATCTTTCGAGATCTATTGTACAGTTGTGTGGTGGTATACCTAGATGAAATTTTAATCTTTTCTCCCAAAAGTCAGACTCAACGTGTGCATGTGCGCCAAGTGTTACAGCATCTGCGAGAGAACTCCCTGTTTGCTAAACTGGAGAAATGCCTCTTCGAGAAAACCAGCCTGCCTTTCCTGGGGTATGTCATTTCCGACCAGGGACTTCAAATGGATCGAGCCAAGCTGTCCTCAATTCTCAACTGGCCTCGTCCGCAAGGACTCAAAACTGTCCAACGCCTGCTGGGATTCACAAATTATTACCGCCAGTTTATTCCTCACTTCTTCTTTATGACCGCTCCTATTTCTGCACTGACCAAAAAGGGGGTTAATGCCAAAGACTGGACCACGGAGGCCGAAGCCGCATTCCAAGCTCTTAAAATTGGCTTCTCTTCTGCTTCAGTTCACATAGACCGGATTCGACCCAACCCTTTGTTCTGGAGGTCGATGCTTCATCTGTGGGAGTCGGAGCTATTCTCTCACAAAAGAGTTGTAGAAGGAAACATGTGGCCTGTGGCTTTTTCTCCAAATCATTTACACCTGTTGAGAAAAATTACGGTATTGGGGATAAAGAACTTTTGGCTATTAAATTGGCCCTGGAGGAGTGGAGACATTTGCTAGAGGGTGCATGGCATCCTATCATCATCTACACAGATCATAAAAACCTCCTTTACCTGCAATCTGCTCAACGCTGGAATCCTCGCCAAGCACGGTGGGCTCTATTCTTCTCCAGATTTGATTTCCATCTTCACTACAGACCCGCTGGAAAGAATACCAAGGCTGACGCCATATCTCGCTCTTTTGACCCCACAGATCAAGAGCCTAGTCCCCAGTTCATTATAGATCCAGAACGCATTATGATTGCTGCCCCGGCTGAAGTGGTACACATTCCCCGAGGGAAGACCTACGTACCCCCTAAACAAAGGGATTGTGTTCTTCGCTGGGGTCATGCCTCCAGGGTTTCTGGGAATCCTGGCATCAAAAAGACTCCCAATTTGATTAGCCGTCAGTACTGGTGGCCTTCCATGTTCCAAGATACTAAAGACTTTGTTTCAGCCTGCTCCACATGCTCTCAGAATAAAGTCTCCCATTTAAGACCTGCCGGCCTTTTGCATTCTTTACCCGTGCCTGATCTTCTTGGTCACACATTGCCATGGACTTCATTACTGATCTGCCAAGTTCTGCTGGGTGTACCGTGATCTGGGTAGTCGTGGATCGCTTTTCCAAAATGGCGCATTTTGTACCCTTTTGAGGCCTGCTGTCATCTTCCCGACTGGCAACACTGTTTATCAAGCACATCTTTCGCCTTCATGGTCTTCCTAAACATATTGTTTCTGACAGGGGAGTACAGTTCACATCCAAGTTCTGGAGAGCCTTGTGCTGGAGGTCAAACTTGACTTCTCTTCCGTTTACCATCCTCAATCCAATGCTCAAGTAGAGTGGATAAATCAAATACTTGAAAGTTTCCTCAGGAATTTTGTGTCTCCACGACAAGACGACTGGGCAAGTCTACTTCCATGGGCCGAATTTGCCTACAACAACCATATGGGGGAATCTACCCGCTCTTCTCCTTTCTTCTTGGTGTATGGCCAGCACCCAGGAATACCTCCTACCAGTTTCTGTATCTTCTGAGGTTCCAGCTACTAACATGGTCCACCGTGACTTTGTACATATATGGCAGGAGGCTAAGGACTCCATCCACAAAGCTGTAGCCAGGTTCAAGAGAAACGCGGATAAAAAATGCAGGATAGCGCCTCAGCTCTTTCCTGGGGATAAAGTCTGGCTGTCCACCCGGTACATACGACAGATTAATCCAGTAACTTTCAGACTTCGCCTTCCCCAGTCTCTGAAAATATCTAATTCCTTCCACATGTCTCTGCTGAAACCTACAATATTCAACCGATTTTCCAAAAAAGTTCCTGTCCATCCTGCACCTGCGGCTGATGCTGAGTTTGAGATTAAAAAGATTCTTGATGTCAAAAGAACACGGGGGAGATTGTGGTACCTGGTGGACTGGAAGGATTATGGTCCTGAGGAGAGATCATGGGAGCCCGTGGAGAATGTCAACGCCCCAGCTCTCAAGGACTTTGGACGAAGGTTCCCAAGCAAACCAAAAAATAGGGGGCGTAAAGGGGGGTACTGTAACGGCTGCCGCGCCATTCCCTGCTGCTTCCATGGCCTCTGCATCCGGTTCCTGTACCCTCCATTCCCTCATGCTCGTCCCGAGCTCCACTTACCCGATCCGGACGCTCTGCAGGCTCTGGGCGTCATCCGGTAACTGCATCTCTTACCTCCCTCCACGGCCATGTGAGGCTGCAGCCATTAGAGGGCGCACGCGCTGACTCTTCCCTTCTTAAAGGGCCGGCGTGTGCCAAAATCCTAAGACTTCCTATTTAAGGATCCTCCTCCCTCAGATCCCTGCTTGTTCAACCAAGTTATCCCTGGGAGGTTCCCTGTACCCGGTTTTCCCTGTTACCTTGCCTTCTGCCTTTGTCTGGATTTCCCATTGTGACCTCTGCCTGAACTTGTACTATCCTTGCCTGCCGCCTGCCTTGACCTTTTGCTATCCATACCCGTAACGACGTCTGCTGCCTGTCCTGACTTCTGGCCTATTCATCTGACTGCCTCTAAACTAGAGGATCCACAAACAAACCGGTGAAACCCGTTATAAACAGAGATTAGAATAAGGTGAGTAATGGGGAGATCGACTTAGTTTATTTTTTTAAGCTGAGGAAACAGTGAAAAGTTGCAATCGTCCCTATTGTAGTGGGGCTATGTGTTTTTACGGGCGATCTGGTTTTGAGAGAAGAGCACCACATTTTAGCTTTTAGTACCTTATCCATCAGGGCTGTTTCGACATCAACATCCAGAGACGAATGTGGAGATGTAGTAAGATGTAGTCATCTACATAAATGATTGGAGGTATAATATAGCGAAGGATCTGGAAGGCCCATACCTCCCGATGAGGGTCTTAAGATCAAGAGTGTATGTGGTAGTGTCGGATTGCGTGTGTTCCAGAGGAAGGTAGAAAACAGACGCCTGACCGAGACAAAATAGGCATATGGGACATGTATAGGGACTATCTGAAGTACATATAAAAGCTATGGAAGTATGTTTGTTTTTAAACAATTCTTTCTGCCTGACCAGGAAAGAAATGGTAATTTAATAGAGAGGAGCTGTGTTTGGAGCTTCTGTAGGTATGGCCTGTAGTTAGCAGAAAATAGTTCAGAGGTGGTTTTCGTTAATGTAATACCTAAATATGTGATAGAATGAGTTGGCTAGCGAAAGGGCACCAGATGTCTCACCACTTTAATATCTTTATTGGGGGTTGTGATGTTCACTACTTCAGATTTATAAAAATTTATCTTAAAATTAGATACTGAGCCAAAAAGTTGAAAGAGTTGGAGGACATGAGGAAAGGCTTGTTTGGGGTTGGATATTATTAAGAGAAGATCGTCTGAAAACGCTGCGGTTTTATGCGTGTGTGTAACAAGTTGTAAACCTTGTATATTAGGGTATTGGATGATTTTTTGGATCAGGGTTTCCATTGCGAGGATAAACAATGAAGGGAAAAGTGGACATCCATGCCTTGTGCCATTGGAAATTTCAAATGCTGGCGACAATGTACCATTTATTCTCAGTCTGGCCGTAGGTGTAGAGTAAAGTGAGAAGATCGCTTGGAGGAATGGTAACAGGAGTCCAAACTTTACCAAAGTGTAACGCATAAAAGACCACCGGACTCGATCAAATGCCTTATCAGCACCGGTACCTAAAAGAGTTACGGGAATGTTCTTAGAGGTAGCATAATGAATAAGGTTGATGAGTCTGGTGGTGTTATGCGTACCCTCTCTCTTTGGAACAAATCCCACTTGTTCTGGGCTATCTGTTTCGGTAAAAGGGGATTAAGCCTATTGGCTAGCAGTTTTTCCCCACCATTTCAGATCTGTGTTAAGTAAGGAGATGGGTCTATAACTACCACAGTCAGATCTATCTTTCCGTTCTTTTGGGATTAGAGTAATTTGGCTTCTAAAGCTTGGGGAGGGAAGTGGGCTATTGAGGAGATCGTTACAAACCGAGAGAAATTGCGGCAAGAGTGTTTGTTCACATTTTTTATAGTAACTTATTGGGAAACCATCTGTCCGATGCCGCCATTGTTGGACACGCCTGCACTGTGTGCAGAGCTCAGCCCTGCTCAGATCACTTGTCGGGAGGAGGAGATGGTGTACCCTGGGACTGGAGAGGCAGCTGCATGGTGCCTTCAAGATCAGGCGAGTGACAGTAGGAGTGAGAGGCCGGGGAGACACTTACCTCGAGGTGCCGGAGTTGCCACGAGGCAGTTCCAAGATGGCGACTGCCAGGTTCGGAGCATGGAGGAGGCGGGAGAGTAGGATGTGGAGGGGAGTATCGAGGCAGCGGACCCTGACTCTGTGCTGGTACTTGGTGAGGGCTTACAATCAGACTGCCATGTCACTGTGCCCGGGAGACTATTATTGCAGACGTCCTCCCAGACTCCTGGTGAAGCATGCCCTATTGTGGGGGATATGGAAGCTTCCTCCTCAGATGATGGGGGGTACCCCCAGTGACGTGCCTGCCTCAGATGTCTTGAGGTGCTACAGGAGGGGTGTCCTCTCCATTTTCGCCCTTTCCATGAGAGTCCGATGGAGGACTTGCCGCCTCCAGAACTTGCGGCCCAAACTCTCCGAGGTCACCTGGAGCTGCAGGCCCTGTTGGCACTTCTCCCTTCAAAACGAGACATGGACATCCTGGCCACTGACCTAAAAATGGCTTAGAGACGTGACTTACATGTCGTAAAATCTGAGGTATCTACCCTGCGATCTAAAGTGGTGAAACTGGAGTCTTTGCAAGAATCTATATCTGCTTCCATTCAACAACTTAAAGATGCGCAGAGTGTTTTCTCTACACAGCATCGCCAACTGCGCAATTGGACGACTTAGAAAACAGGACCTCAGAGGTCTACCGGAAGCAACGCGTGCCTCAGATCTGATACCAAGATTGACGGGTATTTTCAACACTTTGCTCAATCGACCAGTGGATACTCATATTGAGATTGCTAGAGCACACAGGGCCTTGCGGCCGAAGAGTTCTGATTCCTCTAGACCACGTGACGTCCCCTGTCGTATCCATTATTATGGCTTAAAGGAGAATATTATGCAGAAAGCGAGATTGCAGAACGAGATCGATTTTGATGGAGCAAAATTACTCCTGTTTCCAGATTTGGCGAGACGGATGCTTCGGCAGCGAGCGTTGATGCGACCCCTCATCCGTCTTGCAACAGCGTGGTATACCATATAGATGGGGCTTTCCCTTTGCCCTGCATGTGCGAGTGGAGGACAAGGCTGTTTCATTATCTACTCATGATGATCTTCCAGGTTTTTTGTGGGCTCTGGGTTTGCCTGACATTTCCCATTGAACTGGGACTCCTTCCAAATGGACCGTTTACCGATGCCTGGCACTGCATCCATCGGGTTGCCCAGGTCTGGAAGGAGGAAGAGATCCAGATCGTCGTTGTCGCAGAGACCACGTTGGAGACAAAGAGCTTCTCCACCAGGGCATCGGGAGCATTGATTAACTATTCTTCCCTCTTAATCCTTTTATGTTGCAGGTATTCATCAAGATGGGGACTTGCTGTATTTTCTTTCCCGAGAGTTTGTAGAAGAGTCACTTGCTGATCAATACTGGGTTTGAGTATGGACCCTGTTCGTACTAAATGCTGGTCTCTTCATTGATAGACTGAAGGTTTTGATGAGGGCTTCTGCTGGGCTCATATGCTTCCCCTATCTAGTTAATCTCATGGTAATGTAGGTTTGTCCCTAAGATTGTATTGTATATCTCTTTTTCAGGTTGAGGTGATTACATAGGCCGTGGAGTGTAGATCCATACACGTATCTTACTGTTGTTGGCGGAGTTTTTCTGTTTGACAGTCTTCCTTGTTCACCACATAGGAATTGAACTGAGAATTAGTTGGTTCTCAATAGTGATACAGGTGCTTAGTGGCACGAAATAGTAATTTCTTCTCGACAGGATGTTTTGCTTGTCTCTAATTTTTTTTTTTTTTTTTATTATGCTGTTCTCTCTATCTGCAATGTATACATGGAGTATTCTGGGTAGAATTTGTGTCATTTTTGTGGGCACCGCGGTGACAGATGTGAACTTATTTTGCTTTACTTCAAGTAGCTTCATTGGTCTCCTCACCGTTCTTGGATAATGGCTGATTTTACTATTGTAACCCTGAACGTGAAGGGATTTAATGTTCCAGAGAAGAGGTCGCAGATCTTGTATTCCTCTCATAAACCGAAAACCCAGGTTCTCTATTTACAAGAAACTCATTTTCAGACGGATCATGTCCCAATGTTTAAAAATAAATATTACCCGATAGGCTATCATTGTAGTAACCCGAATGGTAAAACTAGAGGGGTTTCTATATTTCTGCATAAATCATTCCAAGGTAGGGTGGTGGATTCCTTCCTGGACTCAGAGGCACAGTTTATTTTCCTGAAATGTGAATTATGTGTTCGCACAGTCACTGTGGCCAACGTTTATGCTCCTAATACTAACCAAGTCCCTTTTTTCCTCAAAATGTGGGATGATCTGGGCTCCTATTCGTCGGGTACTCCTATTTTGTGTGGGGATTTTAATTTGGCCATTAACCCCTTAATTGATAAATCTTCTGGTCGGAATTCATTAGCATATAATAAATTGAATAAACTGAGGAAGAGGCTCAGAGATAATCAACTCTGTGATGCGTGGCGATTAGCTCATCCAGATGATAAGGATTTCTCCTTTTTTTCTTTTGGGCATAACTCATATAGTAGAATATACTATATCTTGGTTCATCATAGCTTACTATCCTCAGTGGTTGATACCTCCATAGGCAATGTGTTTCTCTCGGATCATGCTCCGGTGTATTGTGCATTACGCTTTTCACCACAGCGACGTAGAGAATTTACCTGTCGTCTCAACTAATCTTTATTGAAGGATTCCTTCTGTATGTTGGAGTTGAAGAGGACAGTTCAGAACTTTCACGCGGCTCATGCACGGGATACAACTGCTCCTGCCATGAAATGGGAGGCCCTCAAATGTGTTCTTAGGGGGTTCTTATTAAGCATGGTTCTCGTCTCAAGAGGGAGCGGGGTGCGCAGCTTAAGGCTGGGTTCACACGAGCATGTTACGTCCGTAAAGGACGGAACATATTTCGGCCGCAAGTCCCGGACCGAACACACTGCAGGGAGCCGGGCTCCTAGCATCATAGTTATGTACGACGCTACTATGAATGGGGTAATAAGGCGGGGAAGGCGTTGGGTAGAGCGATGCTGGATCGTGCGGCTCTTTCTTTTATACCCTCCATAAGAACTGAGTCGGGGGAGTTAGCGTACAAGACAGAGGATATAGTATCATCCTTTTGTGCGTACTATTCCTCACTTTACAATTTGCCCCCTCCAATTTCTGGTAATATTCCTCCCGAGCCGTTGCTATCTCTGTCGGAGTATATTCGGGATACTGTGCTGCCTACGCTGTCCCGAGATGAGGCTTTGAGTCTGGATTCGCCATTCACTAAGGAGGAGATAGTTCAGGTTATTAAAGCCTTACCAGCTGGACTTGTTTAATTCGATATCTGACCATACTAAATTTCCTGATTCATTATTGCAGGCTCATATCACGGTCATACCAAAGGAGGGTAGGGATCTGCAACACTGTGCTAATTATAGACCGATCTCTCTCATCAACACTGATGCTAAGATGTATGCTAAGCTGATAGCAAATAGACTGGCCGGGTTCTTGGGTTCGCTGGTTCACCCGGATCAAATGGGTTTTGTCCCAAGGCGCGAAGCCAGGGATCATACTCTGAAGACCTTCTCCTTGATTCACCATGTTAAGGAGCATATCATTCCGTGTATGCTCTTGTCTTTGGATGCTGAGAAGGCCTTTGATCGGGTGGACTGGGGCTTCCTGGAGGCGGCTTTAAGTCAGATGGGGGTGGGTCAGTTAATGCAGACGCGTATACTGTCTCTTTATAATAATCCTCAGGCGAGAATTAGGATCAATGGTTCACTGTGCTCTATTTAGGATTGGGAATGGCACTAGGCAGGGATACCCACTTTCTCCCTTGTTGTTATTTGCTGTGGTTATTGAACATCTCTTGGTAGCAGTGAGGAACAATAGTGACATACGGGGTATTCAGGTGGGGGATATGCAATTTAAGATGTTTGCGGACGATTTGTTGTTTTATATTACACAACCACATTTATCTTTGCTGTCTCTGCCATATATATACTGTAGTACTTATGTATTGCAGTGTATTGTACTTTTAACAGTCTCCTATTAAAGGGATTATCCAGATACCTAAAACTCTTGACCATTTATCTTAGTATTTGAATTCAAATCACTTACCCATACACTTTTATTTTCAATTCTGTGCAGAATCCCCAAGTGAAAACCGGGCACGTGATGTAGGAACTCTGGAGTTTCCTCCTCCTTGATGACACGCCGACACAGCCACACTTGACTTATGGCTGCCTCCCCTCCTGTTCGTGTTGGCACGTCATCAATCAAGTGACCGCAAGGGTCTGGTCTGTATGATTGTAGGAGCAGAAACAATGGGGGAAACGTACATACAGAGGCAAGGGGTGGGCGTGGATTAGACTGCAGAGAAGAAAGAACAGCATGCCGGGATATGTAGCTTACAACAAGAACAGACAAACTAAATCCTGCCTCAGAACCGAAACTAGGTTAGCGTTTGTACTGTGATATCAGTGGTCGGTGAGTATTATTTTCTTTTAGTAAATTATATATAACCATGAGGGAACCTAATTAAAAGTGGTTTGGGAGATTTTTATTTTTCTTTGTGGGCCGTCGGACAAACCCTTTAAGCCTCTGACAGGGCTTAACAGAAGGAGGTAGACCTGGGACTTTCTCTAGGCCCCAGCTGCCATGACAACTCATCGGCCCCCTGCAATCGCATTGCAGTGGGCCGATGGGATGACAGAGGGGTCCTCCCATCTGTCTTACGGCTTGGATGCGGCGGTCGCTATTTATCGTGGTGTCTAAGTGGTTAAATTGCCAGGATCCAAGTTATCGCTAATCCCTATCGTTAGAGCAGGTCGTCAGCTGTAACATACAGCTGGCACCTGCTGTGTATGGAGGGGACTCCATACTTCTCACATCCCGCTAGGATGTATATTTATGTCCTTTTGCGGGAAGGGGTTAAAGTTATGGACTACCCTTTTAATAATGGGGGACCATTATACCACATTATACATGTATTTTATAAACATACTTCAAGTTTTAATTCTTATGGATGTTTATTTACCAATTTCATATATATTATTTCTTGATTCCAATGTGTAGTGAACAAACACTGTCTCTTTTTTAAATATTATAATTGGATAATATACAATCAGTGAAACCAACATACCTCATAATACTATTAACAGTTATCGTGTATCTTTATGTCATTGTGATCATCAGTGACACAAGAAATATATACAAGTTTTACAGTTTGTATGCCCTCAGCAGGTGGTGGCTGGTGGGAGCACTCACAAGAACACAACTTTAGATTGGAACAGTCACAAATACTAGTGCAGGGGCCTGATCGGAATTTTGACAAGTATATAAGTGGGCTGATAAGAGCATTGAAAACATTCATCAGCCTGGCAGTCTCAGTGGACACGTTGATAATGCTGGCCCACATGCATTCATTGTGACAAACTGTGGATGTTAAATACACAAAGCAGATAATTATGAGAGCATAGCCAGGAGATAGACACAAGATAAGAAATGATGATTTATAAGTAATGTCAAGTTTGACAGCTTTACCCAAATCACAGGGTAACCGGGTTTTCTGAGAAACGAAATATGCTATTATTATTTTAACATAGCATGGAACCAGTAAAACGGTTGGAATGAGGATATTGGGAAATAGGAATAATATAGACGACCGTACAGTTGTAAGATTGAGTACATCACCAACATTCATTGAGCCACATACATGCTTAGACCTTCCATACACAGTGAGGCCTCATTTACACGAACGTATTATACGCGCGTGCGACACGCGTGCTTTGCACGCATGTCGTACGCACCTATATTAGTCAATGGGGCAGTTTAGACGATGCGTGAATTGCGCTCAGCGCGTGTGCGCAGAAAAAAACTCACGACATGTTCTATAATCGTGCGTTTTTCGCGCACTCACGCACCCATTGAAGTCAATGGGTGCGTGAAAACCACGCATGCCGCACGGAAGCACTTCCGTGCGAACTGCGTGATTCGCGCAAGAGCTGTCAAACTCCTGAATGTAAACAGAAAAGCACCACGTGCTTTTCTGTTTACAAACATCCAAACGGAGTGTCAAATTCGAGATGAGCGCACCGAACTTCACCGGGTTCGGCCAAACTCGTTTTGACCGAAACCGGTAAAAAATGTTCGGGTACGCGACGTCAGGAGACAGTCACTGCCCACGGTGCTGAAAGCGTTAAACTGGTTCAGCACCATGGACAGTGACTTCCGCTCCGAAAATCCATGAACCTGTAAAAAAAAAAAGACGTTCTGACTTACCGATAACTCCGGTCCGACCTCCCGGGATGACAGTTAAGTCCAAGTGACAGCTGCAGCCAATCACAGGCCAAGCACAGGCTGCAGCCAATCACAGGCCAAGCACAGGCTGCAGCCAATCACAGGCTGCAGCGGTCTCATGGACTGCGGCGTCATCCTGGGAGGTGGGGCCGGATGACAAGAGAGGGACGCGTCACCAAGGCAACGGCCGGGAGCCCGGACTGGGGGAAGCAGGAAGTTCTTGGTAAGTATGAAAGTCTTTTTTTATTCACAGGTTGGTGTATATTGTGTTCGGCATTCACTGTCGAGGGTGCTGAAAGAGTTACTGCCGATCAGTTAGCTCTTTCAGCACCTTGGACAGTGACGGACGTCGACTAGCCTCATCTCTATGATGGCGGCTGCGCGAAAATCACGCAGCCGCGCATCATACACGGATGACACACGGAGCTGCCAAGTGCCTTTTGCGCGCGCAAAACGCAGCGTTTTTTGCGCGCGCAAAACGCACACGCTCGTGTAAATGAGGCCTGAATGTGGTGTAGACATAGCTTAGAGAAGCAATTACAATGCTTAGTGCCCAAGATGTCATGATTACCATTCTTCCAAATTTTACATTCTTATAATGGATTGATGTGACAGGAAAATAAATAGTTACCATACGGTCAACACAGATAACGCAAATAAATAGGACACCTCCAAAGTGCCCAAGGGCATTAGTAAAGTTCATAATAGAACATGCATATTTTCCTAAGTGCCAATCATATTGTTGGTTCAAATAAACGCTCCATACTGGGCAGGATAGGAGAAATATGATGTGGGCGACAGCAACATTCAACAGGTACATGTGAGAGGTAGACCAATTTCGTGTGCTTCTCGCTGTGCTGATAATTTTTGTAATATTTACAACAATGGCTGTGAAAGTCAAAATATAATACAGATCTGAAAATATCTGAGCAACAACAGCATTAATAGGTTTGCAGTCTCCATATGTGATTTTTGGAATACTAAATAATTTCAAGCTGCTTGTACAGTTTTCATTTGTTGAGTTGCCTTCTCCTTTAGATGACATCATTATGAGAAAGTATCCACCACTGCATACATTTAAGGCTTTGTTCTTGAGTCATGTATTTTGTTCTAAAAAGTATAAAGAAAAAATATTTACGTTTGTTTTGCTATGATTTGTCATTACATTTAAAACAATGCTCCTTAGCAATAGACTACACCAGACATGGGCAAACTACGGCCCGCGGGCCACATACGGCCCGTTAGGCTTTTTAATCCGGCCCGCCGAACTTGTCCAAATTATAGTAAAAACCTCCTTTTTTTTTCCCCTTTCCCTGCAATGCCCACGTTTTCCCAATAGATGGCGCACTCAAAACACATTGACCGTTGTTAATGTGGCGCGTATTTCTCTTTATTTCACTTTAATTTTCACTTCGTTTCACGTCACCATTAAGCCCTTCTGTGAAAATGAGCGGACCAAAGAGAAGGAAAGTGGACAGCGAATGCCGAGTGTTTAATAAGGAGTGGACAACAAAATACTTCTTCACTGAAGTCCGATCAACGGCTGTATGTCTGATATGCCAAGAAGATGTTGTGGTTTTCAAAGAGTACAATATCAGCCGTCACTTTTATTAACTGATAAGGGCTATTTTTCACATTTGAAAGACAGTTAATAAATTGGGTTGTAGTGTTCTTACTGTGCTATGAGGTTTGCACACACTACATTTAATGCTTTAGTATATCCGGCCCAAACACTCCCTCCAAATGCTCCTGGCCCGGCCCCTCTGTCAAATTTTAGAACCCATTGTGGCCCGCGAGTCAAAAAGTTTGCCCACCCCTGGACTACACGCTGCCACAATGTCAGAATTCCACTGCTAAAAAGGTAGCCTTTTATAGACTGTTGGAGGAGACGAAGAAGCACATTGATAATATTTAATGCATTTATCAATTGAGGAATATGGCACCGCTATATGTGCTTTGTGCAGTGCGCCTAGAAGACACATGTACAGTCAAATGGAAATAGCATGTTTGCAGTCAAGTAGTTTCCAGTGATATCAATATAAATACACTTGTAAGAAAGGTGCAACTGCTGATGAATCAGTTTCCTGGCAAAATTTAAACTGGAGACAAATGAAACCTTTAGAGCACGTTCTGACATGGCAGAAATTTTCCACTGCAGAATTTGCTGTAAATTCGCAACGAATGTGCTAAAAAATTAGCATATTTGAGGGATCGTCCAGATGTTTCGGATTTCACAGCGAACCTTCCATAGATTTCAGCCTTTGCATTGAAATCTTATTCAAAGGCTGAAATCCGCAGTGCAAAACCGCTGCTTCTCCGTAACAGACTATACATGTGGCGGAATGTAAATTCCACACTGCAAACTAGTTTTCACACAGTTGTTTTCCAAAATGTCTGCACTAACTTAACTAAAAAGCTATAGAAACCAAAAGAAAAACAGTCTGCTGCAAATTTCCACAGTTGAATTTGGGCAGAAAAAACGTCACGTCTAAACGTGCCCTTAGAATGCATATATAAATACTTTGTGGTCCGTGTGAAGCAATATATTACATAATTACTTACACTGAATTCACATACATTTGTGCACTTTTTACATCTTTCCGTATCACTTGAATGAATGTGGCACATGTCCATAAATTTACCAACCCAAAACTGGTGACGATATCACACTTTTTTTAAATTTTATAAATGTGGCCCCCTTTGTTTGGTGTAAACTAAACACTGCACGTCCACCAAAAACAACATCCCGTCATAAAGTATGGTGGTGGCAGCATCATTATGTGGTGATGCTTCTCTACAACAGGTCCTGAAATGTTTATATAACAGAGGGTATATAATAGAATTGGGGAAGTTCCTGGAGTAAATTCATTTTGGAAAAAAAAATTCAGAATGGCAAACTTTTACTATTTAGTTTACACCGGTTTTTAGCACCAAATTTGCGCTTTCATTTTTTCATTTTCTCATCCCACATCAAATTAGCGATGACAAAAGTTGGTGTAGTCTTCAAAGAGATGTAATTTAAGTCAAATTTACTAAGTAAATGAAGTGAAAAAAGGTAGCAGTTAGCTGCACACAGGCAGGTAGCGGGTAGCTGGACACAGACAGGTAGTGGGTAGCTGGACACAGGCAAGTAGCGGGTAGCTGGACACAGGCAGGTAGCGAGTAGCTGGACACAGGCAAGTAGCGGGTAGCTGGACACAGGCAGGTAGTGGGTAGCTGGACACAGGCAGTTAGTGGGTTGCTGGACACAGGCAGGTAGTGGGTAGCTGCATACAGGCAGGCAGCGGGTAACTGGACACTGGCAGTTAACAGATAGCAACTGCGTACAGGATACATACTGGTACCGCCTGACAACCGATAGCAACAGCAGACTGTATACAGGCTGGTATCGGACAACTGGAAACAGGCTGATAACTGGTAGCAATACCAGACTGGATACAGGATAGTAACCTACAACTGGATACAGGCTGATAACTGTAGTAGACTGGATACAGGCCGGTAACAGACACTGGATACAGGCTGATAACTGATAGCAATAGAAGGCAGTATAGAGGTGCATACAGGAACCTTCGCTGGATAACACTAGGTTGTTCCAATATTGCTCAGGCACCTGGTGGATAGAGAAGGTGCCTTAAATAGTTTTGGTGGGCAACAGGGATTGGTGAGACACTTTTCTAGGTACAGTGGGGTCATGAGCAGGGAACACAGTCAGTTGAGGGCGGCCTGAAGTAGGGTTAGGCCGCCACACAAGGTACAAGACCAGGCACCTGTGACTACCAAGATGAGCAGGACCTGCCTCCAGCGTAAAAAAAAGTGTGACATGGCATCCTGGTATTCTTGTATCCCCCGAGACATGACTTTGATGGATTCCTACAACTTGAAAAAATACAAGTATTTCACTAATTTATCTGAGGCTTTTTTTTATGTCTCTCTCTTTATTAATTCATATTTATTTCAGTTTTGATGCCCAACATTACTTATAGATTTAAGGTGCCCATTTGGGATCAACATTTTCTCCATCCTTAGCAAACTTACATATCATGGTGAAAAGAAAATGTTTTTTACAATACTGACAATACCTTTTCTTTTGAATTTACAATGGTATGGCCGCTACATAGATGATGTTTTGATTGTTTAAGACGAAGATGTAGTGTCCATATACTTTATAAAATACCTTAATCACAATGGTCCACATTTATCATTATTTTTGCTGTTTTTCTTTTTCACTCCAAAAATAGTGTCTAATCTACAGTACGACATATTTAATAACCATTTGTACCAGAATTTATTGCCATTTACACCATGCACATCAGTTTCTAAAAGAGGAGTGAAAATTGGGTGTGGCTTACAGCTTGGACCGGGTTTATACACAATTATGAAAATATTTATAAATAGACTCCGGACGCAAATTGGTTACAGGCTAGGTGAAGTTTAGAGTACCAACTTCCCCCCATATTTTACCATAAAGACTACTCCATATTAATTTAGACCATACCGAAGAAAAATAGAGCTAATAGTCAAAGTATATAAGAATATAACACCTTTATTGTACAAAATAACATACATTTAAAAACACATAATAGTAAGACTCTAGTACTAGTACTGTAGTGATATAGATTTCAACACGATAATAACTGAGTAGAACGATGTAAAAACATGAAGTATAAACTGCATATACTACCCACAAGAATTGTATATAATATTACATCCACAGTGATAGTAATTACAAACTGATAGTCCACAAAGCACTCCAAGTTATATAAGTATAAGGACAATTACCGTCAGAAGAGAGTAGCATATGGGAAAAAATTCAGTATTTTGTAGTCAGTAGTTAGATGATGCAGTCTTACCCATTGTAATGATCAAAAGATGTTGTACAAAATCGTGCTGGATCCACCACAGATCACCCCAACGCGCGTTTCGCTTTGTCAGTTGCTTCCTCAGGGGGTACATAAGGTACCAACTATATCTGATGCTTAATTATGAAATGTGACTTTTTTAAAACGTCACAAAAAGTCACATCTCTATTCCACACAGGCCCTAGAAGTAGACAAAGTGCTGTAAGTTTAGCCAGTGTGAAAGTTAATGGCAGTGGTGTATGATGTGACAGATTTATCAAAGAGGGCAGATGCATTTATTAATCTGTCACAATTTATGTCAATAAAAGTAGTCTAGCCTTTTTTTTTTACATAGTACAGTTAAAAAACAAAACAAAAACATATGTCCATTAACCAAGGGACGGTAGCTAGGGAAGGGATATGGAAAAACTTTAGCACTTTGTTTCCCCCCTTTTGATCCAGAGGAAGGCAATAAATCCATAATGCATTAACCATTCTGCCCTAAAAACCAAAGTGGCGATCAGGCTGGATCAGCATTCAAACAAGAATTCTATACATTGACATAGGCGCTGATATTATTTTGCTTTAAGAAATGATATAAATCTTTTTTAAAGTCATCTACTGTTCCTATTGTCACAAGCTTCTGCGGTAGGCTATTCCACAGATCTGGTCTATTAATAAAAAAGTTGATAACCATAAAATCAATCAATTGCTTAAATCACTGATTACTTTTTCAACCCGCTACAGCACAAATATAAAGAAATTACAAAAAAGACACCAGTTTTATATCAAGATGATCTTTTACATGATATTTTATAGGAGTGTTGTAATTTTGTCTCAAACAAAAGCCGGTCTTTGGGCAATAGTTTCTTGCCTAGCCTCTTTTTGAGACATAATAGGACACCATTGTGGCTTATGTATCAGGGTTTTTATCCCTGTGCGTCAAATAGTTGCAATGTTTGTCAGAATACTATAAAAACTAACTTTTTCTTGTCATAACAATTATTTTCCTCATATGACACTAATTACATGATATACGTCATTACGTGTATTACCATCAATCTTTTATATATTGGCTATACCATCAGGAAAATGTAAAAAATTATTGCGGAGCACATTTTGGATGCAACTGGTCAAATAACGAATAATAATGTCTCTGGTGCAACATAACATTTCCAATTAATATATTGGGGAACCATTCAAAGTTTGAGATTTTTTTGGATTTGAGAGAGTTAAAGGGGTTACTTCCATAACTGCTATTCACTACTATGGGAGTTATGGAAACAGCGTAACTCAGCGGGCTATGCTGTATTCGTAACTCCCGACCATAAAGTCAGGAAGTGGCCGGGAGTCAGTGATAGTAGACAAACCTAGAATTGGGTTTAGGGATAGGTTCGGGTCCCAGAGGTGGGACCCGCATCTGACATTTATGACATATCCAGTGGATATGTCATAAACGTCCTTTGTGCGAAAACTCCTTTAATATGCCCAAGAGAGGAGGCGATTGGAGGCATCTCCTATTGAATATGGAAGCTTTTTGGATTTTTAAATTTTTGGATTTTTAAATTAGACACTGGTTACCCTGAGGCTATATGCACACATTTTGCACAATGCAAAATGGCTATACGCACACAATCTGCATCAAAACTGCAGATAAACATCGGTAATTTTACAGGTAATTTCTGCAATCAATATTGTGTGTTTAGGTGTGGATTTTACATTTTGATGTGAAAACAGGTGCAGATTTTATGCTGCGAATTTTGACGTTTTTTTTATAAACTTGTCAGATACAATTCTGAGACGGAAACACAAGATAAATTGACATGCTGTGAATTTTAAAATCCGCACCCCAGGTCAATTTACATGTGGAAAAATTCTGCAATATGTAGATGAAATTACTTGAGGTCGAATTTATTTTGCTGGTACTGATTTGCCGCAGAAAAATCTGCGCTGCAAATTCGCACATGATGCACATCGTGTGGATGTGGCCTTAAGGTTGGAACTACAAAACAGATTTAACCCCTTCCCGTCGTAAACAACTTTCAGATTTTAATTTTAGTTTCTTCCTCCCCACCTTCCAAAAGCCATAACTTTTTTAGTTTTCTGTCGATATAGTCCTATGAGGGCTTGATTTTTGCGGGACGAGTTGTAGTTTTTCATAGCTCCATTTATTGTGCCATATAATGTACTAGGAAACGGGAAACATTTTTATTTGTGGGGTAGAAAATGAAAAAAACAGCGATTCCTCCATTGTTTTTTGCGCATCGTTTTTACAGAATTCACTGTGTAATTAAAACAACATGTTAACTTTATTCTGTGGGTCAATACGATTACGGTGATACCAAATATATATCATTTTTTCTATATTTTACTACTTTTACAAGTAAAAACCTAGTGTAAAAAATAAAATTTATTTTGTGTTGCCAAATTCTGAGAGCCATAACTTTTTTACTTTCTGTCAATTAAGTGGTATTAGGGCTTATTTTTTGTAGGATAAGCTGTAGTTTTTAACGATACCATTTTGGGGTACATGCAATGTTTTGATCACTTTTTATTTCATTTTTTGTGGGAGATGAGGTGACCAAAAATAGAGATTCTGGCGTTTACAATTATTTCACCGTGCGGTTTAAATAATGATATATTTTAATAGTTCAGACTTTTATGGATACGGCGAAACCAATTATGATTATTTATTAATTTTTTACTATGCTCTAGGGTTTTTTTTAACTTTTAATTTTATATTTTTTTTTACATAAAAAAACCTCTTTATTTTACTCATTCTTACTTTTTTTATTAGTCCCCCTAGGGGACTTCAACCAGCAATCGTTAGATCGCTTGCACGATATACTGCAATACTAATGTATTGCAGTATATCGTGATAGTGACAGGCTTCTATTAAGCCCTGCCAGAGGCAGGGCTTAAAAGAAGCACAAAGCCCTGCCAGAGGCAGGGCTTAATAGGAGCACAAAGATGGCGGACCTGGGGGCCTTCATTAGGCCCCCAGGCAGCCATAGTAACCATCGCCCCTCTGCGATTGCGTTGCGGGGGGCGCGATGAACTCTTAGAGCGGGTCATCCCCCTCTTTCTACCGATTTAAATGCTGCGGTCGCTATTGACCGTGGCGTTTAATGAGTCAAACGAGCGGGATCGCGCTCGAGTGCGATCCCGCTCATTACTCAGAAGTGTGGGCTGTAACATACAGCCAACACCGACATCGTATGGAGCGGGTTCACTCCGTGAGCCCTTTCCATACTTCCCCTACCCGATTTTGGTGTATGGATACGTCAAATGTCAGGAAGGGGTTAAGTAAATAAAAAATTGATCAATAAACAAAAGACGATTACTCTGAAAGCAAAAAGGGGGAGCAGTGTAAAATATATGATAATGACTATAACGAAGCGTAGAGCGGTGCCGAGGAGATGTTTAAACACCAAGGATGACTCCACTAAGTGGCTGCGGGTTGTTTTTGATTTTTTTCTCTATATATAACTGTCTATGGTAACAATGGTGTTATGGAATGTTAGAAAAACTTAAAAGATATGCAATATTTAGAACCATCGGGAGAAAATTGCCTGCCATAATATGCCTCCTTGAAACACATATGTTGCAAGAAAAAACATCTAGCATAGATAGGAAATTGATTTAATCTCAATTCCACTCTACATTTTAAAATTATGCAAGGGGTGCTAGTGTACTAATAAATTGAAGTATACATTTAAAAAATAAGGAGCATAAGATAGATCCATTGGGAAGATATGTGTTCTTGAAATGTGAACTTGAGGGTAAAAGATGCCTGTTAGCTTATGTGTATATACTGCCACCCTTTTTAATTGAGGTACTGATATGTTTATATGAATTTTCGGCAAATGATGTGGAGATCCCTATATTCATATTTGAGGATTTCAATGGGTTAGTTTGCATGGAACTGGATAGATGGTGGGAAATTGGTATTAAGTTGAAAATACAAGAAACAACATTAGCCAAGTTCATGAGAGAATTCCAGTGGATAGACATGTGGCAACATTTGTACCCTGAAAAAAGGGAATATACTTGTTATAATTCTTCACGTAGGATATTCTCCCGGATAAATCTTGTCTTGAGAAACAAAAGGGCTATCTCCCTGGTTTATGAGATAATTTTTGAGAGCAGATGTTTATCTGATCATGTCCAGATAGTGGTTAAACTTGGGAAAAAAGAGGCAAAAGGGGATAGAGAGTTCAGATTGAATCCATACTGGTTAACGTTGATAGATGAACATGAGAGAATGGAGAAATATATGGATTTCTTCTTTACAGATAATAGTGAGTCCGCCTCAGAACTGGTAGTATTGGATACCGGCAAGGCATATCTCAGGGGCATCTTGTTTAGAGAGGTAGTGAGGAGGTAGAGAAAATTATATTTGGAGGAAGATGAAATATGTAAAGAAGTAAAAATAGCAGAAACCAACTATATAAAGGAGAAGGGCTTAGATCAGAAGAAGAGTTGGGAGAATGCCTTAGAGGCTCTGGGTAGCTATCTACGGCGCAAGAGCCTGAGACAAGGTCTGTTTAAGGGCGCAAAACATTATGGGCATGGGGGAGACCTGGAAAACTATTGATAAATTTGGTGAATTGTCAGAGGAGTAATAATTATTTCTCCGAGATAAGAGATAACAACGGCATGGTGGTGAGAAATACGGAGTAAGTGATGAAGATGTTCTTAGAGTTCTATAAATCTCTTTAAACAACCAGAGTAACAGGATTTAGTGAATAGATATATTAAATCGATTGGATTTCTCACGATTGATTTACAACAGAGGGAATGGCTGAATCGGCCTATAGAAATATCAGAAATAAGAAATATGCCATTAGATAAAGCGTCTGGCCCGGTTGGACTACCAGAAGAGGTTTATAGACATTTAGAGAAATGTATGGTGGAGAAATTAAATATTGTATTTGAGTGTGCTGGTGGATTGGGAAAACTCCCAGTGTCAATATTTGATGCAAATATTGTATTGATACTGAAACCAGATAAAGAAGCAAGGGAACCAGCATCATATCGGCGTGTATATCCCTTATAAATACGGATGCTAAAGTGTTAGCAAAAAATTTGGCTAATAGGCTGATTATATAAGATACATAATATAGTTGGTCGGGATCAGTGTGGATTCATGCCAAATAGATCGACACAGGATAAAAATTTTCAGGCGCATGTCGGTTGTCCTGAGGGGGAGACACTCCATACTGTAATTAGACGCTACAAAAGCGTTTGACAGTGTGGAGTGGCCCTCTTTTGGAAGGTGCTTGAGCAGTACAGCCTGGAAGAAATATTTATTCGATGGGTTAAAATGTTATATGACAATCCACAGGCTAGGATATGCATAAATGGAGAGATCAGAAGCTTTTAAGCTAAGTAGAGTTACGAGACAGGGACGTCCTCTCTCACCTTACATAGTTACATAGTTACTCTTTGCCCTGGCCATTGAACCATTGGCAATTAAAACCTGTTGATCAGGGAGGATCCGTTGATCAGGGGCTTTTGAGTGAGGGGTCTGCCTTACCTAATGGATGTGCTCTCAGAATATGGGAAATACTCTGGGCTAGAGATTAACTGGCAGAAATCGATAATCTTGCCTGTAGACCCAAGGATGAGTTTGAATAATGTAGAGATACAAAAAGTTGATGCTACAGGTTACTGTAAATATCTGGGGATTAAGATGACCGCAGACCCGAAAAGATATATAGATCTAAATATTGCTCCATTATTGGAAAGTAGTAAGAAAAAGGTGGATATCTGGAATAGGATGCCGCTCTCCAAATCAGATCAAACTGGGTTAATAAAAATGGTAATCCTCCCTCAACTTTTATATGCTCTAAATAATACCCCGATTTAGATAGGGAAAAAAATATTCAGAAAAATCGAAAGGCTTATGAACAAGATTATCTGGAATATATTTGTCCCTGCCTGAACAGTAGGGGGGTTTGGCAGTTCCACATTTCTACTGTTACTTATTGGCCCCACAGCTATCAATAGTACTAAACTGGAATTACCTAGACTTGTTGAGGGACACAATTAAGAACCATCAGGTAAAACTTAAGGATGTGTTAGAGATATCACAGTATGATAAGGGGGAAAAATTCAGATAATGAGGTTAATAACACAAGTGTGGAAAGAAGTTAGGAACATATGGGGAAAAATAGGATCACTTAGTTTTGCACCCTTTTTCTATAATCCTACCTTTGGAGAAATGGCTAGTAACGAAGAGGTTAAATATTAGGAAAATAGAGGAGTGAACAAGGTTACACACTTTTTTGATTGGCATACACTAAAAACTAGAGATAAAATAAATATGACTACTACAAAACAAATATGATATTTAAGATCTTCACAAATAAAATATAGGATTTATGCATATGTGGACAGAAGTAGATTTTGTGTAAATAAAGCTAGCACAATTTCTCAGATTATTGAAATATCAGATAAACACAAGGGAAAATGGTCAAAGGTATATGGTTTAATATGGAATGAAATAACAAATAAAATAGTTATTAGGGCAGAATCACAATGGGAAAACATTATTGGTGGAAAAAATAAGGAGTATTGGAATAAACTATACAACTCAAGTCGAAAGTATCTAACATCCAGGACACATAGGATGTCACAGTTTCTAATAATACATAGATTGTACTATAAAGTAGTTACCCTCTTTAAGATGGGAAGAAGGAATTCATCTAGATGTAACTGATGTGGGCAAGAAGGTGCTGATTTAGAACATGAGTGGTGGCACAGTGCTGAAGTAGTGGATTATTGGAAAAATATATTTAATATTGTAGAAAGAATCTAATTCCAATCAACTATTGTGCCTGTGGAGTATTGGGGGAATATGAGTGGGACATCAAAGAACCCGATTGGATTATCCATCATTTATAAAATTTGTTTTGTGGCACGCTTAAGGATGTCAAAAATATGGTTACGAGAGACAGTACCAACTGAGATGAAGTGGGAAAATCTGGTTGACAATATTATGTGCTACAAGTTAGTTATAGATCATAAAAATGAAAAAATAATTCAGTACTTAAAAAACACTTGGAATTATGGACTCACTTTTGGGAAGGAAAGTAAATAGTGACAAGTGCCATTTTATGCAGGCTTTTTTTTTCTTTTTACATTCCCCCCCCCCCTTTCTCTCCCCCCCCCCCCAACCCACAGCTAAAAAAAGAGGGGGGTGTTAGGGGGGTTGGGTATTTGTTTAAGGTTCAAGAAAATTGTGAGGTGTTGGCTATCTAAGGCACACTCGTAAGGTAAGATAAGTACAAGTATAGTCAACGAAGATAAAGTGAAGAAGATAGGAGGAGGTGAAAAGAGTAAGAGAGTTCTATGGGGATGTTAAATAGAAATATTTACTATAATAAGATAGTATTCTGTTTTTTTTCTATTTTCTTTCTTTTTCTGAGAATATAATACAGAGTAAAATCCACTAGGATATTATATAACGGTAAAAGCTGCTAATATATATATATATAGTCGTATGGTAGACTCACTCCTAGTTGGTTTCCGTAAAGAGAACCATAAAAGTGAAATGAAAGCATGAGATAAACCTCCCATAACGGGGAATAGCAGTTTGGCATGTGAATTCTCCCTCTTTCATAATTAAGAGAGGAGAAGTCTATGTGCCCTTAAATGCTGGGACCACCTCATGCTGATATATTGTGAGGGGGACCATACAATTTGAGGTATGCTACCCCAGGGAATTAATAAGTGTCATCAGACAGGGGAGTGAAAAAAAGGATTGATATCTGAGCTCAAGGATGATGATATAGTATTAGTGTGATAAAAGAAAATCCAGAGTAATGAATATATATAATTTAAATAATTTCCGAAATTATATATATTTCTTATTGCATTTTTATTTTATTTTTTTTCTTCTCTCTCCCCCTCTTGACTAAAGTGGGTTATTAGAGAGTAGTTATTTGGATTGTAAACCTAGTCTGAATACATATTGTTAAATGGGATTGTACTTGGTTGGTGCTTGAAATTTGGCTCCTTTTTATAATCATTTCTTCAATTTTATGGAAGTGTTAAGTATTTGTTTGACAAACAGGAAAAAAAATATCTTTATAAATTAAAAAAAAAAACAGGAACCATTTAATGTGCTCCTCATTTCACAAGTTCATTACAGACCCTTTAATATCAATGGGAGAGCCATCAACGTAGCTCAAAGATACAAAAATTAAAAGGGTAGCGCCACAGCCCGATCATTCTTACAAAATGACTTGAGAAGATACTTAAAGGTTCACAAACCTTTTAAATTTTGTTTAATTTTTGATGAGATCACAGAAGTAAAAGGAAAAAAATGCAACATCATTTCACATTGCAGATACAATGCAAAAGTTAAAATGGTATTTTAAGAGTGAAACTGTTACATATTATTGAATAATAAATGGATAGATGCTTGATATATAGATGGAATATGGGATAGATAGACAGACACAGATAGATAGATAGATAGATAGATAGATAGATAGATAGATAGATAGATAGATAGATAGATAGATAGATAGATAGATAGATAGATAACAAATAATTACCTTTGTCCGTGAACGCTGATTCAGGCAGCTACATCCTTGTAAGTGTGATCATTTTATAATTCCTTAATATATATAGTTGAGAACAGGTATGTAGAATTCCCCAAAGCAACATTTATTCTTTGGAAGCCTCAAATTCTCACTAACAAGCTACTCATTATACTTGTCTCTGGGGACTGTACTGCCAATTGGAAAATAAAGTGCAAGAATGATAATTACAGTGGTCATGCTATTTGACTTAGAAATGGTAAGACTGACTATGTATCATACTGAATTTGATGAATATTATTTGTACATTTTTTATCTATTAATATAACCAAAAAACAGGAAAAAAACGATGTATTCAATGGTGTCTAAGGTGTTAAGTTATTCTTTATAACAGATTTATACTGGGATCATCTGGGAGGTCGCGGGCTACAGGACACAGAGGAGCTGACGGCTCCTTGCTCCAGCATTCATTATGCCGTGAAGGGTGAGACGTCAGAACCTCGGCACAGACAAGTGCGATGTACTGACGTCATCGCACCTGACTCCGCTGAGCCACACGCTGCACAAACCGGAGGAGCAGATGGATCTCCTCCACCCGTCGCGTAACTTACGGCATCAGAAGGATCTATGGTTATGTTTAACTTCCAAGATTCGGGAAGTTGGTACTTCCTTTAGATCGGAGTACCCTTTTCATCTGATTGAGGAAGAAATGTTCATAGAAAAAAATATGACCAAAAAGTAGCGCTGCTATACATGAAGTTCAAAGCCAGGGTTAAATGATAAGAACGTATTTGTTCATAAAAGGCTATGCATGGCATGATGAAGACGTTGGTTCAACGTCGTAACGCGTAGCCTTTTATGAATAAATACGTTCTTGTCATTTCACACTGGCTTTGAACTTCATGTATAGCAGCACTATTTTTTGGTCAAATTTTTTTCTATGAACATATCCTCCTATTGCTTGCGGTAACCTACCTTGTTACTGGATCGGACCGTGTCAGCAGCAGACCCTCTGGCTCTATAACCCTGCTGACATCAGTGTTGTGTCTGAACTTAGCACAACCATTATAGGTCAGCATATCACTGTTGCAACCTTTTTTACCCCTCTTTTTGTTTTACCTGCACAATGTGGCCCCGTTCATCTCTTTTTTTCTCTCTGTAGATCTGATTGAGGAATGAAGGATCCACAGTCAATTTCAAGACTTGGGACCACCCCCCCCCCCCCCGCCACAACATCAATTATTCGTTCTAACCAATGGGATTACCCTGCGCCTGGTCCAAATCTTTTAAATGCCCTGCCTCTGGAAGCCTGGCTGGTATATACAGGGATGATCGGTGTTATATACTGGAATGATGGTTGTTATATACAGGGATGATGGTTGTTATATACAGGGATGATGGGGGTTATATACATGAATGATGGGGGTTATATACAGGGATGATGGATAGTTCAGCCATCATCCTTGTATTAACCCCCCTTATCCCTGCATATACCAGCCATTATCCCTGTATATAAACCCTAAATATATAACTTTATTGTTCAGGGATGGGTGCTTACTCACCCTCTCCTCACCCGCAGGCTTCTATTGCTCCTGATGGGCAGCATCAGAGGCGTGCTCTGACAGACATGTCTAGCAAGCGGCACGTCTGCTAGATTGAATAATAATGTAGCGTGGCCGCGCTGGTCATGGTGGGGGTGGCAAAGTAACTGCCCCCTGCCTCCCCCCCCCCCGCTAGCTATGCCACTGCTAAGATATATTGAGAGGGTGCTTGATTTCGTTTATTTTTTTCCTCCCTAGACCAGTGTCAGTTTGGCTGCTACAGGAGATTTGGAAGCTCCTTGCTCACTAATTCAGATGTCACTATTTTAACCTTAACTGCCTATGGTTCTCATGTCCACCCCCCTCCCTACACCAGTAGATCAGGTTACTGATAATCGTGCCCATTTGAAAATTCACCCTCTACATTCTCAGTCATAAGTGAAATCGGGGAACACCTGACCCCCTACCTCACCCCCCATTTTATTTCTTCACTTCGGGTTGTACTGATCCTTTTTTGCCTATCTGCTATGTTACTATACTGGGACATACTGTATATGCAGATGTTTGCATGATTTTCCTTTCTACGCCCCTTGGTATGAGTGGGCTCGGCATTCGCCTGACAAGTTGGCAATCTGTTTTGACACTGCTGAACCAGTTATAATGCTTCAAATGTGTAATTGTGTTGGAAAAACGAACAAAAAGAACGGCGCCACATGGTGCAGTACACCAAAGAAAATTGATGCAAAACGTAGGGGGTGAGAGTGATTATGCTCACCCAGTATAGTAGTGCAAATGCAGGCACAACACTGATGAAAGCGAGGAATGATAATATGATGATGCTGCAGCTAGGTCCAATCCGGTTCCCACGCAAGGTCATCGCTAAATTTAGTAAGTATTTAAAAACAAAACAGCTTAACCATAAATAGCACTGTTGTCAACAATGATGAATCCAGGATAATAATAAATATGACAGCCTTATTGCAAGGTAGATTGGCTACGCATTTCGACACTGTAACTGTGTCTTCCTCAGATCATAAATTTTACAAGAGAAATGAGCACACCTTATATACTCAAGAGCATTATGTAAAAAGGTTAAAATAAAACCGCCAGGAGGGTAACTGCTGTATGACGTCAGAGAACAGCTAACCAGACAGAAAGATTAAATCTAGTGTAGTGTGTACATGACTTAAAGGAACAGTGTCATCACAAATGTTTTATTTATATGTTAAAGATGTTAGTGCCTTAATATAAACGTTTATTTTCATTTGTGTGTTTGTGTTTTACTGTTTCTTTTTTTCACACTTTTTTTTCCCTATGGGGGCTGACATTTTTTGTTCCATTTCTGTGTGTGTCGATTAACGACACACACAGACATGGAATACGGCAGCCACAGTCCCATAGGGACTGCGAACGGCTCCCGTCCCATTGACTGCCGTGTACGGCGTCTGTGTGGGAACTGCGCATGCGCCGCTCCCACACAGTCCTATTCGAAATTGGCGCCGTCCGGCGCCATTTTCCTGTGGACCGGAAGTCGCGGCCGGACAGTAATATTACTACTTCCGGTCGCGGCTTCCGGACAAGTGCACATGGAACAGCGGCAGCAAAGGGAGCGGACGGGCCGCGGCGGCAGGAGCAGGTAAGCGATTTCAATGTATGTTAGTGTTTGTGTGTGTTTACTACTGCATGTAAACCTACTACACTGTGAGTTACCTCAAAAAATGGCGACACACAGTGTAGCAGGTTAAACCTTTCAAACCCCTCGTTTATCCCGGCACTAGCCAGGATAAAGGAGGGGGGGATGCTGAGCGCTCACTAGAGCGATAGCTTTTAACCCAATGTTGCAATGCTGCAATTTTGGGAACTAGCTCCAAACAGCTCCATCTAGTGACCAAAAATGGGTAGTATTATAAATTTTGAAAAATTTGAAAAAATTTATAATATTTCCTGACTCGCGAAAAAAATAAAAAAAATTTGAACAATGTTTAATCACCCACACACTAAATGTTTAAATTTTAAAAAAAAAACATGTTTTTGGGGCGACACCATGCCTTTAACGATATTGCTGAAACCGCCCTTGACTAATACCGTATACCTAATATTTTTATTGTATATTCAGCTTTTTTGTTTCTAAATAATTACTAATTGTGTTCTTGTTATGTAATGTCTGCATAAAATGCAGTTCCCCTGTTCCCTCCTTCCCTACACCAGGAGATCGAGTTACTGATATTGCTGAAACCGCACTTAACTAATACTGTAAACCTAATATTTTTATTAGATATTGAGCTTTTTTGTTTCTAAATTCTTACTAATTGTGTTCTTGATATGTAATATCTGCATAAAATTAAATTCCCCTGTTCCCTCCTTCTCTACACCAGAAGATCGAGTTAATGATAATCGTGCCCATTCACAGTCATGTGTGAATTCGGGGAATGACTACTCCACCCCATTTTTTTCTTATTTATTTATTGTGTGTAAGGAACCCAATGATTGGGGTTTCTTAAACTTCCATCTGCCTCCGTTTCATTCAGTCCTTACACATCTACTTCACCTACTGGCTGCTTTCGCTGTTATTAGTTTATTGTTTTACTCATTACTACTGTTATTTTATACCTTTAGACCTTTTCTCTAGGCCTTGGATTCAGATGAATATATGTAAATGCCTCCCACCTGTCACGGCTGTGGGGTATGTGAACCCACTAGGCTGCTCCGCCGTAGCGGACAGGGAGCTGGACAAACATCAGTAAATAAAAGTCTCTCGGATATGGCTACCTGGGTAGAAGATCAGGCAGGTACTCGGAGTAGCAGGCACGTGGTGAAGCAGGCACATATGATGCTTGGCATAGCAGATAACAGTAGACATGGCAGATGACACCAGACGTTGCAGATTGCAACACACCACTCCCACAATAGGCTTAAAGGAACAGTGTCATCACAAATTATTTTTTTATATGTTAAAGATGTTAGTGCTTTATTAAAAACGTTTATATTCATTTGTGTGTTTGTGTTTTACTTTTTCTTCCCTATGGGGGCTGCCATTTTTTGTTCCATTTCTGTGTGTGTCGATTAACGACACATACAGACATGGAATACGGCAGCCACAGTCCCATAAGGACTGCGAACGGCTCCCGTCCCATTGACTTCAGTGTACGGCGTCTGTGTGGGAACTGCGCATGCGCCGCTCCCACACAGTCCAATTCGAAATTGGCGCCGTCCGGCGCCATTTTCCTGTGGACCGGAAGTCGCGGCCGGACAGTAATATTACTACTTCCGGTCGCGGCTTCCGGATTTGTGCACTTGGACCAGCGGCAGCAGACGGAGCGGATGGACCGGAGGGCGCCGCGGCGACTGGAGCAGGTAAGTTATTTCTATGTATGTTCGTGTTTCAGTGTGTTTACTACTGTACGTTAACCTTCTACACTGTGTGTTAGCTCAAAAAATGGCGACACACAGTGTAGGAGGTTACACCGTTCAAACCCCTCGTTTATCCCGGCACTAGCCAGGATAAAGGAGGGGGGATGCTGAGAGCTCACTAGAGCGAGGGCTTTTTACCCAATTTTGCAAAGCTGCAATTTTGGGGATAGCTCCATCTAGTGACCAAAAATGGGTAGTATTATAAATTAGAATTAATTTATAATATTTCCTGACTCGTGAAAAAAATAAAAAAAATTTGAACAATGTTTAATCACCCACACACTAAATGTTTAATTTTTTTTTAAAAAACATGTTTTTCTGGCAACACATTCCCTTTAAGCTCAGGAACAAACACAGTAACAGGATACGGGAAGCAGGATACAGGAACACTGGGAGTAGGATACAACTAAGGGACCATTTGCATAGACTAACACAGGAATACAAACAACATTCAGACAAGAAGAGAAAGGGCAGAGCCCTTTTTAAAGTCCAGGGGGTTACTGGGTTGATTGGGAAACTTTAGACACGTGCGCACGCTGGTCATTTAAGGACAGGAGTGAGCTCCCTACAGGTCACAGGAGAGCACAGCCGCCGTGTGTGCCGACGTCTCTGAGGAGGGAGACGCCGACATGAAGAAACCGTTCCCCCTTACAACCCCTCTTCTTAGGTGCAGAGCATAAGAGAAACTCCTGGTTGAGAGCTGGGGCAGAGATGTTCTCCTCCGGCTCCCAGGACCTCTCTTCAAGACCAAACCCTTTCCAGTCCACCAGATAGAATGTCTTTCCTGCTACCCTCTTGTAGTCCAGAATCTCTTTCACCTCAAAGATGTCAGAAGAACCACTGGGAGCAACTGCAGAATGAGTAGACTTACTGTAGCGGCTCAGAATTACGGGTTTCAGAAGGGATACATGAGATATGTAGGCAGCAGAAGTTTATAGGACACAGGGTTTATTTGTTGCAAGACTTCATAAGGTCCGAGGAACTTGGTAGAATATTTGTAAGAAGGAATTTTTAAGTGGATGTTTTTAGAAGATAACCAGACTTTGGTTCCAGGGGGTAACTGAGGAGGTTCTCTTCTTCTCCTATCAGCATTTCTCTTCATGTGGTCGACCGCCAGTAGGATAGAGCTGGTCTGCTGCCAGATTTGAAGAACGTCTCCAAATGCAGAGTTAGCTGCGGGTACTTGAGACGTAGCAGGAACTAGAAGAGGAACACGTGGATGTTGGCTGTAAACAATGAAGAATGGAGTAGAGGCAGTAGATTCACTTGTGTGGTTGTTGTGGGAGAACTCGGTCCAAGGAAGAAGCTGCACCCAGTTGTCATGCTGAACAGAAATGAAATGACGAAGGTAATTCTCTAATATTTGGTTAATTCTCTCGACTTGGCCGTTAGACTCAGGATGATATGCAGAAGAAAAGTCAAATTTTACATCAAGGAGTTTACAGAGAGCTCTCCAGAATTTCGAAGTTAATTGTATTCAATGATCAGACACGATATGGAGAGGCAATCCGTGCAGAGAGGTAATCCAACTGAGGATATGTTGTATAAAGAGATTAGCTAGATGAGGAGCAGAGGAAAGATCCGTTAGTGGGATGAAATGTGCCATCTTGGAAAAACGGTCTACCACCACACAGACAGTAGTGCTGTAATGACGGGGTAGGGAGACAGACAGGTGAGCCCTAATCTACCCGCCACTCAGTCCCTGCCTACTTGCACGGCCCATCCTAGGCAACGGCGTACAACTGGGCGACGGTCCCTACGCTCAATATCTGCACGACAGACAAACAGACAAGGGTACACAGAAGCTAAGGGAAATGGGGCAGTTGCCCACGGCAACACCGTGAGCAACAAGAGTAGTGAACAAGCCGAGTCAAACCAGGAGTGTACGAGGTACCAAACGCAGAGCAGGAGAGTAGTCAGTAAAGCAGGTTCAATATGAAGCGGAGTACAATAGTACAGGCAGCAGCAGAGCCAGGAAACAGGCAGAATCACAGGCAAAGGAGCAGCAGGAAATGAAGGTATAAATAGACAGAGGGCGGGAGCTAGCTCCGTCTCGCCAGGCTGTGATAGGCTCTCCCACTTCTCAGCCTCCCAGCCCGAGTGGTAGATGATCGAGTCACTCTATCAGACTTAGGAGCAGGTGCAGACTGATTAACCACGGGTGTCGACACAGAAGGTGTGTCTGGCAAGTGCATCCAGCCGAAGGAGGAAGGTCAGTAATAAAGTCCATTGCAATATGTTGCCAGGGGGCACCGGCAGTTCTGGAATGAGCAGATTTATTAGAGGAACAGATAGTACAGGAGGAGACAAAGTCCACAACATCCTTAGGCAGCGTGGGCCACCAGTATTGGTGTGCAATTAGGTCCCAAGTTTTACGGATGCCAGAGTGCCCAGCCAGTCTGGAACTGTGTCCCGAGCGGAGAATTTTATTCCTGTCTGCAAGATGAACATAGGTCTTCCCAGGGGGGGATGTCTCTAATTTGAAGAGGAATGACGGAAATAACTTTGGAAGGATCTATAATGTATTAAGGAGTCTCTTCAGAGTCCTCTGTCTTAAATGACTGAGAGAGAGCATCAGCCCTCACATTCTTGTCAGCAGGACGGAAGTGAAGCACAAACTGGAATCGGGCGAAGAACAGCGACCACCTGGCTTGACAAGGGTTTAATATTTTCGCAGACTGGTGATAGGTAAGATTTTTGTAGTCTGTAAAGATGACAATAGGATGTATGGGGCCCTCCAGCAAATGTCTCCATTCCTCCAAGGTCAACTTGATGGCTAGTAACTTCCGATCCCCAATGTAGTAATTGCGCTCTACAGGCGAGTACAGTCTTGAGTAGTAACCACACACCACTGCCTTACCCTTGGAGTTTCTCTGAAATAGAAGTGCACCTGCACCAACAGAAGAAGCGTCAACCTCTAAAGAGATCTGTTGAGATATGTCAGGATGATGAAGAATCGAGGCTGAAGTGAAGGCACTCTTGAGACTGATAAATGCCGACTCTGCCTCCGGTGTCCACACTTTGGCGTTCACCGCCTTCTTAGTAAGGGCAGAGATTGGAGCAGTCAGCGATGAGAAGTTTGGAATAAACTGTCGGTAGAAATTTGCGAATCAGAGAAATTGCTGTATTGCCCGAAGACCCTGAGGACGTGCCCACTCTAAGACGGACTTCACCTTCTCAGAATCCATCTTGAGCCCACGATCGGAGACGATGTAGCCCCGAAAGGCAGAGAATTTGTCTCAAATATGCACTTTTCTAGTTCAGCATATAGGCAATTGTCCCTTAGCCACAACAGGACTTGGCGAACATGCTTCCGATGCCTTGCCAGATCTGGTGAGTAAATCAGGATGTCATCCAAATACACTACCACACAGATATAAAGGAGATCCCAGAAGATGTCGTTCACGAATTCCAGAAAAACCTCTGGAGCGTTACACAGGCCAAAGGGCATCACAAGATACTCGTAGTGTCCGTCTCGAGTGTTTAATGCCATCTTCCACTCGTCACCCTGACGGATCCGGATCAATTTGTAAGCCCCACGTAAGTCCAGCTTGGTAAAAATCTTGGCTCCACAAACGCGATCAAAGAGCTCCGAGATTTGCGGCAAGGTATGCTTGTTCTTAACCCTGATTTGTTTAAGACCACGATAATCGATTTAGGGTCAAAGAGATCCATCTTTTTTTCACAAAAAAGAACCTTCGAAGATTTCCGAATGCACCCCCTCTCAAGGTTCTCCTAGACATGGGCCGACATGGCCTGGGTCTCTGTCAAGGAGAGAGGATATACCGGTCTACGAGGAGGTGAGGTGTCTGGGAGCAGTTCTATAGGGCAATCGTAGGGACAATGAGGAGGAAGGACCTCTGCTTCTTTTTTACTCAGGAAGAAACTATTCCAACTTGTCCCTAGTTTTCTTCTACTTATGACAGCTTTATGCCCAATCAAAAAACCTGTAGTACCAGTATTTTGATTTCATGTCCCCTCCCATGGTAATTTTTAGATTCTCGCACCGAACAAGAGTCAGGTGTCCTCCCACACGTATACCTTTGAATCTCTCTATTTACTCAACACTGGGCAGCAACGAGTCCTCTATTATTATTTAAACTTTCTTGCTGAATTTGCTAAAAATGTGAGATTTTAATGTTGCTTTGGATCCCTTCCTGGATGTCACTAGCGGTGCTTCGCATCTCACCCAGTTTTGCTTTTGTCAGATTAAACATACTATTCATAATCAACAACTGATCTAATTATGGTGTTTGTTGCACCCAGGTGACAGAGGCTTTTTTGTTTATCTCCGGTACATAATACGTGTCACGGCTGTGGAGTATGTGGACCCACTGGGCCGCTCCGCCGTAGTGGAGTAGCAGCTGATCAAACAAGAGTTAGTAATAGTCTCTAGGACAAGAATACATGGTGTAGCGTCCATGGCCACGGGCCGTCCGGTTTACTTACCTCCCGACGCCCGCGGCTATGGATCTGCGGCCGCTGGTCCCCATTTCCTTCCTAGGAGATGCCAGCTTTCACTTCCGCTCCGGTCCGCTGTGTCCCGTGTCATCAACTCACATGATTTCCTGGACTATAAGAAGGCCTCTGCCCTTCTGATCCTTGCCTGAGCGTTGTTTGTCATATCCTAGTTTGTCTAAGCAAATGGTCTCCTAGTGTTTTCCAGTTCCAGTGTCCCCTGCTCCTGTCTCCTGTATCCCATGCTATCCTGGTCTAGTGCCGTGCTGTGCTGTAGCCGTGCTGTATCTACGCCTGTCCTGCTGCACCCGCTGTCTGGAACCAGCCGAGCCTGCCTTGCTACTGTCCGAGCACAGGTACCTTATACGAACTGTGGACTGTGACCTGCGCCCTGTCGGCCAACTGCCATATTGCCAAGATGGTACGGCCCAGTGGGTCCACGAACCCAACATGACAGTATGCTCAGACCATGGACCCCGCTGGTCGATCCAAGACCATGACGACGTCACAAGGGATGCGGGCGGATATGCTAGGTCTCGACAGCACCTACTCCTCCAGGCCTTGAACATTCTCGCACGTCGGCAGGAGGCACGAGCTACGAGCTGCCGTTCCTCCTACTACACCTCCTGGCAGTACTATTCCTCAGACTACACCTCCTAGCAGTGTTGATCCTCATTTTTCTTTGCCACTTCCTGACCCCTATGATGGAGACGCAAGTACCTGTTGTTGATTTTTGAACCAGTGCCAGACCCACTTCAGCCTGTATTCTAGGGCATTTTCGTCTGATGGCGCAAGGGTTGCTTTCATCATCTCTCTTCTTACTGGCAAGGCCCTTGCATGGGCAAACCCTAACTGGGAGAGACAAGGACCAGAGACCCGTGACTTCCAGGGGTTCCTCTGGACATTTCGCACAGTGTTTGAGGAGCCTGGACGAGTCTCCTCTGCAGCATCTTCCTTGCTGAACCTACGCCAAACAGACATCTCTGTGGGCGAGTACGCCATCCACTTCCGCACCCTGGTGGGAGAACTGTTGTGGAAAAATGAGGCCCTGGTGGCTACATTCTGGCATGGCCTGTCTCCTAAAATTAAGGACGAACTTGCCACTCGAGACCTGCCATATACCCGGGATGACCTCATCATTCTAGCTGCCCGGATTGATAGAAGGCTCCGAGAACGGCTCCAAGAGGTTTGTCGGGAAGGAGGTCTTCCTTGTCCAGTCCCTACCTTGCAGCAACTCCTGCCATCCTCAGATGCTGATCCTCCTAAGAAGTCTGTGAGGATGGACGAATGTAAGCTATCTACCCAGGAGAGACAACGCAGACGCACTTCAGGACTCTGTCTTTATTGCGGCCCCGGAGGCCATCTTGTGCATCTGTGTCCCCAAAAGCCCCAAAGCCTAGGGCTGGTAGGAGAGACAACCTTGGGCAAAGAAGGACTCCCGTCTAAATATTCCATACCCTTGACCATAGTGTCCGGTGAGAAAACGCATCAGGTCTCTGCGTATCTGGACTCTGGATCCGCTGCTAATTTTATTTGTAGAGACCTGGTGAACCTTCTTCAATTACCCACTACCCCTTTGGAGAGACCGTTGATGCTTGCCTCAATAAATGGACTACCTCTGCCAGACCCAGTTATAGCTGTGACCAAGCCGCTGAGGCTCCAAGTAGGGGCTATCCACTCCGAACTTCTATCATTCTATGTCCTGTCCAAGGTCGTTAACCCTGTGCTGCTGGGCTTGCCTTGGCTCCGACTACATGCCCCAGTCCTGGACTGGAACTCTGGAGAGGTTCTCCAGTGGGGCTCCGAGTGTCACAGCCGATGCCTGGTGTAGATTTGTTCAGCTCAGCTTCCTCTGCCTCGGTCATTGGCAGGATTGCCTGGTCATTATGCTGCATTTTCAGACACACTGCCCCCACACAAGGCGTATGACTGTCCTATCGAGCTGATTTCTGGTGCATCCCTTCCCTGTGGTAGGATATATCCTCTCTCCTTGCCAGAGACTCTGTCCATGTCTGCCTATATTAAAGAGAACTTGGAGAGGGGCTTCATACGGAAGTCTTCCTCCCCGGCAGGAGCCGGGCTCTTCCTCGTCAAAAAGAAGGATGGCTCCCTGCGTCCTTGTATTGACTACCGTGGTCTCAACCAAATCACGGTGAAAAATAAGTATGCCACTGATCTCTGAACTGTTTGATCGTATACGTGGTGCCAAGATTTTTTCCAAACTAGACTTGCGTGGGGCTTACAACCTAATCCGGATTTGCCGGGTTGACAAATGGAAGACTGCATTTAACACCCATGACGGACACTATGAATATCTAGTAATGCCCTTTGGCCTGTGTAATGCTCCCGCGGTCTTCCAGGAGTTCGTTAATGACATTTCCGTGACCTCCTCTATGTTTGTGTTGTGGTCTGTCTTGATGACATCTTGATTTTTTCTCCAGATCCTATGACGTATCAGAGACATGTCCGTCAAGTTTTGCTGAACTTAAGGGAGAATAGTTTGTATGCCAAGTTGGAGAAGTGCGTGTTTGAAAAGGATACTGTACCCTTCCTGGGCTACATTGTCTCGAACATAGGTCTCAAGATGGATCCTGAAAAGGAAAAGTCTGTCCTGGAATGGCCACGTCCTCAAGGCTTGAGGGCCATACAGCGCTTTCTGGGATTCGACAATTTTTATAGACAGTTTATTCCAAACTTCTCCTCACTGACATCTCCTATCTCTAACCTGACTAAGAAGGGCATGAATGCCAAGGTGTGGATTCCTGAGGCAGAGTCCGCATTCAATAGCCTGAAGAGCATCTTCACGTCAGCCTCTACCCTCCATCATCCAGACGTTTCCCTACAGTTCTCGTTGGAGGTGGACGCATCCTCTGTCGGTGCTGGTGCACTCCTCTTCCAGAGAGGTTCCAAGGGCAAGTCAATGGTATGTGGATACTTCTCTAAGCTCTTCTCTTCCGCAGAACACAACTACTCGATTGGGGATCAGGAGTTACTGGTAATCAAATTGGCCCTGGAGGAGTGGAGACATCTACTAGAGGGCGCAGCTCATCCCATGCTGATTTTTATGGACCACAAGAACCTCACCTATCTTCAGACGGCCCAACGGCTGAACCCTCGTCAGGCCAGGTGGTCACTGTTCTTTACCAGGTTCCAGTTTGAACTCAATTATCGCCCGGCCAACTAGAATGTGTGGGCCGATGCCTTGTCTGGGTCTTTCGGGACAGAAGACACCATGGAGATTCCACAGAACATTATTGATCCGTCTTGCATTATCTCTGTCCATCCCCTGCAAGTTGGGGACATTCCTCCAGGGAGGACTTTTGTGCGCCTGGCTGACAGAGGGAGAATCCTCCGCTGGGGACACTCCTCTAGACTGGCAGGTCACGTGGGTACTCGTAAGACCCGGGATCTGATTGCCCGTCATTTCTGGTGGCCCACACTGCCCAAGGACATTATAAACTTTGTTTTTTCCTGCTCAGTGTGTGCAGCTAACAAGGTCACTCACTTCAGACCTGCTGGCCTGCTCCAGCCATTGCCTGTGCCCGATGCTCCCTGGCAGCATATAGCTATGGACTTTATTACTGACCTGCCTCTCTCTGCTGGAAGCAGTGCTGTCAGGGTAGTGGTGGATCGATTTTCGAAGATGGCCCACTTCGTTCCCCTGACCGGTCTACCTTCTGCTCCTCAACTGGCCAAGCTTTTTATCCAACACATCTTCCGCCTGCACGGCTTGCCGCAGCATATTGTGTCTGATCGGGGGGTTCAATTCACCTCGAAGTTCTGGAGAGCCCTCTGCGGACTCCTAGGTGTAAAGTTGGACTTTTCCTCGGCCTACCATGCTCAGTCCAATGGTCAGGTCGGGAGTATCAATCAGATCTTGAAGAACTACTTACGCCACTTCATCTCCAAGCAGCATGATGACTGGGTGCAGTTGCTCCCGTGGGCTGAATTCTCCTACAATAATCACACCAGCGAGTCCACACAGAAGACACCGTTCTTTATTGTCTATTGCCAACACCCCCGAATTCCTCTCCTGGTCCCTGATACGTCCGAGGTACCAGCTGCTAACACTGCTTTTAGGGACTTTCTGCAGATCTGGCAGCAGACTCGATCCTCCATCCTGCTGGCAGTCGACCGCATGAAACGGAAGGTGGACACAAGGAGAAGAGAACCTCCTCAGTTTCTTCCTGGCACGAAGGTCTGGCTGTCCTCCAGGAATATTCATTTGAGGGTTCCATCATACAAATTTGCTCCCAGGTTCCTCGGACCCTTCAAGATCATGCAGCAGATCAACCCTGTTGCCTACAAGCTTCGGCTGCCTCCTACCCTCAAGATCCTCAACTCCTTCCATGTCTCTCTCCTGAAACCGGTGGTTTTGAACCGCTTTACCAAAACTTCTAGCCCTGCGGTTGCCTCCAGCGGCCCTTCAGACACCTTCGAGGTTAAGGAGCTCTTGGACACCAAGAGAGCGAGAGGAAAGACTTTTTTTTTTGATGACTGGAGGGGGTTTGGTCCTGAAGAGAGGTCCTGGGAGCCAGAGAAGAACCTCAATGCTCCTACCCTTCTGAAGAAGTTCCTCTCTCGCTGTGGCCGCTCTTAAAGGGCCAGCGCGCGCACATGAAAACAATCATCATCAACTCACATGATTTCCTGGACTATAAGAAGTCCTCTGCCCTATTTGTGCGCTGTCCGGTCCCCGGGGGACCTAGAGGAGGCCTTTCGATTTTTGGAGATTTCCCCGGTGCGGATACCGGATTGGACAGAACCCCCGGAAGCGCTCTTCACCAGGGGAGGTCCTTACCCTGATTATGTGCATCCACTCCCGCCTCGCTCCAGGGATGGGCCAGGCGACATCCAGATCCCCAGACGGCATTCTCCACACAGAGACTGATTTTCATATTTGCACGCGAAGTCTAGTGCTCCACTTGGGGGTTTATACCACGGTTTGCATGTTGTTTGCACTTAACCTCTTTTTTCCGCAGGGCCCCATCAGAAGATACGGAGGTCGGCTTTGCTGGTGAATTTAAACGGGACATTTTAGTTCAGTATGTTACCCAGGGGTTGCACAAGTGTGGATCTACAGCTGGTCGGTCAAGCAAGGGTGGGGAGGTTGCAACATTAGTTGAATGGGTGGGTCCGGGGTTCCGCTAAGCTTCATTTGTTATTGCTAGTTTTACTGTTACCATTTTTGAGGAATTGTGTCTGTGGCGCCGCTGCCATTCTTTGTTCCCCACTAGGGTCCCGTGTAGCTATGTCGCGGTCGGAGGGTATTTTTTCCTTCTGAGGGCGACACAGCCCACGACAAGTTGTTGAGCCATAACCATTGTTTCTTTGAATGCCCAGGGTGTGAATATCCCAGAAAAGAGGTCCTCCATTCTCCGTTTCTCTGTAAGAAAAAAACGCAAGTAGTATTTCTACAGGAGACCCACTTCCGGGCCGACAACATACCGAAACTTACCGACTCCAACTTCACGGAGGGTTATCATAGTACATCCCCTGATTCTAAGACCAAGGGGGTCTCCATCCTGATTTCACGCTTTATTCCCTGAGAGTATCTGGAGACGCTCGCTGATGGAGCGGGAAGGTACCTCTTCGTGAAAGGTAGGCTGGCTAACACCTTGTTCACTCTGGCCTCGTGCTATCTCCCTAACACTTGTCAGGTTGCATTTCTAGAGAGGGTTTTGGTAGCGTTGGATGACTTTCTGGAAGGCACTCTGATATTGGGGGGAGATCTGAATGCCACCTTGGATCCCACGTTAGACTCCTCAAGAGGGCACTCGTCCTTATCCAGGTCGGCTCACCGTCATTTGCGTTGGCTGTTGCATGAGCACCAATTGGTCGATACGTGGCGGCTCATGCATCCCTCGACCAGGGACTACACTTTCTTCTCGGCTCCTCACAACTCATACTCCAGATTAGATTACTTATTTTTACGTCACTCCCACCTTCCCGACCTCACATCTGCCTCCATAGATAACGTTACATTCTCTGACCATACTCTTATCACTCTATCCCTTTCCTTGCCACCAAATCACCCTCGCTCCTGGCAGTGGCATTTGAATGAATCTCTCCTGCAGGACTCGACGGTGGTCTCGGACATCCAACGGAATATTTTGCTACTAATGCTTAACCGGGAGTTGACCCGCTTTGCATTTGGGAGGCACATAAGTGTGTGGTGCGCGGTTCCTTCATTCGTATTGGTTCTAAACTAAAGAGGGACCTCCTGAACCGCATACACCGGTTGGAACAGTCACATAAGGTCTCCCAGGATCGGGTGATGGGGCGGAATTGGGGCAGATTAGAGAGCAGGTTCGCTTGCTCTGTCTTTCTAAGGCTAGGGCCTCCTTAGTTAAATGCAGACGGCATTTTTACGAGTTCAGTAATAAACCTGGTAGAACTCTGGCAAGGGCACTAAGGAAATCACGTATGCGCACCTATGTCCCTCAGGTACAAGCCCCACACAATCCTCGTCTGCAGCTCCCACATGACATCTCAGAGGCCTTCCGTGCCTATTATTACTCTCTTTATAATCTTCCTGGGGCCCCCCCTTCCTTAGATGGAAGGGGCCACTTGTAAGAGGATTGAGTTGTATCTCCGGTCCTCGGGGATGAAATGTATCCCCCAGGAGGCTATTGCTGCACTGGAGGCTCCTATCTCCCCGGAGGAGTGGTCCTTGGCACTTAGGGACTCACCAACGGGGAAGGCACCTGGCCCGGACGGGTTGCCTTTACATTATTATAAGGCCTTTTCGGAACTGCTCTCCCCTCATTTCCTACATGCATTCAATTCACTCACGGAGGGGAGGACCCTTCCTCGGGACACGTTGAGGGCCCAAATTACGGTTACACCCAAAGAGGGGAAAGATCCATCCATGTGTCAAAATTATCGTCCCATATAGTTGTTAAATGTAGATCTGAAGTTGTTTGCTAAGATTCTGGCCCATAGGATGACCCCACTACTACATAATGTGATACATAACGACTAGGTGGGCTTCATGCCGCTAAGGAAAGCCCGAGATAACACGATGTGGGCAATTAACCTGATGTATCAGGCGGCCACCACAGCCCTGCCCACTTGCTTCCTATCTACGGATGCGGAGAAGGCCTTCGACAGGGTTAACTGTGATTTTATGTTGACTACATTGCGGCATGTAGGGCTGGGCTCACATATGATGCAGTGGATTTCAAGTCTCTACTCCTCCCCCACGGCACAGGTTAAGATGAACGGCCACTTCTCCTCCTCGCTCGCTATCTCAAACGGCACGAGGCAAGGTTGTCCCTTGTCCCCCTTAATTTTTATTTTGTGTTTGGAGCCCTTTTTGTGCCATATTCACTCCAATCCAGACATAGCGGGTGTATCTTTGGGAGGAAGGGCCCATAAGGTCGCTGCTTATGCGGATGACCTGCTCTTTTTTCTCACCACCCCCAGGGTCTCATAGCCCAACCTGATGGCGGAGCTGAGTAGATACTCGAAACTTTCTAACTTCAAGATCAATTACCAGAATTCGGAGGCTCTCAATATCTCCTTGCCACAGTCCCCGGTGGATGAGCTGTCGGAGTCCTTCTCCTTTAAGTGGGCTAGAGATTCCCTTAAATACCTGGGGTTCCGGCTGACCGGAGATCTATCTCGCCTTTACGCGGTGAATTACCCTCCGCTTCTTCAACGAGTGAAGAGCGACTTGGATTCCTGGACGATGGGCACCTTCACCTGGTTTGGTAGATGTGCCATATATAAGATGAACTTGCCACGGATTCTGTATCTCTTTCAGGCCTTGCAGGTACACATCCCACGCCCCTTCTTTCAAGCCCTGTTGTCCTTACTTAACAGATTCATATGGGTGGGGAAACCAGCACGCATTGCTCGGTCCATGCTCTTTCGTGCCAAGTGTGACGGTTGCATTGGTCTCCCGGATTTTGTTTCCTATCACCAGGCCTCACATTTGGCACGAATATTGGACTGGTTTAGACACACTGAGGTCAAACAGTGGGTGTCGGAACAGACCTTTTTTGAGGTCCCATTGCAGGCATTGCCCTGGTTGGGCACACACGTCCCCCTCTCGGCACGTACACATCCGACAATAGGGCCCACCCTGGCAGTTGCGTCCTGGCTCTTCCCTCGGAAAGAGCTCTCTCCATTCCCCTCACCTTGTTCCCTATGTTGGGCAATCCTGCATTTCCACCGGGACAGGAGGGGGGCCCCTTCCGACATTGGCTGAGGGCGGGTAAGGGCTATGCCGCCAATTTTATACAGGATTCGGCATGGATGACCGGCTCACAGCTGGCATCTTTGTCAGAACCCATCTCCTTTACTTTTTGGCAGGTCACCCAGTTAAGACACTTCATTACATCCCTCCCTAACCCACAGGCATACTCACAAGATAGCTCCCCTTTCGAACTCTTATGCAGCGGTACGGACACGGTGCGTCACTCGTTGTCCAGACTTTCTGCGCTGCTGATCTCCCCATCTACTCTTACCACACCTCCATACTTGAGTAGGTGGGAGAGGGACTTAGGTCTAACATTTACTGCGGAGCAGATGGACCGTCTGCTTACTATGACACATAAATCCTCCATGGCTAGCAGATTCCAGGAAGCGGTGTTTAAGATCCTGACGTGTTGGTACAGGGTGCCTTCCAGATTGCATGCAATGATCACTGCGGTCTCTCGGTTGTGCTGGAGATGTGGGGGCCAGGTAGGCACCATTTTGCACATCTTTTGGGACTGCCCGCAGCTGTCATATTTCTGGTCTGAGGTGTGGCGCATTTCTTCCAAATTCACGGACTTCCGCCTTCCGCGTTCTCCGGCTTTGTTCCTGCTCCATCTGTGCGATGTACCCCTGTCTACGTAACGACACTCGGTGGTTCGCCATTTGGTGAATGCGGCTAGGGCGTGTGTTCCCGGGTTGTGGAGGCAAACTTGTCTGCTACCAGTGGGCATGTGGTTCGGCAAGATCCAGGAGATTTTGAGAATGGAGGACCTCACGGCATCAATGAGAGGGACCCATGCTAAATTTCTCAAAACATGGCGTGAGTGGATTCTATTTCAATCGTCAGTGGAGTATAGGACCATCATGACCTCCTGAGCATAATTTCTAGACTTAGTGTGGGAGGTCAGTTTCCTCCTCTTCTCCTTTTCTTCCTGCTCCCTCTTCTTTCCTGCTTTTCTATACTTCTATTTTGCTCTCATTTGGGTTTTTATGCATGGCTGCTGGTTCAGGATGCATAATTTATCTGATTCTTCAAGATTGGTTTCAGATGAATGTTATGGTTTTCTATTGTGTCTCTTGAACTTATTGTATCTACAACTGTTGTCCTGTGAGACGCTGTCACTGCTGATTATGTTTGCCGTTCTGATCCTTGCCTGAGCGTTGTTTGTCATATCCTAGTTTGTCTAAGCAAATGGTCTCCTAGTGTTTTCCAGTGCCAGTGTTCCCTGTTGCTGTATCCTGTATCCCATGCTATCCTGGTCTAGTTCCATGCTGTGCTGTAGCCGTGCTGTGCTGTATCTATGCCTGTCCTGCTGCTCCACACCTGACGTCTACCCGCTGCCTAGTCCCAGCCGAGCCTGCCTTGCTACTGTCCGAGCTACCACAGGTACCTTATACGAACTGTGAACTGTGACCTGCGCCCTGTTGGCCAGCTGCCATACTGCCAAGGCGGCATGGCCCAGTGGGTCCACGAACCCAATGTGACACATGGGTAGATGACTTGTTCCAGACTATCGGAAACTGGCTTGTGCCGGACTACCGAAAGCTGGCTTATGACGGACTATCGGAAGCTGGTTTATGCCGGACTATTGGAAGCTGGCTTGTGCTGGAAAACTGGGCTTGTCTCGGATACAGGACATGGGAACTGTAGTCGTATCGGACACTTGACACCGACACCGGACACGGATACTGAAGACGTTTCGTAAACTTGACTTGGCACAGACACTGGACACTTGACTTGGCACGGACATTGTACACGGACACTGAACACTTGACTTGGCAAGGACACTGGACACTTGACTTGGCACGGAAATTGAATAAGGACACTGAAGTCGTCATGGACACTGGACACACCGGACACTGAACTTGACACCAAACACGGATACAGGATACGGAATACAGGATACAGGATAACGCTAGGGAACCTTTGCAGACCAATGCAGGGTTAGACACAATATTGCTCAGGAAATGAGGAAGTGGGCAGAGTTCCTTTCAAAGTCCCAGGTGTGCTGGGATTGGTTTAGAGTGAAATTCCTATGGGCATCGGCCGGAGGAGAAAGTAGTGTGTGCTGGCATCTCAGGGGAAGGAGATGCCGGAAATGCTTCAGGGTCCTGCGGTCGCGGCTGCCGGTAAGTGGGGAATGCTGGCGGTCAGCATCCACTGGCTTTACAATACATAATCCAGGTTGGATTATTTTTTTAGTTTACATTGGCCGATAATCAGGCAAACGAGCATTAATATGAACGCATACTCCCGATCATTGCCCTGTGTGCCCTGCTCGTTCATCGGCTGATCGTATCGTTTATGCAGAACATAATATTATCATTGTCAACAGCACATTTCCCTGTGTAAACAGGGAGACGTGCTGCCGAAATTATGTAAATGCATGTAAATTATGTAAATGCATATTGGAATAATAGCCATGACTAAGAACACCGAAAGTGTTCGAAATGCGTAGGCTCCAATACTATGTACCCTAAACTGCCTCGTTACTGCGTCCGCTCATTTGTTCTATTTTAATTATTTCATTACAATAAAAATGGGAACTCTGATTCCTTTTTAAAACACAACAACACCGCTGGATCGACTCTCCTTGTTTTTCCCTTGTTACCTACCGTGGACCGTCGCGGTGATCCGGGCGAAGTTGGAGTGTCGGACGCAGGACTGGTGATCTGGAGGTTTCCTCCCCCTGTTTCTTTTTCCCTTATATAACTATATTGCTTGTAAAATGTACAAATGGTTTTATGATCGAAAAAAAAAGTGGGGAAAAAAATGACGTCTCATTGATTGGTAGAGAAAGCAAACATGGCGAGGGGGAAGGAAATGTTAGGAAAGATGTTGGGGCGTCAATCTGAACCTTTGCCCCGGGTGCAGAGCTACACCTCTGATTTTGGGGGTCCTGGTAATGCACAGCTCACGTCTTAAACATGAAGGTGCATTGGCAGTAACAAATCTTTTGGCTCAGATTTGTGACATGGGGACCCCCACAAACACTCAGCCATGGACGTTATAAGAATTTCTATTTTACAAAAACATGAATCCCTGCGTACTCTCCTTATAGACAAATATACATTTATTCTATCCAAATGCCGTAGACTGCTTTAATCCCAAAACCCTTTTACCAGACCTTCGTGCTCGGGTCCAAGATTATATTAGCCATTTGGGTCTTCCCTCTTTGAAAGCTGAATATATAGAGACTTTAGAAGTCCTAATAGCAGACACAGAATTGCGATTACAAACTCCCAATCTGGAAAGGCATTGGGACTGGATAGCTTTTCTCTTACCTATTATAAGATGTTAATAGATATCCTGAGCCCACATTTATTATCCTTGTTTAATGCACTGTCCAGTGGTTCTTCCTTCCCGAGAGATTCTATTAGAGGACACAATTCTGTTATCCAGGGGCGTAGCTAGGGGGGGGGCAGGCGGGGCATGTGCCCCGGGCGCAACTAGTTGGTAGGGAACGGGTGGCGCCGAAGAGCAGCTGATCGCTGCTGATAGGTGCCCCGTATGTCGGACACCTGCAGCAGCTTTAGGAAGAGCCAGGAAATTACACAGCGACGTTCTGACTGGGGTCTGTGACGGCCAGGGAGTGGACCAGTCCTGTCACCTTACCTGTCACCTGACCTCAGTCAGTGGCATGAGGTCAGATGACTCAGGTCAGGGGACAGGTCCACTCCCGTGCTGCAGCCTTCCAGCTCTGCCTCTACTCTGTGCTCTGCTGTTACACAGAGCCGACAAGCAGAAGAGGAAGCTCCGCCCACAGCCCGTCCTGACCTGTGATGCTGTCAGCAAGGAGACATGGTGAGTGTCTGTGTGTAGTGTGTATACAGTGTGTGTCTCTGTCTTTGTATGTGTATATGTTACAGTGTGTGTGTGTGTGTGTTTGTGTCTCTCTGTGTCTCTGCATGTGTTTGTCTCTTACATCTACTACATTATCTGTACTCAGAGAGTTATTACTGTGTGTTACCTGTGGTGTTACATAGGACTGCAGGTAACACTACTACATTATCTGTACTCAGAGTGTTATCACTGTGTGTTATCTGTGGTGTTACATAGGAATGCAGGTAAAACTACCATCTGTATTTAGAGAGTTATCACTGTGTTATCTGTGGTGTTACATAGGACTGCAGGTAACATCTACTACATTATCTGTGCTGTGTACATATGTGCCTGTGTGTGTATATATGGGTCTGTTTGTGAATGTGTCTTTGTTCTTGTATATATGTGCCTTTTATGTATTTGTATATGTTCCTGACTGTGTATTTATCTGCCAGTGTGTGTGCGTATATGTGTCTGTACGTCTATATATTTACCTATATGTATATATTCCAGAATGTGTGTATGTGTATTTGCCTGTATGTCTAAATATCTGTCTTTATGTATGTACAGTATATATGTTACAGCGTGTCCATATATGTGGTTAATTTTTGGTTTGTGTAGGGGGCGGCAATAGAGAGTCCCGCACAGGGCACCATCCAAGCTAAGACCGGCCCTGGCTGTCACCAACCCAAGTCAGGAGGAACTCCGCCGCTGCTTGCGCCGCATGACCTCCTCGGCTCCTCCGGTAAGTCACACCAGGCAGAGTGGAGAGCGGTAGCGGTAGGCTACCGCTCACCGCTCTGTTCACAGTGTGGCGCTAAGTACAAGGGGGGGGAGTGTGGCGCTATTTAAAAGGTGGGGAATGTGGCACTTTTTACAAGAGGGGGGAAATGTGGCGCTATTTACAAAGGGGCAGCAGGCTGTGTGTGGCACTATTTACAAGGGGGGCTGTGTGGCACTATTTACAAGGGGGGCTGTGTGACGCTATTTACAAGGGGGGCTGTGTGGCACTATTTACAAGAGGGGCTGTGTGTGCGCTATCTACAAGGGGGGATGTGTGTGGCACTATCTACAAGAGAGGGGCTGTGTGTGGCGCTATCTACAAGGGGGGATGTGTGTGTCACAATCTACAGGGGGCTGTGTGTGGCCTCTTTAATTTATTTTCTTTTAATTTATTTTTATGTTAATTACATTATAGAACTATATCACTTGTAAAATGTAGAAATGCTTTTATACTCGAGTTACATAAAAAAAATGGTGAAAACCAATTACACCTCGTTGATTGGTAGAGAAAGCAAACATGGCAAGGGGGAAGGAGATGTCGGGAAATAAGTTGGGGGGGGGCGCCAATCTGAATCTTTGCCCCGGGTGCAGGAGAACCTGGCTACGCCTCTGCTGTTATCCATAGAGCTGGTAAATATCCGGTGCAATGTGCCAGTTACAGACACATATTTTTTATTTAAGGGGTTGTCCGGTTTCAGTAAATTAATGTTATTTTTTGTATAATAAAAGGTATACAATTTTCCAATATACTTTCTGTATTAATTCCTCATGGTTTTCAAGATCTCTGTTTGTTGTTCTTCAGTAGAAACATTAATTATTTACTTCCAGTGGATAACATTCTGTCCATGGTCATCTGATGAACACACAGGTGCATGGCTCGTTATAGTTACAATATGTGTATCAAAGCCTTGAGCTGGCAGATATCTGTTCTGACACACAAGTCTTCCATTAGCTCATGGTTCCAAGAGACCAAATATAAGGTACTTTCCCACTGGTATAGAGTGCCTTATAACCTCCATGCCCTTATGCCAGAGATTGACCCTGAATGCTGGAAATGTGGCGATTAAGAGGGCACCTTTTTTCATACCTTTGGTCATGCAAACCTTTCTTACCCTCAATACAGCAGGTGATCGGTAAAGTTAATCGAGCTTGGTCCGGCTCTGTTTCACCTCCGTCATTGCAAGATCACCCTTACACCCTATAAACTTTCTTTACTCCAGTACAGCCGGTCATGCATTAATCTCTGCTGTGGAAAAGAGGGAGCCTCCTTCAATCTACCTTTGGATTTCTAAAGTCAATAATATCATGTTTATGGAAAATTTTACGTCCTCTCTGCATGATACTTTTGACAGGATGCAAAAAACGTGGTTGTACTTTTTGGAGTTCCAATAATCTACAGAACATTGTGAATTGTTTGTCTGAACAGTGCCTTTTATCGGGATTTAAACTACCTGCACTCCCCTTAATTCTCAAAAACATATATTTTTTTTCTTTCCTCTTTTTCTCCTCCTCTCTCTCTCACGCTCTCTCGCTTCTTCTTCTTCTTCTTCCTACTTCTTGTCCTAGTTTGCAGTTTTTTCTTCCCATTCTTTTGTTAGAATTAAAAATTTAAAAGGGGGGGGGGGCGGTTTTGAAGGTCAAGTTTCTGAATCTTGTATGTGTCTTTTGTTTTAATTTATATCATGATGGACTTCTTTCTCTGTCTGTTTGGTGCATTTGTGATAAAAAATTTTGATACACTCCTCAACATTGAGATTGCAACACCAAGAAGGAAAAGTTTTGGAATTGTGGAAATCACAGGATCGATAGACATGTTAATGATATACAAATGATAAAAAAATGGAAGCAAAATATTCCAAACATCTAGATTTATTCAGTATCTATGAGCGCCACGCGCTGAAATACACGCACTTACACGCTTTGGCATGCAATCAATGAGGTTATTAATGGTTGTCTAAGGGATGTTATGCCACACTGAATGCACTTGAGTACACAAATCATCAAGATTGGCTGCTGGCAGCTCCCTTAGCAATTGCCGACCAATGACTTCCCAGATGTGCCTTACGGGAGACAGGTCTGAAATCCCTGCAGGCAACAGTAGCACATTTACGCCATGTAGGCTGCTCACAGTAGCATGAGTAACATGCGGCCTGGCCTTTTCCTGTTGAAAAAAAGGTTCTGTGACACTTTGGAGAAATAGCCGTACCATTGGTTCCATGACCAAATTAATGTAACACCGAGCTGTTACTTTACCTTAAATGAAGACTAGAGTAGTCCAGCTACCATACATTATGCCACCACACACAGTAATCCCGGGAGTAGGACCAGTGGGACGTTCCCTTGTGAAGGCCTCTTTATCTTCAGACCAATCTCCGGCTATCATTGCGTCTGAGACAAAAGCGGGACTCTTTGCTGAAGAGGATAGACCTCCATCCAACCTCCTTTGCCGTCTTTCTGTGCACCAGGATTGCCTTTGAAACCGGTGATGTGTGGTCAATGGAACATCAGCCCAATGTCGTGCAAACACCTTCTGATGGTTTGTGTCAACACTGGTTGCCACCCTAGGCTTGGGATGTGACGTCCAATTTCACTTGCAGTACGGAATGGATCACTACGCGCCATTCTTCCAATCAGATGATCCGTCCTTGAAGAGGTTCGCCTCCGCGCACCTCTTGCTGTCATTCTTGTTTGTTGTTTTTCTCCCAACCTCCAGGACATGTAATGTTGAACAGTGCTGACATCTCGACCTAGGCATGTAGCAATCAGCCGGAGTCATAAACCAAGGTCTTCTAGTCAAAGGATTCTGTCCCTCTCAGTTTGCGACAAGTGGCGATTACTGGCACGTCGGTGAATAGGAGGCATTGCACATTCATTCCACACCACTGGATCTGATTTTTGAGGTTTCTTGTGGCTAAAAAACTTTGCTTTCAACCTGACTTTTATGCCCCTCCCACATGCCACAGAGTGCTTGAAAATTTGATCATTTGCAGATGTTAGGGACACCTGCTACTTCTCGATTTGAATAAAATTACAGCTTGCACTTCTTGGTGTTGCAATTTCAATGTTGAGTAGTGTAAAAAAAAAAAAAAATGTCACACAAGGTAGGTTAAAAATAAATTCTTATTGTCTATTATCTAAACCTTCACTTAATAAAAAAAAAGACAAGAAAAAGTTTCTCTAGTGTGGAGATTTCCCTTTGACCCCCTGTTCTATTTTACTTCCAGTTTTTTCTACTTATGTTATTACAGTTTCTATACTACTTAGGCTGGGTTCACACGACCTATTTTCAGATGTAAACGAGGCGTAATATGCATTGTTTTACGTCTGAAAATAGGGCTACAATACGTCGGCAAACATCTGCCCATTCATTTGAATGGGTTTGCCGACGTACTGTGCAGACGACCTGTAATTTACGCGTCGTCGTTTGACAGCTGTCAAACGACGACGCGTAAATTGACTGCCTCGGCAAAGAAGTGCAGGGCACTTCTTTGCAACGTAATTTGAGCCGTTCTTCATTGAACTCAATGAAGAGCAGCTCAAGATTACAGGCGTCACAGACGCCTCGTATATTACGAGGAGGAGCATTTACGTGTGAAACGAGGCAGCTGTTTTCTCTTGAAAACGGTCTGTCTTTTCACACGTAAATGCCTGCTATCGTGTGCACATACCCTTAAAGTGTACCTTTTAGTACGTACTTAAAGGCGACTTTCCAAATAAGCTGTCATATGTAAGTACATGAGGAATAACAATATTTATCGCCATTATATGACTTGTAAACTGCATTTTATTTTAGCAGTTTTCCCCTCTGCAGATTCTATCTCTAATTCTCAGTTTTCCTTGAGCTAGTGAGTGGAGACTAACTACTATCATGTGTGATATACACTGCACACCGAGAAGAGGAGAGTTTTGCTACCCTATCTCCAGGGGCGTAACTAGGAAAGACTGGGCCCCATAGCAAACTTTTGACTGGGGCCCCCCCTCCCCTGGGTGTCACACAACCCCCCCCCTTGTAGATAGTGCCTTTTTTACAAACCCCCCCTTTTTATAACGCCATACAGCCCCCTTTGTAGATATCTACAGAGGGGGCTGTATGGCGCTATCTACAGAGAGGGCTGTATGGCACTATCTACAGAGGGGGCTGTATGGCGTTATCTATGTGGGGACTGTATGGCATTCCCTACAGGGGGGGACTGTATGGCGTTCCCTACAGGGGGGGACTGTATGGTGTTCGGCGTTCCCTACGGGGGGGGGGGCTGTATGGTGCTATCTACAGTGGGGCTGTATGGCGCTATCTACAGGGGCGATGTATGGCGTTATCTACAGGGGGCACTGTATGGCGTTATCTACAGTCGGGCTGTATGGCGTTATCAACAGGGGGGGCTGTATGGCTTTATCTACAGGGGGGCTGTATGGCGTTATCTACAGGGGGGACTGTATGGCGTTATCTACAGGGAGTCTGTATGGCGTTCCCTACAGGGGGGTCTGTAGGTAACGCCATACAGCCACCCCCTGTAGGGAACGCCATACAGCCTCCCCCTGTAGGGAACGCCATACAGCCCCCCCCTGTAGGGAACGCCATACAGCCCCCCCCTGTAGGGAACGCCATACAGCCCCCCCTGTAGGGAATGCCATACAGCCCCCCTGTAGGGAACGCCATACAGCCCCCCCCCTGTAGGGAACGCCATACAGCCCCCCCTGTAGGGAACGCCATACAGCGTCCCCCCTGTAGGGAACGCCATACAGCGTCCCCCCTGTAGGGAACGCCATAAAGCGTCCCCCCCCCCTGTAGGGAACGCCATACAGCGTCGTCCCCTGTAGGGAACACCATACTGCGTCCCCCCCTGTAGGGAATGCCATACAGCATCCCCCCCTGTAGGGAACGCCATACAGCGTCCCCCCCTGTAGGGAACGCCATGTAGCGTCCCCCCCTGTAGGGAACGCTATACAGCCCCCCCCTGTAGGGAACGCCATACAGCGTCCCCCCTCCCAAAAAAATGCGACCTACAGTGTGTCCTAATAAAAGACATGTATCCCCTATCCACAGGATAGGGGATACATGTGTGATCGCTGGCAGCGATAGGGAGAACGGGGGACTGAAAGTCCCCTGAAGTTCTTCATGACTAACCTCTGACTTCCGGCGTCTGCGCAGCTCACTAAAAATGAAAGGAGCGCTGGTCACGCATTACAGTTTCTATACTACTTAGGCTGGGTTCACACGACCTATTTTCAGATGTAAACGAGGCGTAATATGCATTGTTTTACGTCTGAAAATAGGGCTACAATACGTCGGCAAACATCTGCCCATTCATTTGAATGGGTTTGCCGACGTACTGTGCAGACGACCTGTAATTTACGCGTCGTCGTTTGACAGCTGTCAAACGACGACGCGTAAATTGACTGCCTCGGCAAAGAAGTGCAGGGCACTTCTTTGCAACGTAATTTGAGCCGTTCTTCATTGAACTCAATGAAGAGCAGCTCAAGATTACAGGCGTCACAGACGCCTCGTATATTACGAGGAGGAGCATTTACGTGTGAAACGAGGCAGCTGTTTTCTCTTGAAAACGGTCTGTCTTTTCACACGTAAATGCCTGCTATCGTGTGCACATACCCTTAAAGTGTACCTTTTAGTACGTACTTAAAGGCGACTTTCCAAATAAGCTGTCATATGTAAGTACATGAGGAATAACAATATTTATCGCCATTATATGACTTGTAAACTGCATTTTATTTTAGCAGTTTTCCCCTCTGCAGATTCTATCTCTAATTCTCAGTTTTCCTTGAGCTAGTGAGTGGAGACTAACTACTATCATGTGTGATATACACTGCACACCGAGAAGAGGAGAGTTTTGCTACCCTATCTCCAGGGGCGTAACTAGGAAAGACTGGGCCCCATAGCAAACTTTTGACTGGGGCCCCCCCTCCCCTGGGTGTCACACAACCCCCCCCTTGTAGATAGTGCCTTTTTTACAAACCCCCCCTTTTTATAACGCCATACAGCCCCCCTGTAGATAACGCCATACAGCCCCCTTTGTAGATATCTACAGAGGGGGCTGTATGGCGCTATCTACAGAGAGGGCTGTATGGCACTATCTACAGAGGGGGCTGTATGGCGTTATCTACGTGGGGACTGTATGGCATTCCCTACAGGGGGGGACTGTATGGCGTTCCCTACAGGGGGGGACTGTATGGCGTTCCCTACAGGGGGGGACTGTATGGCGTTCCCTACGGGGGGGGGGGGGCTGTATGGTGCTATCTACAGTGGGGCTGTATGGCGTTATCTACAGGGGGGATGTATGGCGTTATCTACAGGGGGCACTGTATGGCGTTATCTACAGTCGGGCTGTATGGCGTTATCAACAGGGGGGGCTGTATGGCTTTATCTACAGGGGGGCTGTATGGCGTTATCTACAGGGGGGACTGTATGGCGTTATCTACAGGGAGTCTGTATGGCGTTCCCTACAGGGGGGTCTGTAGGTAACGCCATACAGCCACCCCCTGTAGGGAACGCCATACAGCCTCCCCCTGTAGGGAACGCCATACAGCCCCCCCCTGTAGGGAACGCCATACAGCCCCCCTGTAGGGAACGCCATACAGCCCCCCCTGTAGGGAATGCCATACAGCCCCCCCTGTAGGGAACGCCATACAGCCCCCCCCCTGTAGGGAACGCCATACAGCCCCCCCTGTAGGGAACGCCATACAGCCCCCCCTGTAGGGAACGCCATACAGCGTCCCCCCTGTAGGGAACGCCATACAGCGTCCCCCCTGTAGGGAACGCCATACAGCGTCCCCCCTGTAGGGAACGCCATAAAGCGTCGTCCCCCCTGTAGGGAACGCCATACAGCGTCGTCCCCCCTGTAGGGAACGCCATACAGCGTCGTCCCCTGTAGGGTACACCATACTGCGTCCCCCCCCTGTAGGGAACGCCATACAGCATCCCCCCCTGTAGGGAACGCCATACAGCGTCCCCCCCCCTGTAAGGAACGCCATACAGCGTCCCCCCCCTGTAGGGAACGCCATACAGCGTCCCCCCCTGTAGGGAACGCCATACAGCGTCCCCCCCTGTAGGGAACGCCATGTAGCGTCCCCCCCTGTAGGGAACGCTATACAGCCCCCCCCTGTAGGGAACGCCATACAGCGTCCCCCCTCCCAAAAAAATGCGACCTACAGTGTGTCCTAATAAAAGACATGTATCCCCTATCCACAGGATAGGGGATACATGTGTGATCGCTGGCAGCGATAGGGAGAACGGGGGACTGAAAGTCCCCTGAAGTTCTTCATGACTAACCTCTGACTTCCGGCGTCTGCGCAGCTCACTAAAAATGAAAGGAACGCTGGTCACGCATGCGCACAAGCGGGACCGGCGCTCCATTCATTTCTCCGGAGCTGCCGACACAGACCCCGGAAGTCCGAGGTTTGTGATGGAGAACTTCAGGGGACTTTCAGTCCCCCGTTCTCCCTATCGCTGCCAGCGATCACACATGTATCCCCTATCCTGTGGAGATCCTGTGGATAGGGGATACATGTCTTTTGTTTAATGGCAGAGTGGGGAGATACCTCCCTGCTCTGCCGTACTGTTCAGTGGCGTCGCGCTGTAGCAGCCATAGCGGCTGCTAGCGGAGCCTCCGGCCATGGTGGGGGCCCGTGCCGGCGGGCGACACGGGCCCCCTCATGCCACGGGCCCCGTAGCAGCCGTAGTACGTCACTGCCTATCTCTATCTATCACATATATAGAAACAGCAACAACATGGAGGACATCATACAGTAGTTCTGAGTAGTGTAGCTGTGAATCCAGCACCGGGATGAGATATAATCAGTGGCAGATCATTATTTGGGCGGCACGAACCGCACATAATTTTAAAAAATCAGCATTGTAGCGCGCTAGCGCCGCTAATGGGGAGGGCAGGGCCGCATCCGTCCGGCCTGCTGCTTCTCTGAGCGGCGCAACTGAAACCAGCTGCCGCCACCCCCTCCTGCACTAATTGTAGGGTCATAGGGGTGTGTCGGTATCCTGAAGAGTCACATAGTCCTGACTCCAAAACCATCTTTCCATTTTTGATTCACATCCCCTGGCTGTTATACATCATTACCAGTCTCCTCCAACTTTCTCATATGCTCCATTGCCTTGTACTACTTAAGCACGCACCGCACATGCCAGTACAAGGCATCAATCCCCCCCTGCTGTATAATAAATACTGAGTGCTCTATGGGAGATGGGGGATTAGATGTCAGATAGATGTGGGACCCACCTCTGGGATCCGCACCTATCTCTAGAATGGGGCCCCCGTTCTACCTCTTTCTGCTCTCGCTGCCTCCCGACTGTCACGATCCGTGGGTATATGGACCCACTATGCCGCACCGCAGTAGCGGAGTAGCAGCTGGCCAAATGTCACGGTGCGGGGTGTGGACCCACTGGGCCGTACCGCGTAGCGGGATAGCAGCTGGCCAAACAGGTACAATGCAATGTCTATAGTCCAGAAATGGTACCTGAGGCAATGTAGACAGTAGCGGCGGATTCAGGCTAAGATAAGGCTCCGATAGTAGACAGTGCGACACACTAGATGCAGCGGAGGATATAACACGACTCCAACTCTTGATGGCACAGAGGCAAGGTAGCACGGGATACAGGGTACAGGCAGCAGGAACGGGTAACACTGGGAACTGAAAAACACTAGGAGACCATTTGCAAAGACAAACTTTAGGTAACACAACAACGCTCAGGCAATGGTCAAGAGGGCAGAGCCCCTTTTATAGTCTAGTTGCATTCTGGTCTGATTGCAGATATTCTGCAACTGTGCACTCACTGGCCCTTTAAGGCCGTGCGGGCGCGCGCTCCCTGCGGGAGACAGTCTCTGAACCAGGAAGTGAGTGCCGGCGTCTCTCAGGAGGGAGATGCTGCCGAGATGCCGCCGAGAACTCACAAGTCCATGGCCGTGCCCGTCAGAGAGTAGGTCAGAACCATGGTCCACGGCCATAGACGTTACAGTATCCCGCCTCTTATGCCCCCTCTTCTTGGGTCCAGAGCTGGAGAGAAACTTCCTCACGAGGACAGGGGCATCAATGTTCTCCTCTGGCTCCCAAGACCGCTACTTTGGACCAAATCCCCTCCAATCCACCAAATAAAACATCCATTCTCCCACTTTCTTGGTGGCCAGGATCTCCCTCACTTCGAAAGTCCTTAATGAGCCGCCAGGAGCCACTGCGGAATTAGGAGTCCTGGAGTAGTGGCTCAGGACCACGGGCTTCAGCAGGGCACATGGAAGGAGTTAGGGATCTTGAGGGTAGGAGGCAGCCGAAGCTTGTAAGACACAGGATTAATTTGCAGAAGAATCTCGAAGGGTCCGAGGAACCTGGGGGCAAATTTGCAAGACGGCACCCTCAGCAGGATATTCTTGGAAGACAGCCAGATCTTCGTACCTGGAAGAAACTGGGGAGGCTCTCGTTTTCTAGTGTCTGCCTTTCTCTTCATGTGGTCCACCGCCAGCAGAATAGAAGATCGGGTCTGTTTCCATATCTGTAGAAAGTCCCTGAAGGCAGAGTCAGCTGCAGGCACCTGGGACATAGTAGACACAGGAAGAGGTATTCGTGGATGTTGGCCATAGACAATGAAGAACGGACTGGAGGTGGTGGACTCACTACTATGGTTATTATAGGAGAACTCAGCCCACGGGAGCAGCTGCACCCAGTCATCATGCCGCCTGGAGACAAAGTGCAGCAGATAGTTCTCCATAATCTGGTTAACCCTCTCGACTTGACCATTGGCCTGGGGATGGTAGGCCGAGGAGAAGTCCAACTTTACACCGAGGAGACCGCAGAGTGCTCTCCAGAACTTCGAGGTGAACTGGACCCCTCCACTCCGAGACAATATGCAGAGGCAAGCCGTGCAGACGGAAGATGTGTTGGACGAAGAGATTGGCCAGTCGGGAAGCAGAAGGAAGACCAGTCAGTGTAACAAAATGAGCCATCTTGGAATATCAATCCACCACCACCCAGACCAGACTGCACCGAGCAGAGAGAGGCAGATCTGTGACAGAGTCCATTGCAATATGTCGCCAGGGAGCATCAGCACAGGCAGTGGTTGGAGCAGACCAGCTGGTCTGGAGTGGGCAACTTTATTTGCTACGCACACCGTACAGGAGGAGACAAAGTCCGTGACGTCTTTGGGCAGCGTAGGCCACCAGAACTGAAAGGCAGTCCTACCAGATTATAGAAGGTAAGTACACCTAGATTAGGGACCCCTTGATACTTCTAGACATTATGGTTAACTACTTCTCTTATATTTACAAGGATGCCTCCCTCATATGTAAAACGATCGCCACACTTCTAATATCACGCACTGACTATTTTGGACTTTGACGAGATCACTCCAGACTACAGTACACCACTGTATATATGAGTATATGTGTCCTATATGATGCCTTTCTCAGTATGCACTTATCATCATCATATCAACAACACCATACAATCATGATCTTTTGACCATTTGGATATGGTTACTAACTACAAACTACTCTCTGTGTATGTGTTGTAAGGGAATTAGGTAGCGGGACAGTCGTCTCCTGGGGTAGACGGGCACTCGGTATCAAACACGCCAGTAAATTTCAGTCCGCACAGCAAAGATGTGGTACTACTGGCCTCAGCCAGTTTTATTTACAGGTTGTACATGAAATAAAAAGAAAACAAATAAAAGAAAACTCTATGCCTGCCCGGCACTAACTATACAGTCAGGTATCCTAACTAACACAGTGCAGGCCTAATGCCTGGCACCATAAACCATGCAGACCATACAACCTGTTATGAATGCAGTCTGTTTGCTCTCACAAGCTCGTCTCCCAAGGCTGAGAGAGAGTGTGACTGAACTGCAGCCTTTTTAAAGGGTTATCACACCTGACCCCTGATTAATAGCTAGACAGCCCAAGACCAGGACTGTGTAGATGGAGTGGGGACCCACCCATTTCTCCCCACACCAACAACCAGGCCCTTTTCCAGGTTTTAGACAAAACCTATTGCAGAGGGAGAACCACATTCTCTGCTGAATTTATTCCCTGGTTGTTTTCAGATAGTAGAAGACAGAAATCTTGGGGAAATATAGACCCCCATCCACAACCTGTCCACGTGGTCTGTCACATTGTGTGTATATATATATATATATATATATATATATATATTGTGAGGGTTTAGCATCAGGAGAGGTTGGTACAGCGGTTTCTTAGTAGCCAGAGACAGGGACACCGTGCATTAAAGTTCATAACAGGGCTTTGCCTGTGTTTTATTCTTGTCAAAGAAACAGCCTCTTGTACAACAAGGCAAAATACAAAATAAATCCTGCTCGTCTGAGCACTAATTAAACAAGATATTATCTAACTATACCAATTGCCTTCCTACCAGGCACTGGACACAAAGTAACACAGGTCTTTACTCACATAGAATACAGGCTACTCCAGACTTAGTAGTCTCCAGTCTGAGTCAGGGGTGAGACTCACACACACTGTGTCTGCACCTTTTTATACACAGGCTGCAGGTGCAGCTAATTGAGCAGCAGCCTTGTCCTACAAACAGAGATGGACTAGGGATTGGGGAACCCGCCCTGCTCTTCCCCAATCCAACTCCAGGCCCTTTTTCCGGCTTTTTTAAACCGAGATTGGAAAGCTAGAGCTTTCTATTGCAAAAAATACTCATTCCCTGGAGCCTAGGATACATATGACAGGATTCTAGGGGAAATGTACCTTCCCTCAATGACTTTACCTGTCACTGTCTCACATACCCTCTTCCTCTGTTCGAGCCCGTGGGATCGGACACATTTAGCTACAAGGCAGTGTGTCCTAGACAAAGCGTCAGCATTGCCCTGCAGTTTTCCTGCTCTGTGTTCCACAGTATATTTGAAGTTCTGCAAAGTAAGAAACCACCGTGTAACTCTTGAATTTCTCTCTTTAGCTTGACACATCCACGTAAGAGGAGAGTGGTCTGTAACCAACCTAAACCGACGACCCAATAAATAATATCTCAGGGACTCAAGTGCCCACTTAATGGCCAAGCACTCCCGTTCAACTATGCTATAGTTTTTCTCAGCCGGGGTAAGCTTTCTGCTCAAATAGGTCACAGGATGTTCCTCACCACCCACCTCTTGTGACAGAACTGCTCCGAGCCCCACATCAGAAGCATCAGTTTGGACAACAAACTCCTTTTTGAAGTCAGGAGTGACTAAGACTGGTTGGTTAGATAGGGTCAGTTTCAACTCTTGAAAGGCGCTTTCAGCCTTCGTGTCCCACTTGACCATGACAGACTTACTTCCCTTGGTAAGATCTGTCAGGGGCGCTGCTGTGCTGGCAAAGAAAAGCTCTGACCTGCTTTTTGGTTGAGGGCTGGGGCCAGTTTTGGATAGCCTCAACTTTGTTGACCTGTGGCTTTATCACCCCTCTCCCAATTATGTACCCCAGATACCGTGCTTCCTCCAAGCCTAAGGAACATTTATTTGGGTTTGCTGTTAACCCCGCGGCTCTGAGGGAGTTTAGTACTGCTTGTACTTTTGGTAAGTGGCTTTCCCAGTCATCACTAACGATTATAATGTCGTCCAGATATGCCGAAGCATACCGACGATGGGGTTTGAGGACTATGTCCATTAACCTTTGAAAGGTCGCTGGAGCCCCATGTAGCCCAAATGGTAAACAAATATATTGAAACAGACCATCCGGGGTGATGAACGCAGTTTTCTCTTTGGCGCCCTCCATCAGGGGTACTTGCCAATAGCCTTTGGTTAAATCAAGTGTTGAAAAATACCTTGAATGGCCCAGTCTCTCTATTAAGTCGTCAACTCTTGGCATTGGGTATGCGTCAAACTTTGACATCTCATTTAACTTGCGGAAGTCGTTACAGAAACGTAATGACCCATCTGGTTTCGGAACCAATACAATGGGACTTGACCATTCACTTTTTGACTCTTCAATAATCCCAAGGTCCAGCATTTTCTTGACCTCCTCAGATATGGCTTGTCTACGAGCTTCAGGGACTCTGTAGGGTTTCAAGTGGACCCTGAGGCTCGGTCACAATGTCATGTTTTATTATACTAGTCTGTCCTGGCAGTTCTGAAAACACATCTGTGTTTCTCTGCACAAAATCTTTGGTCTCCTGTTTCTGTGGCTTTGCGAGGGATTCTGACACATACACATCTGGGTTAACACTATAGGGCGTACTTACTGCCACAAGGGTCTCTCTTTCTTTCCATGGCTTAATTAAGTTTACATGGTATAACTGCACTGTCTTCCTTTTACCTGGTTGGTAAACTTTATCATTTACATCCCCCACCTTTTCAATTATCTCATACGGCCCTTGCCATCTAGCAAGAAATTTGCTTTTTACGGTTGGCACTAAGACCAACACTCGATCACCAGAGTTAAAATTTCTAACTTTAGCAGTTCGGTTATACACCCTGCTCTGAGCATCCTGAGCTTGCTCCAAGTGTTCCTTAACTAACGGCATGACCGCAGCAATTCGGTCTTGCATCAACGTGACATGCTCAATTACACTCCTATAAGGTGTGGACTCTTGCTCCCAGGTTTCCTTGGCTATGTCCAGGAGACCACGGGGTTGTCTGCCGTATACAAGTTCAAAAGGAGAAAACCCTGTGGATGATTGAGGAACTTCACGTACAGAGAACATCAAATAAGGCAGAAGACAGTCCCAATCCTTCCCATCCTTACTAACCACCTTCCTCAACATGCCTTTTAATGTCTTATTGAATCTTTCAACAAGACCATCAGTTTGAGGGTGATATATAGAGGTAAGCAGGTGTTTAATTTTCAGCAGTTTACATAATTCCTTGGTGATTTTGGACATAAAGGGAGTTCCCTGATCGGTAAGGATTTCCTTAGGTAAACCAGTACGGGAAAACATGTAAAACAACTCTCTTGCAATGGCTTTTGAAGAGGAATTTCGCAAAGGGACTGCCTCAGGGTAGCGTGTGGCATAGTCCAACACCACTAGGAAATATTGATGTCCTCTAGAGGATTTGACTAAAGGGCCGACCAGATCCATGGCAATTCTTTCAAAAGGGATCCCAATGATAGGCAAAGGCACCAGCGGACTCCTAAATTGTGGCGTTATCTGACACTCCGGGCAGGACTCGCAATACCTCTGAACTTCCGTATATACCCCCGGCCAGAAGAATCGTTGTAAGATACGCTCTCTGGTCTTTTCGCAACCTAGATGTCCACCCAGCACGTGTTTATGAGCCAGGTCCAACACCGTTCTACGATACGGTTGGGGTATCACCAGCTGTTCAACCACCTCCCCACGTACGTTATCTATCCGATACAGCAAATCCTGGTTAACCGCCATGTGTGGAAACACCTTATCAGCCCCTGGATGTTGAGGCACTCCATTTAATACCTTAGTATTTTCCCTGGCTTTTACCAATGTGGGATCGCTAAGTTGAGCAGTCCCAAAATTGTTACGTGATACATTTAACTCTGGTATCTCAGAAATTTCCTCCTGCTCATCTGTTTCACCAGCAAAAACAGCCAGAGGAAATTTATCAGGCTCAGTGGTCACCCCTACTGCTGGCACCTCTGCATCCTCGTTAAAGGTTTCTGGGCTAATAACTCTGCACACATTAATACCATCATTAACATTTACAGTGGAGGTTACATCTTTCTTCCTCCACAAGTCCCAGAACACTGGGAAGTCTCTCCCCAGGATCACACTGCATCAGGGACTTGACCACACCCACTTCATGGCAAGCGGTTCCACAGGAAGTCTCTAGAGTGACCAAAGCGGTGGGGTATTCTTTAGTGTCCCCATGAATGCACAGGACCCCTATACTATGGCCTCTGAATGTTCCAGGGTCTATCAGGCTGGCATGCACCAGGGTAACCAGACTCCCAGAATCCAGCAAGGCACTCACAGTACACCCTTCCACTTTTACGACACACATTTGTTGCTCAGTCTCGTAAACTGTCTCAGCAGAACAAACAGGACGTGCAAACAAGGATATTCGCCTTGCTGCATCACACTCCATTGGCTCAGTAGTCAGGGGACAATTGGCAGCAATATGCCCAGGTCCATAACACCGCCAGCACTGTATGCGGCCCCGGTCCCCAACTTGAGACCCTGGTCTGGCCTTCAGTGTCTCTCTGGGATTTCTTCCCTCCGTCTGCTCCCCTTCTGAGCCACCTCCCTTAAAGACATTTCTCACCCCTCTAGTAAATCGAACAGTCTTACCGGGTGCTCCGCACGATTTGCTGTTCCTGGGGTTAGAACATCCAGGCGGTACTTCTTGGAGTAGATCCTGAGTAGCTCTGTGCCTTTCAATCATGTTCACCAGCTGTTCCGCATCTGTAGAATCTCCTTGACCGACCCAACGCTGAACCTTCGGTGGTAAGGAGCGGATGTATTTGTCAAGCACCACTCTCTCCACGATCTGCGCAGGGGTTGATTCCTCTGGCTGTAGCCATTTCCTGGCAAGATGGACAAGATCATACATTTGTGATCGGGCAGGTAGGTGTTCCACAAAAGTCCAGTTGTGCACCCGTCGAGCACGCACATTCATATTAACACCCAGACGGGCAAGGATCTCACCCTTCAGCTTGGAGTAATCCTTGGCATCCTGCTCATTGAGATCAAAGTACGCCTTGTGCGGCTCTCCGGTTAGGAAAGGTGCCACCACTGCTGCCCACTGATCTGAAGGTAACTTCTCTCGTTCTGCCACTCGCTCAAACGCCATGAGATAGGCCTCAACGTCGTCGGTGGATGTCATCTTCTGCAGAGATGTCTGTACCGCTGCACGAGTGGTTTGGCGCAAACCATGAGGCCCCGCTGACCTCTCCACTGAGGCCTGAATTTGGTCTTGCAAATGGCGATTAATTTGCTGCTGTTCTTTTAAGGCCAGTCTGTGGGCTTCACCCAGCAGAATATTGGTTTCAGCCTGTGCACGCATGGCTTCCTCATGCACCATTCGCTGAGTCGCGCTGGCTTCTTGCAGAGCTGTGCTTATCTTCCCCTGGTTGATATTAGCCTGAATCAGCTGTTTAAGTATTTCATCCATTTTAACAGTCTCTTTTTCTAGCCCTGTTGCCGCCTTCACCCAAGACATACACTTCCAAGCACTCTCGGGGAGAAAAAAAATTGTGTTGTTGCCGCTAGCAACGATTTTCCGCTTGGAGCAGCAAAAGTCCTTTTAAATAGGTGTATGTCTCTTTAAGACCGTGCCCGCATCGGCCACCATATGTGAGGGTTTAGCATCAGGAGAGGTTGTTACAGCGGTTTCTTAGTAGCCAGAGACAGGGACACCGTGCATTAAAGTTCATAACAGGGCTTTGCCTGTGTTTTATTCTTGTCAAAGAAACAGCCTCTTGTACAACAAGGCAAAATACAAAATAAATCCTGCTCGTCTGAGCACTAATTAAACAAGATATTATCTAACTATACAAAGTGCCTTCCTACCAGGCACTGGACACAAAGTAACACAGGTCTTTACTCACATAGAATACAGGCTACTCCAGACTTAGTAGTCTCCAGTCTGAGTAAGGGGTGAGACTCACACACACTGTGTCTGCACCTTTTTATACACAGGCTGCAGGTGCAGCTAATTGAGCAGCAGCCTTGTCCTACAAACAGAGATGGACTAGGGATTGGGGAACCCGCCCTGCTCTTCCCCAATCCAACTCCAGGCCCTTTTTCCGGCTTTTCCTTAAGCCGGGATTGGAAAGCTAGAGCTTTCTATTGCGAAAAATACTCATTCCCTGGAGCCTAGGATACATATGACAGGATTCTAGGGGAAATGTACCTTCCCTCAATGACTTTACCTGTCACGGTCTCACAATATATATATATATATATGTGTATATGTATACGTCCATAATGATGCGTTGCTCAGACCAAGCCTCTATGTTATATAAGTATAATTATTATGCCATAAATGACTATTCGGGATGAATACATCTGTATACCTTAACCTTTTCACATATATTGTAAAGGATCTGCCAGGCACAGCGGGGTTAACTCCCAGAACTAATCAGTAAGCACCTGAGAATACATCCCTGAGACTGACTCCTGCTTCCACCATTCAGGCTGGCAGGCTTAGGAGTGGGAGAGCCTATCGTAACCTGGCCAGACTCAGCTAGCTCCCGCCCTCGGTCTATTTAAGCCTGCACTTCCTGTCCCTCGGTGCTTGTTATTGCTTGTGTTTCTTTCCTTGTGGTTTCCTGGCCCAGCTACAGCTCCTGCTATTTTTGATCCTGCTCCATACAGACCCTGGCTTACCGACTACTCTTCTGCTTTTCGTTTTGTACCTCGCACACTCCTGGCTTGACTCGGCTCGTTCACCACTCTGGTTGCTCACGGTGTTGCCGTGGGCAACGGCCCCTTTTCCTTGCTTGTGTTCCTTGTATGTTTGTCGTGTTTGTCGTGCACTTACTGAGCGCAGGGACCGCCGCCCAGTTGTACTCCGTCGCCTAGGGCGGGTCGTTGCAAGTAGGCAGGGACAGAGTGGCGGGTAGATTAGGGCTCACTTGTCCGTCTCCCTACCCCCTGCCATTACATAATAACAAGCCCATACCTAGTCTACCCCTGGTCGCTGACACCACTATGGATCCCCGTGAGACCCTGGCTCAGCAAATGCAGGGTCTCTCCCTACAGGTCCAGGCCCTGGCTCATAGGGTAAACCAGCCTGATGCTACCCTGGTAGTTCCCCTCACCGCACCTCTTGAACCCCACCTCAAGTTGCCCGACCGGTTCTCAGGGGACCGGAGGACTTTTCTCTCCTTTCGGGAGAGTTGTAGGCTTTACTTTCGTTTAAAGCCTCATTCCTCAGGTTCTGAGAGCCAGCGGGTGGGTATAATTATGTCCCGGCTCCAGAAAGGGCCCCAAGAGTGGGCCTTCTCCTTGGCTCCTGACGCCCCTGATCTTTCCTCCGTTGATTGTTTCTTTTCTGCCCTCGGACTTATTTATGACGAGACTGACAGGACTGCCTTTGCCGAGAGTCAGCTGGTGACCTTAAGTCAGGGTAAGAGACCTGTTGAGGAGTATTGCTCTGACTTTCGGAAGTGGTGCGTAGCTTCTTGGTGGAATGACCCTGCCTTAAGGTGCCAGTTTAGGTTGGGTCTGTCGAATGCCCTGAAAGACCTGCTAGTTAGCTATCCCTCTTCTGACTCCCTAGACCAGGTTATGGCTTTAGCGATACGACTTGACCGACGTCTCAGGGAACGACAACGTGAACGTTTATGTGTTTTCTCCTCCGACTCCCCCATGATGCCTCCCGAAGCTCCGTTGCTTCGTTCCTCCCCGAAAGATTCAGAGATACCTATGCAACTCGGGGCCTCCGTGTCCCCCCAACAACGTAGAGAATTCCGCAGGAAGAATGGTCTCTGCTTCTACTGTGGGGACGACAAGCATCAAGTGAACAACTGTCCTAAGCGTAAGGTTGCAGCCAGAGAACTTCCGCGTCTAAGTGATCATCGGGGAGGTCACTTGGGCGCACAGGTATTTCCCGTAAATATGAAACGTACTAAGATCTTGCTTCCCTTTCAGGTCTCTTTTGGTGGTAGGTCTGCTACCGGCAGTGCTTTCGTGGATTCAGGGTCCTCTACTAATATCATGTCTGTGGAATTTGCTATGTCCCTTGCTATGCCTGTTATTGATTTGCCTAAACCTGTCCCGGTAGTGGGTATCGACGCCACTCCTCTTGCTAATGGTTATTTTACACAGCATACCCCTGTTTTTGAACTCCTTGTTGGCTCCATGCATTTGGAGCAATGCTCTGTACCGTTGATGCAGGGATTATCGTACGATTTGGTTCTAGGTCTTCCCTGGTTGCAGTTGCATAATCCTACGTTTGACTGGAATACTGGGGAGCTAACCAAATGGGGTAATGAATGTTGTACGTCATGTTTTTCTGTTAATTCTATTTCTCCCCCTAAGGGGGCGAATACGCTACCCGAGTTTGTTCAGGACTTCGCTGATGTTTTCTCTAGGGAGGCCTCCGAAGTGTTACCTCCTCATAGAGAATACGATTGCGCTATCGAATTGGTACCAGGAGCTAAGCTTCCTAAGGGTAGGATATTTAATCTTTCTTGTCCCGAACGTGAAGCTATGAGAGTGTATATCCAGGAATCCCTGGCCAAGGGTTACATTCGTCCCTCTTCTTCTCCGGTAGGTGCTGGCTTCTTCTTCGTGGGGAAGAAGGATGGTGGTCTTAGGCCATGCATTGACTACCGTAGCCTGAATAAGGTCACGGTAAGGAACCAGTATCCCCTTCCTTTGATTCCTGATCTCTTTAATCAGGTTCAGGGGGCCCAATGGTTTTCTAAATTGGATCTACGGGGGGCGTATAACCTTATTCGCATCAAAGAGGGGGATGAGTGGAAGACTGCGTTTAACATGCCCGAAGGCCATTTCGAATACCTCGTCATGCCCTTTGGGTTGTGTAATGCCCCTGCGGTCTTCCAGAATTTCATAAATGAGATTTTGAGAAATTACCTGGGGATTTTTCTGGTAGTGTACCTTGATGACATACTGGTGTTTTCCAAGGACTGGTCCTCCCACATGGAGCATGTCAGGAAGGTGCTCCAGGTCCTTCGGGAAAATAAACTGTTTGCCAAAACCGAAAAATGTGTGTTTGGGGTACAGGAGATTCCATTTTTGGGTCAAATCCTCACTCCTCATGAATTCCGCATGGACCCCGCCAAGGTTCAGGCTGTGGCGGAATGGGTCCAACCTGCCTCCCTGAAGGCGTTACAGTGTTTTTTGGGGTTCGCTAATTATTACAGGAGATTTATTGCTAACTTCTCGGTCATCGCTAAGCCCCTTACGGACCTCACTCGCAAAGGTGCTGATCTCCTCCACTGGCCTCCTGAGGCTGTCCAGGCTTTTGAGGTCCTTAAGAAGTGCTTTGTCTCGGCCCCGGTGCTGGTTCAGCCCAACCAAATTGAGCCATTTATCGTGGAAGCTGACGCATCTGAGGTGGGAGTGGGGGCTGTCTTTTCCCAGGGTACCAGGTCCCTCACCCATCTCCGCCCCTGTGCCTACTTCTCCAGGAAGTTTTCGCCAACTGAAAGTAACTATGATATTGGCAACCGCGAACTCTTAGCCATTAAATGGGCATTTGAAGAGTGGCGCCACTTCCTGGAGGGGGCTAGGCACCAGGTAACGGTCCTTACCGACCACAAGAATCTGGTTTTCCTAGAATCTGCCCGGAGGCTAAACCCGAGACAAGCTCGATGGGCGTTATTTTTTACCAGATTCAATTTTTTGGTTACCTATAGGGCTGGGTCTAAAAATATTAAGGCTGATGCACTGTCGCGTAGCTTCATGGCCAGCCCTCCTTCGGAGGAAGATCCTGCTTGTATTTTGCCTCCAGGTATAATCATTTCCTCGATCGATTCTGATTTAGTCTCTGAAATTGCTGCTGATCAAGGTGCAGCTCCCGGGAACCTTCCTGAGAACAAGCTGTTTGTTCCCCTGCAATTCCGGCTAAGGGTACTTAGGGAAAATCATGACTCCGCACTATCTGGCCATCCAGGCATCCTGGGTACCAAACACCTCATTACCAGAAATTATTGGTGGCCTGGGTTGCCTAAAGGCGTTAACGCCTACGTCGCCGCTTGTGAGGTTTGTGCTAGGTCCAAGACTCCCAGGTCCCGACCAGCGGGCTTACTGCGTTCGTTGCCCATTCCCCAGAGACCTTGGACACATATCTCCATGGATTTTATCACCGATTTGCCTCCATCCCAAGGCAAGTCGGTGGTGTGGGTGGTGGTGAACCGCTTCAGTAAGATGTGCCACTTTGTGCCCCTCAAGAAACTACCCAACGCCAAAACGTTGGCTACCTTGTTTGTCAAACACATCCTGCGTCTCCATGGGGTCCCTGTCAATATTGTTTCGGACAGAGGGGTACAATTTGTTTCATTGTTTTGGAGAGCCTTCTGTATAAAGTTGGGGATTGATCTGTCCTTCTCCTCTGCCTTCCATCCTGAAACCAATGGCCAAACGGAGAGGACTAATCAATCTCTAGAACAATACTTAAGGTGTTTTGTCTCTGACTGTCAATTTGATTGGGTCTCTTTCATTCCCCTCGCCGAATTTTCCCTTAATAACCGGGTCAGTAACTCGTCTGGGGTCTCTCCTTTTTTTTGTAATTTTGGGTTTAATCCACGGTTCTCCTCCGTTTCACCTGGTAGTTCCAACAATCCTGAGGTAGAGGTCGTTCATCGGGAACTGTGCACAGTCTGGGCCCAGGTTCAGAAGAACCTAGAGGTGTCCCAGAGCGTACAAAAAACTCAGGCTGATAAAAAACGTTCTGCTAACCCCCTGTTTATCTGTTTATGGTCGGGGATCTGGTGTGGTTGTCGTCTAGGAACTTGCGCCTCAAGGTTCCGTCCAAGAAGTTTGCTCCCCGGTTTATTGGGCCGTATAAGGTCATTGAGGTCCTCAATCCTGTCTCCTTCCGGCTGGAGTTACCCCCGTCTTTTCGGATACACGACGTGTTTCATGCCTCCCTCCTCAAACGCTGCTCCCCGTCCTTGGCTCCCTCGAGGAGACCTCCTGTTCCCATCCTCACCCCGGAGGGGGTGGAATTCGAGGTGGCCAGGATTGTGGACAGCAAGATGGTCCAAGGCTCCCTCCAGTACCTGGTCCATTGGAGAGGATACGGGCCCGAGGAGAGGACTTGGGTACCCGCCCGGGATGTTCACGCTGGGGTATTGGTCAGGAGGTTCCACCTGCGTTTCCCCAGTAAGCCAGGTCCACTTAGAAAGGGTCCGGTGGCCCCTCATAAAAGGGGGGGTACTGTAAAGGATCTGCCAGGCACAGCGGGGTTAACTCCCAGAACTAATCAGTCAGCACCTGAGAATACATCCCTGAGACTGACTCCTGCTTCCACCATTCAGGCTGGCAGGCTTAGGAGTGGGAGAGCCTATCGTAACCTGGCCAGACTCAGCTAGCTCCCGCCCTCGGTCTATTTAAGCCTGCACTTCCTGTCCCTCGGTGCTTGTTATTGCTTGTGTTTCTTTCCTTGTGGTTTCCTGGCCCAGCTACAGCTCCTGCTATTTTTGATCCTGCTCCATACAGACCCTGGCTTACCGACTACTCTTCTGCTTTTCGTTTTGTACCTCGCACACTCCTGGCTTGACTCGGCTCGTTCACCACTCTGGTTGCTCACGGTGTTGCCGTGGGCAACGGCCCCTTTTCCTTGCTTGTGTTCCTTGTATGTTTGTCGTGTTTGTCGTGCACTTACTGAGCGCAGGGACCGCCGCCCAGTTGTACCCCGTCGCCTAGGGCGGGTCGTTGCAAGTAGGCAGGGACAGAGTGGCGGGTAGATTAGGGCTCACTTGTCCGTCTCCCTACCCCCTGCCATTACATATATCCAGAGAGATCAGCGTACTGTACACATTGATGATGATACTACACACCTTGGGACACTTCTCTACTTAATAACAAAAATAACAACCATTTACCTGCACACAACCATACAGTTCATTAACCAATACGGACTGATACTTGTGACCGCATCAATCCTTTTCTTCCAACGTTGTATGACTACATCAATTTTGTATATTTGTATATATGTATATACTGCACGTTTTGTAATGTCTTTCCTGTCCTATCATATACTTTGCTATAATATAGAATAATATATATGTGTATTTATCATGAATCTCTAGTGCTTCAGAAAGGTCTGTGCCAGGACCGAAACGTTGCACCCTGGTATGAGAGATTAAAGATTTTACCTGCAAAATTATCCCCATTGGTGTGCGTAATACTTTCCACAGTCTATAGAGGGTTGGGTCCCTATTTATGCACCCGCATACTGAGTCACCCGGTGCGATCTAAACCTACGCCAGCTTAGAGTAGTAGCCACATACCACAGTCTTGCCTTTGGAACCTTTCTAGAACAGAAGTGCGCCAGCACCGACAGAGGAGGCGTCCAGCTCCAACGAAACTGTAGGGTCACATCAGGATGATGAAGAATTGAGGCTGATGTGAAGACCTTCTTTAAAGAGGCTCTGTCACCAGATTTTACAACCCCTATCTGCTATTGCAGCAGATAGGCGCTGCAATGTAGATTACAGTAACGTTTTTATTTTAAAAAAACGAGCATTTTTGGCCAAGTTATGACCATTTTTGTAGTTATGCAAATGAGGCTTGCAAAAGTCCAAGTGGGTGTGTTTAAAAGTACAAGTCCAAGTGGGTGTGTATTATGTGCGTACATCGGGGCGTTTTTAATACTTTCACTAGCTGGGCGCTCTGATGAGAAGTAACATCCTCTTCTCTTCAGAACGCCCAGCTTGTGACAGTGCAGATCTGTGACGTCACTCACAGGTCCTGCATCGTGACGGCCACATCGGCACCAGAGGCTACAGTTGATTCTGCAGCAGCATCAGCGTTTGCAGGTAAGATCGACTTACCTGCAAACGCTGATGCTGCTGCAGAATCAACTGTAGCCTCTGGTGCCGATGTGGCCGTCACGATGCAGGACCTGTGAGTGACGTCACAGATCTGCACTGTCACAAGCTGGGCGTTCTGAAGAGAAGAGGATGTTACTTCTCATCAGAGCGCCCAGCTAGTGAAAGTATTAAAAACGCCCCGATGTACGCACATAATACACACCCACTTGGACTTGTACTTTTAAACACACCCACTTGGACTTTTGCAAGCCTCATTTGCATAATTACAAAAATGGTCATAACTTGGCCAAAAATGCTCGTTTTTTAAAAATAAAAACGTTACTGTAATCTACATTGCAGCGCCTATCTGCTGCAATAGCAGATAGGGGTTGCAAAATCTGGTGACAGAGCCTCTTTAAGCTCTTGAACGCGGCCTCTGCTTCTGGAGTCCACTCCTTGACATTCATGCCCTTTTTGGTGAGGGTAGAGATTGGAGCAGTCAATGAGGAGAAGTTTGGAATGAACAGCCGGTAGAAGTTGGCGAATCCCAGGAAGCGCTGAATGGCCCTTAAGCCTTGAGGGCGTGGCCATTCCAGGACAGTCTTTACCTTCTCAGGATCCATTTTGAGGCCCTGGTCGGATATGATTTAGCCCAGGAAGGGTAGAGACTTTCTTTCTAACACGCACTTTTCCAGCTTGGCATGAAGGGGATTCTCTCTTAAATGAAGCAACACTTGGCGGACTTGTCTCTGATGAGTTACAGGATCTGGGGAAAAAATCTAAATGTCATCGAGATACACCACAACACAAACATAGAGGAGATCATGGAAAATATAATTGACGAATTCTTCAAAAACCGCGGGGGCGTTACACAGGCTGAAGGTCATAATCAGGTATTTGTAGTGACCATCATGTGTATTAAATGCAGTCTTCCACTCGTCACCCTGACGAATCCGGATTAGATTGTAAGCCCCCGCAGGTCTAGTTTAGAAAAAAAAATTGCCCCCTGTATACGATCAAACAGTTCGGAGATCAAAGGCAATGGGTATCTGTTCTTTACCGTGATCTGGTTGAGACCCCAGTAGTCAATGCAGGGTCGGAGAGAACCGTCCTTCTCTTTGACAAAGAAAAACCCCGCCCCAGACGGGGATAAAGATTTACATATGAAGCCCCTATCTAGATTCTCCTTAATATAGGCAGACATTGACTGGGTTTCAGGTAAGGAGAGAGGTTATACTCTACCGCGAGGAGGAGACGAATCAGGAACCAAGTCAATAGGGCAATCATAAGCTCGATGTGGTGGCAACGTCTCTGCCTGCTTCTTGTCGAAGACATCAGAGAACTGAGACTAGCAGGAGGGCAATCCTGCCAATGACTGATGCAGAGGAGGCTGAAGTGGATGGATATGTCCCAGACAGCGGTTGAGGCACTTGGGACCCCACTGGAGAACCTCTCCAGAGTTCCAATCCAGGACTGGGGCGTGTAGATGGAGCCAAGGCAAACCCAGCAGCACGGGGTTGACGGTCTTGGGCAAGACAAACAGGAAGATGAGCTCAGAATGAAGGGCCCCCACTTGAAGCCTCAGCGGCTTGGTCACAGACAATATTGGGTCAGGCAGCGGCAGACCATCTACCGAGGCAACGATCAACGGCTTCCCGAGAAGGGTAGTAGGCAAATTAAGAAGATCCACAAGGTCTTTACGTATGAAATTGGCTGCGGAGCGAGAGTCCAGATAGGCAGAGACCAGATGGGGACTCTCTCGCCAGCGACAATGGTCACAGGGATGAACAGTTTGGATAAGAGTTCTCTATCAAATGCTGCGTCGCCCAGGGTTGTCTCTCCAACCAATCCTAGGCGTTGGAGTTTTTTGGCTTCTGAGGGCACAGACGCACGACATGGCCAGCGAGGCCGCAATATAGACAGAGTCCAAAAGTGTGCCTGCGCTGTTTCTCCTGGACCGATAGTTTGAGACAATCCACTTACATCGGAACTTCGGGTTGAGAAGCAGATGAAGACAAGAGCACTGGCGTAGCTATAGGGGTCGCAGCGGTCGCAATTGCGACCGGGCCCAGAAGCCAGGGGGGCCCACGGCCCCCCCGCACCACATCAATAAAAAGTTACTATAGTAACTCGGGCCGCGGGCCCCTGTTACTATAGTAACATACTTTACTTACCTTCCTGGTTCCGGATCGCAGCGGAGGCCCTGACGTCAAGCGCTGTGCGCAGCGCATGACGTCACAGCGCTATGCGCCGCACACAGCATCGAGACTACAGAACTCCCGCCGCGGCCGAAGAGGAAGGTAAGGTTAGCCCTGACAGGCGGGGTCCGACTCCCGGGACCCGCCAATCAGCTGTTTTGAAGGGGCCGCAGCACTCGTACGAGAGCTGCTCCCCTTCATTCCTGTCACTTCATTCCGGTCACACTGTGAATCGGTGTCGGCGATTCACAGTGTGAGCGAGTAGTGAAATGAAGGGGAAGCAGCTCTCGTACGAGTGCTGCGGCCCCTTCAAAACAGCTGATTTGCGGGTCCCGGGCGACACATCAGCTATTGATGGCCTATCCTGTGGATACGCCATCAATGTTTAGGGACTGCACAACCCCTAAGCCTACGATGTATCAGGCTTAGGGGGCCCATGAGACAGGATCACAGATTGTGTGATCCTGTCTGCTGGGCCCTGTATCTAAGCCAATCACATGGTAGGCTTAGATACATGGCCCATGCGTGATCCTGTCTGCTGGGCCCTGTATCTAAGCCTACCACACTGTAGGTTTAGATACAGGGCCCCAGTACACAGTAATCTTATACTGTATAAGATTACTGTCTGCTGGACCCTGTATCTAAGCCTACCTTGTGGTAGGCTTAGATACAGGGTCCCACAGACAGTATCACACATGGGCCCTGTATCTAAGCCTTAGGGTATGTGCACAGACACTAATTACGTCCGTAATTGACGGACGTATTTCGGCCGCAAGTCCCGGACCGAACACAGTGCAGGGAGCCGGGCTCCTAGCATCATAGTGATGTACGATGCTAGGAGTCCCTGCCTCGCTGCAGGACAACTGTCCCGTACTGTAATCATGTTTTCAGTACGGGACAGTAGTTCCACGGAGAGGCAGGGACTCCTAGCATCGTACATAAGTATGATGCTAGGAGCCCGGCTCCCTGCACTGTGTTCGGTCCGGTACTTGCGGCCGAAATACGTCCGTCAATTACGGACGTAATTAGTGTGTGTGCACATACCCTAACACACGTGTTACTAATCATATTTTGTGTGTTTTCTTACAAGTTCGGTCGTTGGACTACGCCGGATTCCTGGACTACTTCGATGACAGCTTTTTTTTTATTATCAATAAAATGGTTAATGAGGGTTGTGTGTTTTTTTTTTATTTCAATAAAATATTTTTTCTATGTCTTTGTGTTTTTTTTTTAAACTATATTACTACCGCCTTAGTAATGGCCGCCGGCTGATTGACAGCGTCCATTGCTAAGGCGGGACTTAGTGTTAGCGGATGCAGAGGCTAACACTAACCCCCATTATTACCCCGTTACCCACCACCACCAGGGGTGCTGGGAAGAGCCGGGTACGATCCAGTACCTGACCATCTGTAGTGATGGTCGGCTACTGGGGTGGCCGGAGGCTGGTATTATCAGGAGGGGAAAGGCCAAAAACAGTGGCCCTTCCCATCCTGGTAATGCGGCCTGCTGCTGCTTTATTGTATCTGGCTGGTTATGAAAAATGGGGGGGACCCCACGTCATTTAAAAAAAACAAAAAAAAAATAATAATTGGAAAGAACGATTTCGGGTCCCCCCCAATTTTCATAACCAGCCAGATACAACACAGCAGCAGCAGGCAGCATTACAAGGGTGGGAAGGGCCACTGTTTTTGGCCTTCCCCAGCCTAATACCAGCCTGCGGCCACCCCGGTGCCTGCCCGTCACTACAGATGGTCGGGTACTGGTTTGTACCCGGCTCTTCCCAATACCCCTGGTGGCGGTGGGTACCGGGGTAATAATGGCGGTTAGTGTAGCCTCTGCATCGGCTAACATTAAGCCTCGCCTTAGTAATGGAGGATGTCAATCAGCCAGCGGCCATTACTAAGGCGGTGATAATAACGTTTAAAAAGATACAAGCACATAGAAAAAATATTTTATTGAAATAAAAAAACACAACCCTCATTAACCATTTTATTGAGAATAAAAAAAACGCCGTCATTGAAGTCCTCGAATCCGAAGTCCAACAACCGAACCTGTAAAAAAAACACAAACACACAAAAATAATCAGTAACACAAAAAGAAGCAAAATTATTATTCTTACCTATCCTGGGTCCAGCGCTGGAGACGCAATGTCAACGAGCTGGGCCCTGTATCTAATCCTATCATGTGTGATACAGTCTGCTGAGCTGTGTATCTAATCCAATCATGTGTGATACTGTCTGCTGGGCCCTATATCTAATCCGATCATGTGTGATACTGTCTGCTGAGCCACTGTATCTAATCCTATCATGTGTGATACTGTCTGCTGAGCCACTGTATCTAATCCTATCATGTGTGGTACTGTCTGCTGAGCCACTGTATCTAATCCTATCATGTGTGATACTGTCTGCTGAGCCACTGTATCTAATCCTATCATGTGTGGTACTGTCTGCTGAGCCACTGTATCTAATCCTATCATGTGTGGTACTGTCTGCTGAGCCACTGTATCTAATCCTATCATGTGTGATACTGTCTGCTGAGCTGTGTATCTAATCCTATCATGTGTGATACTGCCTTCTGAGCCACTGTATCTAATCCTATCATGTGTGATACTGTCTGCTCAGCCACTGTATCTAATCCTATCCATAGTTTATAGGGTCGTAGTGCTATAGATATGCTGTCTCATATACACACTTTTTTTTGGGGGCGGACACACTTGTATTGGGGCTATTTCCCGGACATTTTAAGCCCTGAGGGTATGTTCACACGGCAGCGTCTGTTACGGCTGAAATTACTGTGCTGTTTTCAGGAGAAAACAGCACCGTAATTTCAGCCGTAATGGCATGTGCAGGCGTCTTTTGCTGCGTCCATTACGGACGTAATTGAAGCTGGTTTTCCATGGAGTCCATGGAAAACGGCTCCATTTACGTCTGAAGAAGTGACAGGCACTTTTTTACGCGCCGCCTTTTGACAGCGGCTCGTAAAAAAAATGACCGTCGGCACATCGTAAGACCCATTCAAATGAATGGGCAGATGTTTGCCGACGCTTTTGAGCCGCATTTTCGGACGTAATTCAATGCTAAAACGCCCGAATTACGTCCGTAAATAGTGTGTGTGAACCCAGCCTTAGTGACGCCCCGGCTGCTAGTGCTGCATTGTTGGGTCACTTAGGAGACCCAGCGGTGCAGCTGAAAGCGGACCGTCGGCCATGAGAAGTTTGTGGGGGGGGGGGCCCAGTAAGAATTTTTGCATCGGGGCCCATGAGCCTCTAGCTACGCCCCTGGACAAGAGGGGTTGCTGGAATTTGGCAGTCAACCTAGGAAGTCTTCTCTCATGACGAACCTCTTGGAATCTCTCTCTGAGCCTCATGTCCACTCGGGTGGCGATTAATATTAGGTCGTCCAAGGTAGATGGTAGATCACGAGCATCAAGTTCGTCTTTAATCTCGGATGACAGAACATACCTGAAGGGAGCTACTAACGCCTCATTGTTCCAGGACAGTTCTTCTGCCAGGGTCCGGAACTGGATGGTGTACTCACCCACGGAGGTGTCCTCCTGGCGAAGGTTCAGCATAGAGGTAGCTGCCGACGAGACTCGTCCAGGCTCCTCGAACTCAGTACGGAATAACCGCACTAACCCCTGGAAGTCTCGGGTCTCGGGTCCCTGTCGTTCCCAGATTGGATTCACCCACACCAGGGCCTTGCCGGCAAGTAAGGAAATAATGAAGACGATCCTGGCTCCATCTGAAGGAAATGCTCTGCCGCGCAGGGTGAAGTGGATATGTCACTGGTTAAGAAATCCCCTGCACGCGCTTGCGTCTCCATGAAAACGAGGTGGCAGTGGCAGTGAGAACCGAGGATCAGAATCGGTGCTGCCGAGAGGTGTAGCAGGAGGATCAGTCGGGTAAGCTGGAGCAGGAGTAGAGAAGGAAGCAGCTAGCGCTCCTAGCTGCCGTGCCATGGAGTCTACTGCCACAAGAAGTTGATCCTGTCGTGATCGCAGATCCTGCAGGTCCACCTGCATGGCTTGGGAGGGTGATAGGCTCTTGAATTGAACAGCGGGGTCCATGGCCTGAGCATACTGTCATGGCACAGGGTGTGGACTCACTGGGCCATACCGCGTAGCGGGATAGCAGCTGGCCAAACAGGTACAATGCAATGTCTATAGTCCAGAAGGGGTACCTGAGGCAATGTAGACAGTAGCGGTGGATTCAGGCTGAGACTGGTGCCAGCAGCCACAGGAAGAGGAGGAGTTTGGTGGTGCTGGTATCAGAACAGGTTTGTTCCTGAGTGGAGGTGGAGTGTGTTTTGAGCTTGTGTGGTTCCGGGGACTCTGCTTATTTCATCTGCCCAGGTTTGTTACACCTGCCTGGGCTTGCAGAGTGCCCTCTGGAGTAGGCCGGTGGGGGGGTGGAGGGACATCCCAGCTGGCTGGGAAAGTGAAGCCAGCCCTTGGAGAGAGAAGGCCATCTCGGGGCTGCAGCAACTTGTCCTCGTCCCCCCCCCCCCCCAGGCCTGGGGCATCGCAGCATGCCACAAGGAGAGCAGAGGCGACGGAGTACTCCCCAGGAGAAGGACCAGCAGGACCGGGCCCGGAACATCATGGCTGCAGGGACCCGTCCAACTGGGGGTCACTAAGGCCGGGAGAGGAGGCTACCACTTTTGGCTTCCACCTAGTGGCACACCTCGAGGAGTACAAAGACCTAGGTAGGTCCCTGCAGCGTCTCTGTGGAGACCTGATGGCAGCCCAGAAGAGGGCATCAAAGTCCTCTGCCGGCAGGCGGGCCAAGTATGCCGCACAGGTTTGCTCCTTGGTCCGCTCCTTGGTCCGGGAGGTGAAGGAGGTGGAGGACAGGAGAGCCACAATAATAAGTGGAGGAGGAGTTTTCTCTGAAAAGCTTCAAAATGAGGACCGTTTCATGGAAATGACTGAATTAAGCCAACGAAGAGGCGACCGCGGATGAAACCCCTGACAAGCTGGTGCCGGTCCCAACACGGGAAGAGTTGGTCTTAGAGGCGCCGTGTGAGTCAGGGGAGTTTACAGTGGGTGCAATCCAATGTGGTGCATCTACCGGAGTCGGGGAGCAGCTCCGGGTCAGAAGGGGAGCATCCCCCTGGTCTGCTGATGCAGTTTTGTGGCCAAGAATACACAGTTTCACTGTAGGAATTCAGTTTTGGCTCGGAGCTGCCCCCAGAGGAGGAAGTAAGAAGTCCGGCGGCAGAGAGGAAATTGGAAGAAAAAACAGAAGCAGAAGCTGAGAGAGGAAAGAAGACAAAAAGAGGTGAAACTGGTATACATCCATAGGTCTCCCCTGCACTCTGGGCCAGAAGAGATTTTGGTCCAGGGTGCAGAGCCCCTGCAGTGGGGTCAGGGTGGGGAGGCAGGGAGAAAGCTACGAGGCCGGGCAAGATTGCGCCGAACGCCGCTCGCTGTTAAGTGGGCGGCGCTGGCGGCCGGAGCACAGCAGGGGGCATGGTCCCAAAGTCTGCTGACGACGAGCCCCTGAGCCCAGTGAACAGCGTGACCCAAGCATCGGAGGAGGGGGCAGACCAGAAGCAGACAGCAGTGCAGCCCCGAGGATCGAGTGTCTGTAACGTGGTCGGTCCTGTAACATCTAGACCAGCCAGCATTTTAAGATTGCAGACACCCGATGCCTCTAACAAGGACGAAGTTGATGTCTCTGAAAGGGGTGGAGCCAGCCACTCCGTTGCAGAGGAGGGGGTGGCTGGGCAGGAAAAATTGTTGAACGATCAGAGCAGCCACTGCAAAGTGGCGTGGAAGGACAGAAAGACACTAATAAAGATAACAATGTCAGTAAAAATGTTAGTAAAAGTGTCAGTACAAATTTCAGTAAAAATGTGTCAGTAAATAATAATAGTGCCTGACAAGTGAAATGGACACTGATGATGCAGAGGGCTGCGTGGAGGTGCCGCTCATATCATCTGGCGGACCCTCCGCAAGTGAACCTAAGGATGCGGAGGTGTTATTCAGGGCAGGGAAAGCAATGGAGAAAAAGAATCAAGTTGAACCTGGCTTGGCAAATAGAATGACCGGGAGAGGAAATGTATCAACCGAAAATGTGGCGGGGGGGGGCCTGGTGCTCCTCTTCCCGGTGCCCCTAGCAGAACCTATGCTGGAGTAGTGGGGGGGACCACCGGCCCACCCATCCTTGTCCTCGGGTCCAAAGGAAGGTCACTTGCAACAGCGCCTCCTGCAGGCCTTAAGGGAGGGGAAGCAGTCCCTAACAGTAGGGGGTGTGCAGAGAGACCTATCTTTCTAGATAGATAGGTGTGGGTTGGAAGCCTTCCGAGAAAAGAGATCAGTGGTCGCTCCCGACAACCGGGCAGGCTGTGGTCAGGAGGAATGTGGTTCGTCTCCGGTAGCGTGGCAATGAAATCTGTCCCCCCAGAAAAACAGTGGTGGAGCTGCAGCTGGGGATGGGCTTCAGGGCAGGTGACATCTTTGCCCTGATACATCCTCATGGCTCAGCTGAGTTCGGCATCATCTTTGTTCAACCGGGAGGCCTGGATGTTTTCTGGGGGAACTATGAGCTGGTGAAGAGTGAGCCCGGCTGGCGGGATTTTGCTGCGCAAGCAATATCCCGCCAGAGTGGTCTCAAGAAAGTGACTGTTCTCACCCGTAACGAGTTGCTTTCTTGCATTGACATCATGACCTGGTTAAGTCGGTTTGGAGAGGTAGCGGAGATGCCTAGGAAGAACCTAGACGAGTTTGGCATCTGGTCAGGTGCCTGGATGTTGATGGTCAAACTTAGGCGTCTAGGGCAAACAGTGTCCCACATACCATCCTCTGCTTTCCTTGGGAGGGATCCTATCCTGGTCTTCTACCAGGGGCAGCCGAGGCTGTGTCACCGGTGTGGCGACCCCTCACACTTGAGCGCGGGCTGCACGGTGCAGAAGTGCGCTCATTGTGGGGGGGGTCATCTGGCTGCATAGTGTGACCAGATTAGGTGTCACCTGTGTGGTGACTTAGGTCACCCATTCAGTAGGTGTCCTCGCTCCGTGGTCAATGTAGTCTCTAAGCCTGCAGGTGGAGAAAGTAGGGTGGCCCCTGTGGGTGAGGAGGCATGAAGAGACGACGGGGCAAAATGACAAGTGACGACATCGAGGAAAGGGCTCCAGCCTTCCTACCAACGAAGGCTGGAGAAGAGGCAAGAAGAAAGGGAGCTGAGGGAAGCCCAGGTAACTGGGGGGACCTCTTCCCCGGAACCGGAACCTGCCCTGGAGACGGATGCCCTTCGGGACGCTGAATTGGATGAAGAGGTCAGGAGGATCCACAGGGAGCAAGCGGCTGAGGGCTCTCAATCCTCCCAACATGAAAGTGTTGGTGAGGAAGAGAGGGTACAGCCTAAAAGAACATCTGGGACACAGGGTAAGATCTTGAAGGGGCCAAAGTCATCCAGCCAAACCCTGACCACGGAAGGTAAAAACTGCACCCCTCAGGTGCTCTCCCCCAACGGCTACCAAGCACTCATGGATTTTCCAGCTTCTCAACAAAATGAGAAGGAGGGTGAGGTAGGGGTCTCAGGGGGTGCTGAGCCCCTTCCCACGAGAGGTACAAAGGCCTCTGGGGTGGGGGTCAACCTGGGACAGGAGGATGAGGATGAGGATGGGAGAGTGAGTCAGGACGGGAGAGTGAGTCAGGACAAGATGGAATCCACAATTTCTAAAAAAAGGGTGAAGGAAAAAGAGTCCGGGGGGTCCTCTTCTGACCATGACATGGGAGGGAAGAAGAAAGCTGTCTAATTACAATAATCCAGGATATCGGTACCCATGCCGTTGACACTGGCTTCAATTAATGTCACCAGCATTAAGTCAGATATGGCTACATTTACAGCCTTTGATTTTCTCAGCCGAGTTGAAGCTGACATTTTGTTTTTGCAAGAGACCAGACTGTCACTTTTGACAGATATCGTTAAAGCCAGGAGGGATTGGCGACGTGGACCCTCCTACTGGTCTCTTGCGGCTGAGCCATATAACAGTGTGGCGGTCCTTTTCACCGCACCGGTAAAATGCAGACAGATGATAGAATTAGAAATGGGGAAGTGCCTGATCCTAGATGTTCTCATGAAGGGACAAGAACTAAGATTAATTCATATCTATGGTCCCAAGACCAAATGGGATAGGAAAAGTCTCTTTATGAGGATTAAGCCTTTCCTTTTTTCCAGTCAACAGGTCATCTTTGGAGGGGATTTTAATACTGTCGTTAGACCCCGTGACTGAGGAGGTTTCAAGATAGATTGGCCTATGATAGCGTAGCTTTAAATAGCATAGCTAGCGAAGCTCTCCTGGTGGATATCCACATTAGGCATACCCCAGGTCAGCCCGGGTTCACCTATCAAAGAGGAAGTTGTAGGTCTAGGATAGATAGTTTTGTTTGAAGGAGGAAGCCATCTCTTCACCAGTGTCCGTTGTTGAGGTGGAATTCTCCGACCACTGTATGATTTTGTTTTCTCTGAACAGTGTGAAAGAGACAATAGTGGGTGAATACTGTGAGGAGGTTGAAACCTTGTGGGTGGAACTAGAAAGGGAGGTAAACACTGAAAAAATTACTTTTGGTGTAATCTATAGACCCCCCAATATAACTGAGGAGATGGAAGTTCAGCTATATAAATAGATGGAGCGGGCTGCACAGGCGGGTACTGTAGTGGTAATGGGAGATTTTAATTTCCGGGATATTAATTGGTGTCATGGTTCGGCTTCAACTGCAAAGGGGAGACATTTCCTCAACCTGTTGCAGGAAAATTTTATGGGCCAGTTTGTGGAAGACCCGACTAGAGGTGAAGCTCTGTTGGATCTGGTCATTTCTAATAATGCAGATCTTGTTGGGAATGTCAATGTTCGTGAAAACCTCGGTAACAGTGATCATAATATAGTTACATTTTACCTATACTGTAAAAAACAAACGCAGGCTGGGAGGGCAAAAACATTTAATTTTAAGAAAGCCAATTTCCCCAGGATGAGGGCTGCAATTCAGGATATGGACTGGGAAGAACTAATGTCAAATAATGGAACAAATGATAAATGGGAGATTTTCAAATCTACTTTGAGTTATTAAGTGCAAAATTTATTCCTATACAAGTATAAACGACTCAAATTAAACCCCACATGGCTTACACCTTCTGTGAAAGGGGCAATACACGACAAAAAAAGGGCATTTAAAAAATACAAATCTGAGGGTACAGCTGTAGCCTTTGTAAAATATAAAGAGCTTAATAAAATCTGTAAAAAGGTAATAAAATTAGCAAAAATACAAAATGAAAGGCAGGTGGCCAAGGATAGTAAAACAAATCCCAAAAAATTCTTCAAGTATATAAATGCTAAAAAGCCAAGGTCTGAACATGTAGGACCCCTAGATAATGGTAATGGGGAGTTGTTCACTGGGCATCATGAGAAGGCAGAGTTACTAAATGGGTTCTTTAGTTCTGTATATACAACAGAAGAAAGAGCAGCTGATGTAGCCGGTGCCAGTGCTGTTAATATATCAGTTGATATACTGAATTGGATGAATGTAGATATGGTCCAAGCTAAATTAAATAAAATAAATGTGCACAAGGCCCCGGGACCAGATGGGTTACACCCTAGAATTCTTAAAGAGCTTAGTTCAGTTATTTCTGTCCCCCTTTTCATAATATTCAGAGAATCTCTAGTGACTGGTATGGTGCCAAGGGACTGTCACAGCGCAAATGTGGTGCCTATTTTCAAAAAGGGCTCTAGGTCTTCCCCGGGTAATTATAGACCAGTAAGCTTAACATCCATCGTGGGGAAAATGTTTGAGGGGCTATTGAGGGACTATATACAGGATTATGTGACAATAAATAGCATTATAAGTGACAGCCAGCACGGTTTTACTAAGGACAGAAGTTGTCAAACTAACCTAATCTGTTTTTATGAAGAGGTGAGCAGAAGTCTAGACAGAGGGGCCGCTGTGGATTTAGTGTTTTTGGACTTTGCAAAGGCATTTGACACTGTCCCCCATAGACGCCTAATGGGTAAATTAAGGACTATAGGTTTAGAAAATATAGTTTGTAATTGGATTGAGAATTGGCTCAAGGACCGTATCCAGAGGGTTGTGGTCAATGATTCCTACTCTGAATGGTCCCCAGTTATAAGTGGTGTACCCCAGGGTTCAGTGCTGGGACCACTATTATTCAACTTATTTATTAATGATATAGAGGATGGGATTAATAGCACTATTTCTATTTTTGCAGATGACACCAAGCTATGTAATATAGTTCAGTCTATGGAAGATGTTCATGAATTGCAGGCAGATTTAAACAAACTAAGTGTTTGGGCGTCCACTTGGCAGATGAAGTTTAATGTAGATAAATGTAAAGTTATGCATCTGGGTACCAACAACCTGCATGCATCATATGTCCTAGGGGGAGCTACACTGGCGGATTCACTTGTTGAGAAGGATCTGGGTGTACTTGTAAATCATAAACTCAATAACAGCATGCAGTGTCAATCAGCTGCTTCAAAGGCCAGCAGGATATTGTCGTGTATTAAAAGAGGCATGGACTCACGGGACAGGGATGTAATATTACCACTTTACAAAGCATTAGTGAGGCCTCATCTAGAATATGCAGTTCAGTTCTGGGCTCCAGTTCATAGAAAGGATGCCCTGGAGTTGGAAAAAATACAAAGAAGAGCAACGAAGCTAATTAGGGGCATGGAGAATTTAAGTTATGAGGAAAGATTGAAAGAATTAAACCTATTTAGCCTTGAAAAAAGACGACTAAGGGGGGACATGATTAACTTATATAAATATATTAATGGCACATACAAAAAAAATTGTGAAATCCTGTTCCTTGTAAAACCCCCTCAAAAAACAAGGGGGCACTCCCTCCGTCTGGAGAAAGAAAAGGTTCAAGCTGCAGAGGCGACAAGGCTTCTTTACCGTGAGAACTGTGAATCTATGGAATAGCCTACCGCAGGAGCTGGTCACAGCAGGGACAGTAGATGGCTTTAAAAAAGGGTTAGATAATTTCCTAGAACAAAAAAAATATTAGCTCCTATGTGTAGAAATTTTTCCTTCCCTTTTCCCGTCCCTTGGTTGAACTTGATGGACATGTGTCTTTTTTCAGCCGTACTAACTATGTAACTATGTAACTATGTAACATTGCAGAGTCCCTCCGGATGGGAAGAGGTGTATGGAGGCTGAATTCTACTCTCCTGGAAGAAGTGGAAGTAAGACAGGCCTTTGAGGATTTTCTTCAGGGCCAGGTTCCTTTGTTGGATCTAGGTGGCACTAAGTCAGAGTGGTGGGAGTTGTTCAAATATCGGGTGGCAGGATTTTTCCGCCGGCTCTCAGGCCTCAGGTCCATGAGCAGGTATCGCCTGTATCAGGAGCTGAGGAGGAAACTCGAGCATCTGGTCTCGGCCGGAGGTAGCCAAGAGGAGATCTCCGGGGTGAAAGCATTGCTCAAAAGGTGTCAGTATTATAGGCACGCATCTTTGGTTCTTGAGAGGGATTTCAGGAGGTACCGCTCGCCCAACCCCTACAGGAATTGTAAGATGTCAGTGAGTCGTAAAATTGTGACAGGACTAATAGATAGTACAGGGTCCCTGAGGAGATCCAAATCAGGGATTCTGGAGGTCGTTAGATTCTTCTACTCACACCTTTTAGGTAAGAGGGATCCAAACCAGGAGGAGATGTCGGCTTTCCTGGCTGAGACCATTCCTGAGGCAGGAGTGTATTCCTCTCTTAATGTTTTGATAGATCCAATCAAAGAAGAGGAAGTAATGCTGGTGATTGACGGGCTAGGCCTGAAAAAGTCCGAGTTTTATAAGACTTTTAAAGGAACCCTAGTTCCCCTCTTGACGGAGGTTTTTAATGAATGTCTATCCTCGGGCACTCTGCCAAAGTCAATGAGGAGGTCAGCCAATCACAGGCTGTAGTGGCAGTCACACACGTCAGGATGACGTCAGAAGGCCGCCCTCCAGGGATGACGCTTCATCCCACGTGACCACTTCTGCAGCCAATCACAGGCTGCAGCGGCCTCTGCAGCCAATCACAGGCTGCCGCGTCATACAGGAAGGTCAGAGTGGAGGAAGAAGAGGGACTCGTCAACATGACAACGACCGGGTATGTATGAACTGCTTTTTATTTTATTTTTAATCAGCAGCCTCTTCTCTCTATCAGTGATTGATAGAGACAAGTGGCTGCCGATTAGTGTAATATATCTGTAATGTATTTCTGCCCGCCCGGCCATTGCTAGGTAACGGCTCCGTCACACACGGACGGCACACATCAGTTTTTTTGACGGCCCCATTGATTTGCATGGGCTTCACGGTCACGGACTCTCTGACCAAAGTAGGACATGCTCTACTTTGGATAGGAACGGAGCAACGGGACCGTCAAAAAAACTGAAGTGTGCATGGCCCCATTGAAATGAATGGGTCAGGGTGCTAGCCGTCAGAAAAACGGCTAGCACCCTGAAGAAAAACACTGAAGTGGGCATGAGGCCTAACACTCCTGCATTCAGGCAGTGTTATCCCTGTCTACCTTCTATCAGCCCTTCTGATGCTTATCCTCAGAGGTGGCCGAGCTCAGGAAATATAACACTCCTGCATTCAGGCAGTGTTTTCCCTATCTACCTACTACCAGCCCTACGCGTTTCTTTACTAAGTTATTTCTCTGTTGTAAATCGTCAGGGGCTTGCAGAGTCAGAATGTTATAGCTTATAGCATTCTAGAAGTACAATGTACTGAAACAATGTGGCGTGCAGTAACAATGCCAGTCGCCATTAGTGGCAAAACTCACCATCTTATATAGGTTGAGTCTCCACCCCCTTCCAGGATTACTGTCAGCTACAGCCAATGGGAGACGCCACTCAGGGGGGTGTCCCGCACAGTTGGAAACAGGGGCTCGTCAGTCTGAGCGAACGGGAAGCCGGCCTGCGATCCGACACCCACCCTCACTTGATGACATAAGGAAGTAAACACAGGAGCTAGACTGCACCGTGAACAGTGCACTGCTCCTGTGTTCGGCTCAGATAGGAATGCACCTACATCATCTTCTCCTCCGAGTAGGAGAAGATGATTAGATGTCCGGGCACATCCAGGATTGATCTGGGGCGGCTCCCAAAACTGGGATTACCGTCTCAGTATGCTATTCGGAGGGGATGTATTAAAAATATATATATATTGGTGTGAGCAGGTTCTGTTTGTTTGACAGACCAATGCCTTAGTGGTTTAGGGAATAATCCCTAACAGTGTTCGGAATCAAAATCCCCCACTTTAGTCATCTAGTAAACTAATGTACATAAAGTGGGGAAACTTGATACAGACAGGTGTCTAGTAGTCAAATAGATAAGACTCACATCCAGCATATAACCATAGCAGGGACACTATACATAATCTTTTAGATGGTCTAAGAAATAGTGCATTGCAATGATATAATCCACTTGATGATATTATTATTATGTCATCGAAGGTAGACAGGGATAACACTGCCTGAATGCAGGAGTGTTATACTTCCTGATCTCTGTTACCTCTGATTGACAAGCATTAGAAACGGAAACAGAAAAAATGGGACATAAATATCAAAACCACAAAAAAGGCCATACTCACTAGGTAGGTGGGTGGGTGAAAACCCGTTCCCATCAGGACGCAGACGGGTCAAAGAATGCTGCAGAAGGAGTGTGCATTAAATAGTGATAGCCCCTCCCACTAGTCTTGAGGGGAGTGGCGGACTAAGTGCTCAAAGGTGTGCGATAAATGTGTGTCAGTGTAGTGCTAGGGTGTGAATGGATGGTAAAAAATAAATATGTATGTATGAAAGTGTCAGAACTGTGTAATAATGTAATAAAAATAAATAAATAAAATAAATGTGATGAATAGGGGTCAGTGCTGTGAATAGTACATGGGGTGTCAGTACTATGTGTAATACGTGGAGGGATAATGTGCTGGTCGTCAGGCATGGCGTATCTTGCCGAATAACAGCCTATTTGTAACGCCGCTAGTGTTAGCTAAAGCGGGCTGCTCTGCATTCCAAACCAAACGCCAGCACATCATGCCCTCCCAGCATATAAGACCCGGCTGCGTCCTGAAAAAAAGTGTAGTATACGTAGTAAGAAATATCCATGAAACATGGGGTATTAGTTGTTATTTTGGCCAAAATACGCAAAGCTCGCAACCCAACGTCAAGGGTCCCCAGTGCCTTGCGAGTCCCTAACCAGAACTTTTCGTTCCTAATTTAAAAACACAAACAGAAAAAATGGGACATAAATATCAAAACCACAAAAAAGGCCATACTCACTAGGTAGGTGGGTGGGTGAAAACCCGTTCCCATCAGGACGCAGACGGGTCAAAGAATGCTGCAGAAGGAGTGTGCATTAAATAGTGATAGCCCCTCCCACTAGTCTTGAGGGGAGTGGCGGACTAAGTGCTCAAAGGTGTGCGATAAATGTGTGTCAGTGTAGTGCTAGGGTGTGAATGGATGGTAAAAAATAAATATGTATGTATGAAAGTGTCAGAACTGTGTAATAATGTAATAAAAATAAATAAATAAAATAAATGTGATGAATAGGGGTCAGTGCTGTGAATAGTACATGGGGTGTCAGTACTATGTGTAATACGTGGAGGGATAATGTGCTGGTCGTCAGGCATGGCGTATCTTGCCGAATAACAGCCTATTTGTAACGCCGCTAGTGTTAGCTAAAGCGGGCTGCTCTGCATTCCAAACCAAACGCCAGCACATCATGCCCTCCCAGCATATAAGACCCGGCTGCGTCCTGAAAAAAAGTGTAGTATACGTAGTAAGAAATATCCATGAAACATGGGGTATTAGTTGTTATTTTGGCCAAAATACGCAAAGCTCGCAACCCAACGTCAAGGGTCCCCAGTGCCTTGCGAGTCCCTAACCAGAACTTTTCGTTCCTAATTTAAAAACACAAACAGAAAAAATGGGACATAAATATCAAAACCACAAAAAAGGCCATACTCACTAGGTAGGTGGGTGGGTGAAAACCCGTTCCCATCAGGACGCAGACGGGTCAAAGAATGCTGCAGAAGGAGTGTGCATTAAATAGTGATAGCCCCTCCCACTAGTCTTGAGGGGAGTGGCGGACTAAGTGCTCAAAGGTGTGCGATAAATGTGTGTCAGTGTAGTGCTAGGGTGTGAATGGATGGTAAAAAATAAATATGTATGTATGAAAGTGTCAGAACTGTGTAATAATGTAATAAAAATAAATAAATAAAATAAATGTGATGAATAGGGGTCAGTGCTGTGAATAGTACATGGGGTGTCAGTACTATGTGTAATACGTGGAGGGATAATGTGCTGGTCGTCAGGCATGGCGTATCTTGCCGAATAACAGCCTATTTGTAACGCCGCTAGTGTTAGCTAAAGCGGGCTGCTCTGCATTCCAAACCAAACGCCAGCACATCATGCCCTCCCAGCATATAAGACCCGGCTGCGTCCTGAAAAAAAGTGTAGTATACGTAGTAAGAAATATCCATGAAACATGGGGTATTAGTTGTTATTTTGGCCAAAATACGCAAAGCTCGCAACCCAACGTCAAGGGTCCCCAGTGCCTTGTGAGTCCCTAACCAGAACTTTTCGTTCCTAATTTAAAAACACAAACAGAAAAAATGGGACATAAATATCAAAACCACAAAAAAGGCCATACTCACTAGGTAGGTGGGTGGGTGAAAACCCGTTCCCAAACTTGATACAGACAGGTGTCTAGTAGTCAAATAGATAAGACTCACATCCAGCATATAACCATAGCAGGGACACTATACATAATCTTTTAGATGGTCTAAGAAATAGTGCATTGCAATGATATAATCCACTTGATGATATTATTATTATGTCATCGAAGGTAGACAGGGATAACACTGCCTGAATGCAGGAGTGTTATACTTCCTGATCTCTGTTACCTCTGATTGACAAGCATTAGAAACGGAGTGGGAGAAACAGATATATCCACTACACTGACATATGTTCACCTAATAATAATAAAAAATAATAATAATAATAAAAAATAAAAAACAATATATATAAAAAATACAAAAATATCAAGAATATAATAATAATAATATCAAAATAAAAATATTAAAAGGGTGAAAAAGAAAAATATGAAAATCTAAAACAATAAGAATAAAAACTGGGAGGAGGAAAAGATAGAAATATTATATAGAGATCATTGCATCCGCATAGGTAGTATCTGTATTCCTTATCTACAGCACTACATCTAATGGTGTTAATGTAAAATGCACAGGCACTAGTAACATAAGGCAGATTGTCGCCACAATTCATTTATGCCAAAATGACAAAACAATGTAACAAATGTAACCACATTTAGATGGTAATATATACAATACATCCTTTGAGATACAAAACTCAGTGAATTTTGCTCTAACTTCAAGGGAAAACTACAAGAAATTTGTTTTTTACAGTGAATTAAGAGAAGGCTCCTTGGTGGATTCTCTCCTGCAGGGAGTGGTTTCAGCCCTTCTTCCAGGAATGGGAGAGAGGAGGCCAAGTGAATGACTTGCGTACACCCCACAGACATCTCCCGGCTTATGCCGCCCTGGTTTTGAATATGGTGCACCGGTGGGGTCTGGGAGTGTGGGAGATCGAGACCATGCCGAGAAAATTTATTGACAGAAAGGTTCTTATGACCCACTTCCAGAAGCCCCTGGCACTCAAAGACTGCCCAAGTAGTGACCTCGGGGTGGGATTAAAACTTTTAAACTTGGTTAGGATTCCCCAGAAGTTTTGGGATCTGCCTTGGCGCTGCTTTCATGGGAGGCTGTATGTAAGGGGCAATATCAAGTACAGAAACACTGATGACAGAGCATGTTCTGGAGGAGTGTAGTGATACATTAGAAAGTATGGAGCATTTCCTGCTTCATTGCCCCTTTAATGCAGAGGTATACAAAAGGGTGGGCACCTCCATTGGTTGGCTCGGCTTAGCCAACCTCTCCTACGCCGGGTGGGCCTATGGGATGTTCAGAGACCTTGGTGGTAGGGACCGAAACACATCCTTTTAAGTCAGCAAAGTGGTAAGACACTTTACATGGAACGCACAGTGTTTAGTATCTACACAGAGTAAAATCCTCCTGCTGGAAGAGGTTGTAGGGAATATTATAGGTGACCTGGTGAAGGTGCTCTCATTGAAGGTTAATAGACTGGGAGCATCCAAAGCCTCTCACTTATGGAGAGGCTTTTAATTTAGGGTGCCCTAGGGTATTGACCTTCAGGAGGGGAGGGGGGGTCTCAGCCGGCTTGTCCGGGGGGAGGGGGGTTGCCATCGTTTAGGCACCTAAAAAGAAATGAAGTGATAGGGAAAGAAGGATCAGATTAGAGTCAGATTAAACGCAGGGTAAGAGAAGGGACAGCTATAAGGGAAAGCGATAGGGTGGGTGTCCGCGGGGGTGGATACTGGCCTCGGGGGAGTCTGGGTGGGCCCCTTTCCTTCCTTCTTTCTGGTGGTAGGCTGATTAGTTGCACATCAGGTTTTTGTTTTTGGATATTTAAAGGCAGTATAAAGGCTTACAGGAACCAAACTTGGTGCTTTCGTGTATTGTTATTGTTATTTGTTATGGTTATGGTATATGTTAGGTGAGTAAGATAGGGATAGAGAAGGGGGTTTAAATAGGTTGGGTGGGGGAGTAAGGGGGAGGGGGAAAAAAGAAAGAAAAAAAGGGGAGGAGTCCTTTTTGTTCTGCTGTGTACCCTGCTCAGCCCTGGACTATGCAGGACATGGGAGGACATGGGGCGAGGGGCTGAGTGGGAGGCCTAGTGGTGGTGGAAGCCAACACCAGGACTATGCGGACATGAAGAGACATGAGGCGGGGTGTTGGCCTGGTGTGGTGATGGGTAGGTTTAGATAGACGTTAGGGATAGAGGAAAAAAAATATAAATAAATATAGATATATATAGGTATGTTATGTTTGTACTGAGGTTAAGTGCATTATTATAGTTATGGTATACGTTCATTTATTATTGTTATGTTTATTTATGATTATTTTTCTCTCTTATTTTATTTTTATTTTTTATTTTATTTTTTATTTTATTAATATTATCATTTTCTTTTCACTTTTCTTTTATTTTTCTTTCAATTTCAGTTTATTTATTTATATTAGTTTATACAATTATTTATAAAAAAAAAATATATATATATTTATGTAAATATCACTTCTTATTTTTTATGTAGGTATATATTTAAGGGGGTGCGCATTTTCGGTTAATGGTTTTGAATTGTTTTGAAAGAGTGTGAAAGAGGGTGAGTGGATATTTTAATGGTGAGGAGACGTGAATATGTTTGAGTGGGGATGAATGGAAAATGGATGGGGAAATTGGCCAAGTCCAGAGATATAGTGAATGCAGTGATGCATTGTCTGTAAATATGTAAATATTGATTTGTTTATTGTTTCAGTTGTTCATTGTTATGTTTTTTACTTTTTTCTAAATAAATAAAGAGTTTCAGGCTAAGATGAGGCTCCGATAGTAGATAGACACCCGGCGGGGTGCGATACACTAGATGCAGCGGAGGATATAACACGACTCCAACTCCAGACGGCACAGAGGCATGGTAGCACGGGATACAGGAACGGGTAACACTGGGAACTGGAAAACACTAGGAGACCATTTGCAAAGACAAACTTTAGGTAACATAACAACGCTCAGGCAATGATCAAGACTTTTATAGTCCAGCAGCATTCTGGGCTGATTGCAGATATTCTGCAACTGTGCGCGCACTGGGCCTTTAAGGCCATGCACACGCGGGCGCGCGCCCTGTGGGAGACAGTCTATGAACCAGGAAGTGAGTGCCAGCGTCTCTCAGTATGGAGATGCCGGTGAGAACTCTCCCGTCCATGGCCACGGACATCAGAGGGTAAGTCAGAACGACGGTCCGCGGCCATAGACGTTGCACCAAACAACAGTCCTAGTACATAAGTACATTTAATAGTCCAGACCGTAATGGAGGCTCGGCACAGATGAACCTGCAGACACCAGACGTGGTGTATATCAGCAGGCGTGACCGGTGGCACAACACAACTCCAACAGGTTAAGCCACAAGAACAGATATATCACGGAATACAGGATACAGGTAGCACGGCACAAAAACAACGGGAATATGATAACTCTAAGGGACAATTTGCTAAGACTAACATGGGTAAACACAACAACGCTCAGGCAATAAGTGAAAGGGCAGAGCCCTTTTTATAGTCCAGGGTGATCATGGGTTAATTGATCAATTTTTTCTTCTTGGGACCAGAGCGGAGAAGAACTTTTTAATGAGGATAGGACCATTGAGTTTCTCTTCTGGCTCCCAGGACCTCTCCGCTGGACCAAACCCCTTCCAATCCACCAAATAAAAAGTTCTTCCTCCTACTTTATTTAAAGTCCAGGATCTCCTTAAACTCGAATGAATACATCTTGAAATCTTCTCTCATACTAAGAAGCAATAGCCAAGTCTTTCCGGTGCTCCGATGCAACTTTCAAGGCTGAGAAGAAAAACTTAATCCTGCCAATAATTGAGGCAGAGGAGGCTGGACAGGATGGATCTGCAACAGACAGCGATTGAGACATTTGGAGCCCCATTGGAGAATCTCTCTGGAATTCCAGTCAGAGGCAGAAGCCAAGACAGACCCAGCAGAACAGGATTGATGGCTTTGAGCAAAACAAAAAACTAAATTAGTTCTGAATGTAGGGCTCCAACTTGGAGCTTCAGCGGCTTGGTTTCAGATACAATCGGATCTGGCAGAGGCAGTCCATTCACCGAGGCAACAGCCAAAGACGTCTCCAGAGGAACTGTGGGCAATTGGAGATGGTCCACTAGGTAATTTTGGATGAAGTTTGCCGCGAACCCGGAGTCCAGATAGGCAGAAACCCGGTACGTCTTCTCAGCGGACACTATGGTCATGGGGACAGACAGTTTTTAAGAGGATCTTTTGTTCAGCGCCGTTTCGCTTAGGCTTGTCTCTCCAACCAATCCTAGGCACTGGAGTATTTTGGCTTCTGAGGGCACAAACGCACAACATGGCCTCCGAGGCCGCAATACAGACAAAGTCCTGAAGTGCCTCTACGCTGCTTCTCCTTGGCTGACAATTTGAGCCGATCCACTTGCATAAGCTCCTCTGGTGGAACAACTGGTGAGGACGACAGGGATTGCTGGAAAGAAGGTGCCAGCCTGGGAAATCTTCTCTCCCGACCAACCTCTTGGGATCGTTCCCGGATCATGTCAATCCGGGTAGCAAGAAGAATGAGGTCATCCAGGGTAGGTGGCAGATCACGAGCGGCAAGTTCATCTTTAATCTAGGTTGATCTGGCACTGGTTCAGAAATCCCCTTCAGGTACTCGATTCTATGTCGTAGCGAGGAGGTAGTGGCAGTGAGAATCAGGAATCGGTACCGATACTGACAGGAGGTGTAGTAGTAGGAACAGGAACAGGTGCCGTGATGGCTGCAGCTTGCGCATCCAGTCGCTGTGCAATGGAGTTCACTGCCAGGAGGAGTTGGTCTTGTCGTGACCGTAGGTTTCGCAGGACTGCCTGCATGGCTTGTGACGTTGTCATGGTCTTGGGTTGACCAGCGGGGCCCATGGACTGAGAGTACTGTCATGTTCCATGGGTATGTGGGCCCACTAGGCCACACCACCATAGCGGAGTAGCTGCTGGCCAAACAACAGTCCTAGTACAAGGGTACCTTTAAAAATCTAGAAAGTAATGGAGGCTCAGCACAGATGAACTTGTAGACACCAGCCGTGGTGTATATCAGCAGGCGGGACCGGTGGCACAACACAACTCCAACAGGTTAAATGAACAGTGTCACCAAAAATTTTTTTTTTATATCAGTTTTATGTTAGGGTTTTATTTAAAAACGTTTATATTTATTTGTGTGTTTGTGTGTTACTTTTTTCTATTTTTACACTTTTTCTTCCCTATGGGGGCTGCCATTTTTTTTTCCATTTTTGTATGTGTCGATTAACGACACATACAGACATGGAATACGGCAGCTCCAGTCCCATAGGGACTGCGAACGGGGCCCGTTCCATCCACTATGGTGTACGCCGTGTGTGTGGGAACGGCGCATGCGCCGCTCCCACACAGTCCGATTTGAAATGCGCGCCGTCCGGCGCCATTTTCCTGTGGACCGGAAGTCGCGGCCGGGCAGTAAGATTACTACTTCCGGTCGCGGCTTCTGGACTTGTGCACATGGAGCAGCGGCAGCAGACGGAGCGGACGGACCGGAGGGAGCGGCGGCGACTGGAGCAGGTAAGTGATTTCTATGTATGTTCGTGTTTCAGTGTGTTTTACTAGTGTATGTAAACCTTCTACACTGTGTGTTAGCTCAAAAAATGGCGACACACAGTGTAGGAGGTTAGACCGTTCAAACCCCTCGTTTCTCCCGGCACTAGCCAGGATAAAGGAGGGGGGAATCTGAGAGCTCACTAGAGCGAGGGATTTTTTCCCAATTTTGCAGCATAAAGCAATGTGGTTGCTTTACCACATGCAATGCTGCAATTTTGGGAATTGCTCCATCTAGTGACCAGTGCTGGGAAATATTATAAATTGAATCCAATTTATAATATTTCCTGACTCGTGAAAAAAATAAAAAAAATTAGAATAATGTTTAATCACCTACACACTAATTGTTTAACTAAAAAAAACAAAACATGTTTTGCTGGCAACACATTCCCTTTAAGGCACAGGAACAGATATAGCACGGTATACAGGTAGCAGGGAAGGAAACGACGGGAACAGGATAACACTATGGGACCATTTGCTAAGACTAACATGGGTAAACACAACAACGCTCAGGCAATGAGTGAAAGGGCAGCCCTTTTTATAGTCCAGGGTGATCATGGGTTAATTGATGAGACACAGCAGAACGGAGAGGAAGTAAGCGCTGGCGTCTCCTGGGGAGGAGATGCGGACCAGTGCTTACAGATCCTGGCTGCGGCCATCTGGGGTGATGCTACACCGGCCACTTCCTGACTTCATGGTCGGGAGTTACGAAAACAGCGTAGCTCGCTGAGCTACACTGTTTCCATTAGTCCCATAGAACTGAATGGTAGTTACAGAAACAGCGTATCTCGCATGCTACGCTGCTTCCGTAACTGCCATTAACAACTTTGAGAGATACAGAAAGTTACGGAGAGTTATGGAAAGTCCATGAAGTAAGGAAGTGGCTGGGAGGCAGCGAGAGCAGAAAGAGGTACAACGGGGTTTAGGGGGTCTGGTTCTAGAGATAGTTGCGGGTCCCAGAGGTGGGACTCGCATCTATCTGACAGGATCCACAGGATATGTCATAAATGTCCCTCATGGGAAAACCCCTTTAAAGTGTAACTAAACTTCTAAAAAACTTCTGACATGTCAGAGTGAAATGTCAGAAGTTTTGATTAGTGGGGGTCCGAGCACTGAGACCCCCATGGATCGCTAAAACAAGGTGGCAGAAACGCTCAGGTGACCGCTGTACCACTTCGTTTCTGATCTGCTTTTCTCGGAAAGCCGAGCAAGCGGTGTACGGACACAGGCCCGGCTTTAGGTTGGATTGCTGCCCTGCACAAATAAAGAATTAACCAAAAACATACTTTACATAAAGATATATTAAGACATACAGGCAAACACACACACACACACACGCACACACACACACACACACGCACAAGAGGCATGTATTCATATATACACACACCCATATATATATACACGCACACACACAGGAGGCATGTATACATATACACACACATATTTATGTATACATGTATATATATATACACACACACACACGAGGCATGTATACATATATATATACACACACATACACACACATATATATATATATATATATATACACACACACACACACGAGGTATGTATACACCGTGTTCCAAATTATTATGCACATTGGATTTAAGTGTCATAAACATTTAATTATTAGTTTTTCAATTAAACTCATGGATGGTATTGTGTCTTAGGGCTCTTTGGATCATTGTAATCAATCTCAGACACCTGTGATAATTAGTTTGCCAGGTGTGCCCAATCAAAGGAAAACTACTTAAGCAGGTCGTTCCACATTATTAAGCAGGCCACAGGTTTCAAGCAATATGGGAAAGAAAAAGGATCTCTCTGCTGCCGAAAAGCGTGAAATAATGCAATACCTTGGACAAGGTATGAAAACATTGGCTATTTCAAGAAAACGTAAGCGTGATCATCGTACTGTGAAAAGATTTGTGGCTAATTCAGAGCACAGACGGGTTAGTTCAGATAAAGGCATAATGAGGAAGGTTTCTGCCAGACAAATTAATAGGATTAGGAGAGCAGCTGCTAAAATGCCATTGCAAAGTAGCAAACAGGTATTTGAAGCCGCTGGTGCCTCTGGAGTCCCGCGAACCTCAAGGTGTAGGATCCTCCAGAGGTTTGCAAGTGTGCATAAAGCTATTATTCGGCCACCCCTAAACAATGCTCACAAGCAGAAACGGTTGCAGTGGGCTCAGAAATACATGAAGACTATATTTCAAACCGTGTTGTTTACTGATGAGTGCCGTGCAGCCCTGGATGGTCCAGATGGATGGAGTAGTGGATGGTTGCTGAATGGCCACCATGTCCCAACAAGGCTGCGACGTCAGCAAGGAGGTGGCAGAGTCATGTTTTGGGCTGGAATCATGGGGAGAGAGCTGGTAGGCCCCTGACGGTGTGAAAATGACCTCTGCAAAGTACGTAGAGTTTATGACTGACCACTTTCTTCCGTGGTACAAAAAGAAGAACCGTGCCTTCCGTAGCAAAATTATCTTCATGCATGACAATGCACCATCTGATGCTGCAAAGACTACCTCTGTGTCATTGGCTGCTATGGGCATAAAAGGGGAGAAACTCATGGTGTGGCCCCCATGTTCCCCTGACCTCAACCCTATTGAGAACCTTTGGAGCATCCTCAAGCAAAATATCTATGTGGGTGGGAGGCAGTTCACATCAAAACAGAAGCTCTGGGAGGCTATTCTGACATCCTGCAAAGATATTCAAGCAGAAACTGTCCAAATACTCACAAATTCAATGGATGCAAGAATTGTGAAGGTGATATCAAAGAAGGGGTCCTATGTTAATATGTAACTTGGCCTGCTAAGTTTTTTTTATTGAAAGAGCTTTTGATTTCTGTAAATATGACCTCCTGATGCTGCAAATTCAACAAATTACCATTTTAGTTCTCTTTACAACCTTTAAAATGTTTTGATCTCTGTTGTGCATAATAATGTGAAACAGTGCATTTTGAGTTTTTTACTTCTAAAAAAAAAATCTGTTATCATTAGGAGATTTGTTCAATAAAATTCTCATTATACTCCAACGGTTGATGGCTTGAAGATTATACTGACTGTCATTTGCATCGACTATTTAGGAAAATCAGCATAATAATTTGGAATGTGGTGTACATACATATATATATATATATATATATATATACAAACCCACACACACCCCCCCCCCCACACACACACACACGCGCACACACAGTACAGACAATGTAGATGTTACCTGTAGTCCTATGTAACACCACAGATAACACACAGGGACAGCTCTGTGAGTACAGATAATGTTATAGTGTTACCTGTAGTCCTATGTAACACCACAAATAATGCACAGTGATAACCACACACATACTTGTATATATACAGCATATATATCTATATATATATATATATATATATATATATATATATATATACATATATATATATATACAGACACACACATAGAAAATATACAAATACAAATATGGAACACACACACACACACGAACTTACCATATCTCCTTGCTGCACAGGTTTCCTGCAGGACGGGCTGTGGGCGGAGCTTCCTCCTCTGCTCTGCCTCTGCTTCCTCCATGTGTGTAACGAGGAGCAGAGAATATAGAGTTCCCACGGCCTGCAGAGTGGCGCCCCCTACATGCTGGAAGACTGCAGCGCCATGTGCACCCGCACATGTCGCACACCCCTCAGGCCGGCCCTGTATGGATGTACAGCACTCCGAGGAATGCCGATCAGCAACGAAGCGGTACAGCATTCAATCGAGCGCTTCTGCCGCTTCACTTTAGCGATCGGTGGGGATCTCAGTGCTCAGACCACCCACCGATTAAAAGTTCTGACATATCACTATGACATGTCAAAAGTTTTTCAAAAGTTTAGTTTCACTTTAAAGAGAGGTGTTTTTTTTTCTTAACTTTTTTTTTCTTTAATAAAACAGTGTTTCAGTGTGTTTGGTGCAACATTCTAAATACTTTTTATTAAAAATAATTTTTACTTTTTGAGATACAGCTGCTTTATATCCTTATACAGAGCAGCTGTATCTAGTGCTAAAACCTGTATCCGTCAGGTCAGTGGCACTGACGGGTAATTTCAGCGGGTTGGGGGGGTTGAATTGCATGTGAGGGGGAAGCAGGGGGCCCAAGTTGTGTCAACAGCCCAGGGCCCATGGTACACTTAATCCGCCACTGGATATTATACTTACTAGGAAGTTGCAGAAGGATGTGTGTGTTTCTCTCTGCCTCTCTTTCACTCTGCTCCTTCTCCCTTCTCCCCCTCCCCCAAGACTTCTATGGGTAGGTGTAACCTGATCCCTAATTTTCTCTAATAAGATTTATTACAAAATGTCTTATATTCGCTAATACTACTGATTTATGCAAAGTTTGTTCAATATGCAGTGCGTGTTTAACCCCTTCCCGCACCTTGACGTAACTGTACGTCAAGCTGTGAAGTAAGTTCATGCACCTTGACGTGCAGTTACGTCTGCACTTTAAAAGTTAACCGCCGCGCGGCGCTACACCGCAGCGGCGGTTAACTTTGTAGTCCGTCTGCCCTGGTGTCCAGGCAGAGTACAAGGGACCAATCGAAGCGGTCCCTTGTTAGAGAGGCTCCGATTGGTTAGTCTGTACAGACTAATCAATTGGAGCTTAGCACGTTAGAGATCAACGTCACAGGCTCTGATCTCCTCTGTTGAAGTCAGGAAGTGGAGGAGATCAGAGCCTGCAGCCGTCGTGTGCAACGAGTGTTAAACAAAAAACACTTAAAAACCCACATTAACCCCTTGATCGCAGTCCCAAACTGTGATCACCCCCTCCCCCCCTCTCCCAGTCTATAAGGGAGCTTTTCTTTTACTTTTTTTTTTTTAATTCAAAAAAATCTAAAAAAAAACCCCTTTAGTCAGATCTAGTCAGCGTTAGTTTAGTCAGTGTTAGTCAGCGTCAATTTAGCCAGTGTTAGTTTACTCAGATCTAGTCAGCGTCAATTTAGTCAGTGTCAGCGTCAATTTAGCCAGTGTTAGTTTAGTCAGATCTAGTCATCGTCAATTTAGTCAGTGTTAGTCAGCGTCACTAGTCAGTGTTAGTGTCAATTTAGTGTTAGTCAGCGTCAATTTAGTCAGCGTCAGACCACCTGTCAGCGTCAGATTGCCCGTTAGCGTCAGATCGTCCGTTAGTCATCGTCAGTGTTAGTTTAGTCAGATCTAGTTAGCGTCAATTTAGTCAGTGTTAGTCAGCGTCAGTGTTAGTGTCAATTTAGTGTTAGTTAGCGTCAATTTAGTCAGTGTTAGCGTCAATTTAGTCAGTGTTAGTCAGCGTCAATTTAGTCAGCGTCAGAACGCCTATCAGCGTCAGATCGCCCGTTAGCGTCAGATCGCCTGTTTGCGTCAGATCGTCCGTTAGTCATCGTCAGACCGCCTGTTCGTCAGCGTCAGTTAGTCTCAGTCAGTTAGCGTCCTTCAGTTAGCGTCAGTCAGTGTGTGATTGTCAGTTAGTCATCGTCTTTTTGCAAGTGTAGTTTAGTGTTAGTCAGTTATAGTGTCATAAAATAAAAAAATGTTAAAAAATATATTAGTGTACGTTAGTGTTAGTATTTAGCGTTTTATGTTAAAAAAAAAAAGTTATATTCTACATTTTTTGTATACACTTTCTACAGTATACAAGTGTACATAAACCTTTACTGTACACAAAAATTAAAAAATGGCCCGCAAAACATTTTCTGCAGAGGAGGCGTATGAGATGCTGGCATCGGACACAGATACGGCGAGTGATGCTGGGTCTGCTTTTGTGCTGTCCTCTTCCTCAAGTGACACCGAGGAACCTCCTCGCAGTTGCAGGAGGGTCAGTGTTCAGGTTACACCTGCACCTGAACCTAATTGGTTGCCCCCAACCTCCTACACCCCCCAAATACCGGACTTTACTGCTGCTCCAGGGGTCCAAGTCCAGACAGCAGGGCTGTCTGAAATTGAGTTTTTTCAGCTCTTTTTTTCGGACAGCATTGTGGACAAAATCTTTGTGCTCAACAATTTATTGCTGCCAACCCCGGTAGTTTTTATACCAGGCCATACAGGTGGCATCCCACCGACAAAGCAGAAATGCTGCAGTACTGGGGATTGGTCCTAAACATGGGCCTAACAAAGAAGCCATCGGTGAGGGCCTATTGGTCCACTGATATTCTTTACCACTGCCCCTTATACCGCACCACAATGCCCAGGGCTCGTTTTGAGGCAATACAGAAGTTTTTGCACTTCAATGATAATTCCCTGTGCCCCCCCCCCCCCAGGATGACCCCAATTTCGATCGACTCTATAAAATTAGACCCCCTTATTTCCCATTTGGCCCAAAAGTTTTCCATGTCATATACCCCTGGAAGAGAAATTGCCATTGACGAGTCCCTGGTGCATTTCAAGGGAAGGGTGAAGTTCAGGCAGTATTTGCCCAACAAACGTGCCAGGTATGGCATCAAGATCTACAAGTTGTGTGAGTCGGAGTTAGGCTACACACATACTTTTAGAATATACGAGGGAAGTGACAGTCAGATTGAACCCCCAAACTGTCCACCCGTCCTGACTACAACTGGGAGGATTGTCTGGGACCTCCTGCACCCACTGTTTAATCAGGGGTACCACTTGTATATTGACAACTGGTACACAAGTGTACCCCTGTTCAAATGCCTGGCGGAACAAAAAACGGTGGCGTGTGGGACGGTCCGCAAAAACCAGAGACAGCTCCCAAAAACCCTTCTCGGCCAACCCCTGCAGCGTGGGGAGAGCAGGGCGGTCCAAAGAGAAGGGGTCCTATTTTTGAAATTCAGGGACAAGAAGGATGTGTTGATGCTAACATCAATTCATGATGCCACCTGCTCTCTTGTCCCTGTGCGTGGTGCAACACCCACCACCACGTCACGGCCTGTCTGCATCCAGGCATATAACAAATTTATGGGGGGAGTGGACCTTTCTGACCAGATGCTCAAGCCGTACAATGCCATGCGGAAATCAAAAATTTGGTACAAAAAACTTGCGGTGTACTTTATCCAAATGGCATTGTACAACTCATTTATAATATACAGGAGCACTGGTCAGAAGGGGACATACCTGGAGTACCAGGAGAAGGTAATCAAATCCCTTCTCTTTGGGAATTTGGCAGAGGTAGGAGAAAGTTCTGCCTCTGCAAGTACGGATGTCTCCAGGATAGTTCCAGGTCAGCACTTTCCTGGTGAAGTGCCGCCCACCGCAAAAAAAAGCCACCCCCAGAAGGTGTCGTGTCTGTGCCAAAAGAGGCATAAGAAAAGACACGACATACCAGTGTAACACCTGTCCCACCCAACCTGGACTGTGTATGAAGGAGTGCTTCCGGATATACCACACCTCTCTGGATTTCTAAATTTTATTTTCATCTGTCCCTTTCTTTGATAATTTTCGGCCCTTTCATTTACAATTACCGTCTCTCCCATTTACCATAACCATTTCACCATTTTAAATTTGAACATCCCCATAACAAAACTAAAAATTCCCATTATACCCCTAGATGAATATCTAGGATTTGTAATATGGTGTAGTATCTGCACAATTTTTTAGGTCTACGCAAACATGACATGTGCCCAAAAATCATCCAAGTAAAATAAGGCCTCAAAATCCTTGTGATGTTCCAATATTTTCTGGCCCTGCCATATGTCCAGCAACAGAGAATTAGGGCCAATTTGGGGGTACTTCTAAACTCAGAAGAAATATCCTGATAAATGTTGAGGTGCTTTTCTTCACTTGCATGCTCTGTGTCTGAAAAATCTGTCCTATAAATGAATCATTTGTCATATGTTCTTTTTCACGCCAGATATCCACAAGATTCTGCAAAAAAACGATGGGGTTAAAAAAGTGATCACACCCCTAGAAAAAATTCTTTGAGGGGCGTAGTTTTCAAAATGGGGTCACTTTTGGGGGGTTTCCACTGTTTTGTTCCCCCCAGTGCATTGCAAACGCGACATGGCACTAAAAACTATTCTAGCAAAATCCGCGCTCCAAAATCCAAATGACGCTCCTTCTATTCTGAGCCCTGCTGTGGGTCCAAACAGCAGTGTATTACCACATATGTGGTATTGCCGTAATCGGGAGAAATTGCTTTACAAATGCAGGGGTGCTTTTTCTCCTTTATTCCTTGTAAAAATCAAAAATTTCTATGTTTTTTCAGAAAAAAAGTAGATTTTCATCTTCACACATGAATTCAAGTAAATTTCGCAAAACAACTGTGGGGTCAAAATGCTAACTATACCCCTAGAAAGATTCCTTGAGGGGTGCAGTTTCCAAAATTGGGTCACTTTTGGGGGGTTTCCACTGTTTAGGTCCCTCCAGGGCACTGAAAACTATTCCAGCAAAATCCGTGCTACAAAATCCAAATGACGCTCCTTCTCTTCTAAGTCCTCCTGTGGGTCCAAACAGCAGTTTATTACCACATATGTGGTATTGCCGTAATCGGGAGAAATTGCTTTACAAATGTCGTGGTGCTTTTTCTCCTATATTCATTGTAAAAATTAAAAATGTCTATGTTTTTTCAGAAAAAAAGTAGATTTTCATCTTCACACACGAATTCAAATAAATTTTGCAAAACAACTGTGGGGTCAAAATGCTAACTATACCACTAGAAAGATTCCTTGAGGGGTGCAGTTTCCAAAATGGGGTCACTTTTTCTCTGTTTTTAATGTATCGGCAGCACAAGAACTCTTCAAACCTGACATGGTGCCTAATATATATTCTAAAAAAAGGAGGCCCCAAAATCCCCTAGGTGCTCCTTTGCTTCTGAGGCCTGTGCTTCAGTCCGTTAGCACACTAGGGCCACATGTTGGATATTTCTAAAAAGTGCAGTATCTGGGCAATAACTATTCAGTTGCATTTCTTGGGAAAAACCTTCTGTGTTACTGAAAAAAATGGATTACATAAGAATTTTTGAAAAAAAAATGAAATTTGTAAATTTCACCTGTAGTTTGCTTTAATTCCTCTGAAATGCCTAAAGGGTTAAAACACTTTCTGAATGCTGTTTTGAATACTCTGAGGGTGCAGTTTTAAAAATAGGTTAATTTATGGGGACTTTCTAAAAAATAAGGCCCCTAAACTAACTTCAGAACTGAACTGGTCCCTGAAAAAATAGCCTTTTGAAATTTTCTTGAAAATATGAGAAATTGCTGCTAAAGTTCTAAGCCTTGTAACGTCCTAGAAAAATAAAAGAATGTTCCAAAAACGATGCAAATATAAAGTAGACATATGGGAAATATAAACTAGTAAGTATTTTGTGTGGTATTACTATCTGTCTTCCAAGCAGATAGATTTAAATTTCGAAAAATTGTAATTTTTGCAAATTTTCTCTAAATTTTGATGTTTTTCACATTTAAATATTGAATTTATTGACCAAATTTTTTCACTAACATAAAGTACAATATGTCACGAGAACACAATCTCAGAATCGCTTGGATAGGTAAAAGCATTCCAGAGTTATTACCACATAAAGTGACACGTCAGATTTGAAAAATCGGCTTCGTCCTGAAGGCCAAAACAGGCTCAGTCCTGAAGGGGTTAAATGGACACTAATCTAATAGTATAGTATATAAATTAATTTTGTAATTAACTTATTGTTCACATTTAGTTGTAGCAATGCAAATTCTACGTGAAGTTACTGCCAATAGTTGTCTGCCTTCCTATAAGCTGCTGTCCACCCCCTATTCTCAAGTAAAATCCATCCCTCGTCACAGAGCAGAGGAGACAAACTATAGGAAGTGGATGTGTGTCACTTCACTGCCTGTCTATACAAGTCTAAGGAGATGTAAGGGGGAGCAGGAGGAGGGAGCAGAGGGAGTGTGAGTCAGATACAGACCCACTGCCAATACAAGTCTTTTGAGAATGAAGCAGAATGAGAGAGGGAGACACACAGACAGACGTGCTGCAGCTTCTGGTAAGGATTATATGCCACCCCAGTTCTGGATTCTTAGCTACACTGCTGTATAATCCCCATGTTGCTGCTTCTATCTATCTATCTATCTATCTATCTATCTATCTATCTATCTATCTATCTATCTATCTATCTATCTATCTATCTATCTATCTATCTATCTATCTATCTATCTATCTATCTATCTATCAATCTAGTAGTCAAAAATTAGGCAGCACTCCAAGGAATCAAGTGAAAAAGATAAGTACTTTATTTCCCTGTGCAACGTTTCAGCTCTTTCCTCTAGAGCCTTTCTCAAGTGCTTAAATCATTGGAGTGCTGCCTAATTTTTGACTACTATATATTTGGGACATTGGTCGGTTCCTGGGGCTTGCACCCACTGCTGCCTGTGCTGCTGGACTTTTGTATCTATCTATCTATCTATCTATCTATCTATCTATCTATCTATCTATCTATCTATCTATCTATCTATCTATCTATCTATCTATCTATCTATCTATCTATCTATCTATCTAATAGAGATAGAAGAACAGGATTATTCTCTTCTCTTTTTGTGCAGTGTATAGAACACATGATTGCAGTTAGGCTCTGCCACTAGCTCAGAGAAAACAGAGATAGGGTCTGCAGAGGGGAAATCTGCTAAAAAAAAAAACACAGAATACAAGTCATATAATGGGCAGAAATAGTATTATTCCTCATGTACACACATATGACAGCTTATTCTGAAAAGTCACCTGAAAAAATCACAGTAGGCACATTTAATCCATATTTTCACCTCACAAAACTTTGGCTAAGATATTACTGATTTCTGAGCTAACATCAGGGCACGGTAACATTTACTATTTTTATGCCATCCACGTCACCAGAACAGTGCCATCCACAGAGCCACCATTAAGGCTACTTTGCTTGAAATTACTTTTCAAACCAGTGATGAACAATTTATGGTTTGAAAAGTCATTTCCAAGGAGTCTCATTTTTGCCTAGCCATGGCCGTGGACTAGGCAGCAATGCCTAATGTAAATTATGTATAAAGGAGCATTAATTAATTGTGCCACCAATAAATATAATTTTTTAGGCGGCACAATCAAAGATCAATGATAGTTTTATTGTGGCTCTTCTTCTTTATACAAACTGGCCAATTATTATTAGATTCACTCAAAAATAAGTAAATTGTAACAATAATTAAAAAGCCATAGAGCTCATATTTTCCAAGCTCTTTTGCTCTAGTAGATTTACAAAGTAAGGGCAGGCAAGGACTTTCATCCTTTTCAGAGTGGATGCATTAACCCATTTGGCCATGTTGAGATGTGGTGTAGTTCTTGCAGAACCACTTCAAAGTACAGTACAATAAAGGTGCATGAGGTTTGGGATTTAATTTGAAAATCTGCAGCAAGCTTATCATCTAACGGATTTGCTGCTGATTTCCACTGTGAATTTCAACCTTTGCGATGCAATATAACACATGCAGATGCCACATATTTGTTGCGGATTTGCTGTTAAATTGATCCATCAATCTATTAAAAAGCCTTATGTGGCTCTAGTTTGGAACCAGTGGCGTAACTACCACTGCAGCAGCCATAGCGGCTGCTACGGGGCTTGCGGCATGAGGGGGCCCGTGCCGCCAGCCGTCATGAGCTCCCCCCATGCCCAGAGGCGCCGCCAGCAGCCGCTATGGCTGCTACAGCGGTAGCGACGCCACATTTAATAGTATCTGCGTGTTTAGGACGCAGATGCTATTGATCACTATGACAGAGCAGGGAGGTATCTCCCTGCTTTGCTATAGGCTACTGTACACAGTGGCATAGCTCTAGGTGTCACAATTGTGACCAGGCCCCTAAGCCTGGTGGGCCCTGTAGGCCCCCATAGCCACACAGAGCTGACTGTGCTGGTCCCACTTCCTGAATGCTGGAGCAACGGCTCCTTGCTCCACTCTGCCGTGAGCGGATCGGCGCAGTCAATGTTGTGACATCATCGTGCCTGTCTGCGCCGAGTCACTCACAGCACAGACCAGAGGAGAAGGATTCGCCACCTGTCGTGGGAACTGGGGATAGGTAAGTATGTTATTATTTTTCCATTAGGCACTATAGGGCATTATACTGGGTAGGGAAGGGGGGCTGATATGGTGGCTACTATAGGAGCATTTTACTATATGGGGGGGCATTATACTGTATGGGCGGCATTATACTGTGGGGGGCATTATACTGTGGGGGCATTATACTATGGGGACAGCTATGGGGACATTATACTATATGGGGCATTATACTGTGGGGACAGCTATAGGGGGCATTATACTGTGGGGGCAGCTATGGAGGCATTATATTGTGGGGGCAGCTATGGGGGCATTATACTGTGGGGGCAGATAGGGGGGCATTATACTGTATGGGGCAGCTATGAGGGGGCATTATACTGTGTGGGGCATTATACAGTGGGGGCAGCTATGGGTGGCATTATACTGTGTGGCAGCTATGGGGGCATTATACTGTATGGGGCAGCTATGAGGGGGCATTATACTGTGTGGGGCATTATACGGTGGGGGCAGCTATGAGTGGCATTATACTGTGGGGCAGCTATGGGTGGCATTATACTGTGGGGGCAGATATGGGGGCATTATACTGTATGGGGCAGCTATGAAGAGGCATTATACTGTGTGGGGCATTATAAGTTGGGGGCATTATACCGTGTGGGGTGCAGCTATGGGGAGCATTATACTGTATGGGGCAGCTATGGGGGGCATTATACTGCATGGGTCATTATACTGTGGGGTTGCTATGGGGGGCAATATACTGTGGGGGCAGCTATGGGAGGCATTATACTGTGTGGGGGCAGCTATGGGGGGCATTATACAGTATGGGGGCAGCTATGGAGAGCATTGTACTGTGGGGCAGCTATGGGGAGCATTATACTATGGTGGTCAGCTATTGGTGGCATTATACTGTATGAGGCAGTTATGGGGCATTATGCTGTATGGGGGAATTTGTTTGGGCATTGTACTGCATGGGGGCATCTGTGTGGGGATTATACTGTATGGGGGCAACTGTGTGTGTGTGTGTGTGTGTGTGTGTGTGTGTGTGTGTGTGTGTGTGTGTATTATACTGTATGGGGCATTATACTGTATGGGGCATCTGTGTGGGCATTATACTGTATGGAGCATCTGTGTGGGCATTATGCTGTATGGGGCATCTGTGTTGGCATTATGCTGTATGGGGCATATGTGTGGGCATTATACTGTATGGGGCATCTGTGTGGGCATTATACTGCATGGGGCATCTATGGGTCAGTATACTGCATGGGGGCATTATACTGTATGGTGGCAGTTGTGGGTGCTTTATACTGTGTGGGGGCACTATGGGAGCATGATACTGTGTGGGCTGAACCGGGTGTGTATGGGCAGGGATTGGGTAGGATTAGAGGCGTGGCTTTAAAGAAAAAAAAAAACAGCTGTGCGCCGCATTAATTGTCCCTCTTTGTGATACTTGAAAGTATAGCACTGTTTACATGGAGGGCTGTATAGTACTGTCTACAGGCGGGGCTGTATAGTACTGTCTACAGGCGGGGCTGTATAGCACTGTCTATGGGGGGCTGTATAGCACTGTCTACATGGGGGCTGTATAGAACTGTCTACAGGGGGGGCTGTATTACACTGTCTATGGGGGCTTTATAGCACTGTCTACAGGAGGGGGCTGTATGGTACTATTTACAGGAGGCACTATCTACAAGGAGCGGTTGTGTGGCACCCAGGGGTGGGGGGGCCCAGTCAAAAGTTTGCTATGGGCCCAGTGTTTCCTAGTTACGCCACTGCTTGGAACCAGTGTTCTAAAGTATGACATAAATAACCTTGACTGTTTAAACCAGTGGTGGCAAAATAGTAGATCACGATTTACCGGTAGACCTTAGAGTGGTCTTACATGGCCCGACGTGGGCTGTGTAAACGAGCGCTGATCAAAGAGACAGCTCGTTGATTGGTGCTCGTTTGCTCCTTTCTCAAGGAGCTAGTATGGGGACGAGCGCTCGTAACTACGATTGCTCATCCCCATACATTTCTATCATGTCGGCAGCACATCTCCCTCTTTACACAGGGGGATGTGCTGCCGACAACAATATTATTTTCAGCATTTAAAACGTTTGCTCGTTCATCGGTTGATCGTTGCCCTGTTTATACGTGAATGCTCGTTTGCCCAATAACTGCCCGGTGTAAAAGGGCCCTTAGAGTGGAGACCAATAGATCCAGGCTGTTCTCATGATGGTTTCAATACAGAAGTGGGAAATCATTTAAACTTTGCATATTTCAGTGTGCCTGGCACTACCCTTTCCTTGTGAAAAGTTCATTGATGATTTATATAGGAACGTGGGTCTTGACCAGTGCCATTAATTGGTTTGGGACTCTCACACTCCCTAAGGCTAATATACACACTTGCACAGTGTAGGGCAGAGCAGAGGAGCAGCACCGTCATGTATGTAGAAGACTAATGCAGTATGTAACTGTGGCTGCAATCCTTGAAAAAGAAGAATGCAAAAACTATACTATAGATTCCTCTGCACACCCCATGGTCCACTGGTAGGTCATCTAGCTCCAGGCAGATCCCATAGTGAAAAAAATGTGATCACTAAATAAAGGTGTGTGTAAAGGATCTGCCAGACACAGCTTCTGTGTCGACGCCCGTGGTGTAATGGATCTGCCAGACACAGCTTCTGTGTCGACGCCCGTGGTTAATCAGTCTGCATCTGACTTGATCTGCTACCACTCAGGCCGGTAGGCTGAGGAGTGGGAAAACCTATCACAGCCTGGCCAGACAGAGCTAGCTCCCGCCCTCGGTCTATTTATACCTTCATTTCCTGCTCTTCCTTTGCCTATGATTCTGTCTGGTTTCCTGGCTCTGTTGCTCCTGCTAGTACTATTGACCTCTGCTTCAAATTGACCCTGGCTTACTGACTACTCTCCTGCTCTGCGTTTGGTACCTCGTACACTCCTGGTTTGACTCGGCTGGTTCACTACTCTTGTTGCTCACGGTGTTGCCATGGGCAGCTGCCCCATTTCCCTTAGCTTCTGTGTACCCTTGTCTGTTTGTCTGTCGTGCACTTATTTAGCGTAGGGACCGTCGCCCAGTTGTACGCCGTCGCCTAGGACGGGCTGTGCAAGTAGGCAGGGACTGAGTGGCGGGTAGGTTAGGGCTCACCTATCTGTCTCCCTACCCCAACATTACAGTGTGTCAATGTAACATGTTGAGCATGGATTGTTAAATAAAACCATCTTTAGGCTGATTGCACATGCACACATTGCGTATTTTGCAGCGAAAAATACGCACCAAAACCACAGCAGGTCAATTTACGTGAGGAAAAATACTGCAGTGTGTACATGAGATTTCCTGGAATCTCATTGTCTATGCTGGTACTGTATTATGCTGCGGTTTAGCCGCATGCAAATATGCGCGGCAAAACAACACATAGTACGCATCGTGTGCATTGACCCTAAAGGAGT